>NC_081138.1:2712801-3360301 GCF_958295425.1 Solea solea
TTTCTCTGCTGCTGCTGCTGCTGCTGCTGCTGCTGCTGCTGCTGCTGCTGCTGCTGCTGCGGCTGCGACACAAGTATTCGTCTCTCAAGGTTTTGACGGAGCGGTGTCAAAAGGTAGCCTATGAGGTGCTTAGTGTAAACTGCTTAAGGAATCATTGAGCTATCAGCACAGAGACTGCAAGGCCACTCTGCCAGTAGGTACGGCACTCTTTATCTGAATGTCACTCTTTATTCTCCACTTTGCTTTTATTCGTTTAAAACCTACAGGCGTGTTTGCCTTTTGTAACGATTTTTACCCAACAATTAATGTAACCTCTGATTCATCAAAACACTTAATCATCAGGTGTTTCCTGCTTGGTACCTTTGTTTGTGTTTTAATTTATTGGACCTTGTGCATCTCCGACCCTGGGCTTCTTTTTAATTGCCCGTATTTACATCAGTCAGACATCAAACACAGGGAGAGAGACAATTTTTGTAAGCGAAGCACAAAGGAGCCCTTTGAAATGTCTACAGTCATATGAAATGACATGCTAATTAAAAATCTAAGGCTGCCACTATGATAGGAGAAGCATTTATATTGGTAACTGTGGTGTATAGACTGTCTCCATAACTCATCAACACACAGAGGCCATAGTGTTTATGATCAGACTCCCTACCTGTTTACAAACCACCTAGTAACCTTCCTATTCCATTCATCACGAGCGACGCCCCGCCTGTAATTTAGCAGGCCAGCTTTCAAAAGGCTAAATCATTTTAAACATTTCACCCGGTGCACTTTGATCTACAGTGGCGCACAGTTACACCAGGGCAGGTACAATGAATCCAGTCAACCAAGTGATGATTTATCTTTCAGTTCATTAAGGTTATTGCCAATGTATATACTTATTAGAGCATTCTAATTCTAAAGTGCCATTTTTTTTGTTTCTTTCTTTCCCCTGCAAGTGGAGAAAGTGTAATTGAATAATTAAGGCAAAACACTGGTTTTATTTATGCGCGTCGTGAAAGAAACAATTAAGCAAATGATGAAAATCAACTCTATGAAAGTCAGTGTTCTGCTGAGAATACACTGAATGCACATTGTTTCATACAGTGTAATGAAACTGAGACTTCACAGCTGGTGGTGATTATTGTGTAACCCTGCACTTTATCTGACATCGCTAAAAAACATGTTACTGTACACAATACCTGGTCAAAAAACATGTTTTATCCAGGTTTAAATGGGTTGGACCCAGGTACCACTAGCCAGGAACCTTACTTTTTACAACTT
This sequence comes from Solea solea, assembly GCF_958295425.1. Taxonomy (NCBI): domain Eukaryota; kingdom Metazoa; phylum Chordata; class Actinopteri; order Pleuronectiformes; family Soleidae; genus Solea; species Solea solea. The sequence goes on from NC_081138.1 coordinate 2,714,068, forward strand.
GGGTAGCACTCAATACTTTGATTTAATTTCATTGGCAACTTCAAATCCCTCACTCAACATCATTTGGACTAAAGATACAACAATAATAACCACTGTTTCCTGTGAATGAGGCTTAAGAAACATTTAAATGAAAGTAAAAAAGAGATAAAAAAAAGTAGACGCCAGAAGTTATCTGAAGAATAGAATCAGTGAGGGAGAGAGTACAGAACCCAGTGACAGCTCGCTGTTATCAGCCAGCTGGTATTGTGCTTTCCTGTGCTGTATAAACACACCAGCTCTCAGTAACAGTCAGTGCTAAGGACTGAACAGCAGCCCTGCCCATCCTCAGCCCACCTTCCTCTGTCAGACGCAGAGATTTTTGGGGGAGTGCCGAGTTGTGCTCTGCGTTCGCGTTTGCACTTGATACACTGCACAGGGCGTTTCGCTGTCAGGGTGGAGACGTTTCACTGGAGCACGGGGCTCAGCGTGGAGACGAGTCTGTGCGTCTCTGCGCCGCTTTCACTCCTCTTCAGCTCTGCTCTGTTTACACGGAGCGCACACGTTTAAAGTTCAGCGGTTACCAGAGCGGCATGAAACGCACACCATGTGCCAGAGCCCCCCGTCTGAAGGGACAACAACAATAAACCGCTGACAAGCATGGAGCGCCTCAGAAAAAGGGTCTAAATGGTTCTGGAATTTTGAAGACAGCACTTTGGACGGAGCTGGGCATTCCAACAAAGAGATAGGAGAGGAGGGAAATGAATGAGGAGGGCAGCCAAAGGCCTTTGTTCTATTTCAGAGTACAAGGCAGTTTCCGAGATTATACCCTGCACAGATTATGTATGTCTGATAGGAATGAGGGGCTTGTTAACATGGATTAAAGCAGTGCTTGTGTGGCATGTGCTTGGGTTGATTTAGTCATCGTGGTCCTACCTTTTACATCTGCTAAAAGTTCGCTGGTGTTCAGCCTCTCCATCTTCTCTTTCCACTCTTTAGAAAGAAGTTTCTCCATGCATGACGTTTCTAAAATAAAAGAAATAGCTTATTTTAGAGACTTGTTTTTTTTTTGTTTTATTACACATGTAATATTCTGGTTTTAATTTGTGAATCAATCTCTTAAAAATATCACATGATGGCGTTGCGGTTTACGATATTGCGCTCGAGACATTAAAGGAGACTCAGTTTGACAGCGGAGAGATGACCTCAGGGTGCAAGTAGGAGGGATAGTTTAAGGGCAGAGTGACACACAGTGAGACTGGGTACATCCAAGCGTTCACATGGCTGCCAATGATGAAAACAATTAACATTTGTCCAGCAGACAATGAATCAGAGGAGAAATGGCTGCGATCTGCCATGCCGTCGCTGAGCTGGCTGATAAAGAACATGCTGGGCCAGCTGACCCGGGCCTCTGCCATCCCCACACCGCTCGGGGGGTCACACTGTTCCCATCAAACACCGGCAGCACGAGAGAAAACCTCCACCCCTCCACCTTGAGCCACCGTCTCCACAGACTCCCCTCTAAATTGAACCAGATCAAGACATAGTCCTGTTCTGGGGCTACAAATTAACTTGTGCAAAATGCTTCATTGTGTGTTTTTTTTTTAATAGAAATTGTCCTCAGGCTTTGTGTTTTGCCTGAGGAGGAAACCGCAGACATGCTTATTATTCCCTCTAAGCCATGGGGTGTGATAATAATAATCTAATAGTGAATCATTAACATGAGCGTAGAGTAGTTTTAGACACAATTCATAAGTATTCTTAATATTTTCAAATGAAGCCACTCGGGAAGGTTAGTTTCTCTGTGTGTGTGTGTTTTTTTTGTACATGAATATGAAGAAACAAATAGAGCGGTGAAGGCAGAGGCAGTGTTCACTGAAATCAACCTTGATGCCAAACACAGAGAAGATTTGCACAGTTTAGAATGTATACAAACATTTTTCCTCCTTTCATCCCACCGTAACATCTTTCGCCCTCGGCTTCCACAAACCAAACACTGCTGCTCTCGCGCTGACTTCAGACGGACTGGGAGTAACATGAGGTCAGTAGTTGTTGTGGCCTTGTTTAAGGATGGCTTTCAAGGAGATCAAGCAGAGTGACCATTTTGTTTGATTGTCCACTTCCTCCAATGTGATGGGGGTCGACAGGACATCTCCAGCTCCAAGGTCATTATAACATTACTTCGGCTTTATTGACTTTCCAATTCCCAACTCAGTTTGTCCCCTTGACCCTATAAGCGAGGGAGAGAGAAAAGGCTGCATGTGTTTTGTGTGTTTGTGTGTGTTGACACAAAGATCACAGATCCGAAAACTGGGGTTTTTAGGAGGAGGAGGAGGAGGAGGAGTAGCAGAGCTCAGCTCTTCTTCCCTGCGCCTGACCCCTGGGTGAGACAGCTTCCTCTACCGGAACAACAAACTCCTCTCACGTCATAATCCTCAGAGAGAATTAGTGTGTGACATTTTCTCCCCTAAAGCACAGAAAAGGGCTTGTTTTGTTGTTTTTTTTAAAGCGGTGTAAAGGGGAATTAAACAAACACAGTTAACATATGTACTCATACGCACACACACACACACACACACGCACACGCGTGCTTTCATCACAGATGCTGCTCAAGCACTTGATCATTAAGGAATGCACCAACTGTTGGAGATAATATGGTGCCAGCTTCCATTCTACTCCAATCCTCCCCCTCCCTTCCAGCACCCTCCCAGGAGAACGGCCGCTCCCTCAATTCTCCATCCCCTCCATTGGGCCAGACACGATCCTGCCAAGTCCTCCAACAGGAGAGACTACAGCTGGAATGCACCGCTGTCCTCCCTGCCTTCCACCTGGGAGAGGTGAATAATGACCCGGATTAGTCTATAAAATAACTCTCCGACAAACACCTTTCAGCGCTTTCGAACCTTGTGGACAAAACAGGCAACCAAAAATGGATGTCGGTGAAAGCGGAGCAACTTTTTTTGTGCGGGCGCACTCAAAGGAGAACAGTAAATGAGTCAGATGTCTGGCTTTTTTCAAAGAAACCCTTCCACGGCTTATTTTTCAGAAGAATTTAGATTAATGGGAGGAATGCTATTTCAGTTTCGAAAATGCCTGTCTGTTTTCTCTGGAGAAATTATAGATGCCAATGGAAACACTGGTTAGTATCAACATAATAATTACTGTCAGGTTATGACACACCGAATATCAATTTGATGCTCACTGTAAAATAGCAAATAATTTATGATTTGCAAAAAAAAAAAAAAAAAAAAAGTGTTCACGCTTCGCTGATTTCAATGGATCTCAAATGCTGATAGATTTCAAATTGAAAGACGTGATTATTTCGCATAGAATTGGAGAAGTTTGGGGCGTAAAACGAGAGTCGCACACTTGTCCTCCCAAAGTAGGACATCACATACTGGGGAATTAGCTTAAACAAGAGAAGAGTCCAGCAAGTTTATTTTTATTTTCCTATGGGGGCTCTTAAATCTCTCGCACCCCCGCCCCCTCTTGCATTGCATTCCCTCCCCCTCTCGAGATAAAATGCTCCGTGGCTGGGGAGCAGGCCATTCAGCTGGGATGAGAATGGAATGAAAACAATAGCCCTTATCAGGCTCTTATTTACATTTTCCCAGCGTCCCTGCAGTAGACAGCTTGGCTTGTCACCAAGCCCAGATCGCCCCACTGGACCCAGACCAACTTCCTCCAGTCTTTGCAATTCCAGCGGTCCCTATGGACTCTGGCCTGGCACAGACCCCCCCTCCACTCTGCAGCTAGCACAGATAGCAACATACAAGACAAAACTACTGGAGTGTGAGTCCAAGATGTGTTCCCATTGAGACGGGAACGGTCTCTGGACTACTAAGCCTGTCTGGGTCGTATTGTGTCTTCCCTGAGGCTGGTGCTTTATGCCTGTGAAAATCCTGGAAAAAGTCCTATTCCTATGTATATTATTTTATTTGTGTGTGTGTGTGTGTGTGTCACTCAAATAGTCGTCATTCATTATATTAGCATAATTATTGTGTCAGTCCAACATAAGCCATACTTTTTGACATACATGTTAACATGTTCCTACTTAGACTGTACCAAATCGACTTAGACTTGGTACAGTCTAAGTCGTTTAAAGTTTAAAGTTAATGGATGGCAGAGAGACGTCGTTTCGAGCTGTGACATAAGCTGGAACATATCGCCACCTCCTGTCGCGGAGGGGTAGTGCTGAAATTGCGTCGCTTAACCTAACTTTTCATGGAAACGTACCGACTGACATACTTCTGCCAACAAGTTGATCCTCCCATGCAGGTACTCTGTGATCGCGTTATATGTGGGCGACGGGCGAACAGTGGAACCGAGACACCCAGATCTGCGATCAGCTGGAGAGATTAGCCTACAGCTGTTTTTTATTCCACCGTATTAAAAACAAAGCTAATGATCCTCGTAAATCTCAACAAAAGAATGTTTCCAGGCTGATGTGTGACATAAACAAAGCTTTCAGCACCTGGCAGTCGAGGCAGCCAGAATATCATGTTCACTGTAAACCGCAGTTGTGGAGTTAAGAGGCAGGTTGCCACAAACTATCTGTCCCGTCTGTACCGACAGACTCACTCAAAGTGTTGAGGGATAATACGACTGTGTTTTGATTTCTGTTCTTTGTCTTCCACCCCCCCCGTGTCGCTGAACCTCAATCTGTCTCTCGTTGACATTTAAAAAAATGTCTGTGGTTGAGACGCCTCAGTATTTTTTTATGCTGCTCATTCAAACGATCATTGTAAAGTGTAAAAAAAAATCACCAAACAGACAAATTAACACAGTTACTAACAAATCATCTCCTGTCACTTTGGGATTGGATTGGACGATAATAAAGCAGACCTTAAAAATTAACGACACCAATCTGCAAATAGCTCTCCATGGAGATATGAAGTATAACGTGTGTGTATATTAAAGATCACACAAAAAAAAAAGACCATCTTCACTTTTACACATCAATGTTTTCAATCAGAAAACACCCATGGCGTTTCCCAGACAAAAAAAAAAAAAGATTTGTTACAACACGCAGCAGAGGGTGATTTATTACCCCCGAGTTGTCAGCAATGAAAATGTTTCAACTGTCTGCCGCTACACTCAGCTTCCCTGTGTGCACTGTTCTCCGGGGAGAAAGATGATACTTGTGTTTGAGTGTTTGTTGTGTTGAAAAGCTGCTGGCAGAGGAAAGATTTCTATCTGCGAGAGTCAAATTAGCCGTCAGTCATGGATAACCGACCGAGAGACCTCCCCTTTAGCATTGGCCTTGTGTACCAGTCGTCGCAGCCTCCGGGGGGAAAACATGTAATTACCAAATCAATGATCAGCTGACACTGACCATGTAGATAAAGTGGTTTCCAGAATGTGGCAAACGGGGGGGACAATGCAGTTTTCAGTGAGAGACATCTGTAAACATTCACTTCACCTTGAATTAATCACAGATTTGAAATGTTTCAATGTGATTACAGAGCCCAAAAGTGGTCATTATGATGATCTATGAGCAGTAATTACAAAACTGAAGAATGAGTGACGATAGAAATGTATTAGTTGCTTAATTTTCAAAAATAAAAAGTGAAGATACAGTACATATATATATATATATATATATATATATACAGTTTATATAGATATAGATTTTTATAGATTTTGTTTTTGGTTCATTGTGATTTTAATGATTTATAAACCCATAATTCATGCTGTCATGACTCTCTCTGGTATATTGGAGACTATTATTATGTGATGTGAAAAAAACTAAATTCTAAAACTCAAAACTGGAATGTATCAAAAAAAAAAAGAAGAATCCTAAATCTCACTCGTACATTGAGCATTAGTGTATATTTCTTTTCTGCGGGCACAGATTTCTATCTCGAAGATAAAGCGGCAGAATCAAACACTGAGTCTCACTCAGACAATGATAGGCTGACGTCTAATTTCCCATCCACTCGTCAGTGGGGGAATGGGAAACAAATCAAAAGTCGAGATTGATAAAAAAGAAAATAACTGTGACACACTCCAAGGAATCCTTTGAATATCTTAATCACAGACACACTAAAAACAAGACCCCATCATCACACCAAATAAAACATAATAATTACAAGAGGCAGGCAGGGAAGTGAAATGCCGAGAGAAAACATGTTTTTGTCATTCAGCCGGTAGTCCCCAAGACAACAGCTGTTGGATGCGGCAAATACTCCTGAAGTCTCCATAATCATGGCGTTATTGAAGTGAGGACAAAAAGGGCACTAATTGCAAGGGAGCAATCGAAACGCAATAGGTTACACACCCGGGTGATGCCGCACAATGCAAACGCTAAAGAGGGAGCTGAGGTGGAGGGTGGAGGGTGGAGGGTATGTGGCGGGGGGTTAGATTCCGAGCACAACAGTGCGTTGTCGCTCATTTTCAGGCAATTGCCTTCCCACGTTGTCAACAGTTTTAATAACCTCTAGCATTTCCAGAAGACTTTTTTTCTTGTGTTGCAGTTAAATAATCCGAGCTTTTTAAAGTGTAATCACCAGTGCTGGCATGCGTGAATAAAGAGGTCCAGCTCCTTCAGACGTGTCGGTGTATTGTGGAGCACCTGCACCTGGTGGTGGGCTGACACCTAATCATTATTCCACTTGGTGAACATCTCTGTTAGTCACCTTCAGTCTATCCTGCTCGGTCATGTAAACAGTTGCTATAAATGTAATGTAGGTAATCGAGAGGAGCGGCGCTTGACTGGTGGTCGTGATCCGCTGCCAATATCAGTTGTTAAGGTGGTGAATTTTTATGACGAGGAATTTGAGAGGATGTCGTTGCTGACGGCTAATATTAGATATTATTTAAGTTTAATTTTCATGGTTTGCAGTCAAAAATAAAGTAATTTTGTGATTACTGTAGTTCAAAAATATAATCTGTTGATACGATACATTGTAATATATTGAGTTACTAAGCAAGTTGATCTTAATTCATGTCGTAATAGAGGTAGAATAAGGTTATGTAGAATTATGTGTTAATACCTGCTTAATAATTACTAATAAAGGGCTATTATGCTACTTATGCACGTCAGTAAGCACCTAGTTAATGGTGAATATGTGTTCCTTAATGTAAAGTGTTACCAAAAAGTCTTATTTCAAAAAATAACTGGAGACTTAAATGCAACACAAACCCACTGTAAAGAATAGTAACGGTAAATGGATATGGGCGCTTCACAGAATCAATAACAGCATAATCCACTAAAATATCAGGATATTTTAGTGGATTGTTATTTCCTTACACGTCTAGTTGTTAGATTGTGTCTTATTACGACAAGGAGACACCTTTGCAAGAGTTTAGTAAAGATCTGTTAATAGATCAGCTAGATAGATAAATAATTTTTCATACTTTGCCTGTACTTTGTTCCATTAGCAGCTGAAGGTTTTAGGATGAGTGAGTGAATTAAAAAGACGTCAGCACAAAGAAAGAGGGGAAAAAAGCGAATTAAATGTGCTGTAAACTTTTGGAGTGTTTTTACCTCAGGCATCGAAATGTGCTGCCCTACGAGACCCAGGACCCCTCCCTCATCCTTCCCCTTCATCCGCACTGACCAACGTGTTAATCCCGCCGCGTTGACCTGGCCATTCTGAGAAGCCGTCGACACGCGCAGAACCCTGACCTCTCCAAATAGGACATGTGTCTATCAAGCATGTATGAATTAACCATCCCCGAGAGGCCTCACCTCCTGAGCTGAGCAGCATGTGACCTCTCCCAATCCATTTTACTGCGGCACTCCGTGGCAATCAGGCTTGAATTATTAAAGTGAGCAGTGAGCAATGATCAATTCATCGCGGCCCCTGCTCACAGCCCGCCCGGCCGTACTTCAGCGGGAATGACATTGAGAACACTTGAGTGTGCTTCCAGACAATGCACATAAATATGAAATATGACAGACCCGATATGTCAATAATCATAACTGTACAGGAGGAGGCCATGTCCGGGCTAATCCTACAGAGGTGCTGTGAGATGACGATAAGGGGAGCAGGTCTCGGAGGCAAGAGTTGGGGAAGTCGAGGGGTCGACGTGAAATGTGCTGCAATGCTAAAAACTGCTGGGCATCTATATACTGTACACCGTGCTATAAACGTTAATAGCAATTTTCCTTTGTGTGTGCGAAACGTGTCTTGCACAAACACGACTGAAGGCATGCAGCCGCCTTTTTTATCTATCTAGAGAAGTGGAAAACAAAAGCAAAACAAGTTAAAACAGAGAGGAAGTTTGCAAGTCAAGGAACCTGGAAGACGGAGGAGGAGGAGGAGGAGGAGGAGGAGGAAAAAAATCAAATCAAAACTTTGCGAGGAAGAGATGAGGAGCCAAGATAAACCAGCACTCAGAGCCCCCAAAACTGCAATCTCCCCTTAAGCTGGAGAGTGGCAGCTGGCAGAACAGCTGGTGAATAGGATTAATGTCAGAAGAATGAAATAAAACTCAACATATGTCCGAGCCTGAGGTGTTGGGACTGTGCGTGATTGTGCCCCCGATGGATGCCATGTGTGCAGCTGGAAGGAGCTGCTGTGCTGCTTCGCTCTCTACCCCACAAGGTCACTTTTAAGAACTAGGACCATTAAACGCTTCCATAGCAGAATGAACTTTTCTCAGAATGAAGAAGAAGAAGAAGACGACGACGAAGCCTAATTCAAGTGATACAATTTACTCGTTTCATTTTAACAATAGTTGAGGTTTTATTAAAATGGAGGACAATTGTTTGCAATTTAATAACGAACATCATAAAATGCCTGCTTATTATTGTCTGCGTTTACCATTACTTCTCGAGTCTCAGCTCATGAGGGTATCAGCACTGGTGGAGATGAGCGTTATGGGCAGAAATATGTGGACCTGTATTCAGTTTATAATTTCCATTTGATGTTGGTAATCATTAGGGTCCACACACAGTAATAAATTATTATAATTTCACACCGAAATTAAATTACTGGGTACCTTGCGTTGGAGAGATTTTTTGTGGGGGTACCCGGCAATTTAACTGTCAGATATAAACTCGCCTGCTAATCAACGCTCGAAAACATTCGCATTTATTCATCTATGTTAAATTAATAGACGTGTGAAGAAAACGTGGAGCACTGTGATCATGGCTGTTCAGTGCGATTTAGTAAATTAATGGGTGTCTGACTCTACATGGACAAAAAGAGACTAATAGGATCCACATGAATGCATTACAATTTGCCATGAAGCCAAGTGACTGGTATAGACATCGAAACTTTATTTCATCATAAACACTGGACGATGGCGACGCGCTTCACAGATTACGCCATGAGACGAGATATTAAAAAAAGCACAAATTACAAGGATAAGCTGGATAATATACTGTCATTTTGCTCAAGTGTATGTATGTGCTTCTCCTCCAACTGCATTTGCTTTTTGTCTGTGACCAAACTCATAGAGTTCTATTCCTCAAAATCACATTTCACCATAAGGTACAGGAGCCCTGCTTTTGGTAGATGTGTCATTTGTGCCAATTTCAATCCAATAAAAGTGAAAATACGACTATAAGCGTCACACATGGTCTGAAATTTAAAATGTACAAATTTAAAATTTAAATCTTTGGTGGAGGAACTATGCCTAAATCTTAAAATTACCTTAAATTAACTTCAATTTACCAGTCAATTCTTTATATGATGCCACTATTTAATTATGTACAGGATACAGGCAGATCCACAGGTACCAATTTCCTAATAAAGATCATGACAGTGTGGATTGACTTTACCTTGGGTAACAATAAACAAACATCTCCACTTCGCCCCATGCAGTTTCACAGGTGTCCAGTAGATCATATTTACTTCTTAATTCTGAATATTAATAATTTAGTCGAGATGTCATGAGAGGATGCTCGCAAAGAAACACTACAGGATTCGTTTAAGGTCTTTCTTCCATGTTTGAATTCCATGTTTCCATTATAATTTAAGGAAATGAGGAAACTTAATTGCAAAAAAACAGTTTGTTTAATTTCATACCAACTTTGTTTACCAAGATGCCAGATTTTAGAACGCACACACACTGAGCACTTGGCTACGAGACCAAAGGTCAGTATTTATAGATTATATAATTTATTTTCTGAGCAAAAAAAGAGTTCATCCGTTAATTTAAAAAGTTTCATGAGTCAAAGCACCATTTTAACGACTTGATCAACATTATTACTGAAGAAAATCACTAAATCAGATTGTTGGTCCTCTATAGCGCTTATAGGAAAACAAAATTCCATGGTACTTTTAAAGGTTAGGCATTATGATTTGTTTTCCCACAGCTAAGAGTCTCTATATGCTGCTGTTCAGACTGGTAAAGCGACAATAGAAGCCGTAGTTTCCCATTCATTCAGCTCTTTCCCTTTCGGCGAAACACAAAGCCATTTGGACGAAGACCCGCTGAGCAAAGATGGAGAAAATTTCTTCTCATGAGCGACTGAGCTCATAGGACCAGCGCACAACAGGCGTATGCGTCATTGGCTTTGTTAAAAACAGAGTGCCACCTACCCAGAGAGAAATAAAATAAAAAGAAATGACACAAGGAGGAGGGAGGAGAAAGCTGAAATTTGGGAAGTAAACGGACGGTATAAGGTCTAAAGAGTCATATAGTATGAATTTGACAATATAATCTTAAAGCAAACCAAACTAATGTGGTGCAGGGTTGGAAATTGTACAAAATGATGACTTTTGTAAAATGATTATCATCACACGTCTGTTAGTTTCTCCTGACATCTTGTTTCATCACAGCTGATTAAAGAGTCTCTTTGTTTTCGACACATCAAAGTTTGGTGTTTGCCGTTCGGGGCCGAGACAATGTAAACATGTTAATAGAGTGCATCTCACGCTCGAGCTGTCGTGTTTGCTTATGTCGAGGCGGATCCCTGCGCCGGATGACTGACGTACCTGCGACTTACAGAACAAGCCTGAAATGTGCTCTGAAATCATTAGCAGGCCACAGAGGCTGTCTGTGCCCAGGGTGTGAGTTACACTCCCACTATTTTGATCCTCGGTCAGATGACACCGGCTCTTTTGTCAAGTTATGTGTGGAGAATGCTTGAGAGCTGAATGCCACAGCCAGGACAGTGATACTGAGCTGGCACACAAGTCTCCCAGTGTAACCCTGCTGCAGACTTTCACACACAAACACACACACATACACAGCAGGACACATGTGCCCTCCCTCTGCCCCCATCCCATTGTGGAATATCCCCTCTTCTTCACATATCTCGCTGCCGCTCGGCCCCCCCCCCCCCTGTGTGTGTCACTCTTATTATTCCTTTTAATTGAAAAACCCGGCGGATGTTTCCCAATTCTCAGCGTCACCGTCCAATGTCAAATATAGTAGCATTAATGGCTTCTGGTTTCTTCTGTGTCAGCGTTTCACCATCCCCGTGCCCCTTTAAATACTGCGGTGTCACATAAAACAGTCAAGCCATTACAAACTGCGGCTGACTTAATCACTTAGTCACTTGCCTGCGACACTGGGGGTAAATCTATTGTTTGCTTTTCTTATTTGAACCTGGAGAAGGAAAAAAACCAGCGTTTTACCATTTTCCAAAACGTGCATCAGTGATGCCACTGATTGCCCATTCTGTGCAGTTCATTTTAAATGCAGTTGATGAGGCATGTACCTACAACCGGCATGTGGGTGCGTGAGTATATGTAAAGACAAACAGGCCTCTGTGCAGCGCTGGCTGTGATTTGTCTCCCAGAGACACCAGTTTCCTCCTATCAAGGGGTTCCTGTGCAGCCAGTAAGCCCGGATCACAATGGGAGTTTTGTGCTGCGTTGGTGCAGGGGGACACGCTCAACAGCTGAACCCAGGAAGATGGCCTCTGGAATGCTCCATAGCAGTTGCTACTGTTGACTAATCGGAATATGAGAAGTGGGGAAGGTGATCTTGAATGCAAAGAATTGCACATTGAAGAAGCAGCTGCTTGTTTTGTCATCTGAATGACCAAGGCAGCAGAAAGGAGTCCCGTTTTGAAAGGGGGCAACAAAATCTGTATCTTAGCTTGTGTAAAGTGAAACCTGTGTTGGCCTCCATCGTCCTACAGGGACGCGTACACTGAGGGCTCTGGTTTGGAACAGACAGTAAATGGATAATTCAGCCGCGCACCGCTCCGGTCTCCCTGTTCCAGTCATTTCCAGAGACTTGGTCAGAAACAAGTGGCGATCGGTCATGACGTCCCCCCCCCCTAAGAATTTGAACTCCTCAAGATTTGGCTGACACCGTGTTGAGGTGTTGCAACCCCAAATTCAAAGATATCACCTGCAGCCAGGCTCCTATTAGATATAACAGCTGACAATCACACTGGTGTCTATTTTCTTCGAAAAGGTAACACAACACTTTTACAAAATTGACATCGTGTTCAACTGAAGAAGACCCCAAACTAGTGACTGAGGCTAATTTACCCATAGATTTCAATTCAAGTGGATATTTTGCGCCCCAGTGGCTATTCAGTATATTTACATTGGACAGAGAATGGTGTTTTTATGGTGAAAAAATGCTAAAAATGTCCCATAGGGATGAATTAAGAGCAAAAATCCAACACAGATTAAATGTTGTCGTCCCAGTGACCCGTTTACCAATTGGCCAATCAGCAGGCACTTTCCAAATGTGTTATTTTCTTTTAAATAACATGTATAAAGTGTTGATAGTCATCTATAACATATTTCTTTCAGAATTGGCTTCTTTACTTGTTGAAAATCACATTAGAGGCAACAGAAATAGTTAGTAGTAAGACAGAAATGTTGATCTTTTCACCAGGTAAGTGTTACAAGATGGGAGAGGAAATGATAAAAGGGGAGGGGGAAAAAAAGGAAGTAAAAGAGTGGAGAACAAGGAAAAGGGTGGGAAAGTGAGATTAGGGAGGAGTGAGGGGCAGGGTATCTTTTTTTTTTTGTTTTTTTTGTGAAAGTTCACATGTCAGGCTGGCAGCCTGCCCGCGGCGTACAGCCGAAAAATCTATTTAACGTCTGCTTCACAGGGTGACAAGAGGGTTGATTGGCAGAGAGCAGAGAGCCGCTTTTGATCATGTGTCTTAACAAGCGATTCCAACTCATGTCTATTCAGCCTGAACAGATCTACATTACCTATTCAAACAAAAGTGACAGACCAGAGCACTGCTCCGCTGGGCCGGTGCACCGAGCCACAGGCTGAGAGAGAACACACACACACACACACACAGGGAAGTCCTGACTGATGCACACATGTTCACTGAGTTATTTAACATGAGTTATTTAATCAAATATATCATTTGCAAGAAGGTTTTTTTTAAATCACGTTGAGAAATTAAACAGCAGATTATTAAGGGAATAGGGAAACAGGAAGGTTTGTGACTGATGTTTGGCCTGTGTGTGTGTGTGTGTGTGTTTCAGCCTCACACAGTGTGGTAGGATGCTGCACTCAGAGGCAGCGTATAGAGCAACGTGTGAAGTGAAGAATGCCTCCAAATCTGCAATCAAGGCAACTGGATCTCCAGCCCTCATTGCATATGCATAGAGTCAGAGGCTCATGCACAGATCATTATAACAAAGATTCCTATTAATTAGGTGGGATAAAGCAGAACCAGATGACATGGCAGCTGGGATGAGAGGAAACGGGGAGAAGGGAGGGAACTGAAGGAGGGGGGGAAGAAGGTGCATCAGTCTGTTTGGGGAGAGGGGAGGAATATAATGCATATAACGTGCAAAATTATACCAAGAAACATAATAATCTCACTAAGAAATCCTTTTAAAATCATTTTAAATGCTACACTTCAATGCACAGCAAGTGCATTCTGCAGCCAGGAGTCTCTCAATCAAAACACTAACAAAAGACCAGTTTGATGACTTTGGGAAGTAGTTTGCGTTTGCACTTTACGGTGAGAGCTTTGGCAGCGAAACGACACACACACACACACACACACACACACACACACACACACACACACACAGTGCAATGAATTAACTTATAGAAGGAAATAGTGGCTTATTCACTGTGGTCTTTCAAAGGGGATTTGTCCTTATAGCAGAGGTGACGTCCTTAAAAGGTGATAAATACGATGATCCCTGGCCTTGAGCACAAATACAGATCTCTATGGATTTAGATATAGTAGTGTAGTAAAGTGTTTAGATATTTTAATAGAGTAAAAAGTCTTTATCTTGCGTGTGACTTGCAGCCTGTGAGCCTGTGACACTGACGGTGTTAACAACAGAGTCAAGAGTTCATCAGTGCTAATCAGACCACAGGCTTAGAGCTGATCCCATTCTCTTCCCAAGCTTTCACCCACCCCTGAATCTCATTACACGGCCTGTTGTAATAGAGGATAATGACCCGGGGGCCATGCGCACACAATGCTGATCACTCCTCTACACTCAACCTAGCACACTGTCATTATACAGTGATAATGCACAGCCTTACCGAGGGGGGAATTACACTCACCAACAGAGGAGCGGTGGCGGTGGCGCGGAGGAGGAAGCGACCTCTGACACCTACAGTATACACACATAACCCTATTTGCCCAAACACAATTCACAGTGGCAGGTCGTGCCGACACAATTTATGACATAAGCAGTGCTTCTGCCACTGCTCTCTCCTGTGCAGTCATTAAATACTTTTCCACCTCAGATTAAAAATGGCGTGCTGTTTGGTTGAATAGTGGTGTGGCTCCCCTTTGTTAAGCTAATTGGCCATGACTCCGTCAAAGGGCTCCAGGTGTTGAACATTCTGCTTGAGCAGCCACTGTATCTCCTCTAACCGCTCGAAAAAAAGAAGAAGCTGTATCTTAAGGAAGGGCATTTTTAGATCAAGATTTATTTGATTCCAGTCGCAGTAAATCCGACCTTGCGAGAGCGTTTCTCTATTCTGCACGAGAGCCGGGGAAACGTTGGGTTACTGATATTTATAGGTTCTACGTAAAAAGGATCCACTGTCAGTTCAGCAGCTGTGTCAGACGTCCTCAGATCACACCTGTTCACAGGCTGGATGAACCCGAATCACATGCACCACTGTTGTCTCAACAGCATCCGGGGACCTGGGCTGTGAATCCGTGATTGCTGCTCAGACAGCAATAGTAAACACACGCGGAAGGAGAAGAAAAACAATAGGCGGAAATCATCTCACAAATGTTCCATTGAGATAAAAAACTACTCATCACAACAGTCAATAAAAAAAAAAAGCATAACTGCATCCAATTCACTGCTTGCTTTGCTGGCAGAGACTCAGCGAGCTGATACCTAAAAGCTAAGACAGGAAGCTACAACCCAATTACTCGTCCTTGTCTTAGGGACGACCATAAAGACTCCACACACAAAGTATTTCCTGTGTTGACTTGCGCGGTATTGATTCATACTTTAGTGCATTATATAAAACTGTTCTAATTGCATGTGAATCAAATCAAGGTCACCTTGGCGTTTTATAATGGTGGCTATTTTTCTTTCTCCCCCCCCCCCGGCCCCCGCCCGCCCCAATACTTTATCCTGACATTTTTAACTCTTGACAAGTGCTGTCTGGAGACTTATCCATAAATAATGCATTTACAATACCTAGTAAATAAACATGGGGCACAATCGTTAGCCCTGCTGGCAACTGGGCCTAATAGAGCTTTTACAGCAAAGGTGACTATTCAGCTAAATGCGGCACTTGCTGCTGGGAGAACATTTTCATTCATTAGCACAGTCACAAGCACTTAAAGCACTTTAAGGACCAGAAATGGAGAGGAAGGGTGGAAGGATAGAGAGGGTGAAAGGCTACAAATATATGGCGATGAAGGGACGGAGGAGTGATACCTACAATACTGAGCACTTCCTTAATAAATGATAAATGAGCAGAAACTGGACAATACCCAGAGTATTAATAATATTATTATTTTTCTATTATTAATAGCAGAGAAACCGAGTCCTAATTATATTGGATACAGTCCAGTTAACAGGGAAAAGTGACTTGTAAAGTGTCCCACTCAACAAAATACTCAACTCTAACAAGTACTGATGATAGATAATGACACATTTGAATTAAAGCATGGATACCTGACCCGCGTCTGTCAGGCTGCATTTAAAATTGTAATCAGGCTAACACTTCACATCACACTTCAGCGATAGCGCGGTAATAATATGGTAATTGGGAGGTAATATTATAGTTATATTCCATCTATTCAGGTAACTGCTTGGTAATGAGAATTACTAATGTACTAAATACTGGCTACGATCACCTGAAAATGATTAGGAATGAAATTTGAACGTTGGAATCCAGGGGGCTTTTATTCTGAAAACACCTGTGGAATCAAGCCTGAAAATGTACCTGTTTCTGTTTACTTGTATCGCACTATGACATCATTTTTTGGCACTTGATGATATATTTTTATTTCATACTGATGGTCATTTACATTGTATGTGTGCGTAAATAGGGGAAAAGAACAGTAACCATGCAGCTCAGGTTTAGACTGAAGAAAATAGAGCAACTGTCTGGTTTGGGTCTAATTTGGATTTAGTGTCCAGGAAACTTTTTTTTTTTACCTGTGTCACTTTAAGTTAAGTTGAATCTTCCACGTAAAGTTAGAAACCTTTAGTTTCCCCTGTGAAATCGCTGTCGCTGCGTTTACACTCAGCGCATCAGGTCAGTGAACTTTCTCGACCAGACAAGGAAATCCAGAGAAGAATGGTAGCAGATGGTTTGGAGTCTCTGAGGACGTCAATGTTCCCGACCAGGCAGGCACCAAAGCAGCAGAATTAGACGCAGCAGTTGTCATGCTTATATTTAGCTCATCTGTTGCTCGCGGCACATTAGCAACATCATTAAGACAACAAATGACTTTTCCAACCTTCTTGTGTTTACTTTAATAGGATAATCCTGCCCTTTTTCAATTTCCAACTGTGTCTCACTCCATAAACAATGACGTGAGATGAGGATTTTCTCAGACGTTTCTCGGAGGGTTTTTTTTTCCTTTGACAGTTTCTAAGAGTCCCTCTCCCTCCATTTTACAGTAATCACTGATCATCACCGCTGAAGTTCTGTCGAGAGCTCTCAAGAACAGAGTATCTCTCAGTTCCTGCAGCTTGGGGACAGTGAACTGAACTTTGTGAGCCTCTTGTCTCCTGCCGTGTTCCCTGCTCAGAAACTAATTTCCTGCAACAAGGGAGTTTATTTTGGTGGCGATGATGCACAGTGCATGAGGCAGACCGACTCTCTATTATTAACAGGAGATTAAAACAGCTGTATGGCACTCTAAAGCACCCTCTACGCCCTGCACTAACATACGGCCCTGGATTACAAGCTGCACTTGACCATTTAAATTACTGCAACAACCAGCCTTCACCAGCTGGGGCTCATTACCATAACAGCCGCTGCTGCTGCTACAAAGAGCACTGGCAACCTTGCCCTGAAAATCAACTCCACGAGAAGCGAGACACATTAAATATAGTACTGTTATTATTATTATTACTATTATAATCGTTTCCTTGGTGTAAAACAAAGTATTGGTGGCAAAATCGATTTTATGGCAATAATAGTATATATTAGTATTTTTTTTTTATTCATAAAAGGCCTTTGGAAATTCAGTCTTGTGTATTTTGTGTATTAATAGTCTCAGTTGGCATTTAGGGATTAAAAACATGAGTTGATAATATAATGTTTCTGTCTGTTTTGTTTATTTTGAACAGGTGACACAGCCGTTTCCAAGAAACACCTGTTCAATCAATTCATTCTTTTCATAAGTTATTGAATAAATCTTAAGAATCCCGCGGGAAACAATGTCTAAACGACACAATAAAACAATCCCTCCCCACGTCACAATGTGGCTAAATGATTATCCGCTTCCGATACAAAGATCACCCGGCGAACACTTAAAAAAAGAAGTGGCAAATTATTTTTAGGCTAACAGAGGTCTAATTTATTCATCTGATGAAGTGCTTAAGCTAAGAGCCCCCCAGACACTAAATGAGACACATGCATTCCCAGGGGGGTTTAACATTTGATTGGATGTAGTTATATTACTACAGCCCTAATTAAGAAGGGGGATGTGTTTCAGCAGCACTTTCAAATATTTGTTTTTCTGCCACACTCTTGATAGACTGCAGGCTGTGGGAGGGAGAGTCGAGCGGGGTGATACAGATATGACAGAGACCTAACACTGTTATCTTATTATTTACTTTCTCTGCAACTAACAGGAAAATATACATATATATATATATATATATATTATAAGCGCTGAAATCTTCACGCTGTGCTGAATGGTGTGAATTCATTAGTCACATTTGACAGGTAGACTCCGAAAAAGAAAGACTGGGGTTGTTTGTGTGCAGCAAACTTTGATGAACCACTGTGCAGAGTGAGAAAAATGTCCTGTGAATAAAGAAGAGGTAATGTTCCTGGCATCGGGTCAGCACTGTGAGTTTTATAGTCAAAGAGTTTGCCTTGGCACAGAGGGGAGACCACACTTATGCCGAGGTGCGCTGCCACACAGTCTTTGTCACGTTGGAAGAGGTTCAGAACAAACTGGAAACACTGTAGCGTCAGTATTCCCGGCGTGTGTGTTCCTGCGCGAGCGAGCGAGCGAGATGGCGAGATACAAGAGAGAGAGGGGGGCGGACAGTCAGGAAACCAGAAAATTAGAAAGAGAAAGTGGGGAAATTTGGGACAATCGGGCGTACTTAGGGAGGAAAAAAGGTGCACACACACACACACAGAGAGAGAGAGAGAGAGAGAGTCGTACCGTCTTGCTCTGTCTTTGTCATCTCCTCCATCTTCTTCTGCTTCAGCGTGTCCACTACATCTGCCAAGCTTCCTTTGCGGCGCTCCGGCGTTCCAAACGCTGATCCGCTCAGCAGGTCACTTCGCTCCCGGGCCCCCTCCTCTGGCTTATGTGGGGAAGTAGAATTGTTCCGGAAGGAGTACAGGGAGCATACTTTATTGCTGTCGGATTCCTGCAAAGACAAACAGAAGTTGTTATTTGTATTTGACGATAAGGGTGATACATGTGTTCTGTCGAGGCTCCATTGAGCTTTTTGACAGTTTTCCATTCAAATGCCGGTGATTGCTGGGTGTTTGCAGCTCAGACACAATTTGGCCATATCAAATGGCTCCTCCGCAGCTTTCAACGCAGCCACCTCTGTATCCGCGACCGAGCTCGCGGCGCAGGGAAATGAGATACGACAAAGGAAAGATTGAGATGAAATGATGAGGTGCACTTTCAGAGGGCATATCCATAATGTGCTCAGGCGTTACAGTACTTTTCATCTGCATAGATGACACAGAGAAACCTCCCGACTGTAATTTCTCAAATTGCTTTTGAGTGTGCATTTGTGTTGGGGTGACTGCTGTGTAATTTCTTCATTTTCTGGTGGAGACCTATTCTCAGCTGAGTGCCTCGAGCCGTCGTAAATCTGTGTCCTGTCTCAAGCTGTTGTTGTTTTTCAGTCCCACCTGTGTATGGTTTAGTATTTAACTAAAGGGTCCTGTCTGTGACTGACTGGCTGAGTGCTCCCTGTGCACAAACAGAGACATGAAGGAGAAGAACGGGGGAGAGCTGCAGGGGGAGGGAGGGAGGGAGGGAGGGAGGGACAGAGAGGGAGCGAGAACTCCGCACACACGCAGACACACACCACGGCGGAGGGCTGTGTCTGACAGAAGGTGGTGTTAATTATGGTTTTTGGAGTCTGAGAATGCAGAAGGTAGCTAAACAGCCGGGAGTTTGCAGCCTCTAACAGGGGAACAGTTTAAACTTCAACCCCTCTGCACGGCGGAGAATAAATACGACACGAGTGTAGCCAACACCAGTGTGATAACGGCATGTAATAGAGCAAGATTTAAGGATAGAGGCATGCGTGGAGCTCCTGACAATCCTAAAAAATAAAAAAAATAAAAAAAGATAGGAATGCAAGAGACTGGACAGGAATGTTGACAGTGCCAATTTCTCATCCCTGCGTGGCATGTCGAGCCTCAGGCAGATCTGCGCCCTGTGTGTGTGTGTGTGTGTGTGTGTAGAATGATCTGGTACCAAGCGCCAGGGTGGCACGACCGGCCGGCCTACTCTGCACCTCCCAGCGCTGTGTTGGATGATTATGCAGTGTGGCAGAGACAGTGGAGAGTGCTTGAGGGGAGTGTAGCAGTGCTGGGTTAATCAGTTGGCGCGGGTTCAGGGCACAGCCCACACAGACGCATGGCACAGCAGTGGAGTCAGGTAATCAGCAAAGACAACACTCTCATTCCTTTCTCCTTATGCCTTTCCCTTTTCTTCTCTTTCTCTTCATGCCCTCCTACATTTTACCTATCCTCTCTCTTCCCCCTTTCTCGTGCATCCTCGCTCTTTCAACCCCATTATTCCGCGTATTCGGTAACTTCCAAATCCGCGTTGAGAGATTTACGCTCCTTACGTTGCAGACTCCAAACTTTGCAGAGGATTCACTTTCTAAAGATGTTCAAAATCAATATGACTGATTTTTGTCACAGGTGTATTTATCACTTTATGACTGAAATGTTATTCTTATTTTGCTGAAATCCCTGATCCTGTAATGTGCCGCGGATGACAAGGACACCTGAGCAGTCCCACGTCTGCCAATTTACCTTCACTGTCACACTCCAGAGTCATGAGGACCAGTCTGCTACGGTGTGTGTGTGTGTGTGTTAAGGTTCTCGGTGGCCAACTGCAGCGCTACTTCAGAGGCCCTCGGGGTCTCTTTACCTCCCACCCGTCTGTCACAGACAACCACCTGCCTCCCGTGTCTATGGCCCACAAGTGCCCGCGCTCTTCGTCGCTCCGCTCACATCAAAGCAGCTCCACACTTAGAATGTACAACATCTGGGATTTGGCTGCAGATGTGGCTCGTACGCAACAATAAAAACAACACGCGTGCTCCGAGGACAAGACGTGATGGTTTTATAGCAGCGAGAACGTGAGCGACAGGACGCACACGAGGCTCAGTCGCTTTATTGAAGCTTGAATCCACTTATTGACCAAATAATAACGGATGGTTTAGCGTTTTGCAGAATTCAATGTGTGTGAGCGCCTCCTAAGCTCGGATCTTGACTGAGGCAGGAGCTCAGTGATGGAGTGAGTCACATGTCTCACCATGCGCTGCTGTGCTGACACCAGGCTGTCCCAGTCGCTCTCCGGCGGTACACTGCTGAGCTGCTGCACGTCGTCGGGATGGGCCTTCCCGTGGAGCAGACTGTGCAGGGGCAGCTGTGGCGTGCCGTGGGCCTCGGCGCTCTCCTCTTTCTCCCAGGGCAAGTGTTCCTGACTCATGGCGTCATCCCCATCGACCACGGAGGCAAAAGGGGAGGTGGCTTGCTTGGAAGACATGACTCTGCTGTGACGAGAAGAGAAAGAGAACAAAGTCAAGAAAGGGAAGGAGTGATATAAAGAGTACCTGAAAAAGAAACGCTGTTTCCTTGAGTATTTCCACTCAAGGTTGTGACACAGCGGTGACTGGATTAGAAGTGGTGCACCTGAGCAGATATTGCTGAATGGACTCAACGCTGCATCTGACTGTTTGTCGTTGATATGGCCTGTGGAGTTTGGAGCAGGCCACGGGGTCCCGGGGTCCCTAATCCCGTGTTTAATGCAGATGGATTGTTTGATCCAGGGCCTGGAACTATGCCTGTTTGGGTCCTGGCCCAAACCCCAAGACAGTTCCTCAGGCAGTAGGTCAGCCAGGTAGCAGGACTGACATACTGATAGAAACAAGAACGATGCCTTGTAGAAAGGCAAAGATATGCTGATAATATTCTTTTTAGATATAACTAAGCGACCTAAGTAATTAATTAAATTTGACTGGCTTTTGTCCTCCAAAAACCTTTTAATTTTCTCTGTGAGTTGATTTTTCTCCTAAATAAGGTCTAATTTGTTTTTTCATGAGTCAAATTATTTAAAAAAAACATTTTGGTGAGACATTGCTGCCCTGGCTAACAAGCAAAAAAAAAACAAATCAAAAGCTGACAGCAGAGGATTCAATTCACAAATATGTCACATGTTTCCATGAATATTACAGTGAAGAGTGTACTTGACATATCAGGTGCAAAAGAAAACTCATGTTAATTCTAATTTATTTCTTCTCCTTTTACAAGCATACTCTTTTTTTTTTTTTCACTGCAGAATTCATACAAGCAATTCCTGGTGTGTGTGTGTGTGTGTGTGTTTTTCTTCTCACAATTAATGAGGCTGCACGCATGCTGTGTGCTACAATGAATGAAATTAAACACAGTGCCAGTAAATCTAATTACACATTTGGTATTAAATTTAAAAGGGGATAATATGGCCTTCCTCCTGATGTGAAGTGGGAAGACAGAGCCACGGCATATTTAACTCCTAATCCGCTTTTTCCCCGAGCCGTTATTCTGCTTATTTTCCTCAACCATTTCAGGACATTGACCACTGAAACTGAGGATGTGATTACTTTGGATTTCTTTGATTACTCCTCGCTCGTTCTGTGCGAGTGCGACTGAGGAAGATGAGAGTCGGGCATGTGAAGGTATGGCGTCAGTGCGACAAAATGCTCAAGGTCCTTCTTGTCGTACATTTCACAGCTGATCACCATCTGCCCAGTACCCCCCCCCCCCCCCATACTGAGAGCAGATACTATCAAGGTTTAGGCAGGCTGTGGTGTGATCATGTCCTTGCACTTCCTGTTAAGAGTGGAGCACTGAATAGATAACGTCCTTTTTCCTTTCCTTAAAAAAAAATGAACAAGGTCTTTGGGTCTAAAAGTTCTTGGTCTTCCTCAAGGAAATCTGTTATGTGAGGTGTATTGTCCACGTGTGTGTACACACACACACACACACAACTCAACATGTTTAAAAGAGAAATAAAAAGGAAGGTATAGCAAATTACAAGCTACTCCGAATACGTGTTGTTCTGAACCCACAAGCATCAGTGTTTTTCTTTGGACAATTCTCTGCTTCCTTAATATCTGAAACTGCAGGTGTCGTTATACTTTGCAAATGACTGAATCAAGCTGAACGTTTTGTTCTTTTTATCATGTTATGATAAAAGGGAGGGGCAGGGGCAGATAGAATAGAATTATATACTTTTATTCTAATTAAATATCCGTGTGTTTCTTCTTATCTGCAAAATGTACCTGCTTTTATCTGCCACACACACACACACACACACACACACACAAAACAGGTTGACCTTCTCGTTTCACACATTCCTTTCTTCTTTCCTCTCTTGTGCCAGCGTGTGTGGGCAGATGACAACTTGGCCTTTGTTTAAAGGTCCACCGTGTGAGCATTGGTGACATCTAATGGCGAGACCGCAGATTGCCACAAAAGAAGAACTCCCCTCTCTCGTCCGTGTGGAAATTACAGTGGCCTCCACACACAAAAGGTATGTAATCACTCTTTCACAACTCTGCCTTTGTCGCGTTTGATTTACTATGGAACTTTTTCTCTTTTTTTTGTTCGTAAGCTCGCGCTTTATAAAAGCCTAAATGCGTGCTCGGGCTGGTTTGTCTGTCGCGGTGTTGAAGATGGTGGCCTCCATACAGCAAGGTCCTTCCCTGAAGTTGAGTTAGTAAAGTACTTAAGGCAAACCAAACACCAAACCCTTTTTATTTTAATGCAATTATACACTTGGACAAACACACTTATGGGCATGGTATTCAGTGTCTGTCAGTAAAGCCTAAATGTAACACGCTGGATCTTTAAAGCTTACGCACATGCTAACTGTGCCAGTTCTTCTGTGCAGGACTTTGACGTACACGCTGCTGCAATTATGGTCCCTTTGTAAAGGCTTTTATAAATTCCTTAAAGACAACATTGGCTTTGTGATCTGTAATTCCGGTTTCCACCACAAGACCTCACTTCTCCTGGACGTTTGCTCTAAATATGTCACGGTGTCGCGGCGACGCTCAAGTAAAGCTGACATGTAGTGATTTTTTTTTATTAATTTTTTTTCAGTTTATTTAAATAAAAAAAAAAAAGCCTGTATTTCTCTAATGCGCCGTCACGCACACACATCGGCGTGGACAGTGAAGGCTGACCTAAACAATGGCCGCCTGAGTTAATCTCGTGTGCTTCGGCAGCTGCGCAAA
Source organism: Solea solea (assembly GCF_958295425.1). Lineage (NCBI taxonomy): Eukaryota > Metazoa > Chordata > Actinopteri > Pleuronectiformes > Soleidae > Solea > Solea solea. The sequence continues at coordinate 2,738,046 of NC_081138.1, forward strand.
CAAACCTCGTGAGTCAGGTAGATGGCAGGACTATGAGAACCATGTCTGACTGACTGTCTGTCTGTTCACCTGTCTGTCAGCCAGGCCCCCCCCCCTCCCCCTCTCTCTCCTTTAGCCTCAGTGCCTGCATGTGTTGCCAAATGTGTCTTTAGTGGGACGAGGCTCTCAATTTTAATCAGCCATCAAATTGTTTCCTGTAATTACATCAAGTAGAAAGTGATCTCAAAATTGGGTACTGTTAATTGAAAACCAAAAGTCAGAGCAGAGTTTAGAGGATGTGTGTAATGGTAAAAAAAAGAGGGGGCAGAAGTGGGGTTTGAAGAGAGGCTGTGTGTGTGTGTGTGTGTGTGTAAGTGGGAGAGCGCGGTTCGGGCGCATATACGGTAGATTCTGACATATTTTTTATTCATGCTCCCAAAAAGCTGGAGCCTCCAGCTCCGCCGAGCACCTCGTCCTCCGCGGAGTGTGAGAGTGAAACAAAGCACTCGTGTCATACAAAGCACTGCTTTTGTATTACACAGTCAAGTCAAGTGGTATTATTTTACCACTAAAATATTCAGTCTCTCAGGCACTCTTACTCCGGTCTCCAGCCATCAGTCAAAACTGCTGAGGCGTGAGTGAGAGAAGGGGAAAAGAGGGAGCCGTGCAGTGGAGACTCCGTCCCCCTGTAACATGTGTCTACAGCAATCTTGTTAAAGAATGCAACAGATCTGCAGCAGGCTCCATAACAGTATTTGTCAGCAGGAGTTAATAATTTATTAGCAGTGCTGGGAGGGCTGCGCTCAGGCAGCTAAAGAGTGTGGAGAACCCTCCCCCTGCTCCTCCCCCACCTCTGACAAGCCCCATACAATACTACCTCATATTATTGAAAGGGAAAGGGAGAGGTGCGGCAATAATTCTCTGAAAATACTGTACGGTATTTTAATCCTCGGAGATCTAACGGGGCTGTGATCTGCATAGACACAACAAAGACATCTGATGAGGAGCAGAAATCAGCTGAATGTGGGTTTGCCACCTATGCTTGTGGAATCTAATCCTGTTTTCCTTTCAGAGAATAACATTTACAGCTCTGGCCCTCCAAAATAAGCAAAACAGGCCTGTTTGTGCAACTCAGCTGCTGTTGAAATAACTCTCATTAATAATTGAGTCCGTTTCTCTGAGAGATAAGCCCCCCGAAATGTGCTTTCATATACGCTACACAGTCAAAATACGGCCAACCGAATAAGTCGCTCGTAAATCCCGGACAAGCCGCCCTCCTTCATGCTTGATTACACAACAACAATGGAGTGCTAACAAACCAGGGTAATCAATAAGTGCATGAAACGCCGCTCCCTCGCTACTCACTCAAAGACAAAGCCCCAGTGACTTTGAAGACTTGGGGCAGCGATGAGGGAGGGTCAGTGAGAAGAGAGGGTCTATATATAGCTGACAATATTGTGCACATTTGAAGGATTAAGAGCGAGGTTCTCCAGCCGCGGGCTCATGTGGCCTGGAATGCTTTGAGTCATGAATTGTTCCCCGCGATAATGTTTCATCATCGTGCAAAACAACCTCCGCTTAATTGTGCGTTGTGCGCTGCTCATCTTTGGGGGGGTCTTGTGACTGCGGCACCATGTGTCCTCGGCTATCCCGTTTCCTCCCGCGTCATAAAAGGGTCTGACGGACTTTCACCCACTGTATCTGCTCTGTCACACTGTTTACCTTTTATAGACAATGGTGATCTGTAACTCTACTCCAACTCTTCCCCCAACCACCACTCGATCCCCCCCCCACACACACACACACATGCCCACTTGTCTCCGTGCTGACGACTTCTGCACCTTCAAGTTTTCATATGAAGTTTCACTGGAGGGAGGGAGGGAGGGAGGGAGTTTACTCCCTCTGCAGTTACATGCTGACAAAGGAGAGAGAATCATAAAGCAACCAAAAGGCCGGCAAATATATTCATTATTACAAGTAAGAGTGTTATTCAAGTTTGGTCTTTAGGCAGATATCTGCAGACATAAAAAGAACAGTTGGCATAACACTTAGAGCCAATTAAGAAAGGTGCAATGACGGCTCTGTTCTGCCATTAGCTAAAAACACTGGCTTTTCCTTCATTTAATCTATTTCCAAACAATGGCAATAACCTTGAGAGTAAACGGTGTTATCCACAGCACAGACAGAAGAAAAAAAGAAATGTGTTGGGAGCCTTTTAACCGCGCTCGTGTGTGTGTGTGTGAGCACGTGTGTGTGCAAGACAGAGGAAGAATCGGTGAGGGAGAGAAAATTCATCTGTGTGATTCCCTTCAGGGGTTCCTCCTGTTCTAACAGGTGTCGTGGTAGGGTTCCTCAGGGTTCTTCACCTGCCATAATGAGATATTACTACCTGACAGCTCGCAGCTGGAGGAGCATTGACACGGAATCCACCGTTTAGCACAATTAAATTATCACCCTCCATTGTGATTGTGCCATGCTGTGCAGCAGCCAGGTTTCTGGATACATAATCAACTCGGAAGACGCAGCCGTACACTGTTAGTCTGTTTTACACACACACATACAATTTATCTGTACGATAATTCACAAAGAGGTTTTTCCAGACAGATTTGAGTCAGTGTTTTAAATCCTTAAACCTTGGCCATCAAAGTAATTACAGATAATGATATTAAAATACAGTAAATGGTTGTGAAAATACGGATTTTCCAACAAGGCAACCAACTGCACAGTGATTGGAGAGTTGACTAAATGAATTTGTTTAAATTGTTCCTCCATTATTGTTGACCTTCCCCTGCAAAAAGTCAACTCAATTACGGCGCCACTTCATTTTCACTTCACCCTCTCTCTCCTGGTGCCTTCTCGTTTAGAAAGTGCCGCAAAAAAAAAAATCCACCCTCAAATGATAGCCACCCCGGGCAAATTAAGCAAGCCACCTGAAGTGCACACTTTACATATTGAGCAGAGCATCGATAATTACTTTGCAGGGTAAATTATTTGCAATAATACGCTACTCGAGGAACTGTCTTGTGTCTTACTTTAAACACTTGTGCAGCTGCCGTGACGGCATTGCTGGGTGTCCTTGCCCCCCGTGCAAGGCAAAGGCAGATGCAGGTGTGAGAGTGCTTAAGTGTCCCTGTCTGTCTACTCAGGAAGGGTCGATGAGCACTCACACACTGAATCCCTCGTCCCCCCCAGCCCCGCCCCCCACTCCTCCTACTTTGGTCCCATGTACGACCGGCCCTTCTCCTGATCCCTGGACACAAGCTCAGAATTAGATGGCATAACAGCCGCTCAGTTGCCCGGGACGTACACAAGTTAACTTATGTGGACACAAAGTCCACTCTGACTGACACGCTTGAAGGTGCATTCACTGTCTCCATGTAGTGATAACTTGTTATTAGGCAGTTTTAGCGTCATTTCTAGTCTTCCTACCGGAATCGCCTCCATGTTTTCTTATCCTCGTCTTCTTCTTCTTCTTCTATAAACCAACTTTGACTGTTAATTGCGGGCCAAAGCCTAAAGGGTGGGAGCGTATACATGCCGTAAGGGCTTGAGGGGACGTAACAGCAGTGGGTCAACGTCAGACAGCTGTTCCTCCGCCTGTGACGGAGAACATACCGAGACGAGAAATGCTACTTGTCGTTTTACACCTCCTCCTTTCTTTTAATTTCTCCTTTTCCCAAAGAGTCCTCCGCCGCTGCACTTAAGCAAACCTCAAAGCGACCCGAGCCGTCAACCGACACGACCCTATTTGCTGAGCAACAGTAGAGCTTTGTGGCTCGCTCGGTAGTTGACAGTAAGTTATGAGCCCTTTGTGAGCAGGAGAAGGAAAACAGAGATCGGAATTTGGCAGGAGAATAATAATACAGAATGCTCCTGTTCGTGGAACCTGAAATCTTCATGGAAACAATTGGGCATTGTTGAAGGCACGAAAAGAAACGGTGACAGATGAAATATAGAGTGGGGCCCCCTTTTTTTTGTCAAACGGTAAACAAAGCTCTATTCAGGTCAGGTCCATTCTGTCATGTACAAAGATAACTCCGTCTGTGCGCTGGAGAATTTGCAAATGGCTGCACTTCAACAAATCGAGTGTAACATCTCTCACAGTTGCCAGAAAAGTGAGTTGAGGAGTTAGCGTCGGGGTGCCAACCACAAGTAAAGGGACACATCCCAAGTTACCAAAGAGATGCACAATACGTCTGTAGGGAGCATGGGAATCTCAAAAGAGGAGGGAATTTAAAAGGGAGAAAGCAGAGCCTTTGAGAAGGAAAAAAAATTAAGAAAAAAAAAGCACCACAATCTCAGACTTTTGTTCTAATACTCGAGGGGGAAAAGCATTTGAAGGAGCAATTTTGCAGAGAGCAGGAAAAGCATGAGTATTGGTCTGAATGGTTTATGAAGGGGTGGGATGGGGGTGTATTGTGCTGTATGGCAGGGGAACTATGGGCCTCAGTCTTTGGTCTTCCCATCATGAGGTCATCGTTGGCAATCCCAGTGCCCAACACTGGGCACAGGGTTCGCTTCAACTGCCGTCGGTTTGGACATCTGGATTGTCGGCGCACACACACACAGTGGCCCACTTTCTCCATCACTATCCTTATGCATTTCTTTTTTTCTTTCTTTTTTCCCCTAATGGAGAATGCTTCACATGTCCCGCACACCAAATTGGCAAATTTGGAATGTCTAAAGAGAAAGAGAAGCAGTTTGTTCCCTTTTCACTCTCATCTCATAAATGGATTTCTGTGGCTGCTCACGGCAGAAATGAGGGAATTACCTTCTACACTGTTGTAATTAAGCTTCTCTATTCTTATTCCACAGGCTGGGAGGACAACAGCTCATTAGCTACAGTTAGACCCACCTCTAATTCATTAGTGTGTGTTTTTTTTTTTTTTTTACCCCTTTTCTCTTATTCTTTTTCTCACTCTGAATAAATTAATGGTATTCACTGAACACTCTCACACAAGGGAAGGTGCACAAAATGTGTCACCCCTTGTGACAACTGGAGTCCTTTTTCCTCTTTGTCTTTGGGCCCTTGTGTGTTTTTTAAGGACTGTGAGAAGAAGGGCTGAGAGCGAGCGCGCCGGGGAGGGGAGAGAGTAGCAGCGTTTCATGTGACACGTCAATTGGAAAATCAAAACAGGGGTAGTTCATTTGCTCCACCCAGATGAGGCCATCTAGCAGAGCCATGATGAATAGGGGTCAGGCGAGCCACACCTCAAAGATTTATGATTAAGGCTTATTATGTTGGGAAACTGACATTGATTGCTGATTTAAACCACTGAAACCAATTAATTTGCCAGTAGTGAATAGAAAGCATGGTCAACAGTGTGTGTCAATCTGACAGGTTAGACAGGAAGAAGCCGAGCAAAAGTGAGGCAGTAAATGAATGGCTGGCACACGGCGCTGTTTGGAGGTGGTTAAAAGTTACCATGACTGATTGACAGCTGATGCATTTAAAAAAAAAAAAAAAAGACTGGAGAGCAGAGGCAGAAAGCCCGGCCACTGATCTGAGTAATTGCCCAAAAATTTGATTCACACAAGACATGTACAAGCTGCTGTTTTAGCAATGCTAAGACGGGTTCATTCATGGGCTGGAAGTGAGAAAAACCCGAGTAAATGAATGTGAGACACAGTGCTAATAAAAAAGAAGAGCTGACAGACGCGGTCGAACAGAAAAACGCGCTGTTTTTTCCACTCTGAGGAAGCGGACGCTGTAGTGGATTAGATGCTGACAGAAACACAAAATGCTCCAGCTGTCTGTCGATAACCATGTGTCTGACCTCTGCTCGGCTTCAGCTGCAAATGTCCTCAGTGGCAGCCGAGCCACAAGTGATACTGTATTCACCGCAATCTATTGTTCAAGAGATTCTTTTCTGCCGTTTTTATTCTTTTGCTTCTGTTGCTCCGACGACACATGCACCATGACAGTGCCTTAAAATGAAATCATTAACTAAATTGCTTTTCTAAAAACCAGAATTTGTGTGTGTGTGTGTGTGTGTGCGTGTGTTTGGCTGTGGGCCATGGGCCTCTGGTTCCCAGGCAGCCTCTGCCCCGGCTCTGTTGTGGTTCCCTGCCACCGCACTCATTATGCTTTGCCTCAGCACAGCACGGCGCAGAGCTGCGGCTCGCCTCGCCTCACTCACTGCTGGGCGAGTAGGAAATAATCTGGTAATCTCAAACTACTCCTCCATTTCGACTGGGGCCCCCATTCACACAAAGAGAACCTTTGTTTGGGGAACATTTATGACCGCTCGTTGGATCTCAATCAGGAAATCAATCAAAAACACATTAAACAAATATAGTTTTATATTTGATGTCAAAAAAAACGACAGTTTTCTACTCCTAAATATCAACTCATTCCTGCTGCGACCTTTTCAGCGACGTTTGTGACAGCGATACGTATAATATTCGCATGCCTTTATTGTGCGACGACAAAAACCAAGCTAACAAAGACACATGAACACAACTTTATCAATGTGCCCGAGATAGTCTGGTAAACAAAGCAAACAGAAAAAAAAAGGTAACATGGGAGTGAAGGCCGGACAAATATTTGATAATAGGACAAGGTAACTCAGACCACACACACACACACACACACACACGACCCTTACTGCCAACTGTCTATCTGCTCTCCGCTGAGCTGAGCCGAAGGTAGCAGATGTGTCTTTCACAGCCTTCAGTGTGTAACCAATCTGCAAACAATAGTTGGAACTCGACAAAAGTCAATGCCCTTGCAACACACTTGCCTTACAGTAAAAGGCAAGTCAACTCCGATTGGCCACATAACCATGCCCTTTATTTATTTATTTATTTTTCACCTTACAGACTCACGCACGTGTTTCAGTGCCTGTTAGTCAGCCAGTATAATGCTATTTGAGCTCCCGCGTAAGCCCCTTAACAAAGTTGAAGTCACCTTCTTGACCTCCCGTTAAGCTAACAGTTGGTGTAAACACGTTCAATCCTATTAACCTAATAATATACATGGAAACGGGTAAAGTGCCACAGTGCCCCCGGTGCTTAAAGCCCCCGGTGCTGAGACTTAATTACACCAGACACCCATGACAGTGAAAAAGGCTCCAGCTTCTAATACCTGCCACTATGACTATTGGACACAAGATTTCACACGATCAGTGCGGCCTTTATTTTAGTTCTGCTTGAAGAGGAACCAGATTAACCTCCTCAGATATGAAAAGATTGCTCTCGTGTGCAAAAATAACTGCACAGGCCTCTCGTCGACATATCACTGAAAAAAAACAATGATCGTGTTAGACCGACTGAGATTTTACTGTATTTAATTTCTCAAAGTGGGACTAACACACCAAGATAATGAGATTGGGAGTCGCAGCATGTTCAATTGGACCCAGACTGGCCCGGGCTCTCCGTGCATGCTCCACAGTTCCCAGCCCTGGCTCGGACCCAGAAATAATAGAAGGAAGCCGGTACACACAGAAGAGCAAGACAACAGCCAGAAAAACATGGCACAATCCAGAGTGCAGCATTTTTTGGACCGAAGAACAGACAGATTTTTATCCTTTATCAGCTTAAATAATTACAAGTAAGAGAAGAGACAAAGAACGGCATTCAACGTGCTAACAACTGGCTGCCATCTGAAGCTGCTGTCGTCTGTGGTGTAAAAGGTGAAATGCCTAATACTAACATATTATAATAATAATAATAATAATATGGCGCCAGACAAAACATGTGCACTACACTACGACGTGATCCGGTGTTCTGTCGGGCAGGTCTTTGTATTTATATTGTCTGTGGTTGTGTGCAGGAGATCATGTTGTGCAGAGCTTGTGCAGTCTATAAACCGTCCTCCGGTGTCAGCAGGGCAGTCGTCCAGCCTCAGCGCGGCGTATCGGCTATAAAAGGCAGACGCATCACTACAGCGTGGACTAAAAATACAGGACCCACTTTCTTCCATTTCCCTGTATTCTCAATTGTGTGTGAAACTCAAGCCGGAGCCCCCTCCCCGCCACCTTTATGTGGCTTTTTAACAAAAAAAACAGTGTTGTTTTTGGACCTGTGCAAAAGCAAGCAACAAATCCTTATAGTTTGACAGCAGAGAAAAGTGCGAGAGACACTTTTCTCTTTGCTTGCGAGCCAGGTTTTAAGAGAGCTCTCTAAAAGCTATCAAAAGTTTCAAATTTTCCCACATTCCCCTCCTGTGGGTGTGCCTGTAAAGTGCTCTCTTGAAAAGCTCTGAGGGATTGCATCATTGGAACAGGGTGTAAGACCATGGTAGCAACATACTGTAACATGGGGGAAATGCCTCACATCAGTTGATTCATAAACACCTTGTGCACCGGCTCTCTGAATCCGACGGATCTGTGCTGCGCTGCTTTTAACGATGGACGTCGCTCGCTGCCAAGTCATGTTGTGGCGGGGGGGCACACACACACACACACACACACAGGGATTATAGCGCGGCCCTGTTTTAATTGCGTCTCAGCCTTCATGTTGTCTGTTATCTCTGACTAATAGCACACGTTGGCCCTCCGTCATTACCAGAGTGGGTCTTTCTCAGAGACCCTTGTTTGATACAGTTAAAGTTGATGCATTATGAGCAGCACACCAAGACTCAGCAGTGATCTGCATATTCAATAACTCCCGTAATTATATGCGCAATTCATCAGATGGGATGTGATTGCAGGGGGAAGTGGAATAGAGAGGAGCGGAGAGGTCTGATTCCTGGAGGACTAAAAGTCTAATCACAAAACTAACATGATAATTGAAATCTAAATTGAAAGGCTTGGCTTTCAGGGAGACGGTGTCTGACGTGGAGTGTGAGAAAAGATACTCGACGAAAGCTATTAGCAGCAAAAACCGAGACTAAACAGTGACGTTTCACTGTGATGTGACAGAGTGACAGAGCTCCAAACAGTTACAAAGAATGAAAATGATGACCTATTCACATATTAAACTGTCATCGACTTGTTCCTTCCATAAATAGTTATCCATTGGTAGTTATAGCTGTTATTAATGCAGGTATTTCTTAAGTGAAATGGCTATTATCGCTCATTATTATAATAAAATAAATCTTGTTTTCTGTCCTTTTAAGAGTCGCTCTTTACTAATGAATAATGGCAAGTGAAGGGAAAATATGTATCTTGTTTTCCTCCACACACACACACACACACAGAGAGAGAGAGAGAGAGAGAGAGTGCGTTAGAGGGCATTGGATTAATTGCTTGTTATTCCACACTGTCACCGTCGTCCCTCCGTGTTTGAACAGACTTTACTCCGCGGCCTTTAAAGTCCTGTTTTTCAAAAGGTGACTGAACTCAAAGTGTCTTCTCTTTAGCGGTAACCTGCAATACTTCACAACTCAACCAGAAATACAAACACAAAATGGCCGTAATGATGTTAAATAATGTTTTTGTTGTTGTTTCATTTTCCCAAAAACACATTCTGTGGAGTTGTACAGAAATGATCATGTCTTTTCTGTTGTGGCGTTTCATTCAAACACCACGTCCTCCATTTCCCCTCAGAGGCTCTGATGTCTTTACATTCATGTTTTACTCATTGCGATCCCATCCAGCTGAGGAAGTGAGGGAAAGAAACGATAAAGAAAAGTCCTCTGTCCAATTCTCCTCCTCCTCCTCCTCCTCCTCCCTTCCCTCTACCATCCCTCCCAACTGCAGGATTCATATTCATCCCTCTATAACGTTTAATTAGTAATGCCAAATTCATTAACCTGTGCTGCTGTTACGCTGGCCCCGGCCATAAATTAGCTTAATGTGAGCGGCCGTATTGCAGCTGTAATAAGGGACATAAAACTCAAAGAGAAACACATACTGTTCCTGCATGGATCATAGTCATGGATCATTATAACTCAACGGGGTTTTAGAGTGGGAGCATTCTTTTTTTTACAGCAATTAACTGTGAGCCTATCAAACACTTTCTAGTAATGCCTCTGAAACCTGTTTTAGTGCTGGTTGGAATAAAAATATTATTATGGAAATGCATTACTCATGACTGCCATAGGTTTCTACCCTTACCTAGAACACTGCGACTTTAATTGAAATTGCTGCTTTGATATGACAGTGTTTTTTTAAGTTGATGTCGTTTCAAACACAAGCAGAAGTGCTACATTATACTGTGTAATGCACACATTATGCACAGTACTACTGTGTAACAGGCAGACAGCTGTTACTGTCCTGTGATTACACGTTGACCTTTCACCCCCCCTCCTCTATTCTTCAGCGATCGCTCCTAACAGCTCACACCAAACAGCCTATTAGGCCCGGATCCCATTTTGTTGTTTAAAATAAAGGCTCTTGTCCTTTTTAGAACACTCACTTCCGTGCTTTTTTTTTTTTTTCTTCCCTAGCCTAGGTGGTGGAGCAACACAAGTTCATTGTTCCCTCGCAGATGGAAGTTGGGAGTTACCAGGGTAACGGCTCTAATCCTTCCTTCTTCCTTCTTCTTTTTTTTTACCCACTTTTTTCATATTAACAGCCTATCAAGAGCTACCTTTTAAGTCACAGACAGGAGGGCTCCCTCACTTTTAATTAGCTCTTATTCTGTTTGCCAGGAGACGGCATGATGAGCTAATCGAAATTTACCAAAGTAATGACGTACAGCGAGCAGCTACCGCTTTCTCCCAAGAATAACAATAATGAGGCCATTATCGGGGATTGCACTTTTAAAACAGTGTCCTGCCCCCAAACTAAGGACATAATTGTTCTGGCTTTTTTTTTTTTTTTTTTCCTTCATACAATCACCAGTCCATTGTTGATGACTTGAGAACTATAAGGAGACAAAGAATGGCTGCCATAATGATTGCTCTGTGCTGCCATGAAGATCCCGCGCAGATTGTCCGCAGTGGCAGAGCCTCGACGGACGACTGATTTGTTTGTAAGAGCTGTGAAGGAAGACAACTGTCTGGTCATTGTCAAGCAGAAATGTCTGCTTTTTGTGATCTCAAATAACCCATAGTTGGGGTGGGTGTGTGTGTGTGTGGGGGGGGGGGGGGGGGGGTCTGCCTTTCAGAAGATAATCTGAGGCAATGAAAAAAAGGCCACAAGGTGTTCCTGAGAGAACATGGACAAAAACATGCAACGATGCCCCATTAGATAAGTGCACGTATGCTCTGAAACCACCTGCACAAGCCATTATGACCCTGCAAATGAAATATTTCGTTCCACATGCAAACTTTGTAGGTGAGAGCTCGGCGCGGTTGTACAAACACAGTACTGCACCTCAAAAGCTGCAGTTCATTGTAAAGGAGAGAGCGAGAGAGAGAGCTGGAGGGCAGGAGGAATGCTAAGTGGGCCCCTTAGCCTAGTCAACCTTCAGTGGGTTTCATTTATCTTCATCTTGTTAGACTAAATTAATTAACAATCTCAATGTTACACACTTTCTCCTTTCATTACATCAAATAATGGCAGAAATGGAGGGGGAGGTCCTGCCCACTGGGAGTAGACAGAGACTGAAGACATCTTTCTCTCTCACCCTCTCTCTCTCTCTCAGTATCTCCCCCCTCCTCTGCTTATCTTTCTGTATTCTGTCTCTCTTCCTTCCCCTTTCTCCCTCAATCACACTCTCATTTTCTCAGTCTCTCTGACTACACACACACACACACACACACAATCCTGTTAAACATCTTCTTCCATAATATCATAAAAATGTATCTCCTCTCCAACAAAGACGTCAACACGTGATAATATTGACATAAAACACACTCTGCGCGTTGCTTCCCGCAACTTTTACAGTCGTTTTAGAGACGGCGAGAACTTTAAAGTGACGCGACGACACCGAAGCGTTCGATTGACCATGAAATATTGACAGAAGCACTTCTGTATCTCTTTAAAACTTACTGTAGGCGTGAGTCAAACCAAGCCTATGACTCATTACGATAATGAAAAGCCCATCCTGTATGCTACTGAGATATGACGTCGAGTTTAACCACTCACTCACATCTGCTTCTCGGAGCAGAAATGTACAAGCATATTCACAAAATCCCCCTTTGACCTAATTCAGTTGCTCCAGAAAAGACACTGGGATTCTTCACTGGAAGAATGTCTAACTGCCACGTCCATCCAACCTCTGCTTCTATCCTTCTCTCCCCTTTCACCCTTTACCAACCCCCCCCCCCCCACTCCTGAGCCCACTCCACGACACAAGTCTTATCCAAGCAAAAGGGCTAACCCTGAACCAAAGCCTGCCTTTAATCTTCCCCTGATTGTTGAGGCCTCCAATCTGCAGCCAGTGTGTGCGTGATGTCTTTCTGCTGGCACTTCTCCTTTAATTAAAACAGACATTGACAGAAGGATGTGGATTAGCGGCGCAATAATGTGTTTACTCGGAATAATCACAGTGTTTTCTCACAGCGATGAGAACAAAAGGAAATTGTTGAGAACAAGCCAAGGTCAAAGGGCATGTTTCCTTTTCTCTCTCTCCCCTCTTCCCCTCTTCCTCTCCCTGTCCTCCCTCACTCGCTGCGTTTGTAGATGTGCGACTGAATGTTGGAAGTTTTTGGGATGTGCTTTTGCCGCGCGGCTGGTTTGTCGTCCGCCACGAGAGCTCTGACGTCTTTTACGCCAAAGAAAACTGAAAATGAGCCCTGGCGGGTTGTGCTGTCATACATGTAAGCTGCGTGACGCCTGAGCGAACTGAAGCACATACGTTACACCACACCAAATAATCTGGTCCGCGCGCCACGGAAGATAAAACAGCTGCTGCGCATTTGCATCATTTATTTGATTTGTTTACCGCAGCCGACTCTGAGTGTACTGCATTATTTGTTCATGAATAGGAACATGTGTAATGAGTATTACCTGGTTTGTACTTGATGCTCTCACAATAAGAGAATAGCGCCAGTTATAGCCTTAAGAAGTGTAAAATAGATCGTGATGAATGAGAGATTTGCTTATTGAGTTCCTCCATTACAGTCTGACTTGTGGTAGTAATGCTATCAAAGTGCCCTTTCTTTTTAAAATGCCCCCCAACAGTTCTGAGGCAGAGGGGAAAAAAACACTGGTAATTTAATCAAATAAGTGACCTTTTGAAAAAAGAAATCAAAGAGGATTCATTAGCTTTAGTAAAGTTTGGCTGACAGCAGCTTTGAAAGGCAGATGCTGCTGCTGTGGCTTCTAATGAGCCAACCCTAATTAGGGAGCAACACTGGAGCCTAGAGAAGGTGGTTGACTAGGAAAGGAGCCAATGGTAAATACGCTCTCTTATTTACTTCCTCTGTGTGTGTAATGACAGCACACATTTTTAATTAGAATCACAGGAAGGGTAAAGACAAAAAAATGTAAATCTTTATGTTAGGTTGAACACAAACACGGAGCACAACAGGAAGCAGCAGCACATCACACGGCCAGTGTGCCAGCGGCTGACTCGCCCCAACATCCCTGATTAGGGTGGTTAGTGAGAGGTGGAGGGTGTGGGGGGGGGCAGGTGGGTCTAGAGTGGTCAGACAAAAGCATGCAGTGTAAAGACACAGAAATACTACATATGTGTGTCTGTGTCTTTAGTCTGAAGGAGGATTTTTAGACCCGAGTGATCTGGTCTAGTCCAGATTGAGCTAAGTGGAAGTCTGAACACTCTCAGATCTGATGACAAAAGCCCCATTCGGAGGTGGTTTGAGGACGTACTGTATGTGGTCAGATTGCGTGTGTGTGTGTGTGTGTCCAGGATGCATTTTAATGGCAGGTGCCAACAGTTTAATCCACATGTGATTGGATCTCTGAGGTCTGAATGGCTCCTGCCAGTCAGCCACATTACACGTGAACACATTTTTAACACACAGCTTGAGTAAATATGTTAGAATCCATGTATGACATTGCTTAAATACACACACACACACACACACACACACAGAGTCTAGAGCTAACAGTGTGTCAGACAGTAACCCCTGTTAACCCCGCTGCACCACCCCTGTCTGGCCGGCTGTACGGCGTGATCTTGAATGGCAACAACGTAAATGAAACTAACCTCAGTAAAAAGCTGCTACGTAGAAAGCCCTCCATGTCAGCGTGCGGGGTTCTGGCAGGAGAAATCACAAAGAACCATTTTCATTTATGAAACGAGTGATCAAGAAGAAGAAGAAGAAGAACAAGGAGATAGGGGAGAATGGAGGCAAAGAAAGAAAAACACATAGAGCATACATCTTCCTCCTATAATAAGGCATGTCTTTAATTAAAGTAGAAATATGGCTATGAACCCATCCTCTCTTTTTATGAACTGACATCATTAATTATACCTCTTTCCAACGAGGGAGTGGATTTGCATACAACGTTGGGTTTGCACCGAGGGCCTGATGATATGTTTGCATCAAATAAACTCTGCCTACTGATCTCTATACGGCCTTTTTTTCCACCACTGCATGCAGATATATAACATGTACATCCAGCAGCGTGACCGCAGATCCCAGAGCAGTCCCCGGTCTGCGCAGACTGAGTAGCCAGCGGTGGTCCAGCTGCAGCCCATGTGTAGTGAGGGTGCTGTGGCTTCTGGGAGCTCAGCCGCAGGGGACCCAAGCTGGGACTCAACGTCAGCAAGGCAAAAGGATGTGGTCGTGATGTCACCACTCGCAGGGGTCGTTCAGAAGCCTTGGCCACGAAATAGTGGAGACACATGGACTAAAAATGACTTACAACAGGTTTCCATTAGCCCGTGTTATTGCTCTGTATACCATACACTTTTTTGTGTGTGTGTCCAAATTGGTTGGAAATTGATTAGGAGTTCCATGTGCTTTGTTTTAAGGAGCGATTTGTGAGGGGATCCTTTGTCAGTGGTTGGGATTAAAATGTCCCTCAGATCTCACAGCTAGTCTTATAAAGACCAGAACGTGGCACACAGTAAAATATACACTTACTGGCCACTTTATTAGGTACACCAGACACCTAATTAAGTGTCAGGACCTGCACCTGGTGTGGTCTTTTGCTGCTGTGTTTCAGTGTTCAGACGTGTTTTGTGCATTTACACATGGTTTCATTCATGCGTTGGTTGTAGAATGTGGTTATTTGAGTTACTGTCATCTCAAACCAGTCTTGTCATTCTCCTCTAAACGCCGGCTTTTTATCTCTTGTTTTCGCTTTTTTTTTGGACCGTTCTATATAAATGCTGGGGATGGAAATCAGCAGTTTCTCAAATACACAGATTAACCTGTGTGGCACCAATGTTACTTTCAAATTAAGTAAAGTAGGGCTGAATAATTAATAGTTTTCAAGTCGAATCTCAATTAGCAGCTCGATAAGGCACATTCTCAGTAATTGTCAGAAATGATCACTTAAAATACTGTTTTTCCTCATTTTGATGCTCGATTTGAACTCCAGTAGTTTGTCTTGACCATGTCTACATGACTAAATACATTCAGGCGTACCTAATAAAGTGGTCAGTGAGTGCATTTACCATAATAACAAATGCTTTCATCTCCATTTTATCAAATTGTTTCAAAATCATATCCTTTAAAGGCAACTTCACTACACGACCCGTCACAAACAACACATCTCAGGCCTCGCACACCTTAAGTTTCTGTGACACGGGTGTAATTTGGCATTTTCTCCCCTTGCTCTCTTGGCTTCTGAGACAAAGCCTCTGAGAGAATGGAAAGAATGAGCTGGTCCAAGGACACTGTGCCTTTCAGTCTGGCCAGCACTTAGCAAGGCAGTGAATCCACAAGGCCCAGAGGACTCAGCCGAGACTTTTCTCACAATAAGGTGTCTGGGGAGGCGGGAGTGGCAGAGTCAGGGGCGCTGCTGCTGCTGCTGCTGCTGCTGCTGCTGCTGCTGCTGCTGCTGCTGCTGCTGCTGCTGCTGCTGCTGCTCTTTTCTCCACTCAGCAGGGCCCAGAGGCCAGCACACATAATGCTGTACCATCCCCATGCCACAACACACCAAACCAGTGACAACGTGAGAAAACAACCGTCAAACAGTGCAGAGCAGCTCAAGCGTGTCTCCTCACTTCTGTGAGTGCAAAAAGCACACGCACTCTCCATCTGCTGCACACAAACCAGAACAATACCCGCACAAACGCACACGTACACTTGGTTTGAACTCAGTGAACGTGCAAACGCGTCTTATTTGCTACAAACCTTTGATCAGAATGGAAATAGAAACGGTATCGATTTTGAAAGACGGCGTTGTATAACCAGTCGCGGGGTGATTGTCAGTGTGTGATGATTTCTCTGACACCTGATCCTTCAGTGGGACTTGTTGAGACAGTAGCAGAGAGAAAAGGAAAGAGATTAAGCCAAATGCTGGGCTGCTATCTTTATCTTTGGTCGTATTCCATAACCCTTGTTCTTTCGCTCTGTGTGTGCTTGTGTTTCCTCAGCTGTGCCTGCTGTCTTCGGGCCCATTGTGGTCAGAAACAACCGAACTTAGCCTATGGAAGCAAAGGTGCGGTTTGGAAAGCAAACGACCAAACTCAGGAAAAAGTGACTGAGCCACATTGTATTTGTTCTTCCTCCGAATACAAAAATAAAGGAATGCATTTAAATTAAGGTTAGGCCACAATTCAAGGGCAGGCTTTTTCTTTCTCTTTTTTTCTTTTTCTTTTTTTTGAAGGAGAAGCAGGGAGGATAGACATCACTAACTTGGCCTGAGCCAGTCTGAGCAGCAAAGGCAGCCCTTTCGAAGAATGAGCCCCTGCCAAAAGCTGCCTCTGCCTAACCAAGTCTCCCACCATCTGCAACAAATGTGCTCTATTAAAGCAGTACCATATGGACAACAAGCTCGCTATTAACACGGCTTCAGCACATCCCCTTAACCTAGCCCAGATTTCAAACTTCCAGTCAAATTGACTGCTGATTTAATGCACCGCCAGCAGCCATGTGGGTCTTGGCACGAGACGGCACTTTCAGCCTTCAGTTATTAACAGGCTCACACAGTGTGCGGCACTCAGTGAGACACAGAAGTTAGACTAGTAACTCCATCCCGTGTTACTTGGTAGATAAACAAAGCAATACGAGGAAAACGGCGACAACCAGAGAGGCGGATACACAGAGCGACAGTCTGTGTCGATCCAGGAAGTCCAACTGGGCTCCAAACACTCTGTTGCACTGAGTGGAAACCAGCTTATGGGGTAAATCTACGCACAGAGCTGCAGCCTAATGGGTATAGCTCAAGTCTCAGTTCTTCCACAGTGATGGAGAGTGAATTTTCTCCCTCCACATGCATCCAAAAATGTTAATGGTCACTCCCTCGGGGTGTGGGGACGGGGACACTATATTCCTATGGGGCCCCGGGGCGGCCATGTTGATGCTTCTCCCCTCTCTGAGTCATGCAAAGATCCACCCACTGCTCACAAAGCCACGCTCTCTTCTCGACCATGACTCCACAGCCATGAGCCCTCAGTGCTACCACACACACACACACACCAAATCAACTACAGTGGATTCAGTAAATTGTGTTTATTTTTTTCCGCCTCTCTTAGCTGCGTAGATACTGTACATAATTAGAGTGGAAACAGTATTTGTCTCTCGGTCCTGAATGTATACAGAGACTCAGTCTTGTCACTTCCTGACTCACTTGAGTGTGTCAGAATGACTGCGTGACTCTCTCCGCTCTCATATTACCGTGTTTTGACTGGACACTGCGTAACAATCAGCTTTTCAATGATTAATATGTTATGTCGAGCAATAATATTAATAACTCATAAAGTTCTTAACCCGGGGAAAAAGTGAAAAGCACGAAAAACAGAAGCCCGTTGTTCCGCAAACATCTCTGCCAGCGGTGTCCCGATGCAAATTGACGCGATAAGCTAAAGACTGCCTGATGACAGTCTAATTAAATAAGCCTCTCAGTGGAGCAGAGGGATGTGTGAAAAGGTGGCGTGGTTCGGAGGGGAGGAAGAGAAGCTGTCCAATCAGTCCCAACATCCCAACAGACACCTTAACGCCAACTCGACACCCAGACACGCCGAGCCTGGTGACGGCTGGCCCAGCACCGGTGTCCACACACACACACACTCACATACAGATGTAATCCATGTATCTATGCACAGCACACACACACACACACACACACACCTGATGTTACCTTTACTAATGGCAGCGCTGTCCCTTTGACCCCCTCTTTCATCCCACAGCCCACACACACACACACACACACACACGTACACACGCACACACACCCCCGTCAGAGCTGCCAGATGAGTAGTGAATTAATTTGTGTGAGCCACTCCAACATTAGGAAGGTGTGTTGAAAGGTGTCTGCTCATGTTTCAAATTAAACGCGCTGCTGGTCAGCATTAGCACCTCGCCACCCGTCGGCAACTGACACTTAGGGGGTGGAGGTAAGGGGTGGCGCGGGGGGGGGAGGGGTTGTGGAGGGAGGGAGCCCATCCACCGTTCACACTGGAATAATTAGAACATGTCAGGAGGAATTAATTTCCTCATTTTTCAAAAGGATACACAGAAATTACCATGTTATTATATGACAGGGTCCCTGGGAGGATTGGATTAAATTTGATTTCTTGCGCAGCCCACACAACAAATTAAAGTCATAAATAAGATGGAAAGAAGCAGGGCACAGAGCATATGTTTATGGCAATGAGTGAAGCCAAGGGACCAGAAACAACTATCTTCATTTCATTTTATTTAAATCAGGCCGACACTGTGTGTCTGAATGACAGCGGTGGCTAATGGGTTGAGATTAGAGGCTCCTTGATATTAACGCAGAGATCCGACTACTTCACACTAAAAGGCAAAAAACCTGTTCTGCAACTGAGCGGCCTGGTCCAGCTTTAACCAGACTTTAATTTGACGACACGCAATTAAATAATGAATTTGCTTTTACGAGAAGAGGAAAAAAAAAAAAACACACAATAAAAATAACAATTACGTTGAATATTTTATTTACGACGGGACGGATCCCAGTTCACAGGAACATTCGTTCCAAATGAAGCGTGTCTTTTCTCGGGACAGAGATTAGTCTTGTTAGCTTACATCACGATTTAACACTGGCTCTGCCTGGGAAGAGTTTTTCAACTCTTTAAAAAAAAAAAGCCGGGCTGTCATTAGAGCCCAGCACTCCCCTGGGCACCACAAACTTTAAATAATTTGCGAATCAATTAACTGGCTACTCTCAACGCAACGGGGATTTCACACTCTCGGGTCGTGGTGCATTATCAGCTGGAGAGGATTCATGGCGTTTTGGGAGAGAAGTTCATGGTTGAAATCATTAATTCATTTAACCGGACTTTTAGTTATGCATTACTTTCCACAGCTGGGGTAGCAGGAAGATTAATGGCGTGTTTTCTGCTGCATGTACTGTAGCTGCGCCGTTAGACTCTGTCCTCGAGTACACCACAACATACTTGTCAGATGCAGGAGAGCAGCCAAATCCAGACGAGGTTTCTATTCGTACGGAAATCAAATAGTTTCCATCGAAACCCTTAAGTCGTTCCGCCAAACACCAACAATAATTAACGATAATGAACTCAGAGATTAGCTCTGTTTCATTTGGTTCAGGATAAGAGAACTCCGGCGACAGTTAAAGCATATTTCATGTTGAGGGACACAGAATGAGGTCATACGTTAGTACAAATAAAAAAGACGAGCTATTAATTAAATGTGGAGTTTAGGAAAATGAATAAAGTTCACATTCTTGCCAGGTAATGAAATACGCAACAATTAGTTTTCCAAATTCTCACCGGGACGCTCGGAGGTAATTGAGGCTGATGAAATTAAAGTCTTTGTGAGGCGGTGTGTTCAGGAACATATTGACCATAATCACTGCAGGGTCAGTTAGACTGAAGAGGCCCATTTGATAAATAATAGATGAAGAACAACCATTCATCGCTTTATCGTGAAGTGCCATTTATTTCATTTCAGACAAAAAGCCCCGCGCGCATCCTCCGCTTCAGGTGGTGCCATCCGCAGCAAGCTGAGAGACTGCGTGTTGCTGTTACTCGTTCGATGAATGGCGCGTAATGACGGCGAGAGTGTGGTGTGTGTGCGTGTGCGCGCCTGTTCACATGATCAAACTTATCCTCAGGTGTTTCCAAATGAGATCGCGGGAGTGTAATTAAACTTGTTCTATAAGCGGCCCAGACACAAACCAAATTACTTCCTGTCATGTTTTGAGATTAATTAAACCTGTAGGTCAATGGATCCGGGTTTTCAAAATCGTACGCGGATCCGACCGAATGTCTCAGAGGAGTGATACGGCAATGAATGTGTGTGTTTGTTTGTTTTATAACAGATGCCTGACATCAGAACTTCACGAGTCAATTGTATTGATGAGCGTTTTAATCTCTAATACGGGCGTTTCTTACCTATGTTGTGTTTTCTGTCTGTTCATCTGCTTGTGAGCAGCGTAACGCCAAAAGAAAAGGACATTTTCTGAAGATAGAATAGTCCCAAGATAGAAATAGTTGGATTTCTTTGTGGTCTGGATATGGAAAAACAACTAGCTGAGTGGCTTTTCTATATCGTCGACAGCCTGGCGACCCTTAAGGAATATTGTAAAGTGTCTTTTTTCGATTGTAGCGCAGATCTATAAACAGCCATAACACTTCCATCCACAAATAACTGCACACAGCCCATAATCAGAAACCGTGTCTCCAAATGACTAACTATCGGGACTTCCGTTTGACTTTCTGAACTTTGTTTATTTTAACGTGATTAACAACCTGACACAAAGTGCTAATTTTGCCACTGAGCTAGAAAGCTCGTTGGCAGAAAGATGTCGAGGGGGGAGAAAACCGCCAATATATCATGAGAAGCCTTTAGAAGTTAAACTACTAAAGCATTTTAGTTTAAATTTGGCCGTCGTTCAGTGTCACAGCTTGTGGGCAACACTCCGTTACTTGTCTTTGGTCAGAAATCTGCCCGCGTCAATTTATTATAAAACTTAAATGAGATGGTTTTTGTATGTTCATATTTACAAAATAACGCAGGATATAAAAGGATATTAATAATGTGACTGAGGGTATCGGGGTGTCAGACAGGCGCATGCTCCTCAGAGCAGGGGAGATGTGTGCGACAGGAAATGACATGATTAAACAATGGTAAATGGCCCTGAACTTTGAATTGGGTGAGACGTTTTCCTGGTGTTATTGGAGAGCCTCTCCGCCACATTAATATGACTCCCGTGATGTCTCCGACTGACATTTGGAGGTAAAGAATAATATCGGCTAAGTTCCTCAACCTTTATTTGTTTGATACACTTTTATTGGAAAACCCGCGTGAGCAGCAGCTGAGTAAAGACTGTTAAAGTAATATTATATTGATGCGGAGAGGACTCTAGTATTTCTGTTTTTATAAAGCTAAATGCCACATTTCGCAGCGTCTCTCTGACTGTATTGCTTTGAAGAATATTCACTTAAACCCTTTTTTAGACGAGCGAAGGTTGGTTTAGACGACCTTGAAAACGTCCTCTGACCTCTGTTACATGAAGGCTTGATGCCATTTTGGAGGAAAACCACCTACAGGATTAAAGTCATTGAAATATTAGACACTTTTATCTTATCAGTCTTTTGTAAACGTGGATAGCCTTGGTTACATCTAGATTTCTGTAGGATTGTGAGGAAAAAAAATGCTTAGAAATGCTTAGAAAGTCCTATCTAGTGTAGGCGGAGATAAAATCCTGTCACTATAAATCCTACTCTCACCTTAAAGGTTGGAAAATGTGAAAAGAATCCATTGTAATCACAACACATCATTTAAAGAAAGCAAAAGACAGGAATGAGACGACCTGATGTTGAAACGGCCGGGAACTTTGTGCCCGTATAAGTGTCTAATTGTGCATACATTGTGCGCCCTCTCCAATTGTCCACCTCATTTGACGCAGGTGCTCCGTGTGGGTGACAGACAGCAGGGGTGTGTGGAGACACATGGCAACACAGAGACAGCTGAAGAGGCAAAAGTGATACTTACAAAAAGTGAAAGACTCAATCCCCAGCTTCCACCAATCACTGGTCAGTTGATCTTGAATGCATGTAAATAACCTGAAATGGAAGCAAACAGACACAGAGATGTCTATTTTTAATTGTTCCTCATATTCGGCATTACTGTCGTATAAAAGCTCGCATTTGATCAATCCTGCAGAGTGTTATTGGTGAGTATAAATAGCTTCCAGTTGGTTGCAAAATGAGTGTATTTGGTTTGAATCAACAAAGGTCTCAGAGAGGGAGAGAGTGAGCAGTATTTACCTACATCAGAGCAAACACACAGAACAGGAGAAGGAAAAATGGGGCCATAGTGTTGTTGGCTGAGGGTCAGAGTCTCCACAGCTGAGCAAAACAGCTTTGTTAGTGTTTGACCTCCAGTCCTCACAGCTGTCACCAGTGGGAATCTGCCCGAGACAATGTTGAAAATCTACTTCTCGGCTACCTCATTAATCTGTCTTCCAGTCGGCAGATTCCACTAATAAACAGCACTCATATAAAGCGCTTGTTTTATTTAATTTTACCGTCTCCCTCTCTCTCTCAGCGCCGCCTGCTAATGATTTATTTAGAGGCCATGCTCGGCTAGTTCCTGCATGTCTGCTGAGAGGCTGCGGCGTCTGCGAGAGAACGCAGGAATAACCAGGAAACCGGGAAGCAGAGTGGAAGCGAGTACAGTTCTAGGCATCGTCTGAACTGAATTCTACTCCAGATGCAGCCACAGCGAAGGAATAACGACAATACAGAGGAAAAACAATCCATCAATGGGGTCATCGCGCTCGGGGGATGAAAGTGCTACGAGCTAATTCATGTTCATTTTCTCACATTATCTTGTTTTTCACAATAAGCCAAGATCTCATTACCAGCTGATTTATGCAATTAGTCCGCCTCAGCGCTGCCAATTAAACAAAGCCAAGGGTTTTTTAAGGTCATGCTTAACTGATCTGTCACTAATTTGCAGTACGGCACCTCGGTCTCTTGTCGGCGGGGCGAATACGCCACCAACAACAAGACCAGATAAATGTACCGGCTACGACGACTGCATTGTTGACAGAGCGCAGCACGGAGTCTGCCGTGTGGGAGGCTGAAGGGCTCGCACGACGAGCCAGATAAAGGCAAGAGTTGCAGACGGGTCTGAATGTGGTAGCCTTGAGGCTGGAGCTGACAATGGGGGGAGAGGGGACCCAGGTGACCTCGCCTGAATGGAAAGCTGTTACATGAATAGCACCTCTGAGTTTAAAGTCCACTCCTGCTTCTCAAATGACAGCTAAACACAGACTATTCCACTGTTCTGAACTGTGCTCCAGCTGCAACCACCCACTCCGCTATTCACACACAAACGATTAACTTATATTAGTAGGTATTGAGTCCTCACAACAATCCCCGTGTGCTGGATAAACCACATATTACATGGATGGTAATTCAATAAACCAGTCAAACATCTCGACTATAGGCTTAATTCCTGTTGTGCCTAAATAAACGAGAGCTCTTATAATTACAGAGAGTAGATATTAACAAACCTTTGAATTCATAATCTGATGCTGATTGAGAACAATGAGGTAAATAATAGATGGGGGAGTGTATTTCTTATTCATTGGTTATTTAAGTTAATTATTTGTTTGATGGGAGGGGGGGGCAAAAACAAAGGAATTCATAATTAGAAATAATGAGCAAACCCAAATGATATTATAATGAAGCAAACATGGTAATCCCTGTGGTGTAATAAGAGTCAGTGTCAACCAGACTATTGTAGCTGCATGTTGCAGCTCTTTTCCTGCTGTGAGTTGGCCCTGCAGGCAGGAAACATAAAACAGGCACTCCCCACTCCTAATTAGAGGAACGGGAACTTATTAAACACAATCGCAGTCAGCCCTAAATTCAAATTATTAGTTTCACTGCATTGTTATTAATAAATTGTCAACACACTTACACCAATATAATACACTTTCCATTATTTCTGTTAGAAGCGGTAACTGTTGTGGTGACGGGGAATAGACGCATTAGCTCCACTTTAAATACACATTAACAAAGAGTATAGTTCAGTTGGGTTAATTTAACCCCGCTGAAAAAATACAGGCAGTTTGAGCCGACATCAAAGCAGCAGAGACACAGCAGAGACACAGCGCTCACATCTACCTGTGGCATTTCTGTCAAAGAGTGGCCTTTTCTTTACATTCAGCCAGTCATAGCTACAGCTCACACACACACACACACACACACACACACACACACACTCTCAACACATGCAAAAATCAGTGACAAAATTCAACCTGTCACAAAAATGCACTGACGCAAGGCTGAGAATGATGCCATCATTTCCAACTCTGAGTGTTGTCAGGGAATATGCGCGCACACACACACACACACACGCATGTTGTCATAGGTCACATTTTGGGGACTTAACATAAGCGTACATTGGTTTCCTGGAGATCTTCCCAAACCAAACGTGTGCCTGCCAAACCCTTGCCCTAACCTTTCCACACGTCTTCACCTTAAAGGTCCAGTGTGTGACATTTAGGAGGCAAAAAATAAATAAATCGGCCGAGAGAATATTCAAATATGTTTGCACGGGTACAAATAAAATGACTTTGGTTTTCACGGCCTTAGAATAAGCCGTTTATATGTACTTTAGGGCCTTGCTTGTCTGAGGCCACCATTGAAGCAGAAGGTCACCACACAAATGAAAGAAGAATAACGTTATCCTTGCCGTGTCATCTGCACTCACACCATTAGATGTCACTCATTCTTACACACTGGACCTTTAATATTCAGTGATATAAATGTATTTTGTCCCCAAACTCCAAAACACAGAAACTGCTATGAAACAGCAGGCAACAGTATTGTGACATTCCAGATTTGAACAATGACAAAAATGAATAAAATATAATATAAAAAGAAAACATTCACTGGTTCTAAACCCTCTTACAGTACACGTACGCCTGCTGGAGTTGAGTAGCCACTTGAGCTGAAGCTGAAAAAAGCACTTTTTTTATGACCACAACACTGAAAAGATTCACTTTCGAATCAAGTGAACCTTCAAATTCCCCCCCCGCGTGTTCTGGCCTACACTCACTTTCATTCTCCCTGACCGTAACACGGCGCTGTGTTTCTCCCGCCGTCGTGTGACAATGGCTCAGTATCAATAGACATCATCACCACAAGTGTATACAGCGCAGAGCAGACCGACCGCAACATCGCTCTCCTGACCACACTCAGGGTTTATGTTCCATGTGTTTAACCCTCCGTTGCATTTCTGCTGCTGAGCGTCAGGCGTGTTTATACATTATGTGTCTGCAGCAAATGATGCATCGTGTACGTCGTATGCGGTCGTGCATCCTGGAAGCCAAAACTTGTGAACTGTTTGGAGTTCGTTCAGATCTGCAACATGTTTAAAAAAAAAAAAATCCTCCCAATCCTCCTCTCCAAATCCTCACTTTCCTCCTGCGTCCCAACAAGCTAAAGTAGGAATTCTGCAGAGTGGGTTATTTTGACAATAGAGGTAATCTATGCCATCAGCAGACTGCTCCCTACCTGGATATAGTCTGTGGTTATCTGTGCAGAAGCAGCAAGCACACAGTCAGTCAGCCAGGCTGCGGACTGCTGCATGGGGGAGTTTGGGATGCAATGAGTTGAGGCTGTAACACTGGGCTCAGGGGAAATAGGGAAATGGGAGGAAGAGGAAGGTGGGGGGGAGGGGGTGTGCAGGGGTGGAGGGCGAAAGCGTGAAGCGCTGAACATTCTGGCACAGAAATGTCTGACATAGTAATTGAACACGTGTGATTGTATGTTAAATATCCAGTTCCATCAAGTCAATCCTCTCAGCAGCAGCATCATCTGTGAAATATGAAACGACAGCTTCCGCACGCTGAGTAATCACCATAGCTGGGGATGAGAGGACATCGCTGGTTAGAAAACAGCTAGAGTTCAGGTAAACTGGAGTTCAGGAGACTTAGACATGGATCGCGAGTCGTCGTCGTCGTCGTCACCTCATAAATTGATTCGCTTCCTGCGCGTGTGATGAAGTTTGGACACCGGAAAACACACAAACCGCAAAAAGACGATGTTGTTTTGCTCCTACGAGAGTTATCATTGAGTTATTTGGTGTTGAAAGCAGGTCAATCACGTGCACACAGCTGTTTCATGCTCCAGCACACCCTTAACTGTCACAGCCAGACAAATCTCTCTCTCTCTCTTCTCTCTCTTTTCATCTTCACCCTCTGTCTCTCTGAAGCTGGGTGTCAGGGATGACTACTGTAATGTCCCTGCAGAGGGTAAAAACACCCGGGCAGTAGTGCAACAGTGTCTGACGCGAGGCTTTCAGGTGCCGTCATTTTCTCTTCCTCAAATATCACAAGAATAAGAGTGTGTTTGAGGCGGAGCAAAGGGGAGGGAACCCAGCAAACACAATGTTTTCCTCCACGATAGACTGCATGCGTCCATGAAACCTACCATTTCTCCCTGATTCCCCCCCCCCCCCCTCTTATTTTCAGAGACTGCTCAGACACAGAACATTATATCTCTGTCCCGCTTGTTCAAAAACAACGTTTTTATCAGCTTCAGCGTTAGTGAGAACGAAAGAATCGGGTGAATAAACTCGTTTCTGCTTCATCTGCTTCATTTTTGGCAGCAAATGCAAATTCCGGCGTCATTTCTGATGCAACACTAAGATGTGGACTCATCTTACTGCCGTTAGCTAGCCTGCCTTTGGACTTTTTTACCTCGCGACGATGCTCAGTATTTTGTATTTCCACTACTTTTTACACGGGACTGAAGTAACGGTCAAAAATCCCAGTTATACTCACTGATTTTAGTATGAAAGAAGCTTTAGAATACAAACTATTTAGACCTCTTTTCTTGACTTCTAAGTATATTCTCTTTCTTTCTTTCTTTCTTTCTTTCTTTCGGGGTTGGGGGTCTCACCCTCTCTCCCAGGTAATGTGTTTATTTTCCTGCAACCATCCTCTAGTTGACGGCGCTGTGGCGTTTCTGCCCTCTTATCGCCTGGCCCTCGCGGGGCACTTTAGCCCTTCAAATCCTGTTTGCCATATAGTCGTTTTAGAATCTGTGAAATGAGTGCTAGGGAAGCGTGGCCACAATGTCTGCCTGTGTTGCTACTGGGCTCAAATGGGCTTGGTGCTTTTTTTTTTTTTTTGTCCAGGGAGATGCATAAATGGAAGTTTTTAACACCTCAAAGGAGGCTGGGCCTTTGTGGAGCCACACTAGAGAAGGCTGTCAGTCTCCCGAGGAGGCAGACACACTCAGTGCAGCAGGACAAAGAGCTTAGAGGAGGACAATCAGCAGGGGCATCACTCTGCTGTGGGCACCAGCCACACACACACACACACACGTACACATCTACATTTGTGGCTGCACATAGACTTAAAATGGCGTATTTCATCTTTCTCAGACACATGCAAACACCATAATATGAAAAGAAGCGTCTATAACCGCCGTTATTAACGTAAACTAATCGATGAACTGATTGATGACGAGGTTTAAAACCTGGATCAAACAGCGTAATATAAACACTGTATTTACACCTGTTAAAGCTGCACAATACCAACTGTAAATAGATTCATGAGTGATTATGAAAACATGCTCAATGAAAATGACAAATATAACCGGCACAACAAACAACGCCGTTTGCCCACTTATTGATTTCATCTCCACAAGTAATTTCCTCATTTCCATCCCAGTTTTCCTTATTGAAATAATTGTCTTTATTCGCCCGAGTACAAGCCAACAGCTGCTATTTACAATCAGCCCTTATGCTGTTTAGATGGCTACAATAAGCATTTAGATGCAAATATCTCTGCCTTGTACAAAGGACTTGCAACTTCTGTCAGGAGCAACATAATCAACCTGCAATTGTCTCCTGCCTCCGAGTGCTTTCCAGTGACAAGGCTTAAGCTCTAAGCATCTGTATTCAAATGATTCCCTATTTCAGGCGCAGTTTAGTGTGGATATTTTCCGACAGTACGCCACTGAAAATCAATCACATGGTGAATTAAACCAGAAAGGAAACAACTGATCCATAAATGATCAGGTTACAACACGGCATCGGTGTCTGCAAATTATTCACTGTTTTCCTCGTTTGGTGAAAAGCAGAGATGCACTTTTTTTTTATTTTTTTTTTGACTTGCATTACAGTTGACAGATAATTATTTTAGTGGTGAGCGCCACACAATGCAGGCAGACGGCTTTAACTGAAGACCTGGAAACACTTGCTGCGTCACAGGGTAAAGAAAGTCTTGAATGGGCTGCAATTGTCTCGAAAAAGAAAATAAAATCATATTTCATGTTGGGAAAATGACACAACACTCCACTTTAGCATCATCTCGCTGCTTATTTCCCTGCACCCTGTCCAAAATCTGACAGTTTGCTCTTAATTCTCTAGAAACTGACAAAAGAGAACACACACACACACACACACACACACACAGCTGACATCATGACTAAGATTTAAGGCACTGGTGTAAATCTGTTAGTGATGGGGGCCGTATGCTTCGCTTTGGCTCCACTTGGCCCCGTACAGCCATTTTAACAATTAACATTATAACCTCTGGGGGTTTTTTTTTCTATCTTTTTATTTACAGTTGCAGAGGTCATTTGTCTCCCCCCCCACCCCCACCACCACCCCCCCTCAATTAATAGCAGCGTATGTAAATGAATCCATTTAGGGGGAGGGAAAATGATCAGTTTGAGAATATTTCTGCCTTCTTAATCTTCTAAAGAGGGAAATGATTTAAAAGGAGGACACAAATCTCCAGTGGCATGGCAGGAACTGTGGGGCACTTTCCTTCCTCCTTCTCTCCCCCCCCACCTCTATTCTTCCTCTCTCGTCTCACTCATGTCTCCCTCCCACCCCATCCCTAGTTCTCTCTCCTCCTCTCTTTACCGCGTAGGGTTGCAGGGACCACGGCTAAGGGACAAGAAGCTGAGAGCAGGGCTCGAGTCGCCTTGTCCCCTCAGAGGAAACAAATGTAGTGTTTGAGCCACTGATCACTGGCATAATTGAGTTTAACACTCCTTTTCTGGATTAAAAAAAAAGAGCCTTGGAAATGTAAGGTCAAATTACCTCTGCAGTCAGGCAATAAATAAGTCAAACAAGGTAAGAGGTTCCTGCCAGTATATGTTAGTGGCAAATTTAATTAGCAGGGAAAACAGGAGGCTCTTTATCGGACACTCTTCCATTCTGTGCAGCACGGAACAAAAGCAGAGTTCAACTCCCAGCTCTACAGCAAAGGAATGGATCTGTGAGCAAATTACACATATGAAGTCACATTTCTGCACCAAAACATACTGTAAATACTATGTTTTGTTGAGTTCTGTGCCTACAATAGCCAAAACATGTGCCACAGTCTTTAAATCTTATTATAATAACTAATATTAAGCGCTTACACACACAGGAACAAAACCAGACAACAGCACAGAAGTTTCCATGCTCCCACTTTGCATCAAACTCGGCGTTTTTGTTATCTTTGCGATCGAAAGGCCCCTAGTGGCAGACGTTACACACTGCGTGTTTAATTAATCTCATCACTGAAAGTCGTGTTTGACAGATTCTCCGACCAGTCAATCATTTAAATGATAATATGACCACAATATCCACAGAAATGTTGCACAGAGTCAAATTTCACAGCAGGGGAAAAAAAAGAAAAAAAAACATGAAGTTTGAATAACAGTCTTGTCCATTAGTCTGTTTACTTTTTTCCCATTAGCCACTATATCCTATACAGGCCCATTGTCCATTGATCGCAGCACAAGGAAAGGAAATAGGCATAAAGTAAGGCTGAAGTCTTTAATGGAGGCGCAGAAGGTGGCTGCTCGAGAAAGGCACAGAACAAGGGAAAGAGAGAGAGAGAGCGAAAACACTGCTCTACACCCAACGGGCTACAATGTGGCCTTTGTGACATAATGCACTGTGCACAGCAGATTGTGGAAAATAATCCAAATTTTACTGGCTCACATATCCAGAAATAACAACTGACATCACAACTTGTACCATATACGCCATGTGTCTGGGTGCATTTTTACATTTAGTGCAGAATGAGGGGGGGGTAAGCAAAACATTGTGGAGCAGTTATTATGTTCCCATCATGCCCCGCGAGCCCATTACAGCATGGCAAAAAAGCAGCGGTGGAAGTGAGAGACTCACAGCGGGCAGAGGCTACAGGGAGAGAGCTCGGCGCAAAACCTACAGCACACTGTTAACTGCTGGAGAAAGACGGAGTTCAAACAAACACTTTGCACCTACAGATTATGTGTATTTAAATCCTGGCAGTCATTAAGGTTTACTTTTTTTTTTTCACTCTTCGAGTGTCGAGTTTGCTTCTGTGCGCTGCCATTTAAAAAAAAACAGCTAAAAAAAGGGAATAATTATGAAGAGAGTGCAGCTGAACAGCAGGAGAAAGAGGCGACAGACAATAGGAACATGAGGTTAGTGTTAGCTGTATTTAGAGCACAACAGGTGGGTCACATGAAAGATCGCCCGTGTTTTTTTTATTTTTATTTTTTATTTTTTTTACTTGTCCAGCACATGCTTCTCATTATTCTACAAGAAAAACTGACATTGCTCCAAGGCAAAGAGAGCGGGCCCTCCATGGCTACTACCACTCACCACAAACTAGTTTTCAAGTATATCTTACATTACATATGAGTATACATTGTGAAGCTGAGTATGCTTTGAACATTCCCCGGGGACTAAATGAAAATGTAAATAGATTAAATTGCATGTCCAAATATGCAATAAGTGCTGCAAGGTAAGTATGATCGATGTAATAAAGGGAGAAAAAACACTTTTGAGAGTTTTTTTTTCTTTTCTCCGCTTGTAACAGATGTCGAGTTGGAGTGAACGAGCCAAGCTGACTTTTAAATAAAACTAGCCGACCGGTTCCGCCAGGCTTTACAAATATAATTTAAAAATGTTGAAATACTGAATAAAACATATAAATAAATGTGCTGAAATATGTGACTGAAAAAAAAAATCCAAAGCTGAACCGTTTCAATTTTAAATGGCAAAAAAAAAAATATTTTAGAGAACAGCCTTTGACCAAGTGTGTGTGTGTGTGTGTGTTGGGCACATGACATGTCACGTGTGTGTGTGGACATACAGTATGTGTCTGTATATTCTGTGTATAACAGAGCCCCACACGCGGTTTCGGGGTCGACAGTAAAATGTTGAAAATGGGGGGAAAAAAAATAAATATTACCCTTCTTTCTCTTGAATAGCCCAGAGATAAGCACCCTTCAGCAATGAAGCCGGTGGAGTTTAAGCTTATTATGAATACCTCTCAGAGCGCAGAAGCATGTACTGTAGAAATCAAAGGGAGTAATAGGCAGGTAAGCCAGTGTCATTTTAAGGAGGAAGTCAGTTGTGAAATTGTAAAATCGACAATCTCCAGCCTTCAGACCACTCGCATAAATGATTTCTAATGGCAGTGGCTATCACATCGCTGGAAAAGTTTGGAGTTTGTGAGGGGAAAAGAAGAAGAAGAAAATCTCTCTATTGATGGAGACAAATAATAATAAGAGCATTTATCACTTTGATTAAACAGCACACGCTCTGGGGATCATAAGAGTGTGTGACTCTGCCCTAAGCTTCCCAAAGTAGACGCCGCATGGCTCTGCACAACATTCCTCATGGTTTTCATGTTCAATTGGCTGTGAAACAAAAAAAGAAAAGAAAAAGAAAAAGAAAACGAGAGAGAAACTAGCTCCAAACTGAGTTTGTCTTGATTTTTACAGTAATGATGTTACGGGTACACGAGTGGCTGATCATGTTTCTGAGCGAGTCCACATAAAAACACGGACTGTGGGGTCGCGCCAGCGTTCCAACTGCATTTTTGTGTCTAATAGCTTAAGTTGTGAAGCCGCACTCCCAAGATCTGCTTTAAGGATGATATAATACGACTGCGCCGAGGCGGCCTGGACACACACACACACACACAGGTTCTACGCAGCTATCCTTTAAATGACTCGACACTGACTCACATTCACTCGGACAGCCTAACCCAAGCCTTATCCGCCCCTAACCGAACCACAATTCAAATCTTAGCTCTAAACTTAACCAGTTTTTTTTTTACGAAATGAGGTTCTGCTTCATTAGGACCAGGTTTTGGGTCTCCATGAGGACTACTGGTCCTGACAAGGTTGGTCTTTATGCCAGGTCCTAAAGAGGCAACAAATACAAGTCTCCACACACACACACACACAGGCTAATACGTAGTGTGCTTTTCTCCTCTGAATATTCATCCATGTTTCCACATCATCTGCAGGTCGCCTAATCACAGTCACTTCCCCTTTAATCACAGGGCTCTAATTAGGTCCTAATAAACCATTTTGCCATCCTCTTGGAGCGCCTCTGTGTCACTCACACATCAAACCATGAAATACTGTATTAGGGGGCTGTCAACCTCAAAGGAGCGCTCCTCCAGCAGCGGTGATACAGATACTGCAGACACACCCTCTTACACTAATTGAAATTATCGAAAGCTCCGCTTACATGTGACACTTGGCCATGTCTGAAACCATGGACTGAAGTGCTGCAGTCGAAAAGCATGACGGCTGTGCCAGCACTGAGGCTCTACTGGTTTCTCTGATGTTGGGTAATTGTTTAAACCTGAGTGGATATGGCACAGGGCCTCGTGCTGCCTGTTCTGCCAAGAGAGGAGGAGGAGGAGGAGGAGGAGGAGGAGGAGGAGGAGGCGAAAAAGAAAATGTTCTTGCTCGCACTTTTCTCCTCACTTTCTTCTGTTCTAATTCAGTCCAGCACGGGCTCGAAGGAAAGCCTCAACGACTCCATGTTCATCTTGGAGAAGCAGTGTTGGGGACGATGATCACTGACCACAAGTTGATAATGATGACTGTTTAATTAGAAGCCTTTCTTTGGCCTGGCCGCAACCCAAACTCCTCCACCCTGCAGATGGTGACCAATAAATTTAGCTTTGCAGAGGACGAGGAGGAACATTGTACCTCCCCACTTTACCCTCAACCCCACCCCTAACCGAGGACATGAAGCCTTTCTCTGTGCTGACGAAAACACAACCGTGGCTCTCCTGCGAGCTCCTGAGCGATCACCTCGCCCCCTCTGAATTAGCATTAGCATTTCATTTAATATTTGTCAGGGAAAAGTAAGCTTCACCATCTTTTTATTTCTTGATTTTTCACATATGGGAATGTTTACGTTGAACATTTAACGTCAATGTTTTTTCTCAAACTGCACTAAAATATAATTACAATTTCTTTTCAGGGTTGTTGTTTTTTTTGGGCAACTCAAAGCACTTGGTTAAAGTAAGGGAAAGGCTGTGGTCATGCTAAGTACATTATGGTTTAAGTTGGGGAACTAAAACACTTTGTTAAGTTTAGGAGAGAAAAAAAAACCTCCACACCTCCAGTCTCTGGCACTGAATTGTGAATTTCCGGACAGAGATTAAGACGCATTACATCAGTATTAAGTCGGTGTTTTAATCCGAAACTGCAGCCAATGCATTTGTAAGTTGTGATTTTGCGATGTCCAAACTATGATCGCAAATCCACATATCCACCGCGAGCGCTTGTGCAAACGACGTGAACAAGATACTTGAGAGGGAGAGCGAGTTATGAAGTCATGTGTATATATCCGTGTGTGCAGTATGCAAGGTCATTAATTGTGGTCGCATAAAATTCCACTCAAAGCCAAAGATTCATCCTTTTTTCTTCAATCTAAATACGTTTGCTCGTCCATACTCGTCCCACAATGTGTTTCCACTCTGCTAAGCAAAGTTTTTGTAGATCTACACGGACTCTACTGACAAGTGAAAAAAAAAAAAAAAAAAAACTGCTTCTCAAACTCCTCCCATCTCTGTAGAGTCCTCTCCCACCTCCTGTCAATCATCCTCCGTCAGAACAGGCCTCTCCTAGAGGTTCCTACACCGTACTGCCAGTATGTGTGTGTGTGTGTGTGTGTGTTGTATGTGGGCGGGTGGCGTGTGCCAGAGTGGCTATCCCCTCAGATTGTCAAAGAGGCTCATGGGAAATTTACTGCGTTGGCCAAACCGCAGGCTTTCTCTATCATTTCAGCAGATTTCTCTTTTTTTAGTCCCATTCAAGAAAGTGATTATCGCAGTCAGTTCTTTCTCCTCTGGCTCTGTGAGTCCAGCTCTCTGGGTTTTCCTCACTTTGGTCGCACTTCGCTCATACGTGTGCAGCTCGGCCGGTCGACCGACTTCTCTGGTGCAATTAAAGATGTTTCCACTGAGTTTTTGAACTATGTTTATTAATTCATCGATTCTCCAAAACTGAGTAAGTGGCTGGTAAATGAAATGACTTTTTTTTAACTCGTTGGTCTTAGTTGAAAGTTAATTTTATTTCTTGCCAACATTAGTGCCTTTGCTGTGGTTTTGGTCGTATTATGGAGCGAGTAGACAGCGTAATGGATAAAGTCATTCCTGAAGTCACTATATGGGGAATGATGCCATTTTGGAAACAAATGAAAAGCAAGTGTCAGCGATTATTTACATACTAAGCTTTTTTTCCCTCCACCTTGAGAGTAGTGAAAATTTCCCTTGTAAAAAAAAAACTCCCCCAGCACACGGTTGTTTTCTTGGACTCGGGGAGACCGAGTGTGAGCTGCACAACATCTGAGGCGACGTGAACCTCTGCGTCATCCGTGTCATCTTCAGTCTTTGAAAGTCGCTCTCAGCTCATCTTCTCGCCGACAGGGTGAAAGAGAGGATAACAAAGCCAGACGCGGAGTGACAGAAAGGCAGAAACCGAGAGAAAGCTTGCGGTCGGGTCTGTTGAAGCCATTTTCTCATAATGCACATTAAGGGCAAAGCCCTGTAACACGTCCAAGTGGGTGTAAAGAGGAATTATTGAGAAAGGAAACAAAAGACCTGGGTAAGAAGAGATGCTATGGTTAACTTCATCAGAACATTTAGCCACAAGAGCCTTTCCATCATTTCCCCCACCCTCGCTCTTTGTCACTTTGATTTATTTTTGGCATCGAGCGTTAGCATTTTCCACAGGAAAAACTGTCGGGAATCTAAATTTCTGGCACGCTGTGTCCTTTCTTTTTCCAAAACTTCCTCTCCTGTTTTTCGATGTCACAGCAGCTGCTACGTGACGCAAACCGCCGATCGCTACTTGTTTCCATCCAGCGGTGACTGACACGAGTGTGTTCCCGAATTAAGAAAGATCCAGAGTCATCAAGTCAATTTAGTGACGGTGTATTCATTACGAAGAAAAACGCACATGCCCAAGCCTCGCTTTGCTCGTTTGCTCCGAGCGCCGACGCGAACAACGCACACTCGAGACTGCGTTGCCAGTCTGAGCTGAAAACAGTGGTGTGCCAGCAGAACGGCTCCCAGCCTCCTAACTGTTGAACTGCGCAGTAACGCGGTTCCAGATTGGCAGGCTTAGCCGTAGCCGTGGAGCATATTTTACATTTCATGTCGGATCAAGCTGGCAAACACCGGGCCGGCTGTCGACCTCCACCAAACTGGATAAGGTTCTAATTGTTCAGCTCGTGCAGTCAGAGGAGACCTGCGTTACTTTGGATACAAGGATAATGAACGCCTCCTCAGACCATGGACCAACAAAAAAACGGGATAAATAAATGCATGAGTCACCAAGGTTCAGTGACTCCCACGCCATTACAGCGCTGTTTCCTCCTGGTTTTTTTAAAGGTCCTCTTTTACGTCACATCTACATGAAGACGCTCAGTGTCGCAGCAGCAGAGGATCCTTTGACACTTTCCTCCATGGCAGCAGCTTGCCCGCGGGGATGGTTCTGATCTGAGGCACAATGTCAGGGATCACAAGGAAGAGGCTTGTTGTGATGCTTTTGTGTGTGTGTGCAGCACAAAGGGGGCCACATTACACTAATCTCTTTTCCCTTGTTCATTCATAAGACACAATCTTGTGTCTTCAGAGCTTCTCCAATTCTAGTCGGGCAGAAATCACATGAGGCTTCTTTTATTCTTTCCATCTAATCCCAGCATAACGCAGCAAGGTCATACATAAAGCGTGTGTATACGGTCGGTATCCAATTTTGCCAGATTGATACGTAAGGATTAATTCTTTCAAACTAAAATAAACATCCAGTGGAAGCTTTTGTGGGGAAAAGTGGGGAAAAAAATAAGAATCATCTTCGCCAACTGAGCTAAGTTCTCGCCCTCGTGTTTGTCTGTTTTTCTGAGCGACGTAACTCAAGAACTAAATGACAGATTTTGATTAAATGTTTCGGGCATGTAGGTTACGGTCCACCGAAGAAATTATTTAATTTTGATGGTGATCCGGGAAAGGAAAACTGAGCAGTGTTGGCGGCGATGTCTCTAGTTAATATATGAGTTTCTCCAACAAAATGGTTGCCAGAAGAAAAGAGAAAAAAAAACAAGAAGTAAGAAAACAAACTTGTGTTTTCTTTTTCCTTTTTTTTTTCATGTAAAAAACGGCTTTGGCTTCTATTTCCAAACGCCTGCAAAAGGAACATGAAGCGACACGAGTGTTTGTTTAAAAATTCAGTTTCAAACACCTGCACTCTCTGCACACAGCCTGACATTCTCAGCCTTGGTCCATATGCTTTGCATGTGTGTGTGTGTGTGTGTGTGTGCGTGCGCAGGGACTCCAAAATCCACCACATTTTAATTACTGCCCGGCTGCACTGTGTGCCTCTTTGATATGGTAATAAAGGCAACCGTCTTGACACAGCCACTGTACAAATCTTCATTTGATTCATAAAAAACAATGAGCTCGGCTAATTCCTGCACCTGATTACAGTCCCAGACCTGTGTCGCAGACACGTGGACACTGAGGCCATTCCAATTAATTTTACATATTAATGTGTGTCTGCTTAGCATAACATAGACTGTAGCATTGAAGTCAAAGTTAATTATGCTATGGACTAAAAAAATAAATAAAAAAAAGTCCAATTATTTTGATGAAAACATATTTGGTGGGAGAGTGAATGATATAGATCAAATGGGGCCACTTAGGTTACTTGTGCAATTATGCACTTCCTGTGAAGATACACATATTTATCTTCTTCGTGTGTAATCCTTTAATGTTTGCAATACTGTTCACTTACAGCAGCCACAGGGACACGATGATCTAGTAAGAAAAAAAAAAAACCAGCTCCTGCCCTTCGCCGATGTTCAGTAAGTGCTGCAACGCGGAAAAGGCTCCGTTTGGGTCTGATGAAATCTCACATGTGTTCGCGTTAGATGTTAAGAGCGAGACGTCAGCTCCAAAACAAGTCTCTCAATCAGACCGTTTTGGAGCAGCTGGTGCATCGCTTTGTTGTTCGTCCTCATGGCTTTTCATTTCAGACGGAGATGTCGGAGGTGATGCCACCACTGTCTGCTCTCGATGACTCAGCTGACCACTGATTTCATCCACATGTCTCGTCTGCGAGCAGTGACAATGGTGCAGGCTCGGCTTCCTCATGCACGAGCACAAACGCACGAGCGGAGCGCCGTCACTTTGCTTTCTTTTACGCCACGAATCACTCTGGCGTCAGAAATCCTTCTCGTGCTGCTGTGACTGCTGTGACTCTTCACCAACCCGTCGAGGAACTTCTTCTCGACGGGGACAAACGCAACAAAAACAACCCTCACATGGCAAATTTCCAATTAGTTTTGATCATTGTTGGAATATTCTACCGCAAATTAGATAACACTTAGAAAGACAGATGTCACAACATGTGCTGCCACATTTATTATCTCCTGCCGTCCTCCACCCTTCTGCTGCTCCCCCTCCTCTACCTTTACCAGGCCTGCTGTTGTTTACCTCCTCTCGTCTTGTTTATCGTCGAGTCTCGCAGACACCGTGCCCTCCAACACGGAGACTACAACCTGTGCACGCCACAGCATCACACCCCCACCCCGCTCCATCGTTCCCCCGCCTCCCCCCCTGCCCACATCCCAGCAGCAACAAAATAGCTGTCTTTCTGCAAAAAAACACAGTGTTCAGTGGGCTGTGTGGAAACATAATGCAACGTGTAAAGTCTCCGTGATGTGGCTCAAATCATGTCTCACACACACACACACACACACATTTTTTGGGGGGGTTTATTTGACGTTTTCAATCAAAATGTTTATCAAACGTTGAAGCGACAAATCTAGGTGTCACTCACACTCTCACTCACACACACACACAGTGGTCACAGTAACTGCTTCAGGCTCGACAACTTTGTGTTGAATAATATCACACGTTCTTTTTTTTTATACTGATCTGAAAATGACAATAAATCACCATCATATGAGGATTTAAAAAAAAACAACACATTTCTTTATCTCCTCTAACTGTGAAAT
This sequence comes from Solea solea, assembly GCF_958295425.1. Lineage (NCBI taxonomy): Eukaryota > Metazoa > Chordata > Actinopteri > Pleuronectiformes > Soleidae > Solea > Solea solea. The sequence goes on from NC_081138.1 coordinate 2,776,159, forward strand.
GGGCTTATCATGAGTGAGCTGGCACTGGTTGTAATATCATTTAAGAGTAATGTCATTCCCTGCAAGGGAACACACACACACACACACACACACACACACACACTCTCTCTGGGTTAGAATGAAAAAGATGCAGCACAAGAGCGAGGCTGTAAAATGCAAACTGCATCAATATGTCAGTCAAATTAATAAAAAAAAAAATTGCCACATGTGAGGAGATGATTAAATTCAAATATCAGCATCAGTCCAAAGCAATAATCAATAATCACTGTGCACATTTATGGAAAAATGTTCAAACAGCATGAAATAAAGCCCATTTCAGCCTCTCTTACTCTTTCTTCCTCCTCTTTTTTCTTTCATCCCTCTAATTGCTGGCACAAGAGCTCAGTCTAAACAAACCCTACCTGTGGATGATGGGGACAGTTAAAAGTGGAGCTACCAATAAATTCCCGTGTGTGGCAGCGCAGTCTAAACAAGGGCTCTCATTTGTTCATTCTGCCTCTTCTTCCGCTCAGTAAATCAGCGTCGCCTCAGCTGCACTGAGTAACACACGAGGAAAAGCAGCAAAGTTGCTCTTTAACACGGGAGACATGTGTTTGGACAAGGGAGTGAGCAGAGGGGCTGCAAGTCCTATTATTATTATTATTGTTTTAAACTTAATGGCACATGAGCGACTTTAAAACGTTATATGCGGAGTCCAGGTGGGAAAATTCTCTGCAGGAAAAAAAAAAAAAAGAAAGCGAGATCATCCACCCGCAGAATAAAGTCCTTGAAAAATAGAGAACACGCGCAAGGCCAGCGAATAAACAGGATAAATATGATCTCATCATCCCAGCAGCTTAGAACAAATAAAACCAACCTTTTATCTTTGAATTCATCTGCAATTAAAAGCGCATAAATGACCTGCAGGCATTTATATTAAGTTGTTCTGTTTTATTTAACAATTGCAAAGCAAGGTGATTAATTAAGATGTCGGTTGGAGGTGTTAAATAGGAGCCAAGTGCGGTTTGTTTGCATCAAAGGGCTGAAACGGCGCTTTTCACTCTCTCCTCTCCTCTTTTCTCTCTCCCTGTGTCTCTCGCTCTTTGCTGAGCGACACGCTGAGACAAACTCGTATAGAGACACAGTCCAGTCTCCCTGTATAGCAATCAGGACAATGTGCTGAATGGGCAGTCTAATTATAAATGTGCCATTTAGGCTTTGGTCTCCAGATCCGTCTTACCTTATGAGGAGACCTGCGGTCACATTTACACCGAGAGCAAGAAGGAGGAGAAGGAGGAGAAGAAGGAGAAAAACTTCAACTCAACTCAAACAACACATTTTTCTTCTTCTTCTTTTTCTCTCTGCAATATTTTTTTTAAGGCGTTTCAAAGAAATAACAATTAAGTCAATGTGTGTGTTTAATAATTACACTGATGACACATTAGCACGGACGTATTTTTAAGAGTTTACAGTGTTGACATTCACGGCTGGTTACAGTGTTATCGCAGTTTTATGAGCCTCGTTTATTGGGACTTGTACTTTTCTTTTTCTTTTTTTTTAGAAAAGCGATCAAATAACGTCATCCGGATTTTTTTTTTAATTTTAAAAAAGTAATTGAAATTAATGATCAATAATTATCAAACTTCTGATGTGATTTTTTTAAGCAGTTGAAAAATAAGTCGATTTTACATTTTTTTAATGTGTGTTTTAAGGCCTGGTGATTTTTCAGTTGAATTAACGTAGATAAAAAGTGAATAGAATCATCGTTATGAATCGTATTTGCACTTTTCACACACACACACACACACACACGGACAACTCCTGTGTGTGTTTGTGTGTGTGTGTGTGTGTGTTCACACACCCGCAGCGCCGAGCTTCTGAGTGTTTCGGCTTAAATGGAGAACTGTCTGTCCAAGGGCATCTCTCCCCTAAAAATGTTTTTAATTTAATTTATGGCCTGTGCATTCTTTAAAGGTCAATTCCCCTGACCCTCTCTTCTCCCACCGAGAAAGTTAAGGAAGAGCGAATTCCCAGGCTGCACCAGGGCCGAACTCTGTCTCTCTGACAGGAGAAAAGAAGAAGAAGAAGAAGAAGAAGAGAAGGAAATCTACAGAAGACAGAGGGAGTGTGAGGAGACGAGTGGAGGAACTTGTCCAGCTCTCATGCAGGGACAGGGAAAACCGACCGGGACGCGCGCAGCGAGGACAGAAGTGAAAGTGTCTCCAGCAGCAGATTCAAATCAACATGAAGTTAAAACATGTCACAGCTCAATCAGAGTCCTGTTCAAGTGTTAAATCAGTGACAAAAACAACAACAACAACAACAACAACAACAACCACAGGAGTGCGTCTCGCGCTTTACTCCTCTCCGTTACCGCGCGCCCGCGCGCATAAACCAACACAACAACAACAAACAAACACACAAAAACATCATCTCAAACCTGGAAACGCTGCGTCGACGTTCACTTGTGATAAACTTGGAGGTTTAAACGTCGCCGCGGCTTCGCTGCTTCTGCGGTGGGTCCGTGCGTCCGCGAGCGTTGACGCTCAACTCTGCTCTCACCGCCGCTTCTGCCGCTGCTGCTGCCGCTGCTGCTGCTGCGCGTGTTCTGGTGGAAGCGACGCACCGGATAATCGCAATAAGTAAGTTTTGACGCTCACGCTCTGTTAAAACCCGCGTGGACCCGAGTGTGTCCGCGCAAGACATCCACTTTTTGGTGTGCGCGTGCGTTCTGCTCTCACTTCACTGACAGCGGGTGCGACTTTTTTTTCTCTCCGGGGGGAACCGAGCAATAAAAGAGGAAAGGAGGAAAATGTTAAACAGAGAGGAAGCAGTCGTGTTGTTTACCTTAGTGATCGAGCCGTGGAGTGGAGTGGATAAACTGTGCGTCCTTTTCCTCGTGCGCGAACGAAACTCGACCCAGCGCTGAGGCTTTTTATTTTTTCTTCTTCTTTTTCTTCTTCTTTTTCTTCTTCTTCTCCTTCTTCTTCTTCTTCTTCTTCTTCTCCTTCTTCTTCTTCTGTTGACTGAAAACTTAAAAGTCTACACTCACACGCGGCGGCTGCTGCGTGGGGATCCCGTGTCTGTACTCTGAGTGAAGTTGAGCTGTCCACAAACTACAAGTGGCTTTTGTTGTTCGCCAATACCTGCTCTCCCTCTCTCTCTGTCTGTCTCTCTGTTTCTCTCTCTCTCGCTCTCTCGCGCTCTCTCTCTCTCTCTCTCTCGTGCTCAGGAGAAGACGGTGGTGGAGGTGCTGTCAATCTTGGCAATCAATGCGCGCGGCCATGTCGCGAGTATTCAAAGCATTTCCCGTCGTGCAACATCAGAAAGTGAGTGGCCGGGGCATTGATCTGAGGAAGGCAAAAGAGGCAGGACTCCCCCCTCCTCTTCCTCTCCCCCCCCCCTCCTCCCCCTCCTCCCCTCCTCCTCCTTCCAGACAAGAGATGCAAGAGAGCGAGAGAGAGAGAGAGAGAGAGGGAGGATGTGTGGTGAAATTAAAAGTGCAGTGAGAGAGGATGGTCGTTCCATTGGCCGCAGTTTGCTCACTTTAATAAACGTATATTTAAAATGATCATCACTTAAAGTTGACAGCGACTCCTTTCTCTTGCTCCTTAAGATTATCCACTTCCACTCTGCTGACACTTACGCGTTAAACGTATAGATTTATAATGAATGTGACGCTGACCTTGTTCCGGCTGCGGAGGGAAAGTTGTTGCAAGAGGAAAGAAGAAAAAAAATGGATGTGAGAGAAGGAGAGCAGGTGAGAGGAAGAGTGGAGGTTTTTTATAGGATTTCCATAAAAGCAATCAGCACCTTAAACACATCATTGTTCTGTTCTATATCACAGAAGAAACAATAACTTTAAATTTTAACACAGCTGCAGCTTCTGTGCACATTTAATGAAGTGGAAGTCACATCGTGTTCCTTTAATTTAAAGGGAAAATAGGATTGTCATAAATTAGATCCATAAAAGATACGTTGATAGCAGCATATTATACATTATTCGCGTCACGCCAAGCGTTTAATTATGACTTTACAGTTTCCACACTGCATTATTGTAAGCTAATTAAATTACCGCATTTAAAGAACATGCCAGAAATAAAAATAATAATAAAAATAATAATAATAAAAGACTCATCTTTGTGGCGAGAGTCATTTCAGCAGGGAGGCAATTTTAATTAAATGATTTAAAAAGAACGAAATAAAATAAAAATGTAATTATTGTGTGATTAATTATTTTTGGGTAGTGGCGCGAGAGGGAATTTTAACGTTTACAATTTTAACCTTTAACACACACGTATTTCCATTTGTTCATTTATCTGTGAGTGTGTGTGTGAAGAATATTCATGTTTTTGTTTTAACACACACACACACACACACACACAGTTAATAATATTAGGTTGAATCCGTTATTTTAAAGCAGATCATAGAAAATCAACCTGACATTGGACAAAAAAAATTCTAATCAGTCGCCAGAAACAGACGCTATTTAAAAAAATGAGCATAAATACGGTTTTAAATGATCAGCTGATCAGAGTTTAGAGGAGGCCCACACACACACACACACACACACACACACACACATACACACACACAATAATTATTTCAAAACAATCAGAAAAGGAACGAAAACAGCTGATGGAATAAAAAGAAAGTTGTGACAATAAAACCAACACATGATTACAGCACTGATCCTCATTAAACATGACATATACATACTGTATATACATATATATATATATATATATATATATATATATACACAACAGTGTGTGTGTGTGTGTGTGTGTAACAGCAGACTATCATGTGTCACATCACAGAAGAGAAAGAGGAAAGTTACTTACAATGAGCTTAGACAGCAGGAGGAAATTCTGATTGTTAACTGCAGAGTCACATAGAGCTGAAAGAGGAGGAGAGAGGTACAGAGAGAGAGGGGGAGGGAGAGAGGGAGAGAGAGGGAGAGAGGTGGCTTCAGCTCAGACTCCAGGAGCATCGCAATGTTCAGCCTTGCGTCCATTTCACACGCAGCAGCAGTTTGTTTCCCCTTAGGTGGAAGTTTTAAGGAAGAAATAAGAGAAAAGAAAGATCTTACCTTTATAAAAATGAACTTTTCTTCCTGTTTTCCTCACTCATGTAAAAACCACACTTCTCTAACTTGGTCACCTTCTTCTTCTTCTTCTTCAGAAGATGAGTGAGTGACATAAAGACCTCTAAACTCACACATGTCGTAAACTGTGACAGTGTGTGAGTGTGTTCCTGAGCCACGGAGGATGACGATGATGATGATGACGATGATGATGATGATGATGATGATGATAAAGTATCTGCTGTGAGTGAAACAGCCTCTGAAGGAGCGGACTTTTCCTCTCGCCACCCGCACGCCAGCGTGTGTTTGACGTGTCTGATGCGCCACCTTTTGGACACAGAGGGAACAACACCTGTCAGTGTCATCTCTGTCCCGCAAAGACCAGATTATCTCTCTGCTGCTGCTGCTGCTGCTGCTGTGGAGACAGAATCAGATGATCTGAGGTGAACTTTAATTAAATGTGCGAAATAAAGGCATAATATGAAATTATAATCCTTAAATTCCTGCTGCTTTCTAAATAATCTGTTTTATTTATTGTTGATTTTCCAGCTCAGACGTTCATGACGAAGAGTAAAAGACAGTCCAAGTTGTTTTTAATTTTTTTTTTTGGTTGTTTTTTTTGGGGGGGGTGTTGGGCTGGGCTGGGGTGGGGGGGTATAAAGTATGAGGCAGACACATTTGCATATACCCTGTGAGTCTTTGATGCATCTTGAAATCCAAGTCTGGCCCATAAATATTTGAAAAGGAGACGGCATGAAAATCAACATTTTTGTTACATTAAATTAACATGTGTTCTTCTCCTGTTCTGCATGCTTAATTAGAGGACGACGCCATTCAGTGTGTGAGTGACTGAGTGGGGGGGTGATGATGTGTGTGTGTGTGTGTGTGTGTGTGTGGTGGTGGTGGGGGGGGTGTCTTTGATTACAGTGCAGTCAGAGCAGTTTTCAAAGGTGTGCAGCTGATTCATGCTCAGCACGAACAGTGATTACTGTTCTCGACGTGGATTCATAATTATCTGCTTTACCAAAGAAGAAGAATATGTATGTATAAAAAAAAGTGACTTTAACACATGCCAGGACGCGTGACTTTAGACCGTCTATGGTCTAAGGTATGTTTTTGTTAACATGCAGTGTATAAAGTTATATAAAATTATACATTTCATGTCACTTTATAGAATACTTGTAATTGTCATGAGAAGATTTTCACGGTTTGAAAACACGAGGATGGAAACCATTTGTTGTGAATTGAATTTAAATAGAGTTTATTTGTTTATACGATAATTTAAATAAAGGAAGTTTGTGGGAAATATTCAGTTAATAACTTTTTATTTGATATTACATATGCAGTTTTACATATTAAGAATAGATGTTATGGTATTTACAGATTTTCCCATAATGCTATGCAGCTGTAGAGCAGTAATCGCTGCAAGTTAGCAGAGAAGTTACTGTATATCCTCCGTTTCCCACGCATGTAAACCACCTTTTCTCTTTATTCAGTCAGTAAAGTTCAGTTTTAACTTAAAAGTTGAAGTCCTGTCTCGCCACTTTGGACGTAGCTGGAACACGTGAGGACGAGTGAGATCAAGTGAGACATTTGAGAACTTTGAGGCTTTTAAAGTCTTATGTGGAGAGATGGAGGCGGCAAAGCTTTGCCAACAGTGTGAGGCAGCATCGGTGTAGTAAGAAATGTGCGAGGAAGAAGGAACCTCACTGAAATGGAGAGTGTGACTTGTAGAAGATCCACACACTTGAGAGGGTTTTATTTTATTGCCAGTGATGTTTGGAGCCCAACAGGCTTTTCCTCAGACTATTGACAAGTAAAGAGTCACCGTCTTTATTATCCACAAGTACAACATTTATCAGTCATGTGACAGTTACTTACGCCACAAAAACCCTGACGAGACATAAAGACCAACTTTCACAAGAGAAACACGCAACACAACTTAGTCATGTCCGAATGCCAAGTTACGCAATTAACTCAAACACAGAATTTGCATACATGCAAATGGCCTCTCTCCCTATTGGACTTGCAAAGTGGGACGCTCTGTTCTCATTAGTTGACCCAAATCTCTTACTTGTAACTCTGGATTTCATCAAAGTTTAGTCAGGATCTAATATTTCCTTTCAAGTTAACAGAGAACCACTGATTAGTCGTGTTGAAATAAGGAGTGCAACATGCCATTTCTAATTATATACTTAACAGGGACACCAGCACACAGCCGTGTGCCAACAATACTGCAAATATTAACACCGTACGACTCAAAAATACACTTTAAACCAGTATTATGTGGTATTTAATGTATGCATTCATATATTATTTTAGGTCCAATTAGTGATTTGAACACGTAATGACATCCTTTCATGTCAATAAGTCACATTTATGTTGTCGTATTGTTAATTATACATGCGTGTTGTCAAGGTAATCTGACCATTGAGTCCTTCATAAGAAATAAATCCTTGCATTTATTTATATATGTAGCTTATGTTCATTTCTGCTGATGCGTCAAAAAAAAAGAGAGACTCATGTAAAGAAACATTCACAGCCTCTCAGTGGCATCGCTGTGTGTGTGTGTGTGTGTGTGTGTGTGTGTGTGTGTGTGTGTGCGCGCTGCTTGATTAAAGACGAGGCCCACAGGCGTTTGCTTCATTTACAAAGCAATTGCTTTTATGTACAAAAAGCCCAATTCACTGTAGGTATTGTAAAAGCCGAGCGTTTAAGGAACACGAGATGAATTCATTGTTGAATGTTAATCATTCATGTCGGAGGAATTGTCTTCTCTCTCTGTTGAATATATGAAGCCAGTAAACGCCATTATCCAATATTTATCTCCACTGTATCTCTGTTTGAAATGTAAACACACCAGCGCTGAGATAAAAGATCCCACAAAGGGTTTATTGTTTCATTTCTGCAAATGCTTATGTGAGCGTGGTGACTATTATTCAGCTTTTTTTTTTTTACATCGCGCTCACACACTGGGGGGAATATTCAGTGATTCCCGAAAACTCTTCAATTATTCAACAAATTACAATTCTCTTTCTTACATATTTAAAAAATGTAGCGTGTGCGGAGCTCGGGAAGAGAAGAGGAATGATAAAACGGCATGAAATACTCTTTTGAAATCAAAGCACCTATTGCATCGGGTTCCTTGCTTTTGTATTTGTTCAATTGGACTACAATCCGGATCCCCGCTGCGTGTTTCCACTGTAGTGTGATCCTCAGACGTTCCCTGTGAGGAACAATAATATTTATGGGATGGAAATAGGTATCAGTGGGAATCAGTGTAGGATCTCTCCTTTCTCTTCCTCGCTCTGCTGTAGTCGAGGGGGGGGGAACGTGTGAATATGTTACCAACGCAGTGTAGTGAACAATATAGACTCCAGAACAAGGTCAGACTTTACTCAGCAGGGTCTCAATAGACTCTTCTATTCAACCACAGACCACAGGCAGAAAAACAACAACAACAACAACAACAACACGGTGATTCCAGGTCTTTATGTACTTATACAAAAGTGACTCCACGTCAGGAAAGCGCCGCGCTCGCCCGTCTTTCTATCTGAGAAGAGCATCTCTGAAGCCAGCGAGTGCTTAGTGAAGGATTAATGCGGGAGGCCGTGATTGCGTTTAACAGAACAGGACCAAATTAGCATAATAGGCCCCTCTCTCATTCCCTTTGAAGTCCAGAGCACGGAATAACAAATGTATATGAACCAGCAGCCAAACGTCAATACATGGAAATGCCACAATCCTCAGTGGAGGGTCCTGGGTGAGTTTTTCTTCTGCAGGAGGAGGAGGAGGAGGGAGGGAAAAAAACAGCCCATTTTATTGCTAGATAAGCAGAAGAGAAGATGCGATGGGTCTTCTATCCACCAGGGCCAGCAGGCACTGTGGGGGCCCCCCTTCTAGATCCTGGAGGACAGACGGAGGCAGAGAGGATGAGGCAGCTGTGGGAGGTGCATACCCTCTCTCTCTCCCTCTCTCTCTCAGGTGTTTTCAAAGCACACCACGATGCAGACGAGTGAAAGTAATTATGCTCCAATTAAAGATAAAGATGTCACTTGGGAGGAGCTGCAACACAACAACTCGCCCTAAGACAAGGAAGGCAAGGGTGCAAGTGTGTGCACCATATCCTAAGGTACCCACACACACACACACACACACACTTTTATGACATTTTGAACTGAAGGATGAAATTAAAAGTTGCTCTTCGATACTATTAAGCTTCCAGTGAGTTAAACTCATGCAACTGCAGCCATTCTAATAAAAACATGGACATGCTCTCATGAGGTCAACCTGGAAGTAACAATATATTGATTAACCACCAGGGGGCGACTCAGCTGGTTGCAAAAAAATCAAACTTAATCGAGAGCTGACGTGGAAGAAGCAGCTGGTGCCTGTTTTCTGTAGTAGTAGTAGTAGTAGTAGTAGTAGTAGTATGCCACTTTGAGTTAATGAGCTGGTTAAGGGGTGTACGTTGTTAAACTAAATTTAGTTAAACACAGTGTGATGGATTTGAAAGACATTTATTGCACAATTGTGTAATTAAATGTGTTAAATTGTTAGACTTTACTTTAAAAAATTGTATTTTCTGCGTTTTTGGTCATCGGCATTGTTTGCTGTACATGCACTAACAGTGATGTTTGCAGACACCAAAGAAACAAAGAAGAACAGAAAGAAGGTGTGATCGATTTCAAAGACCTTGACCTTTCAACCGCTTGACCGTGTGATTGACAGGTGGTGTCGACCAATAGGAGCCTGGCTGCAGGTGACATCAGTGAAAGCAGGAAGAGCATTCAGTCTTTGGGTAAAACAAACACAATTAAGTTTCCACCTCAGGTTTAATAGTTTTTAAGATTTCAGTCTTTAATAGTCGTGTTATTTCAGCACTGCATACGTGTATTCCTTTTGCACAGTACTGCATGTGTTCCAGGTTTTACAATAATTACTTTATACTAATAACATGTAGAAAACATAAGGACTTGATCATACTGTCGCTCGTTCTATTCAACACACATTCCCTATAATCTCTTCTTCGCTTGCAGGTAAAGTTCATCATGTAAAGATACTTGAGAATCCCGAGCTATTAGGATCCACCTTCTTGGTCGAGAATACACGGAATTAAAAATGCTCTTTTGAGGAGGAGAAAAAAAGAAAAAAGAGAAAGAAAAGCTTTGAACCTGAGAAACACTCGAAGAAGCTTCTCAGGTTTTTGTATTGAAACTTCAGCCTCCTTTGAGTTTGCCATATGTTGGTTCCTTATTCAAATAGAACGAGGTTCAAGAGGTCACAGCGATCATCAATGTGCAGGTTCAAAGGCAATCGTGGAGCTGTGATGAACGCACAGGATTAGAATAAAGATAAGTTTGATAAATACAATACATACAACCTTAACCTAATAAGTTTGTACTGTATTTGCTTCAATCCCGACAGATGGGTTAGATTTATTTGATTACTGTCTGATATAAATCGGATTTTTAGATAGAAAAATAGCTAAATGAATATATACATATGTGACGACCCAGATGTTGTGTTAATATCTTTAATATTCACATTTTTATAAATTTCCATTATGCAACCTTTTCCCCCAGTCACACAGAAAATATGTTAAAGGTTATTTTCCGTCCTGATGTAAGCAAAAATAAAACTCGTTTTGGCAAGCTAACAGGAGACTGGCAGTGCTACAGATACATACAAGTGGTTTGGTGTAAGAATATTATCTGAGGTTCCATAAAAAATAGCGTTTTTTTGTACATTCGCCCTCGTCACGTTTTCGTACCTGAAAAAAGCGAAAAAACAGAAACAGAAAGTTCCCAGTCGAGCTCACACAGCAGGTAAAACTCTAAACAGTGTACATTTCAAAGTGCAATAACATGTAGAAAAGAATCCTTTAACGTTTTGTTCGACCCTCGTCGTTAATGAGCACAGCGGCGGCGGCGTCTGTTTCCAAGTCTCGTTTTTGTCCTGTAAAATGTGAACGTCCGCGTTTTCTGCCGCCGCGTGGAAACTTGTAAATGTCTGAAAATCCTTTTCTCGCAGAATCCAGTCGTTTTGTCGTCGTTGTGGAGTATAGCACCTCAGTGTCCAGACACGGCTTGAGCTGAGACGTGACGAGAGGGGAAAAAACACAGAAAACAAGACTCAATCCAGGATTTCATTTGCTTTTAGTCTCAAACCTGAAATAAATACGCACGCATTAATCACATTTGCCTGAACCCTGAACATAAACCATTAGTAATAACATGTGCATAATTGATAATGTGAGGAGTGAGTGAACACAACCTTCCCTCACACACACACACACACACATATGAATTAAAAATAACCACAGTTTTAACACAGAGCCCGACTGAAAGTGGAAAATTCTGATGTCGATATTTATCGGCTGATATAAATGAGCGCGTACAGACAGGATTTTTCTCCGTGTGTGGGTTTTGTTTTGTATTTGCTTGCTAAAAATCATCTTTTCTCTTTGATTGAGGGTTATTTTTGTTTAAACTCTTAATAAAGATGTGTATTTGATGCAGATTTTCTCAACTTTATTCACACATTCTTCTGCATGATTCACGCGTTCACCTGGAGAAAACCCAGACACAGACGTAAAAGGTACGCGGACGTTAGACACAGAAACACGTGCAGTACGTGCAAAAACATGCAGTCACGAAACTTCACGTGGAACAAATATTCCTCATACAAAGGGCTTCACTAGCAATATAACATAATAATATACAGTATGTCATATCCATGTAATGTGTAGGTGTTGAAATCCAGGGTAAATAGAGAGGGTTGTGTCTGTGGAGAAGATAATATTAATACTTTTTTTACCTCAGATATGTTCAATGATTCTCTGTTTGTTATTGTGTGTCCATCATTACAGTTAAAAAAACACAATTCACTTGTTTCTTTCACCCACAAGTAAGAGTTCATCTTCAATTAGCTGATATTTCCAAGTATACAATAATCATGCTTTAATATCTTGTGACTGCAAATTAATTCCAGGAATTTACAAGTTTTATGTGTAAATTTGACAATGAATTAAGTCATGATCATTTCAAGGCTTTAATTCACAATATAATAATGTATTTGAATGTAGGTGTGGCTATTATAGAACATTGTATGGAGTGTTAATGCTGCTAAATCCCATTAAAATGAATGATGTAAAATGATAGAGTAACATGTGAAGGTGCAGTATCTGTGTGCTTTTTATAAAAAGGTCAAAGGTGGCTGCATGGACACTTGATTTATCTTCATCTTCACATCTCTGTGTTCATGTGTGAACAAACCTCTGAAATCCAAAGTTGAATAATCCAAACTGATGGATGTTTATTATTTTTAATAAGGCAGTAAAATGACACTTCCTCCCGCCTTTACTGTAACAGTGATACCTCCTGTTTTTTTGTTTGTTTGTGGTGTGTGTGTGTGTGTGTGTGTGCTACAGATGGGGAGCTAATTGGAGCCGTGGAATGCAGCTGTGCCGACTGCTGAACTGTCAAGGCGCTAAATCAAAAGGTGTGTCTTTTGTTAATTACACACAATGCTACAAACAGTCCTTTCGGTTGCAGCCTTTTCTTTCCTCAGCCATCCATAAATATTTTGGCAGCGGCACACAAAAAAAAAAACAATTTACACACAATTATCACAGTGGGATGAGCAGACTGCCTGCAGATGTTTGTTTTGATGATAATGGGAGCAGAGGCAGGGCTTCCCTAACCTAGACAACACGTGTTTCCTATGATCACAACAGAGCAGCGAGCGCTGAATGAGGTGCAAAGCACACAGAGGCCCCTGGTTACTAAGAATTAGTGTGAATGTGGCCCTGACACACAAAACAACACAACAAAAAACAAACAAACAAACGTGCAGTTAGGCCTTACTTTATTTCTCGGGATTAGACAAACGTGTAGTGAATTCCGTTGCTTAGAGGAGACGAAGGAGCCAGAGAGACGGGCGGAAGAGGGAGAGGAAGAGGAGGAGGAGGAGGAGGGGGGGGGGGGGTGGGGGAGGGAGAGGAGGTGGGGTTGGAGGAGGGGGCATGTTAGCCTGTGGTGGAACTACAGAGGAGGAAGGAGAAGAAGAGGAGACGGAGAAAAATGACAATTTGTTGTTAGTCAAGTGGCCGGCGACAGGTTTTAAAGACAGAGACTCACACACTGTGGACACAGAGGGAAGAACACACTTAACTCTGAGCTGCACTGATGAATTGATTATTAATCGATGAATTGATTATTAATCGATGACTAAATGAAGCTTGTTTCATGATTAAAACAAGATTTCTGACTGTTTAAGCTCCTTAAATGTGAGTATTTTCTTCATTTCTTTGCTCTGGAAAACAAAGAAATCATTCAAAGTGAATGATATTTTATGGACCAAACGATTCATCAAGAAAAGAATCAACAGATTAATCAATTATGAAAGCAGCTCTAGAATGTTGTTTTTAACTGTATGTGGGAATCAGCAGATGCGGACGTCTTGTCTGTGATGTCAGGTAATATGAATAAATTCATATGTCAGTTTTAGTCATTTGTTTTTAGTGTATCTGTGGATTTTTACTTTTTAAACACAGAGATGTTTTGACACATAACAGTTATCACTTTGCTTCTCCACTCAATGTAAAGATTCCTCGCTAATAGAATCTTATGCCCAGTAATTATTTCTATTTCATACCCTTTTCTTCATTCCTAGTCGATAAAGATGCCCCGCCCCGACTCAGGAAGGTGAAGAGCGATGAATAAAACAACGTCTCAAACGGTTTCTTTAACAGCGTATTGACGCGTCTTCTCAGGAACATTGTTGTGAACCTCAATCCCAAACAAGTGAATAATTTACACACATTTGATCCGCGGAGTTCGTTTCTCCTCCAGCGTCAGGCAGTTTCAGACTAATTGTGATTTAAACGTGCTTTGTTTTCTTAATCATCTGAATGTTTCAGCTAAAAAAACAAACAAACCGGCGACTGATTAGAAAACGCAACATTATTTAACCTTATTTAACATATACTATTTAATTGTTGTGCCGTGGAATATTCCTTCTTTTATCCCGGATGTATAATACAGTGATAAAAAAGCCTCTTCTTTTAATTCAGGGATTTGAAAGTGTCACCACTGAAGCTCACTTTAACACCAAAGGGAGAGAAAGTCATTGATTCAGTCTCTGCTGACAAGATGCCACCAGTTATACTCTCTGACATTTCTCTATGCTGGAAATAATGTTATAATTGTTGACTTTGCCTCACTGTGCATATTAAGCTTCCACACATGCTGACAGCTGGAGTGTTACTGCGTGTGACAGATACACTGTGTGTGTGTGAGGCTGACAATCTGCTGCAGCTCCAGTGAAAATGAACTCGCCCGCCTGCCTGTGGAGTATGAAAGAGATGAAAAGTGAGTGCAGTGTCTTTTATGCAGGTTCAAAGCGGCAGCGATGGTATGCAGGAGGAGAGTCGACTTTGACTGGGTCATTGATCAGCGCACAAAATGGACTCATCAAGCGATTCCTCCCCCGCCTGAAAGATTCTACACAGATCGCAATTAGAAACTATCTGCGCTGCTAACAAGGAATAATGTTCAGTTATTAGGAAATGAACGGCCTTTACTGGCTGACTCTGCACCTCACGCCCTCCTCATCTGCACTTCATCAATCCAGCGTTCTTGAAAGACTGCTTCCCCTTCCTCAACCAAAAGATGTCAATTTGATGCTGGGAGAAATTGAACTGAAACTGTCAGCATGGTACGCTCTTTTTTTAAGTGCTCCTTTTTATTAAGCAAAAAAAAATAAAAATCCACCACGACCGTAAGCCTCAAATGAAGAAAAGTGAATGAAAGGATTTGAACCACCAACCGGCGACGAGTTTGCTCTTGAGCGACGCCTCCGAGGCCAGAGCGTAGGACATGGTGATGATCCTCTCCTGCTCCTGAAGGGCGGAGTCCAGGGCCACCAGACCCACCTCCGGTTTGTCCACAGAGACGCTCACTGCCAGGTTTTGCACACTACACACAACGATACATGACATAGAAGGTGAGTTATTTAAGGGTCCAGTGTGCAAGCATTAGTGACCTCTACTGGTGAGTCGGAATCCTCCACTCAATTTTTCCTCTTTTTCCCAATCATGTCAGGGAACTACGGTGGCCTTTGCATACCACAAAGGATGTTTGCTTTAGTTAAGTTTGAATGAATATTACGTAGCATGTTGTTCGCTTCGTATTTGATTTACGTTACTTTCCCGTCTGTGGTGTAGACGGTGAAATACGTCCACAAGCTGCTTTTCAGATACTTTTTGTGCTCACAGCGCCCTCTGGTGGACCACACAGTAATTACTGAAGAGGGTGTGATGAGCTTCTAGGCTGTATATTTTGAACTGAAACAGGATTTTAAGGTTGGAGTTTGAACTTTCTTGGTTAAATGTGACAAAGTGCCAAATTTATAACTTAACAGAACTTAGTTGACTTGTTCTGTGTTTGTTGACAACTGTGCCTTGAAGTTCCTGGGGACACATTAAAGTCAGTTGTATTCTAAGGCTACAAAAAACATCATTCACTTATACAAACATACTTATATTAAATTTCTGCCAATAAACGTCTCTTAGTCTTACACACTGGACCTTAACATTTTAATATATGCACTTTCAGTGCACTAATACTTCACCTACCTGGACTTTGCCAAGATGTTCTTAATGCGTTCCACTTTGCGATGACGCTCCTCCACCTCCTGCGGACTAAGCGGCTCCTCAGACTCTGAATCCACGTAGCGCTCTGGGATCAGGACTTTCTGAGGCTTGGACAGCTACGAAAATAAAAAACGTGTGTCAAGATCAAAACTGACTCATCGTCACGCTTGTTATGAGGTCTCACACACACACACACACAGAAGGTTCTGAGTCATGGAAATGTCAGAATTGACAAGGTGATGATTTCTCCCATATGCTCTGGTGGTTAGGATTCCTGGTTTTCGCCTAGGTGGCCTGGGTTTGAGTCCCAGTATGGGAACGGAGATCTGGACAATGATTAAAATTCTACTTTGCCAGTTTAGTTCAAGTCAGGGGCAGAATTGTCCCTGAGCAAGATCTGCGACCCCATGGATGCTTTGTGTTTGAGTCACTTGGACACAAAACGACACCTGGTCGGTTATGAAGAGGGTTTTTTTTCCGCCAGTAACAACTTGTGTGTGTTTTTATAATTTTGTCAAAGCGGTCCAGCACCCAGTGTTTATTTAGTTTGGAAATTGTTCGTACCTCTGCACACTTTCTGTTTCACAATGAAGCTAAACTTACAGAAAACATGGTAATTTCTTGGACTTGTCGCTGTGTGGTCGTAAATGAAAACACACAGAGTTATGGCTGGAGGTTTTTGGACAGTTATACGTCTATTGTGCTTTAAAAAAAAATAAAAAATCCTATACCTGTGGGGTTGTGGGGTTTGTCTGCCTTTGTGTGGTCCTGAGTTAGTCTGGTTGGACTGAGATCAGGTGACTGACTCAGCCAGTCCAGGATATTCCTGGCTCTTCGCTCTAAAAGGCTCCTTGGTGGCTTTGGCCTTACATGAAGCAACATTATCATGCTAATTAATCAAATGAAATCCAGTTAGGTTTTGAGGTTTCTTTGAGTCAAGTCTGAACACAAAGGCGTCTTCAGTGCACTCCACATTCAGCCCGTTTGCTTCTGTCAGCAGTGGAATCGCTGATAATGCTGGTGCGTAGAGTACGAAGCAGCAAGACCTGCCAGAGCCTTAGGTGATTTCTGTTCATTTATTTTCTGTTTTGCATCTTGTTGTGAATCATGTGCGGCGCTGCATTCCTGACTTCCTGTACACTCATAATGCATTTTCTTCTCATTCACAGAGCTTGAGCCACCAGGTTGGTTCTGACATGTCTCTGATAGATGTTTACTCTTTACCTCCAGTTACGTTTCAACTTCAAAACGAACGTTATTGACATGAACTACGACTCATCCGCTGTGTTTCTTCACAGAGACCGGGAGAACTCACCTCCTTGTTGAGGTCCACGTCGTATTCTAGCGGCTCCAGGTCGACTTCATCGGCGGGAGGCGTTGTGGCCGCGGAGCGATAGGTCAGCCATTCGTCGGAGTGTGAGCGCGGTCTCTCTTGGTGCTCGGGAGGTCTTTCCTCCCCCTGGACACTCCTAACTCCCTGTGCCTCCTCCCCCTGAACAGCCCTCTCGAGCAACTGCAGGTCAAACTCCTGCTCTCTCTTCCACTGGACAACGCACACAGGAAGACAATATGTATACGCTCATATATATATATATATGTATTGTCTCACTTGCCTTTGTATTTAATTTAATGCACAGTTTACTGAAGAATACACCTGTTACCTCGAGTGTTTGTGTGTACGATAAAAAGAGGTCGCATGCATGGATGAGCATGCATGCTTTGAGTGCAGATGGAGACGCTCAGATCAGAGAATCCTGAGCGTTCTGTGCAGAGGAAATAAAAAGGACGACAGCAAAAGACCACCGACGTGGACGGGACAGGTCACTTTCATTCACACTGACTGACGAGGTTCACACACGCAGAAAAACATGGCAATAACGTATTCATTAGAAAATAATGTTTATTTGCAAACATTCATATATATATATTTATATAAAAAAGTGAGTTTTTTTAAGACTAACAATTAATTCATTAGCAGAAAAAAACACTAGGCAAACAGTGAAATATTGTATGTTTCCATATCATATATGACATACACATGAGTATCATCTAACAGGTTTATCCCACACAAAGTCAGGGGAGTAATAACTCATAAAGAATAAATGTTATCTTCATTTAAAGAGAAGAAAACAGGCGATCATTAGTCTGAGTTGGATTAAATAGGCACCGCTTAGTGCACGCCAATGTTTTGGTCAGCAGCAAATACTGTAAGTAGGCACTTTATGTCTCTTTCTCGCTCACACACACACACACACACACACACATATATGGACTGCTTTGAGACAATGACAGCAGGCGTTAATATCAACACACAGAGCAGAGACAGGTTATTCTGAAAACACACACAACAGGATGGTAGTATGGTCAACTGAGTGAAATTAAATGAACAGGTGATGATATAGTAGAGAAACACGGGGAATGGATGTGAGCAGAAAACGCCAAATGTCTGAGGTCATTAGTGTGTTATGTGTTTAACAGGCAAGAATCAATGGAACTGAAACCGTTTCCTTCTCATAGTAAACCTTCTTCAGACGTTTCTTAAAGCAGAAAATGTCACCGGCGATCTGTTTAAACCTTGTTCACCAACAACATTGTGGTAGTTGAAGGAGGAAAAGCACAGGTGTAAATATTACTGTTAAAATGAGACCATGGTTAATTAACATTGGTCTCTCTGGTCTCAGTCTCAGTGAGTAAATCTAAAGCTTCTTTTACACTAAAATTTGCAAAAATACGCTGGATTTCTTTAACCCAAGTGAAGCCGCTAAAATAACTATTTACTATAAGTTTAAACCCAGGATTTAAGTTAAGTTAAGTTCACCCATTAGGTACTTTCTGCTTATGATGTTAGTCTTTTTGTTGGTAAATAAATGCCCCGCCCCTTTACCAAGGGACGAGCTGTATTGAAATAGTCATTGTTACAACTGTAAAACCTGTGCTTTCTGTGCTCAAACAAGTCAAAATGTCTGCCGTGAAAAAGGTGGATTAAATCCTGAAAACAACATGCATCAATTACCACACTGCACATATTCCATATATCACAGTCTACTTTGTGACGTCAGGAATGGAGGACGACTACGAGAGCGACTACGGACATGCATGTCTACTGCAGACGACCCCTCTTGGGTTTGGTAGAAATCATGCATGAGAGTGTTGATGTGTGAATCTGTTCTAGTGACATACTGATCCCAAGTCTGCTGAGAGTGGGCGCGGCGAGGACGAGGTGCGCGGCGTTGAAGGGCTGTGCCGGTCTCCGTGACTCAGTGTGCGTTTGCGCAGGCGGACGAGGGCCTTCTGGTGCCTCTTCATCCTCTCCAGCTGCTCATCAGCACTCATCTTCCCCCTCTGCTGCTGCTGCTGCTGCTGATACTGCTGTTGCTGTTGCTGCTGCTGCTGTTGCTGCGCCGGATCCCCAGAGTACAGCTGCTCAAAGGCACTTCTTGGTCTCTCCTGAGAGGAGTGGGAGGAAAGAGAGTTAATAACACGAGCAAAAGGTGCAACGGAAGGTAACAGAGTCAAATGGAAAGAAAAAAAAAAAAAAACTACCAAAAAAAAGAAGGGAAAAACATACAGTACAGTCAGTAATGATAATAAGGAAGAGAACACTGAGAATACAAACCATTAGTTTTATTAGTTTTTGAGAGGGAATAATTCATTGATTGGGCCAATTATACTATGACGTTTTTGACTGTTTTTGGACGACATACTATACAATGACGTTTTTGACCGATTTACTATACTATGACGTTTTTTGACTGATTTTGGACGACATACTATACAATGACGTTTTTGACCGATTTACTATACTATGACGTTTTTGACCGATTTTGGACGACATACTATACTATAACGTTTTTGACTGATTTTGGACGACATACTATACTATGACTTTTTTGACCGATTTTGGACGACATACTATACTATGACATTTTTGACCAAATTTGGACGACATACTATACTATGACTATTTTGACTGATTTTGGACGACATACTATACTATGACGTTTTTGACCAAATTTGGACGACATACTATACTATGACTTTTTTGACTGTTTTTGGACGACATACTATACTATGACGTTTTTGACTGTTTTTGGACGACATACTATACTATGACGTTTTTGACCGATTTACTATACTATGACGTTTTTGACCGATTTTGGACGACATACTATACTATGACGTTTTTGACTGATTTTGGACGACATACTATACTATGACGTTTTTGACTGATTTTGGACGACATACTATACTATGACTTTTTTGACCGATTTTGGACGACATACTATACTATGACATTTTTGACCAAATTTGGACGACATACTATACTATGACTTTTTTGACCGATTTTGGACGACATACTATACTATGACGTTTTTGACCAAATTTGGACGACATACTATACTATGACTTTTTTGACTGTTTTTGGACGACATACTATACTATGACGTTTTTGACTGTTTTTGGACGACATACTATACTATGACTTTTTTGACTGATTTTGGACGACATACTATACTATGAAGTTTTTGACCGATTTTTGAAGACATACTATACTATGACTTTTTTGACTGATTTTGGACGACATACTATACTATGACTTTTTTGACCGATTTTGGACGACATACTATACTATGACGTTTTGATCAATTTTGGACGACATACTATACTATGACGTTTTGATCAATTTTGGACGACATACTATACTATGACGTTTTGATCAATTTTGGACGACATACTATACTATGACGTCTTGGACCGATTTTGGACGACATACTATACTATGACGTTTTGACCAATTTTGGACGACATACTATACTATGACGTCTTGGACCGATTTTGGACGACATACTATACTATGACTTTTTGACCGATTTTGGACGACATACTATACTATGACGTTTTGGACCGATTTTGGACGACATACTATACTATGACGTTTTGGACCGATTTTGGACGACAAACTATACTATGACGTTTTTGACCGATTTTGGACGACATACTATACTATGACTTTTTTAACCGATGTTGGACGACATACTATACTGTGACGTTTTTGACAGATTTTGGACGACATACTATACTATGACTTTTTTGACTGTTTTTGGACGACATACTATACAATGACGTTTTTGACCGATTTACTATACTATGCCGTTTTTGACTGATTTTGGACGACATACTATACAATGACGTTTTTGACCGATTTACTATACTATGACGTTTTTGACTGATTTTGGACGACATACTATACTATGACGTTTTTGACCGATTTACCATACTATGACGTTTTTGACTGATTTTGGACGACATACTATACTATGACGTTTTTGACCGATTTTGGACGACATACTATACTATAACGTTTTTGACTGATTTTGGACGACATACTATACTATGACTTTTTTGACCGATTTTGGACGACATACTATACTATGACATTTTTGACCAAATTTGGACGACATACTATACTATGACTATTTTGACTGATTTTGGACGACATACTATACTATGACGTTTTTGACCAAATTTGGACGACATACTATACTATGACTTTTTTGACTGTTTTTGGACGACATACTATACTATGACGTTTTTGACTGTTTTTGGACGACATACTATACTATGACGTTTTTGACCGATTTTGGACGACATACTATACTATGACTTTTTTGACTGATTTTGGACGACATACTATACTATGAAGTTTTTGACCGATTTTTGAAGACATACTATACTATGACTTTTTTGACTGATTTTGGACGACATACTATACTATGACTTTTTTGACCGATTTTGGACGACATACTATACTATGACGTTTTGATCAATTTTGGACGACATACTATACTATGACGTCTTGGACCGATTTTGGACGACATACTATACTATGACGTTTTGACCAATTTTGGACGACATACTATACTATGACGTCTTGGACCGATTTTGGACGACATACTATACTATGACGTTTTTGACCGATTTTGGACGACAAACTATACTATGACGTTTTTGACCGATTTTGGACGACATACTATACTATGACTTTTTTAACCGATGTTGGACGACATACTATACTGTGACGTTTTTGACAGATTTTGGACGACATACTATACTATGACTTTTTTGACTGTTTTTGGACGACATACTATACTATGACGTTTTTGATCAATTTTGGATGACATACTATACTATGACTTTTTTGACTGTTTTTGGACGACATACTATACAATGACGTTTTTGACCGATTTACTATACTATGACGTTTTTGACTGATTTTGGACGACATACTATACAATGACGTTTTTGACCGATTTACTATACTATGACGTTTTTGACTGATTTTGGACGACATACTATACTATGACTTTTTTGACCGATTTTGGACGACATACTATACTATGACATTTTTGACCAAATTTGGACGACATACTATACTATGACTATTTTGACTGATTTTGGACGACATACTATACTATGACGTTTTTGACCAAATTTGGACGACATACTATACTATGACTTTTTTGACTGTTTTTGGACGACATACTATACTATGACGTTTTTGACTGTTTTTGGACGACATACTATACTATGACGTTTTTGACCGATTTACTATACTATGACGTTTTTGACCGATTTTGGACGACATACTATACTATGACGTTTTTGACTGATTTTGGACGACATACTATACTATGACGTTTTTGACTGATTTTGGACGACATACTATACTATGACTTTTTTGACCGATTTTGGACGACATACTATACTATGACATTTTTGACCAAATTTGGACGACATACTATACTATGACTTTTTTGACCGATTTTGGACGACATACTATACTATGACGTTTTTGACCAAATTTGGACGACATACTATACTATGACTTTTTTGACTGTTTTTGGACGACATACTATACTATGACGTTTTTGACTGTTTTTGGACGACATACTATACTATGACGTTTTTGACCGATTTTGGACGACATACTATACTATGACTTTTTTGACTGATTTTGGACGACATACTATACTATGAAGTTTTTGACCGATTTTTGAAGACATACTATACTATGACTTTTTTGACTGATTTTGGACGACATACTATACTATGACTTTTTTGACCGATTTTGGACGACATACTATACTATGACGTTTTGATCAATTTTGGACGACATACTATACTATGACGTCTTGGACCGATTTTGGACGACATACTATACTATGACGTTTTGACCAATTTTGGACGACATACTATACTATGACGTCTTGGACCGATTTTGGACGACATACTATACTATGACTTTTTGACCGATTTTGGACGACATACTATACTATGACGTTTTGGACCGATTTTGGACGACATACTATACTATGACGTTTTGGACCGATTTTGGACGACAAACTATACTATGACGTTTTTGACCGATTTTGGACGACATACTATACTATGACTTTTTTAACCGATGTTGGACGACATACTATACTGTGACGTTTTTGACAGATTTTGGACGACATACTATACTATGACTTTTTTGACTGTTTTTGGACGACATACTATACAATGACGTTTTTGACCGATTTACTATACTATGCCGTTTTTGACTGATTTTGGACGACATACTATACAATGACGTTTTTGACCGATTTACTATACTATGACGTTTTTGACTGATTTTGGACGACATACTATACTATGACGTTTTTGACCGATTTACCATACTATGACGTTTTTGACTGATTTTGGACGACATACTATACTATGACGTTTTTGACCGATTTTGGACGACATACTATACTATAACGTTTTTGACTGATTTTGGACGACATACTATACTATGACTTTTTTGACCGATTTTGGACGACATACTATACTATGACATTTTTGACCAAATTTGGACGACATACTATACTATGACTATTTTGACTGATTTTGGACGACATACTATACTATGACGTTTTTGACCAAATTTGGACGACATACTATACTATGACTTTTTTGACTGTTTTTGGACGACATACTATACTATGACGTTTTTGACTGTTTTTGGACGACATACTATACTATGACGTTTTTGACCGATTTTGGACGACATACTATACTATGACTTTTTTGACTGATTTTGGACGACATACTATACTATGAAGTTTTTGACCGATTTTTGAAGACATACTATACTATGACTTTTTTGACCGATTTTGGACGACATACTATACTATGACGTTTTGATCAATTTTGGACGACATACTATACTATGACGTCTTGGACCGATTTTGGACGACATACTATACTATGACGTTTTGACCAATTTTGGACGACATACTATACTATGACGTCTTGGACCGATTTTGGACGACATACTATACTATGACGTTTTTGACCGATTTTGGACGACATACTATACTATGACGTTTTGGACCGATTTTGGACGACATACTATACTATGACGTTTTGGACCGATTTTGGACGACAAACTATACTATGACGTTTTTGACCGATTTTGGACGACATACTATACTATGACTTTTTTAACCGATGTTGGACGACATACTATACTGTGACGTTTTTGACAGATTTTGGACGACATACTATACTATGACTTTTTTGACTGTTTTTGGACGACATACTATACTATGACGTTTTTGATCAATTTTGGATGACATACTATACTATGACTTTTTTGACTGTTTTTGGACGACATACTAAACTATGACTTTTTTGACTGATTTTGGACGACATACTATACTATGACATTTTTGACCGATTTTGGACGACATACTATACTATGACGTTTTTGATCGATTTTGGACGACATACTATACTATGACTTTTTTGACTGTTTTTGGACGACATACTATACTATGACGTTTTTGACCGATTTTGAACGAACTACTATACTATGACGTTTTTGACCAATTTTAGACGACATACTATACTATGACGTTTTTGACCCATTTTGGACGACATACTATACTATGACGTTTTTGACCGATTTTGGACGACATACTATACTATGACGTTTTGGATCGATTTTGGACGACATACTATACTATGACGTTTTGGACCGATTTTGGACGACATACTATACTATGACGTTTTGGACCGATTTTGGACGACATACTATACTATGACGTTTTTGATCGATTTTGGACGACATACTATACTATGACTTTTTTGACTGTTTTTGGACGACATACTATATACTATGACGTTTTTGATCAATTTTGGATGACATACTATACTATGACGTTTTTGATCAATTTTGGATGACATACTATACTATGACTTTTTTGACTGTTTTTGGACAACATACTAAACTATGACTTTTTTGACTGATTTTGGACGACATACTATACTATGACGTTTTTGACCGATTTTGAACGACATACTATACTATGACGTTTTTGACCGATTTTGAACGACATACTATACTATGACTTTTTTGACTGTTTTTGGACAACATACTAAACTATGACTTTTTTGACTGATTTTGGACGACATACTATACTATGACGTTTTTGACCGATTTTGAACGACATACTATACTATGACGTTTTTGACCGATTTTGAACGACATACTATACTATGACGTTTTTGACCAATTTTGGACGACATACTATACTATGACGTTTTTGACTGATTTTGGACGACATACTATACTATGACATTTTTGACCAATTTTGGACGACATACTATACTATGACGTTTTTGACCCATTTTGGACGACATACTATACTATGACGTTTTTGACCCATTTTGGACGACATACTATACTATGACGTTTTTGACCGATTTTGGACGACATACTATACTATGACGTTTTGGATTGATTTTGGACGACATACTATACTATGACGTTTTGGACCGATTTTGGACGACATACTATACTATGACGTTTTGGACCGATTTTGGACGACATACTATACTATGACGTTTTTGATCGATTTTGGACGACATACTATACTATGACTTTTTTGACTGTTTTTGGACGACATACTATATACTATGACGTTTTTGATCAATTTTGGATGACATACTATACTATGACGTTTTTGATCAATTTTGGATGACATACTATACTATGACTTTTTTGACTGTTTTTGGACAACATACTAAACTATGACTTTTTTGACTGATTTTGGACGACATACTATACTATGACGTTTTTGACCGATTTTGAACGACATACTATACTATGACGTTTTTGACCGATTTTGAACGACATACTATACTATGACGTTTTTGACCAATTTTGGACGACATACTATACTATGACGTTTTTGACTGATTTTGGACGACATACTATACTATGACATTTTTGACCAATTTTGGACGACATACTATACTATGACGTTTTTGACCCATTTTGGACGACATACTATACTATGACGTTTTTGACTGTTTTTGGACGACATACTATACTATGACTTTTTTGACTGATTTTGAACGACATACTATACTATGACGTTTTTGACCAATTTTGGACGACATACTATACTATGACGTTTTTTGACCAATTTTGGACGACATACTATACTATGACGTTTTGGACTGATTTTGGACCACATACTATACTATGACGTTTTTGACTGATTTTGGACGACATACTATACTATGACTTTTTGGACTGATTTTGGACCACATACTATACTATGACGTTTTTGACTGATTTTGGACGACATACTATACTATGACATTTTTGACCAATTTTGGACGACATACTATACTATGACGTTTTTGACCCATTTTGGACGACATACTATACTATGACGTTTTTGACCCATTTTGGACGACATACTATACTATGACGTTTTTGACCGATTTTGGACGACATACTATACTATGACGTTTTGGATCGATTTTGGACGACATACTATACTATGACGTTTTGGACCGATTTTGGACGACATACTATACTATGACGTTTTGGACCGATTTTGGACGACATACTATACTATGACGTTTTTGATCGATTTTGGACGACATACTATACTATGACTTTTTTGACTGTTTTTGGACGACATACTATATACTATGACGTTTTTGATCAATTTTGGATGACATACTATACTATGACGTTTTTGATCAATTTTGGATGACATACTATACTATGACTTTTTTGACTGTTTTTGGACAACATACTAAACTCTGACTTTTTTGACTGATTTTGGACGACATACTATACTATGACGTTTTTGACCGATTTTGAACGACATACTATACTATGACGTTTTTGACCGATTTTGAACGACATACTATACTATGACGTTTTTGACCAATTTTGGACGACATACTATACTATGACGTTTTTGACTGATTTTGGACGACATACTATACTATGACATTTTTGACCAATTTTGGATGACATACTATACTATGACGTTTTTGACCCATTTTGGACGACATACTATACTATGACGTTTTTGACTGTTTTTGGACGACATACTATACTATGACTTTTTTGACTGATTTTGAACGACATACTATACTATGACGTTTTTGACCAATTTTGGACGACATACTATACTATGACGTTTTTGACCAATTTTGGACGACATACTATACTATGACGTTTTGGACTGATTTTGGACCACATACTATACTATGACGTTTTTGACTGATTTTGGACGACATACTATACTATGACTTTTTGGACTGATTTTGGACCACATACTATCCTATGACGTTTTTGACCGATTTTGGACGACATACTATACTATGACGTTTTGGACCGATTTTGGACGACATACTATACTATGACGTTTTGGACAGATTTTGGACCACATACTATACTATGACGTTTTTGACCGATTTTGGACGACATACTATACTATGACGTTTTGGTGTCATTTAGGACAACTTGATAAAAGACAGCTCCACACGGTTGGTGTAGTGGTTAGCACTCCTGCCTTCAACTAAGAAGAGCAGAGTTCAAATCCTGGTTGGGCCAAGTGCCCTCTGCAACGCTGAGATGTATTGCAGTAATTTTGGACGACATACTATACTATGACGTTTTTGACCAATTTTAGACGACATACTATACTATGACAGTTTTGACCGATTTTGGACGACATACTATACTATGACATTTTTGACCGATTTTGGACGACATACTATACTATGACGTTTTTGACCGATTTTGGACGACATACTATACTATGACTTTTTTGACCGTTTTTGGACGACATACTATACTATGATGTTTTTGACTGATTTTGGACCACATACTGTACTATGACGTTTTTGATCGATTTTGGATGACATACGATACTATGACGTTTTTGATCGATTTTGGACGACATACTATACTATGACTTTTTGGACTGTTTTTGGACGACATACTATACTATGACTTTTTTGACTGATTTTGGACGACATACTATACTATGACTTTTTTGACTGATTTTGAATGACATACTATACTATGACGTTTTTGACCAATTTTGGACGTTATACTATACTATGACCTTTTTGACCAATTTTAGACGACATACTATACTATGACATTTTTGACCGATTTTGGACGACATACTATACTATGACGTTTTTGGACGACATACTATACTATGACGTTTTTGATCGTTTTTGGACGACATACTATACTATGACGTTTTTGACCGATTTTGGACGACATACTATACTATGACGTTTTTGACTGATTTTGGACCACATACTATACTATGACGTTTTTGATCGATTTTGGATGACATACTATACTATGACTTTTTTGACTGTTTTCGGACGACATACTATACTATGACGTTTTTGACCGATTTTGGACGACATACTATTCTATGACGTTTTTGACCAATTTTGGACGACATACTATACTATGACGTTTTTGATCGATTTTGGACGACATACTATACTATGACTTTTTTGACTGTTTTTGGACGACATACTATACTATGACGTTTTTGACCGATTTTGGACCACATACTATACTATGACGTTTTTGACCAATTTTGGACGACATACTATACTATGACGTTTTTGACTGATTTTTGACGACATACTATACTATGACGTTTTTGACCAATTTTGGACGACATACTATACTATGACGTTTTTGACCCATTTTGGACGACATACTATACTATGACGTTTTTGACCAATTTTGGACGACATACTATACTATGACGTTTTGGACTGATTTTGGACCACATACTATACTATGATGTTTTGGACTGATTTTGGACGACATACTATACTATGACTTTTTTGACCGATTTTGGACGACATACTATACTATGACGTTTTTCACCGTTTTTGGACGACATACTATACTATGACGTTTTTGAACAATTTTGGACGACATACTATACTATGACTTTTTTGACTGATTTTGAACGACATACTATACTATGACGTTTTTGACCAATTTTGGACGACATACTATGCTATGACGTTTTTGATCGATTTTGGACGACATACTATACTATGACGCTTTGGACTGATTTAGGAACACATACTATACTATGACGTTTTTGACCGATTTTGGACGACATACTATACTATGACGTTTTGGTGTCATTTAGGACAACTTGATAGAGGATGGCTCCACAAGGTTGGTGTAGTGGTTAGCACTCCTGCCTTCAACTAAGAAGAGCAGAGTTCAAATCCTGGTTGGGCCAAGTTCCCTCTGCAACGCTGAGATGTATTGCCGTAATTTTGGACGACATACTATACTATGACATTCTTGACCGATTTTGGACGACATACTATACTATGACTTTTTTGACTGTTTTCGGACGACATACTATACTATGACGTTTTTGACCGATTTTGGACGACAAACTATACTATGACGTTATGGACCGATTTTGGACGACATACTATACTATGACGTTTTTGACCAATTTAAGACGACATACTATACTATGATATTTTTGACCGATTTTGGACGACATACTATACTATGACATTTTTGACCGATTTTGGACGACATACTATACTATGACATTTTTGACCGATTTTGGACGACATACTATACTATGACGTTTTTGACCCATTTTGGACGACATACTATACTATGACGTTTTGGACTGATTTTGGACCACATACTATACTATGATGTTTTGGACTGATTTTGGACGACATACTATACTATGACTTTTTTGACTGATTTTGGAACACATACTATACTATGACGTTTTTGACCGATTTTGGACAACATACTATACTATGACGTTTTGGTGTCATTTAGGACAACTTGATAAAGGATGGTTCCACAAGGTTGGTGTAGTGGTTAGCACTCCTGCCTTCAACTAAGAAGAGCAGAGTTCAAATCCTGGTTGGGCCAAGTGCCCTCTGCAACGCTGAGATGTATTGCCATAATTTTGGACGACATACTATACTATGACGTTTTTGACCGATTTTGGACGACATACTATACTATGACATTTTTGACAGATTTTGGACGACTGTTTTTGGACGACATACTATACTATGACGTTTTTGACCAATTTAAGACGACATACTATACTATGATATTTTTGACCGATTTTGGACGACATACTATACTATGACATTTTTGACCGATTTTGGACGACATACTATACTATGACGTTTTTGACCAATTTTGGACGACATACTATACTATGACGTTTTTGACCGATTTTGGACGACATACTATACTATGACGTTTTTGACCGATTTTGGACGACATACTATACTATGACGTTTTTGACCGATTTTGAACGACATACTATACTATGACGTTTTTGACCAATTTTGGACAACATACTATACTATGACGTTTTTGACCAATTTTGGACAACATACTATACTATGACGTTTTTGACCGATTTTGGACGACATACTATACTATGACGTTTTTGACCAATTTTGGACAACATACTATACTATGACGTTTTTGACCGTTTTTGGACGACATACTATACTATGACGTTTTTGATCGATTTTGGACGACATACTATACTATGACGTTTTTGACCCATTTTGGACGACATACTATACTATGACGTTTTTGACCAATTTTGGACGACATGCTATACTATGACGTTTTGGACTGATTTTGGACCACATGCTATACTATGATGTTTTGGACTGATTTTGGACAACATACTATACTATGACTTTTTTTGACTGATTTTGGACGACATACTATACTATGACTTTTTTCACCGTTTTTGGACGACATACTATACTATGACGTTTTTGACCAATTTTGAACGACATACTATACTATGACTTTTTTTGACTGATTTTGGACGACATACTATACTATGACTTTTTTGACTGATTTTGAACGACATACTATACTATGACGTTTTTGACCAATTTTGGACGACATACTATACTATGACCTTTTTGACCAATTTTGGACGACATACTATACTATGACGTTTTTGATCGATTTTGGACGACATACTTTACTATGACGCTTTGGACTGATTTTGGAACACATACTATACTATGACGTTTTTGACCGATTTTGGACGACATACTATACTATGACGTTTTGGTGTCATTTAGGACAACTTGATAAAGGATGGCTCCACAAGGTTGGTGTAGTGGTTAGCACTCCTGCCTTCAACTAAGAAGAGCAGAGTTCAAATCCTGGTTGGGCCAAGTGCCCTCTGCAACGCTGAGATGTATTGCCGTAATTTTGGACGACATACTATACTATGACGTTTTTGACCGATTTTGGACGACATACTATACTATGACATTTTTGACCGATTTTGGACGACATACTATACTATGACTTTTTTGACTGTTTTCGGACGACATACTATACTATGAAGTTTTTGACCGATTTTGGACGACATACTATACTATGACGTTATGGACCGATTTTGGACGACATACTATACTATGACGTTTTTGACCAATTTAAGACGACATACTATACTATGATATTTTTGACCGATTTTGGACGACATACTATACTATGACGTTTTTGACCGATTTTGGACGATATACTATACTATGACATTTTTGACCCATTTTGGACGACATACTATACTATGACGTTTTTGACCAATTTTGGACGACATGCTATACTATGACGTTTTGGACTGATTTTGGACCACATGCTATACTATGATGTTTTGGACTGATTTTGGACAACATACTATACTATGACTTTTTTTGACTGATTTTGGACGACATACTATACTATGACTTTTTTCACCGTTTTTGGACGACATACTATACTATGACGTTTTTGACCAATTTTGAACGACATACTATACTATGACTTTTTTTGACTGATTTTGGACGACATACTATACTATGACTTTTTTGACTGATTTTGAACGACATACTATACTATGACCTTTTTGACCAATTTTGGACGACATACTATACTATGACCTTTTTGACCAATTTTGGACGACATACTATACTATGACGTTTTTGATCGATTTTGGACGACATACTATACTATGACGCTTTGGACTGATTTTGGAACACATACTATACTATGACGTTTTTGACCGATTTTGGACGACATACTATACTATGACGTTTTGGTGTCATTTAGGACAACTTGATAAAGGATGGCTCCACAAGGTTGGTGTAGTGGTTAGCACTCCTGCCTTCAACTAAGAAGAGCAGAGTTCAAATCCTGGTTGGGCCAAGTGCCCTCTGCAACGCTGAGATGTATTGCCGTAATTTTGGACGACATACTATACTATGACGTTTTTGACCGATTTTGGACGACATACTATACTATGACATTTTTGACCGATTTTGGACGACATACTATACTATGACTTTTTTGACTGTTTTCGGACGACATACTATACTATGAAGTTTTTGACCGATTTTGGACGACATACTATACTATGACGTTATGGACCGATTTTGGACGACATACTATACTATGACGTTTTTGACCAATTTAAGACGACATACTATACTATGATATTTTTGACCGATTTTGGACGACATACTATACTATGACGTTTTTGACCGATTTTGGACGATATACTATACTATGACATTTTTGACCGATTTTGGACGACATACTATACTATGACGTTTTTGACCCATTTTGGACGACATACTATACTATGACGTTTTGGACTGATTTTGGACCACATACTATACTATGATGTTTTGGACTGATTTTGGACGACATACTATACTATGACTTTTTTGACCGATTTTGGACGACATACTATACTATGACGTTTTTGACCGATTTTGGACGACATACTATACTATGACGTTTTTGACCAATTTTGGACGACATACTATACTATGACGTTTTTGACCGATTTTGGACGACATACTATACTATGACGTTTTTGACCGATTTTGGACGACATACTATACTATGACGTTTTTGACCGATTTTGAACGACATACTATACTATGACGTTTTTGACCAATTTTGGACAACATACTATACTATGACGTTTTTGACCGATTTTGGACGACATACTATACTATGACGTTTTTGACCAATTTTGGACAACATACTATACTATGACGTTATGGACCGATTTTGGACGACATACTATACTATGACGTTTTTGACCAATTTAAGACGACATACTATACTATGATATTTTTGACCGATTTTGGACGACATACTATACTATGACGTTTTTGACCGATTTTGGACGATATACTATACTATGACATTTTTGACCGATTTTGGACGACATACTATACTATGACGTTTTTGACCCATTTTGGACGACATACTATACTATGACGTTTTGGACTGATTTTGGACCACATACTATACTATGATGTTTTGGACTGATTTTGGACGACATACTATACTATGACTTTTTTGACCGATTTTGGACGACATACTATACTATGACGTTTTTCACCGTTTTTGGACGACATACTATACTATGACATTTTTGACCAATTTTGGAAGACATACTATACTATGACGTTTTTGACCGATTTTGGACGACATACTATACTATGACGTTTTTGACCAATTTTGGACGACATACTATACTATGACTTTTTTGACTGATTTTGGAACACATACTATACTATGACGTTTTTGACCGATTTTGGACAACATACTATACTATGACGTTTTGGTGTCATTTAGGACAACTTGATAAAGGATGGTTCCACAAGGTTGGTGTAGTGGTTAGCACTCCTGCCTTCAACTAAGAAGAGCAGAGTTCAAATCCTGGTTGGGCCAAGTGCCCTCTGCAACGCTGAGATGTATTGCCATAATTTTGGACGACATACTATACTATGACGTTTTTGACCGATTTTGGACGACATACTATACTATGACATTTTTGACAGATTTTGGACGACATACTATACTATGACTTTTTTGACTGTTTTCGGACGACATACTATACTATGACGTTTTTGACCAATTTAAGACGACATACTATACTATGATATTTTTGACCGATTTTGGACGACATACTATACTATGACATTTTTGACCGATTTTGGACGACATACTATACTATGACGTTTTTGACCAATTTTGGACGACATACTATACTATGACGTTTTTGACCGATTTTGGACGACATACTATACTATGACGTTTTTGACCGATTTTGGACGACATACTATACTATGACGTTTTTGACCGATTTTGAACGACATACTATACTATGACGTTTTTGACCAATTTTGGACAACATACTATACTATGACGTTTTTGACCGATTTTGGACGACATACTATACTATGACGTTTTTGACCAATTTTGGACAACATACTATACTATGACGTTTTTGACCGTTTTTGGACGACATACTATACTATGACGTTTTTGATCGATTTTGGACGACATACTATACTATGACGTTTTTGACCCATTTTGGACGACATACTATACTATGACGTTTTTGACCAATTTTGGACGACATGCTATACTATGACGTTTTGGACTGATTTTGGACCACATACTATACTATGATGTTTTGGACTGATTTTGGACAACATACTATACTATGACTTTTTTTGACTGATTTTGGACGACATACTATACTATGACTTTTTTCACCGTTTTTGGACGACATACTATACTATGACGTTTTTGACCAATTTTGAACGACATACTATACTATGACTTTTTTTGACTGATTTTGGACGACATACTATACTATGACTTTTTTGACTGATTTTGAACGACATACTATACTATGACGTTTTTGACCAATTTTGGACGACATACTATACTATGACCTTTTTGACCAATTTTGGACGACATACTATACTATGACGTTTTTGATCGATTTTGGACGACATACTATACTATGACGCTTTGGACTGATTTTGGAACACATACTATACTATGACGTTTTTGACCGATTTTGGACGACATACTATACTATGACGTTTTGGTGTCATTTAGGACAACTTGATAAAGGATGGCTCCACAAGGTTGGTGTAGTGGTTAGCACTCCTGCCTTCAACTAAGAAGAGCAGAGTTCAAATCCTGGTTGGGCCAAGTGCCCTCTGCAACGCTGAGATGTATTGCCGTAATTTTGGACGACATACTATACTATGACGTTTTTGGACGACATACTATACTATGACATTCTTGACCGATTTTGGACGACATACTATACTATGACTTTTTTGACTGTTTTCGGACGACATACTATACTATGAAGTTTTTGACCGATTTTGGACGACATACTATACTATGACGTTATGGACCGATTTTGGACGACATACTATACTATGACGTTTTTGACCAATTTAAGACGACATACTATACTATGATATTTTTGACCGATTTTGGACGACATACTATACTATGACGTTTTTGACCGATTTTGGACGACATACTATACTATGACGTTTTTGACCGATTTTGGACGACATACTATACTATGACGTTTTTGACTGATTTTGAACGACATACTATACTATGACGTTTTTGACCAATTTTGGACAACATACTATACTATGACGTTTTTGACCGATTTTGGACGACATACTATACTATGACGTTTTTGACCAATTTTGGACAACATACTATACTATGACGTTTTTGACCGTTTTTGGACGACATACTATACTATGACGTTTTTGATCGATTTTGGACGACATACTATACTATGACGTTTTTGATCGATTTTGGACGACATACTATACTATGACGTTTTTGACCCATTTTGGACGACATACTATACTATGACGTTTTTGACCAATTTTGGACGACATGCTATACTATGACGTTTTGGACTGATTTTGGACCACATACTATACTATGATGTTTTGGACTGATTTTGGACGACATACTATACTATGACTTTTTTTGACTGATTTTGGACGACATACTATACTATGACTTTTTTCACCGTTTTTGGACGACATACTATACTATGACGTTTTTGACCAATTTTGAACGACATACTATACTATGACTTTTTTTGACTGATTTTGGACGACATACTATACTATGACTTTTTTGACTGATTTTGAACGACATACTATACTATGACGTTTTTGACCAATTTTGGACGACATACTATACTATGACCTTTTTGACCAATTTTGGACGACATACTATACTATGACGTTTTTGATCGATTTTGGACGACATACTATACTATGACGCTTTGGACTGATTTTGGAACACATACTATACTATGACGTTTTTGACCGATTTTGGACGACATACTATACTATGACGTTTTGGTGTCATTTAGGACAACTTGATAAAGGATGGCTCCACAAGGTTGGTGTAGTGGTTAGCACTCCTGCCTTCAACTAAGAAGAGCAGAGTTCAAATCCTGGTTGGGCCAAGTGCCCTCTGCAACGCTGAGATGTATTGCCGTAATTTTGGACGACATACTATACTATGACGTTTTTG
This sequence comes from Solea solea, assembly GCF_958295425.1. NCBI lineage: Eukaryota > Metazoa > Chordata > Actinopteri > Pleuronectiformes > Soleidae > Solea > Solea solea. Next base: position 2,812,681 of record NC_081138.1, read on the forward strand.
ACCGATTTTGGACGACATACTATACTATGACATTTTTGACCGATTTTGGACGACATACTATACTATGAAGTTTTTGACCGATTTTGGACGACATACTATACTATGACGTTATGGACCGATTTTGGACGACATACTATACTATGACGTTTTTGACCAATTTAAGACGACATACTATACTATGATATTTTTGACCGATTTTGGACGACATACTATACTATGACGTTTTTGACCGATTTTGGACGACATACTATACTATGACTTTTTTGACTGATTTTGAACGACATACTATACTATGACGTTTTTGACCAATTTTGGACGACATACTATACTATGACGTTTTTGACCGATTTTGGACGACATACTATACTATGACGTTTTTGACCAATTTTGGACGACATACTATACTATGACGTTTTTGACCGTTTTTGGACGACATACTATACTATGACGTTTTTGATCGATTTTGGACGACATACTATACTATGACGTTTTTGACCAATTTTGGACGACATACTATACTATGACGTTTTTGACCCATTTTGGACGACATCCTATACTATGACGTTTTGGACCGATTTTGGACGACATACTATACTATGACGTTTGTGACCAATTTTGGACGATATACTATACGATGACAAAAAAGTCACAGTTTAGTACGTCGTCCAAAATGAGACAAAAAATTAACAGTTTAGTACGTCGACCAGAATGAGACAAACAAGTCACAGTTTAGTACTTCTTCCAAAATGAGACAAACAAGTCACAGTTTAGTACGTCATCCAAAATGATACAAACAAGTCACAGTTTAGTACGTCGTCCAAAATGAGACAAAAAAGTCACAGTTTAGTATGTCGTCCAAAATGAGACAAAAAAGTCACGGTTTAGTAAGACGTCCAAAATGAGACAAAACAGTTTCTAGGGAGTTCTCACTAGAATGCCTTGCAGCAGCAGGCACTGAAAACATTCACACCTCTGGTTCATTTAGAGTCTCCAATTAACCTAAGCTCAATCTGCAGGTGTTTAGACCGTGTGAGAGTCAGAGTACCTGAAGAAAACCCACACACACAGGGAAGAGAATATGCAAACTCCACACAGAAAAGAGGCTTATGTTCACTCTACTATTTGATTATTCTTATTTAATTCGTCTCACCTTCATGCCGGCAGCTGAGACTGCTCTTCTGAGGGTCACATATGAGGAGATGCTTGAGGACTGATTTAGTCTGAGGGAGGAGCCAGCTACTCCTGAGGCAAAGCCAATATTAGGACAGTGTTCTCAACACGGCAATATCAACTTGGTAATAACACGTATGACAAAAATATCTGCATATGGTGGAGTGCAATTTAGGGCTGCACGATATCAGGAAATCATGCGATGGCGATATCACTTGCGATAAATTAGGAGTTACAAATAATAATCAAATTATAGATATAAGAAAAGCAGACAAAAATAAACTAGATTTTTTGGAGCTCTTTTTATCACCAAGGTTTATAGAGGAAGTTGTTGAAGCCAAAGCCAGTGGCTCTTATTTTGAAGGCAAAGACTTAAACCAGTGTTCTTTTAAATATGTTGTACTGTTAAAAATTTTAATTTAACATGCACAACTACAGTGTTTTTTTTCCTCAATAATAATTCCTGTGCGTGCAGTGATAATATTTGCTCGTGAGCATGTTTTACCGCTCTCACGACTTTTGGCATAAATCTGACGCCATAAAAAGAAGAAAAAAATGACGGAGAAACACTAAAAACACACACTGACCTCAGATAAAACTTGGGGAGCGTACCATGGTTGACTAGATGTGAGGGAAACATTTATCGCGGACGTTGATTACGCGACGACTGATTTACGATATATTGCGCAGCCCTTGTGGAACTTATGTAAAAATGCTTGTGGGAAAGCGATGGACCACATACCTCTGCTCGGTAGCGTCTGGTAACCGCCGTCGTGTCCAGACGCTATGACCGTGATGTGGCTGGCTCCGTCTCCAGCCCCCATGAGCTCAGGGTCGCTCAGGAACGGCCTGAGTTCCACCTGAGGAACACAGACACAGATTAGAAGCTGATAACAACGTCGACTTTTCAAACAGCACACAGAGATGAACTCTACGTACCTTACTGTCTCCGTTAGTGTATTGGCCGATCTCTCTGTCTCTCTTGCGCTCGTCCGACTGTCGCTTGAGGCCGCGCACTGAAGTGTGTCTGATGACCGTCGTCTCCCGGGGCAACGGGGGCACAGCAGGGGGATGTTCATCGGGACTGTAGAGCTGAGGTAGAGGAGGTCGGGGAGGCACATCTTCCTCACACTGCACACAGAGAACAACTGCTGAGGCAAATGTCTGGTGTTGTGTACATATTATATTGATATTGACAATTTCCGTGTGATGTTTTTGACCACTGGGAGTGCTATAGAGCTGTTTTTTCCCCCCCAAATAGAAAACAGATGTACGTTTTATTTTACATGTTCCATTCTGATACCAAAAGCACAAAATAAAATATATTATTTTTCTTTCCCCACCTTTGTAGGTAGTTTGTGCTACTTTAAAAATGCCTCTTCACCTTTTGTTACTTTTGCCGGGATCTCCAAACTTTTATCTTTTGTTCACGTTGTGGCTGAAATGATGAGTTTACTAAATAAATACAAATTATTAATTGGGTATTTTTGTGGCGTCCTTTTATGCTCGGTCTCCTACTCGAGCCATGCTTATGTTCTCTAAGTAACAGTTGTATTTAAAAATGTACTTTTTGATTTATTAATTTCAACTATGCATGCAGTAAAATATGTTTTAGTTTAAAGTGGAGAAAAAAAATGTAATAGAAGCATTAAGATGTTCACTGTCTGGGTCTAAAGGAAACAGAAAAATGTTTATAATGACAAATATTTCCTTCCTTTGATTAATGAAAAAGTATAAATGGAAATCCAAAAGAATATAACTTTTTTAACATATAAATCATGACAAACCAACATAAGCCGCTTATTACTGTAAAGCCTTTAGTTCGCAGGAACCAGCTGAAGTAGCTTCCGTGGACGGGCGTCACTCACCCATTTAAACCCACTGGTGATGGTGGCAGAGTGGTGGAACAGCTGCTGACTGGGGCTGGAGCACAGGGTGGGGGTGTGGCTACTCGGGCTGAGGTGGGGGCTGTGCTGCTGCTGGGACAGTCTCATCTCCATGGCAGACGAGCTCCCAGACACAGAAGGCACTGATGATGCCGACACTGAAGGCACAAATTTCCTCTCTGGGGAATTGAACGTACAGGAACATGTGCTTACTTTCCCCCCATGGGTAATATTCACTACATTTGTATAGGATTTAAGAGCTTAATGATAAGAGAGAGTGGCATGATCGCACAGTAAATACAAACAGGTTTAACACCGCTCTCGTCTTACCTGGGTTGGTAACAGAGGAGATAGTGACTTTGTAGTTGGCTTTGCTGGAGCTGAGACCCGCGATAACATCCTCGATCCTCCACAGCTCCTTCCTGAGCTGCACTTTCTCTTGCTGCTCACAGAGAAACGCAGAAACGTGCATGTAGACAAGAGTTCAAAATGCCGGCGTTGTGCTTGTTTTGTGAAAGCAGATCTGCACTGTTGATGTTCAAGTGTTCAAATCAGGACTTTCAAACAGGGGTGCAGGAGTTACATTAACTCGCTCTCGCTGAGGTTTTCTTGTGCGTTGGAGGACACTGGTATACAGTAAATCACAGGCGTGCGTGGCGCGTTCAGGGCCGACTTTGCCGTGTTAGTGGGGGATGCGGCACTTCCAACACCACTTTTGACCTTGTTCTTATGTGTGTTTTGTGTAGAAGAAAACTTGGTGTCTGATTAAAGCAGTCGCATCTGCAGAAATCGAATTTGAATTGAACTCCCAAATGTGGTTTAACCCTTAGAACATATATATATATATATATATATATATATATACCAACTATATAAACACACCTATTTAAAATTCACTTGGCTCGTTTTTATGAACAAAAACAAAAGAAAAACAAAACGGTCTTTTTTGTGACTTCTGTTACTAAAAATTTGATATAAAATTAATCATAACTAAACAACACATAAGAAGACAAAAAAAGGCACTTTTTATGACTTGACCCACAGCAATTTACCAAGGGTTACTTAGGGATAAATCAGATTTCAGAAAAACATTTCATTTTTTTGCTATCCAGATTTAAAATTGAAAATCTAGATAAAATCAAAAGAAATCAGATTTTTTATCTTTTAAGACAACATGCATAAATTTATGCAATGCCACTCTTATTTCAATCCACAGTTGCATTAACCCTTATATGGACATCCTGGGGGTGTGGTTTATAGGTCACATAATAATTATGTCTTATGTGTTGTTGAGTGAAAGTTAAAGATTAATTTTATATCACATTTTTAGCAGCGATATAAAGTTGCAATAACTGTGCAGAAGCCACAAAATTAGACTGTTTTTCTTTCCTTTTTGTTCAAAAAAACGAACAAATTCAATCCGATGTCAAACATTTTGAGTACTTTTTGCTCAGGTGTGTTTATGTAGTTGGTAAAAAATGATTTTTTTTTCATCAGAAAGGATAGAAGACACTCTATACTGCACATTCTTATAGCCTCTGTATGTAACATAGTAACGCTGAAAAAGCAGCTGAATGGCTATGTGTTCTAAAGCTTAATAGAGCGACAAGATCTTGCATTTGATGATGAGGTTGGACCGTTGTGTTCAAAACATCCTAAAGATTGTCATCTTTACTCTGTGGTGAGACACCCACGTGTGAAACTTATGACATCAGCTCTTTGTTGAACCTGCTCCTTTCTATTATCATTATTTATTATTATATTTAGGTAGTTAGATGATGTCATTTGTATATGTATGTATGAGTATGTGCCTTTTCTTTGGGCACACAGAGAGAGGTTTTTAATTCAAAGTGAAATTCTCCTCGTGTGAACAGGTATCAAACAAACAGAATTCTTTGCTTTCACACACACACACACACACACACTGTGACTGGTTGCTTGTGTTTGTCAGCCGAGATCACTGAGCCACAGACCTGAGACAGATCACTGCGGTTCATGTGTCCCTGCAGGGCCGACTTCAGCCAGTCCACGTCTCCCTCCAGCCGGCTGTACTCGTTCCACGCGTTCTCCATCTCCTGCGGAACAAAGCGGGACACGCGCCGCCGCGCTCTCGTGAGATGAGAAACGCGCTTCCAGAGAAGTGTACCCATATCACGCTAATTTAAATGTTTCACAGCTCCGCCCCCCCTCACGCAAAGTGTCACACTTGACACATGAGGTGAAGCTGTGTGTTTCAGTCCTCTGCATTATTTCAAAGACAGCCAGAATGAATGAATGAAAATGACGATGAGCCAAAACTAGGTATTTGCTATAATTAAATCAGGTGGTTTCTTCGCTGCGGTCTCAAACGCATCTCTCGGCCTCACCGAGGGCCTCAGGTTCATCCCCGAACAATCATTTTGAGACTGTCACAGTCAAGATGAAACTCTGTGCCTGTTGCAGTGACCAGCAAAACAGGAACAACTAAAAATAGAAGCGAGGAGGTGGCACAGATGGCATTTTGAGTCATCTGAATCAACTTTTCTAACCTTCTGAAACGGAAATGAACTGAGATCATATTTAAACTCCAACAATGAAGTCAAATAATCTTCTGTCTCATCTCACCGTGGACACTTGGGAGATCTCAGCCCTGATGTGCACCACATCCTCTTGTAGTAGTTTCTGCTGATAGGCGATCTTCTCAGCATGAGCCGGGTGGTCTCTGTACTGCTCCATCTGCTGGTGGGAAACATCCAGCACAGACTCTAACTTGTCCTGGGAAGGGACATAAAAAAAAAAAAACACAATGTGTACTCCACACTCACACAACAACACAGAGTTAATACTAAAATCCATAAAACAAAAACCTTGTCTTCCTTCAAAGTGCGTATCTTGGCCTCTAACTCCTGGAGAATCTTGTCTTGTTCACACAGTCGACTTAATTTCACCTAAAGAGCAAAAAAACACATTAAAACAACAAGAAAAGATGCAATAAAAACAACATAAAGCTCTTTTTCTAATGACTTATTGTATGCTACTTATAATATCAAAGAGAGGCGATACAAAAAATAAACAGATAAATCAACAGAAATCAACATCTGTTTCATTCAGTCTCATTTTGACAACACAGATGAATTGATTGTCTGGCGTCTGTAAATGTGTCAATAAGGCGAATAAATCTGTCTCTAAATCCCAGACGGACTCTTTTCATCGCTGCAGTGAGAGAATATCAAATAGACTCCATACTGTCTGGATCTGGCGGTACACATTTTGAGTAATCATAATCATAAAATCCATATTTTCAAATTCACTTTGGGTGAAAAAACATCTTAATTGAGAGTGACAGATTTGTTTTCCCAGAAATGGGTTATGTGTTTATGAAAACAGCAACAAGAGTGCCGACTTCACAGTCTCTCGCACACAGTGTAGTTCTCTCCCTTTTTCTTTCTCAGATCTATTTATCATTCTGTCCAATTAATAATTAAGCTGTTTTTTATTTTGCTGCCGTATATTGTTGTTTTTAATTGCATGAAATATTCATGCCGCCGACAAAATTACTGGCGATTTCTTATAAATTGTTAAAGCGGAAAACAATGCTAATGACGAAACGGCAGGACGTCGGTCTTATTTACCTTCTGTTTAGCGGGAAACAAAGAGCAGGATTCGCGCAAATCAAACTGAAAAATTTAGCAGCTCAACATCTTAAACTCCCATTACATGTATTTTTCCCTTTAAATTGCAGGGAGGAAAATAAAAGCTGTGGTCGATACTTTCAGGCCCTCACTGTGCAGCGAGGATGGATGTCCCCACAGTGTTGCAAATGTACATAAGTACCCTTCCCTTCGCCGCCTCTGTTTACCACAACTTAAAAAAACACGCGCACACACAGCGAAGTCGAGCTGAAGTCAGCTGCTTCTCTGTAGTGGATTACAAGAAGTCCAAAAAAGGAGATCTTAAAGGAAAAAAAAAAAAGACATGGATAAACAGTTCCTATGTGACTGCTTCTTCAAATCCTGACACCATAATGATTAACTTACATCAGCATCACTTTCTGCTATTTTCACAGGCCTGGAAGCTCTTTCTTTTTTTAAACTCTCTCGTCCAGTAACCTGAAAATTCCCAACAGATGCCCACACATCAAAAATGTTTATCGTCAGTCATCAAACGACATGGTTTAAACGTTCATGACCTCGTGCTTGGATTTTCAGCATGACAGATCGGACGGATGGAAAACAGACACAAAAAAAAAGAAGCATGATTTGCTGGTTTCTGTACCGTTGTTTGTACTGAGGGAACCATCAAATCTAAAAACTGCTCTTTTTTGGAAGCTAAATTTTATAATTTTAACATCCAGGACATTTTTTTCTGTAATTATTTTTATATTCTTGGTATTAAATATGATTATTTAATGTCGTTAACTGTTAAACTGTAGTTACATTGAGTTTTAATGACAGCGTGGTAAGAGAGTGTATGCTGGAAACAGCTGTGACCGTGTGATATACACAATATTTCTATATTTACGTTGCATAAGTTTCTGTAAAACTCCATTGGTGTAAAAATAGAGTTGTTTTCTTAAAGAGCACTAGTATTTTTATTAAATTTTTTCTCACAAGCAAAAACAAAAGCAAAGTGAAGATATATGAAAGTAACGCATTCAGAAATGCTAAACAGCATGCAAGGAAACAACTTCCTTTTCCATCATCGCACAATCCTGCACAGGGATGCAGCACATTCCATTTGACGAGCAGAGGAAGGGTCTGATTCCCTTTGTGTGTCCGAACGCTGCAGCGGCACCCCCCAAAACACTCAAGAGACACAATGAAATGATCATCTGATCAATACTTTGTGGATTTGGAAACAGGAAACGGTGGAAATGTGACCTTCGTCCATTCCACAACGAAACCAAATTCAGCCACGTGTTCCTCAAAACTTGGATTCCCACTGGAAAACGTCGCGATAAACTGATCATAAGAATGTGAATTTAGAGGCCAAATCTTTTGTCCGTATTATCTCAGTCACGCGTCTTTTTGTTGGATTCATTGAACACGAAAGTGTCTCGTTGTACAGTCAAACTGACAGTGCTAAAACAAGATGTTCATTCCATTGTAAGGGGACAGGAGACGGCAGAAGAGAACAGAGACACAGGGTGGCAGGTGTTGGAGGCGGCAGCAGGAAGAAGAAAAAAAAAAAGACAGCACTACAGTCCAAAGACAGGGAGATGAAGCAGAAGATGAAAAGGACAAAAGTGGCATTTACTCTGTTGGGGCCCACCTTCAGATCTAGATACTCCAGGTCCTTCTTCAGTTGTACGTAAGTATCATCAGCCTTTAAATGAGCAGTGGAGAGATAAATCATTTGAAATGAAGCTGCAAAGGATAATGGGTAACCAGATGACTCTTAAGGCCTTTATTAGCCGTTCAGCTGTTTATTGCTGAACTTTAATTAACTTGGATCTCAATTACAGTTTGCTCCCACCTCTGTATTTTTATCTACAGCGAGCGAAAAAACCAAACTGTAATTACATAATAGTGGATTGTGATGTCTCGTGTTTGACCTCATACAACATGCAACACAGGTTTTGTGCATGACATGTGGTGAGACCGAGTGTTTACGCTCCTCCACGAGTGCAGAGAATGGCCAGAGAACGGTTGGATGTTAGGAACTGGGTGGAGCAGCTTCAGGCGCTTAAGAGAAACCGTGGCCCGATGGCTGCTACAGATTGATAACACCACAAGCAAAACTATTCATCAGATTACACTGAGAGGCAGATGCACATGTAGAAGTTCTCGAATGCAGGCATGGTTGCCAAGCAACATGCTTCAAATGCAGCACATTACTTAGAATAAACAGAGTGGCACGAGGCTTTGACAGCGACGGAACACGGTGGATTAAGACACGAATGTAAAGCTAAATAATCTGGACAGATGATGCAGCCCATGCCAAGATGACGGAACAAGAGTCTTTAGTTCATGACAGGGAAGTAAATGTATGGGAGTGGGAAGCTTGATGAGCACCATAATGCACTGGCGGGGGGGGGGGGGGGGGTTAAGGAAGTACGAGGGGCCCCTGACCTGCATGCTGGGACCCAGAAGGCCGTTGTGCTGGTGGTGCTGGAGGTGAGCGAACGCATAGCTGGGGCTATGCACACCAGCCATCTTGGCCTGATGCCTCCGGAGCTGAATGAGGAGCAGAGTCAGCTCCTCTGGCTGGAGCCAAGCCCCCCCCCCGGTGTTAAAAGGCCAGTGAAAGCACAGAGAACATGTTTGAGAACCATCTGGGCAGTAACAGAGGCTGAGCTACAGCAGCGCACGAGATCGGCCACCGGTTAATGTTAAAAAACTAGAGCTGATGTAAGGGACAGTCAGAAGACAGAGATCAGCATGGATATAATACGTAATATGTAATATGTATGTATATATAATACTCCCCCTATTCTAGTAATACAAAGCTACATGCAAATCACTGAAGTATTCCTTTAACATCTGTCCTTAGCATTGAGGTTGGACATCGTCCTGCAGGTTCTACTTGACACCAACAAGGAAATTGTTAAAAAAAGTTAATGTTCTCAATCACTAGTTTCAGGTCTTCTTCAATAGGACATGGTGTGAATTTCGTAAATGATGTCCCAGATAATCTGAGGCACATGAGTGGACACCAGTGTGATTGACAGCTGGTATTGTCCTATAGGGTGATTTTAGTGACCTCAGAGTCTACGGGTGACGTCATGACCGCTTGGTCCTCAGCACTTGCTGCGACCAATGCGGCCGACGCCGAACAAGACTGGAGTGTTGCTTCACTTCTTGACCTCGTCAAGAAGTGATGGTCTATGGGTAAATATGGTCTATGAGTAAAATACTCATAGACTTCACTGTCGGAGCCCAGGAACCTCACAGCTGTCGTGAGCCAAGAGAGCAACAACCACAACTAAATCAACGTACTGGTCTGATTAGTGTAAATAACACAACTGCAGGAGGTTTTTTTTTGTGATGGGGTCTAAGGATACAGTCAGGAAGGACCTGGATGTGACTGCGAGTGATTCAGTGCGCGTCGCAGAGCCGATCATACCGTTTTCCCATGTAAGCTCGGAGCGCTGACAGTGTGCGTGATGTAGCCCATGGGCGGCATGGATCTTCTCTCCAACTGTGACGTCTGTGGACAAAGAAAATCCATCGACTCGTTATTACAGATCTCATACAGAACTGTCTCACTGGCTAAGTCCAGTACTCGACCACTCCATCACACCAAACCAAAGGGAAACCATCGCCTCGGAGTCTAAACAAGACTTGACTACGCGGCAGATTCGTTTCTTCCATCTATCCTTTACGCCCTTTCATCACTCCTCATCTTTTTTTTTTTCCCGAAACAAGGTGCGCCCCCGAGTTTCTGACGCTACAGGGCCACGGGGAGAATCTGACGTTTTTGCTGAACACACAGAATAAGCGAAAAACCCGGGCCCGCCACAGAACCTTAAAAGGACACAAACAACAAGAGATTTAATTAACTCCACATAAATTAGACTAAACCTGCTTTCTTAAAATAACATTTGTTTGCTACCAGCGAGAGCAGCACTGTAAGCCATTCCCTTTGAGATTCCCAGGCCACTATTTTTTTTGCTGTATAATAGGTTTTTTATTTAAATGTGAGATCAGAAGAAAGAGACCGCTGCTGATGTTTGAGATACAGTGGAGATGTTTATAGGGTGCTGAGGAGCCCTGGGCAAATTAGATTAGCCGCTAATAAAACATACTCCTTAATGATATTCCACAGAGGTACAGATTGCTATTACTTAAGCGCACTACAGCCAGAGAGAGAACCATCAGCCTCAAAGATGCTGGCTGCACCAAAACTAAAGTTCATTACCGACTAAATTTAGTTTCCATAAACATTGCTCGCTCGGATCATCTTGCATAGTCTCTGTGGCTGCCTTTGTTGAAAATTTTTCTTCTTCTTCTTCTAAGGGGTTTTCCATAATTGTGCGTCACTCTATTTTATGGCTGTAATTAGTGTCCCAACACCAGGGTGAGTGATGGAGGAAACAGAGCATCTGCGACACTTTGTTTACTTGTGTACGGCTAATGGGTTTCGGTCGTGAGGCTTGTGTGCGCTGGCGAATGTGGTGATGGTTTGGAGGGAGATCTTTTCACATGTGGAGGGTGTGGTGGGGAGACAGCACAGGGTGTGGAGGACAGGAACGTCCCCCTCGCTCCGTCTCCTGCGGTAGCGGCCGTAGCAGTCTGCAGGGCTGCGACGGGGTTTTTGGTGGAGCAGCGGCGCTCGCGCGCCACCTGTGGAGCGCGGCCCTGGGCGTGGACTGTGTGAATCTGGCAAATGATTCACATGAGCATCAAAGTGTGCGGCGCTGAGCAGCCGGAGAACTTCTCATGCTCCTCGCTCTGATCTTCCCATGGTGTCATTGTGAACTCACAACATGCAATTGATATCTCACGTCCTCCAACCCCAACGCTACTGTGAGAATGGAGGCTTTGTTATTTGCTGTTTCGTGTGAAATGGCACATTCTTCCTTAAATCCCAGTCAAATGACAGACTACTGTACAGAGTTACAGCAGCAGAACTGGGAATAAATACACCATTTCTACGGGGCGGGACAAAAACGTGTGATCCAACATACGATGGTAATTCTGCAGTTCCCAGCTTCCATAGGCCTTGATAATCACTTCATTAATTTGTCTATAGAGAGTCAGAAATGAATGAAATAGACCCGTCATTATTTCCCAAGGCTAAGCGACACGTCCGCGTGTTGTTTTGTCGACAAACAGACAAAAGGGGATATTCACTTCACACACTAAAACCTTTTCATGTCTGGTTAAGTTCATTTCAATGCATTTTTTGTGTTTGTTGACTTTGTCTGAGCACACACCTCCACACCAAGGCTGCTCAGTTAACCACAGAGGCAGTACGCGAGTGTTGTGAAATAATGTCGTGAATCTCCGGACCTGGAGCACCACCGACATCTTTCGTTTTTGCGCTCAAAGACAGACAAAGAAATAGTGAGGTCATTATTTTAGACATAGGGCGAATAACGACAGCCCACCTTAAAAAAAAAAAACACCTTAGAGACCTTTAAGAGAACAAAACAACAAATAAACATCAGCTGTATTGTAAAATTACTATAACAAGGCATGGACTTAGAGCTTATTGATAAATATTAATAAAACATAAAGTAGACCAATGCTTAACCCTTAGAACAACTGTTTTGTTCCATCACTATGCTTAAACATACAGTATATACAGAGGGTATAAGAAAGTGCAATATAAAGGCGCATAAAGGCAATCTGATTTAATTTTCCCCAACTATATAAACACACCTGAGCACAAAGTACTTCAAATGTTTCAAATCGGATTCAATTTGTGTTCACTTGGCTCGTTTTTATCCACAAAAAGAAAAGAAAAACGCTCTATTTTGTGACACCTGCACAATTATTGCTACTTTATATCACGACTAAAAGTGTCATATAAAATAAACCATCAAGAAAAAAAAAACAACACATTTTTAAAGCCTGAATATGTGTCCTACACACACACCCCAGGATGCTCATCGTCTTACCTGAGAGAGCTGGGCACAGATATGACCGGGGGAGCTGGATCTTGTGTTGTCCCCCGACGCCACTTCATCCAGAGGCCTGACCGTGCGTCTGTCTGAGGGCGTGTGGGGCCTGCGAGGGGACAGGGGCTTGAACGACGAGGGGACAGACGGTGGGACTTCGCACGGCGACGGGGGCACGGATATGGAGCGGGGCATCTCCACCGTCACTCGAAAGGACGCCGAGTCTGTGAAGTTGGGCCCCGTGTAGACGGGAGCGGTGGGGCTGCCGTGGCGGAACTGCTGCCGCTGCTGCCACTCGTACAGCTGCCACACCATTCCCTCCTTGGCGGCCATTCGCTCGTCGGTGGACATGCGGAAGTGGCTGAGCCGGTCGTGAGCGTACTTGTAGTCGCTGGGCAGGTTGCATGTCCCTGGGGGAGAGTTGCCGCCCGACGGGAGACGGGGAGACTTTGGCAATGACTGATAGGTAGAATCCACTGTGCTGCCTTTGGGCTTTAAGGGGGGCGTTCGTCGGGGGAGGTTGTATTCAGCTGAGGGACAACTGAGACAGAAAAACACAATTTTATTTACTTATGTATATAAGTAAATGATGGTGAGCCAAGAGAGCAACAACTACATATGTATATATATATGTATATATATATATACATATCTTTTTCTTCATGGCCCAGCTCCTGTGTACATTTCCAAATGAATCAGTGCTACTATTACTCCAACCAAAGACCACTGAAACTCAATTTATCAAAATCTACTTTTAATTCCTTTGCCGTTGCTACTTTTGCTCCCGGGCTCTGGAATTCTCTCCCCCTGCTTCCGCTACCTCAGCAGAATCCGTCGAATGTTTCAGAAAACACTTCTGCAGGATGGCTTTTCAACAACTATGATTCAGTGCATCAGTTTTTCATTGTGTGTGTATATTGTATGTTTTTTATTTGTATTTTCTGCACCTGTTTTAAAGGATTCATGTGCTATACATACATCAGTCTAATGTCACATACTGACTGACCATGATTATAGAGGTCCAGGACTTAAAAATGGCCGATGGTTGGGGTTTTTTTTACATATGAAGTATTTTTATACCACTGCACATTCAAATACCTCAGATTAGCCACTAGAGGGGAGCATTTACTCAATGTCATGTTCATCATTATTCATTCTGCTGTGTCAAACTGCCAGTGTGGCGTCACACTAACCTCTTTGGAGGATCCCCTTTTTGGACTTTGACCCACTGCTCCACGTGAGCGAGTGCACTCTTCCTGTGCTTCTCGGGGCCCGTCTGTGAAACAAAGCCCCGCTGATAGACTAGATTTCCGTTTTGTTCCGGTGGCAGCGTCAATTGGAGAACAGTTTGCTGTCCGTGTGCGGCGCCGTTAACCGAGTCTGGAGAGAGTCCCTCCACTCGCTCCTCTGTCGCCGCCTGACTGGGCCTCCCTTGAATCTCTAATCCATACCTCGCTTCATCTCCATGAATCAGCCTGATGCCATTCTCACAGGACTCCTTCCTGTCTGTCCTGTGCAGGCGTTCTGACTGAGATGAGTTCTGGTTGATGTGGACGTGGTTGGTCTGAGGGACTGCCTGCTGTCCAGCCTTCTCTGGTCTCTCCACCTCTCTGAGAAGAAGGGAGAGAGAGAAGATAAGACATGTTAACAACACTTAAAATGGCATCTATCAAGTTTATTTATGGAAATGCAGTTCCCTAAACTACCCATTCCAAGTCACACAGTATAGGAACAGAAGGGTTCCAGTAAATATTCAATAAATATACACATTTTCCTTGAAACAAGTGATTATAAAGCATTAAAAAGTGATTAAAAACGACACATCAAGTTTGGGGGAGCAAGGCAATACCGAAAACTAAAATCGAAAAGACGTTTTCTTTAAATTGAAATAAAAACTAGAGCCTTTAAAATAAAAAAACCGACATCTAACTGAAACTAATTACAATTGTAGCGTCTTTGTAAATGTATTTCATATACAAACTTTCTGGGTTCATATGAAGTGTTTTCAATTTGTTTTTATTTGTTAAGTTGGTTTGTCTAAGTGAATCAAACCTCACGTCTTTTATTGGGTTTATTGTTGAGATTGAGCTCCTGAGACTTCTGGCTCACAAACAATGTGATCTGTCTAACGAGGGTTATTTATTAATATTTATTACTATTATTATTTATTAATATATTACTTCAGGCTAATTTCTTGTAGATTGTTACATTTGATTCAGGGATGGTTGTTCATCATCTGTCCTAATAAACCTTAAAATGGCATCTTTTGTTGGGGTTTTTATGACACACACTACTCATTATGACCTTTTTGCATCTTGCATACTAAAAACTAACACTAAAACTAATAAAAACTCAACATTTAGTTTAAAACGAATTAAAACCGACTCATTTTAAAAACAAAAAGTCTAAATAAAAACTAAAATCTAACAAAAAATCCTGAACTATTACAACCTTGAGGGCAAGCAGCAATAAAATGCACTCGCTGACTGACTCATCAAATCAACCAGAAATCACTTTAATGTTTATAATATTAATCCCTTCATTATATCATTTCATGTAATTAATATTTCACTTAGAGGAACCAAACTAACTGTGTGATCTGGGACAAGAATGCTTCTCAAATTAAAAAAAAAAAAAAAAGAAATCAGTTGCACTGACTTACAGTGGCCTCTAAGTGGCGTTATTGCACCACGGAGCATCCAGTCATTCTGTCAAACTCAGCATAGATAGAGATATCACAGAGGATCCGACTGTACTGCAGACTGTAACTGCTATTGATTGTCGATATTTTTAAAAAAAGGATTTGTGCGTTGTGATTATACTGCAGTGGAAACGTTACTTATGAGAGGTCTGTGCTGCAGCTGCAAAGGGCTGCACCGAGCCTCCTACTGCATATATATCATTCCACACCACAGTGTAACAATGCATCAACAAAAAAGAAGATTCCATTGTATGTAAGATTTAAAGGTAGTATAATATTAGGTTTCACAGCACGGTGGCCCGGGTCCCTTTAACAATATCATCTCAACTCATATCCACATGTGAGGAAAATGGAAGTCGACAAAGCAATAAAGCCGATCGTGCTCTGTGGAGCAAAGACCCACCTCTTTATAGTGTGACTCTGCTGCATCAGCGCAGCCTGGTTCATGGCCCGGATCCAGCCATTCATGTCCTCCTGTGTGTCCGCACTGAAGAAATATGTCCGCATCCCGCAGTGCTCCGCCTGTGAGCCAATCACAGAGTTCTTATTGTAAATGTAGGAGCGCATTCCTGTATGGGTCGCCTATCGACGAGAGAGAGAGAGAGAGAGAGAGGGGAAAGAAGAGGACGGAGATGAGAAATTTTAATGCCAAAGATGGGAAGAAAAGCCTGCCAGTGAGGATGAGTGCAAAAAACTTTGCAGAAACTGACAGCAACATTTTGACTGAAAACAAGAGGAAAGAGGGAGCAGAAATGCTGCAGCAGAAACAGTGTCAGGGATGTTGTGCTGTTTCTTGGCAAAAGGGGGGGAAAAAAGTTCAAATTTAGTACAGATTTTCACAAAAATCTCGTAAGCAAACAGTTAAAGGTAATTATACAGACACGCCACACACACACACACTCTTTAACACATTTTTAAATATCAGCTTAAATATCACTCATTATAGGTGCAGACAACCAGCTGTACAACAGTAATCAGCAAATCATGCTGCACTCAGTGACCCAGTATACAGGTGGAAATGTGAAATTACTAGTTTGAATTTCTATCATGCTGTACATCTCCATAATCTATATTTCTTTGAGTGATATTTCACTTTTTTGCCACTTTTAACGCACATCATATAAAGAGTGTGATATTCACTATACACAGATCTAATCCTGATTTCTCATACGTTTTCTGTCTGCTCATGAGCTATGAATCATGTCACATTGTCATATGACACACAAAATCTCTAGTTGTGAACTTAAAGAGTCAAAATACTATGTATTTAACAACTATGTATCCATGACTGTGACTGTAAATATGTTCATTCCACATAAAAAAAAGTCATTTTCAATGTTCAGGCAACAGAGACTGAAATCCTGAAACCTACTACAAAACAGATGTAGAGGAAAAAGTTAATGGTTTATACCGGATTTTATGTTGTAACACAATGTACACACACACACACACATTTGAAGACAGAGGGAAATTACTGCTGTAAAAAAATGTCCAATGAATTTAGAGAAGAGGAAAAAGCTGTCGCCGCACCTTTCACATGATAATGATTTCACATTAATGTGATGAGTGATGATGATGATGATGATGACGACAGGTCGCCAAGACAAACACCAGAGCCACGCTACATACAGTGAACCATGATGTTCAAGCTTAAATGGTGGATTGACCACATTTTTAAAATTGGCAGTAGATTTACAAATTTAACCCTTAAGAGTTTCTTGAGACATTTCCTGCCATTCCGTTTTTACTTGTTGGCTGTATTGAATGAATAAAGCTGAAATTTTCCAGAGGATATTCATTATTGGTAAACTTTAGAAATGTCATCCCAGTTTCATAAATCAGCCTAAAATGGCTAAGCTACGGAAGAACTTACTAATTTATTCCTAGCGCCAGAAAACGCCACCTTCCCAGAAACAGGTGTAAAAACATTATGTATTAATATTTGTTTTCCACTTTAAATGAGTCAGTCTTTTAAAGCTACTTCAGCCTGTTTGTTTTCACAACTCCACTGTTTTTCTACCTAAAATTTCCATAAAATACATTTAACGTGCAAAAATCTAGCCTTTAAAGGGTTAAATTTGATATGTATATTTCAGGCTGAAGTAGCTTTAAAAGACTGACTCATTTAAAATGTAAAAAAATATTAGCATATGATATTTTTACAGCATTTTTTGGAAGGTGGCATTTTCGGCCGCAAGGAGCAAACGAGTAAGTTTTTCAAAAAATCTGACACTGCAAAAAAAATACTAATGCATCAAAATCAATGTTTCTGCCAATCATTGGCCCATCCCAGGGCCTAGTAATAATTATTATCAAATTTTCCTTGAAATGTATTTTATGGAAATTATTGTAGTTTTTTTGTTTGTTTCTGATAGAAAACAACCGAGTTAAAGGGTTAAAATTTAAAAAAAACATTATTAATATTTGATATGTATGTTATATGTATGTAATGTCAAGCTGAAGTATCTTTAAAAGATTGACTAATTTAAAGTGGTAGAACAGTAAAGTAAAATAAAAAAAACATTAATATATAATGTTTTTATAGCAGTTTTTGGAAAGGTGGCATTTTCTGCCACTAGGAACAAATTAGGTGGTTATAAGGTGGTATAATAAGTTTTTTAAAGGAACTCTTAAGGGTTACATTTTATTTTCCTTTTCTCTCACTGTGATCCAACACATTAGACTTAAACAACAACAAAGTCCTTTTGTCCAACTATATGAGGAAATGTTCACAGTGAGGAAATATACATTAACCCTTAGAACACGGAGCATTTAGGCCGCCTGTTAAAACGTACAGAGGTTATAAGAATGTGCAATATAGTTTCTTTTTCAGCACGACCTAGGCAATCTGATGAAAATGTTCTTTCATTTTCACTAACTATATTAACACACCTGAGCAAAAAAGAAAAATTTCAAAATCGGATTGAATTTGTGAAATTTGTGTCACAGTTCAAAGTTCACTTGGCTCATTTTCATGAACAAATAAACATGGACAGGCTCAGGTTTTGTCCACTGGCGACTGTGGCTGCAGGCTTGTCTGTGCGTGATGCAACGCTGGATGCACATTTTGGTAATAATGTGCATTCAGCAGCTGGGAGCATGGCATGAAACATGATGAGCTGAGAGTGGCAGTCCAGGATGAGGCCAAAGTGAAATCAAATACCTATTCATGCAAGACAGGAAGTCTGTGTGATTCAGGATGGCCGCCCCGCAGATAACAGTACTCACTCCGCCCGCCCGCCCGCCCGCGCGCACACACACACCGGGTCACAATGGAAGGCAATTTGACCGTCGGGGGAATGAGAGAAACACAGCGAGATGAGCAAAAAAAGTAAGAGAACAGAAAACAACAGGAAGTTACTGCAGATCAGTGCTGACTCAACAAGGAAGAACAGAGGTGACGCTGTGTGTGGTCTGGCTGTCATCACAAGGCCAGGGATGAGTAACAGTGACGCATCATAGGGGATTAAGTATTCTAAGTATGCAGAATTAGCAGATTATTATTATTATTGGCCAATGATTAGGGAAGGGAAAAGATATTTATTGTCATTCACAACCAAAATTGAACAATTCTAGGTTAGATGGAGGAATCAACACAGGAATCAAGCCGAACAATGCTTTTTACTCTTTGGCTTTTGCCCCAGTATAAGACATTGGTCTTGTTCATTTGTGTTGTTTTTATACTTTCTACAGTATTTTATTGTTTTATTATTTGTTATGATGTCATTTTTATATTTAATTTGTCTTATTTATCTCTGATGTACAGCACTTTGTTTCAGCTGTTGTTGTTATTTAAATCGGATTGGATTTTATGTATTATTTTTATTTAGTGCCGAGCAAATGCAAAATCCCGATTGGAGAGACAGACCACAAGTATTTAAGTTATAACATTTTGTGCATTAATTAACTGTTTTATACGAGTGGCGGGGAAATGTCCGCGCCCCCCAAAACAAATTGGCGTCATTCATCAGCTGCAGGTTGAGCATCGGTATCACCATGACAACGAAGCACAGCTTTCAGAGAGATGAAAAAAAAAACAAGTCTTAAATATGAATAATTCAGAGGGGCGTCGCGCTGACTTGGACACCCTGTTGTGACCTCTGCCACAGTCGTCGCCGCTAAACTGCTGCTTAACAAATATGGTCACAAGTCAAAGTCGTTATTTCCGACCACGACATGCGAGCGGCTCTGAAGAGTCACCAACTGTCCACTGTTTAGCAACAGCACATATCCAGCGAGCAGCTGCCGTGCTTGCTTAGCAGTAAGTGAAATTTTCCAAAGCACCTCAGATGCACATAATGAAATCTCCTGCTCTTTACTGCATGACGGCTCAGGGAGGGGGAGAGAGAGGGAGGGAGGAGCTTTTAAATGTGGGTTGGAGCAGCATAGCCGAGGCTCATTTCACCTCACCTGAACATACTCCCCAGCAAGTGGTGGGAGGAGACGGCGGAAAAAGCTGAATGTATAATTAACACTCCCAGCAGAGCAATTATCATAAAAATTCCATTGTATGTAAAATGATCTTTTATATTCCCCACGAGCACACACACACATTCATATTCACACACACGAGACTCAAAAGAACAAAAAGCACCAGTACAAAGAAGCTGAAAGGATTGCAACCGAAAAGCCCTGAAGCTGCAGTGATGCATCAAACATTCAGGTAGCATTGTTCTCCGCTGCAACTCAGTGTTTCCACTGAGGAGGAGCAGGATAGTAACGTTAACTCTGAATCCCTTTGCAGTCTGCTGAATTCAGACATGAAAGAAGGAAAAAAGGGGCTCTCAATAATGCACACTTTCAAGTTAAAATGACATTATTACTATTGTAAGACGCCTTTGCACCGTTTCGGGTGGAACAAACAGAGTGACTGTTGAGGTTTCTGTGAAAGAACGAAGCTCCTGCACCGAGCACATGATGACTGCACTGCTGCAGCGTCTCCATGTCACTGTGCAGGAAAATAATGTGCATGCACACAGTAACGGAAGTCACATATGCTAATGTGATACGGAAATGGCGCCACTGGGTTTGTGTTCAGAGACCATTTGGACCAAACTTTCAGCAAAATGTATAAACTGAGTTACAGTCATAAAAAATCTCTCACACAAACAACAGTAAACCTAAGTTTACAACACTCTTTTTTCTTGATTTTAAAGTCCGGTAAATAACAATAACAATGGAGGGTGTAGACATTCAGAATACTACGCATAAATATGTTTAAAATAAAATTATTTGGTTTTCGTAACCTCAGAATAAGACTTTTAAATACACTTAACTTAAGTGTATTGCGCTCCCATGTTTCTACAGAAGCCCAAATGGACAAACCTTCCAAGGACCTGAAAGCATGAAGCCATGCAAACACAGAAGAGCAACATCCCTTCTGTCCCGTGAAGGCCACCGTAGTTTAATGTTGTCATAATGTAACACACATACACTGGTAAAAGTTTGCATCACTAAAATATCCTTATATATTGAAAAGATAAATTGGATTTAAACACATGTTTTTGAACAAAACAATGAACAAATCCCAACTTGACTGTTTTCAATGCCACAGGAGCATTTCAGCTGCTTTTTCCATTACTCTGTTAAAACGTAGTGTATATATAGAGGCTATAAGTGTCTTATATCAGTTTTTCAAGTTTTTTAATACTTTTTTGAGCAAAAAGTACTCAAAATGTTTAAAATCGGATTGAATTTGTGAAATTTGGAAATACGTCACAGTTTTATGAAGAAAAAGAAAAGAAAAATAGTTTATTTTGCTACTTTATATCACTACAAAAAATACGATATGTAAAATGAATCATAACTTTGACTCAACAACACATAAGAAGACAAAAAAAAATCACTTTTTAAAGCATGAATATGTGACCTACCATGGGTGCACCTGCGGCACAGTTAACATCAAAATCCAAGTCAATCACAGTGTGCAAGTGTAAAAAAAGTGGATAAAAAAAGTGTAAAAATGTCATGAATCTGATTCGGTGTCACGTCAGCGTTACCTTGAAAGCATATTTGCGGTTTATGTGGTCGTCAGCCTCGACCGGTGCGATGACGTAACTGGGCAGAGGGATGCTCCCGAGCACCGTCTCCTCTCGACTGTCTGTGAAGTAAGACCACACACACACACACACACACACGCACACGCACACACGCAGACACACACAGGTGATGAGAGTAAGAGGCAGAAGCGGTGTTTCACAGCTGATTACAGATTTATGAGCACGATGGCGATCGATGAGACACAATTCACCAGTGACCGGGCTACGAGGCAACATGTGGCACAAGGTGACACGCGGCTTATCTATTATTCAGCATGATGAATCAAGGTGAGGAGGTAGATGCCATGGCAACACAAGCAAGAAATTACATCCAATAATAAAACACTCCAGGTAATGAGGACAGTGGAAGTGAGAGGAAGACGTGATGTCGTTCGTTATTACTGTGATTGAGAAATCCATCGAGTGAGGGCTTCTGCGTGTGATTTCACAAACAAAAACCCATTTGAATCTTTTGGTCTCGTGGTGCACTTTTCACACACTTACCTTTGTAGTAAAATAAGCAGTAGTCGGACAAAACAAACCACTTCCTCTTCCACAGTCGCATTCCAGAGCTGTCCTGAAGGTGAAGGGGGAAACACAGTGTACTTGAAACTGTTCTTGCAGGAACAAACTTTAATTAAAAAGAGTAAGGGAGTTGGAAATAGAACAAGAAGGTTTTATGTCATCTCATTGGAAGAATAGTTGCATTTTTCCCCAATACTACTATATGTCTCATACATTCTTTTTCACACAACCGTGCACCCACATAAACCATTTTTGTCCAGATTTCCAAAAATAGTTCTGCACGACTGTTCGGCACATTCATTTTAATGCCGCACATGTCACAACACATCAGAGTCTGAACGAGGTAACGGATTACTGATAAAAGCTTTACGGCAGGGACCGATGATAAGCACTGTCACATTCATCATGCCATGACAAGGTCATGGTGCGCAGACAGATACAGAAGTGTCTCACTTTCTCCAAGCTAAACTGTGACTTATGCTTTAACACCTAAGCCTCAAAATGTCCATCTGGATATTTTTTTTGTGCTTATTTTAACCATAAAAGGGCCAGAAAATGTCCTGTGAGCAAGTGTTTTTGCCCATTTTTCCAGAATAACAGCTATTTACAATTAACTGCATGTAAAAACTGAAATTTGAGCAGTATAAAACATATTTAAAATAACATTTGTTTGAGTCTTGAGGTCAAACAATGGAAAACTCTCTCCTCTCTGGTGACAAAGACACTGATTCGCCGGCTTCCTGCAACAGTACAAGTGAAATTACCGTAATAACCATAGACGTGCAACTTCTCAGCTTTCAGAAACCGGAATTGGAATTTTTCCGATAGCACAAATGCAAAATGCACTTGTGCAAACGTGGCGTCTGCGATGCACTCGGTGTTAAAGGGTTAAAGCAGTGCTTACCTTAAAATCCTACAACTAAGGATTGATTTTACTTGATTTTTAAGATAATTTCACAATAGCTCAAGGTGTCATCTTAATAGTTTCAGAACAATTCATCAAAATATGGGATCGTCTTCTCCCTCTCTAAGGGAGAGGATGATCCACATATTTTGATCTGGCAGATATTTTTATGCCCTTCCTGATGCAACCCTACCATTTATCTGGGCTGGGTACCTGGCTCAAGGGTATCCCAGCCCTTGACCTGGTGGGGACTCGAACCGGCAACCCTTCATTCATCTCAGTACAATACAAATCCCTCTTTTTATTTAACAAACCAATAACTAGTCACTGCTAACTGCAGTTGCTTCTATGAATGAAATGCTTGGCCAAACATTGCCACCTTGTGCCATGTTCTTTATTATTATTTGTTGTCTCATGTTCTTGTTGTGTTGACTGTTGACATCTCAGAGGGTTTTAATCTCAATGGGACTTCTTTAGGAAACAATGTTAAAGGTTAAAAAAAACTATCCATCCATCTTCTACCTCTTTATCCTCCACATGAGGGTCGCAGGGGTGTTTTTGGCCTTTGGGAGGAAACCAGAGAACCCAGAGAAAACAAAACGCACACGGGGGGATCATGCAAACTCTATTATTTGTTTAAAAAAGGACTTAAACATTCAGTTTGATTATCAATATATATATAGATATTATATATATAGATATTATAAAACTGTTATCGAAAAAAGTATCGATCAGGAACCGGTATCGAAATGAAGGTATCGGTATTGGTATCGGTATCGAAAATGTTTGATTGATACCTAGCCCTAACTGGGTGGTATCGGCAGAATGGAGCCTAAAATGGAACGGTATGGACTAGATTCTTCTGGTGCCCTTCACAACTTTTGACAATCAAAATGCAAATGCACCGTTTAATAAGCAGCTCACCTGTTTATAGAGCCAGCCTCTCACCACCACTGGGATGTTGAGGTTTCTTTTAATAGAATGATCCCTCTTCCCAAAACTGTGCACTTTTCCTGAACCTCTGGCGCTCTGCAGAAAAGTAACAAACAAGTGTTGATTATATTTACTGGATACATCTAAGGCACATGTTCTTCACAGCAAATGTCAGTTAAACAGAGAGTTAAACTCTAAACCCTCTTTCCTGGAATTTACTACTTTGACATCCTTAATGAGAACAGGAAATGCCAGCCAACTGTTCCTGGGGATACGTGCATCCATATTTTTAGTCAAGGTCATTGCAGACAATTCTCTGTGTAAAATAATCGTGTTTTTTTTTACAAAACAAATAAATGGGTGTCAGTTTTACCATTTTAAATATACATGTGACACAACCTTTACTGTTTGAAATGGACAAAATAAAACTACACCTGAGGCAGAACTGTGTTAAGTGTCTTCACTGTGTATCTGAGCGCTAAAAGCTTATGAAATGACTTGAATTATTGCTCCGCTGCCATTAATCAGAGTGAGATAATGTCTTCAAGTTGATTAAACCAATTAATCAACATCGACTAAACCTAGGAAAACATACGTTTTTATACTGCAACAGGACTAATCTCTATTTTAAATGTTCACAAGGAAAACAAAGTGAACAGAAAACAGGACGAGGAACACTCGTGCTCACCTTCGACTGTGAGGCGGCATCCGCAGCCGCCGAGGTCACTGCCTTGCAGGGCTCTGTGACCATGCTGGGGGATCTGTGGTTGGCTGCTGACTTGGACATGCGTGCCTCTATTCTACAGTGGAGAGGGCAGCGTAACACAGACAGAATGAGAAGCTGAGCTTTCACACATAAAGGATGTGGCGGATTTCCTGACACGGGCCACGCGACCTGTCGTCCAAACACTTCAGAGACACTTTGTCTGAAACTCAGCCCGGGGCAGGTTTCTTATACGCCCCAAAATAACAACAGAAAAAAGAACAGAAGCCTCGTATTACACTCACACACACACACACTGGTTTATGTCACCTGAAGAGGACATAATGTCAACGTACATTCATTTCCTGTAAACGTATCTCAAACCTAAATTATAACATGGTCTTCACCTTAAAATGTCATCATTGCTTTTTGTCTCCATAATGTGACTGTGTAAAGAGCTTTAGGTCCCCACAACATGAGTAATACCTACAACGCACACACACACAAAGGCTTTAAGGCTCCAGTGTGTATCTTTTATTGGCAGAAATTGAATATACTTTGAATAAGTATGTTTATATGACTGTGTAATTGCTTCAAAACAACAAATTGTTTCCTTTTGAAAGCGTTGGAATAAGCTTTTTTGTACTAATTTGGGATTACAGCTCTATGTCCTGAGCTCCAGATGAACATGGACAGACACGCTCATTTCCTACATAACAAATACATTAAGGTGTCTCTTTATATCTGCAAATCTCTGCTGATCCTGACATAAATTTTTTGTATATTTTGTTTATTGTCCAATGGATTTTTTAGACTCTTCCTTTATTAGGTTTCTACGGAGTCCTGGAGGTTTTTTTTGTAAAGCGTGCGCACGCTTTATAACGTGCACACACGCTTTACTAAATCGCACAAGATACTAAAGCACGTGTGCGACTTATTATTTCGTGCCTGTCACACATGCGCTTTACTAAGTCGCACGCTTTACTAAGTCGTACGAGATACAAAAGCATGTGTGCGACTTATTATTTTACGCGTGTGAGTTATAAAGCATGCGCATGCTTTATAACTCACACACGCGCTTTACTAAGTCGCACACACGCTTTATTAAGTCGCACGAGATACTAAAGGGCGTGTGCGACTTATTATTTTTCGCGCGTGTGAGTTATAAAGCGTGCGCACAGTTGATAACTCACACACGCACTTTACTAAGTCGAACGAGATACAAAAGCGTGCACACGCTTTATAACTTGCACATGCGCTTTACTAAGTCGCTCGAGATACAAAAGCACATGTGCGACTTATTATTTCGCGCGTGTGAGTTATAAAGCGTGCACACACTTTATAACTCGCACACATGCTTTACTAAGTCTCACGAGATACTAAAGCACGTGTGCGACTTATTATTCCGTGCATGTGAGTCATAAAGCGTGCGCATGCTTAAAAAAAAATTCCGTCTATGTCACCTCCAGGGCTCCGTGGGTTTCTTTGCAGCATAGGCAGTTGTTGTTGTCTGGTGCTACTGTAGCAATTAATTGCATCAAAGGGATCTGTATGTATGTGGGGTGGTTGAAATGGAACAGCCTATAGGAACACCTACTCTCTCTCTACTGGGCTGTGATTGGACAACGTCTACTGTCACAAAAGGCCAGATTTTGCAAAGGAAGGCAGAGGAAGCCAAGAGGAATTTACATAATGCTGACAGGTTGTTATGGCATTATAAAAAAAAATAAACCTGCTTTCTGTACATTAACTGATTAAATGACTTGCCCAGCACCAGACAGACCATTGAACTTACGACGGAAATGTGTGACCTGTCTTTCAGACGACACTTACAACCTGCATTTTTATGCAAATGGTTTAAAAGAGACACGCAACAAACAATTGTCCATTCTCCATGTGCGTTTTATATGGAGCTAATTTATGCATACTATAATGGACTTTCTGTAACATACCCTAATATTTAGAATAGGTTAAGCAGTCAATAGGTTTAGTTTGATAACTTAACTGTAACTTCATTATATCCATAAAATAAAATGCTGAAAATTAAAATAAAACAATAACATGCGACCATTCGTGGGTCCTGTGTCAGATATAAACTGCACATGTGTGTCTCAGGGACAAGGAGAGACCGCAGTGGAACAAATGTGCAGTATCTGCACTCGCAGCCCGGACAGCAGATTGCATTATCAAGGGATATTTCTCTCACATGAAGGGATCTCTGCTGTTTTATGTGAAGCTTTAATTCTGTTTACCGCCTCTGTCACTGGAGCAGTTTCCCCGGGAGATTTGTTGTGGCCCACGGTGGAGGGGAGCGATATTTCACAGCACACAGTGCGAGAAGGGGAAGAGACAATAAGCCTGATCTAATCCTCCTTCTTCTGCTCTGATGGAAATGAGACACTTTTAAATCCTTTCAGCAAGTCAGTGTATATTTGGCAAATTGATCATGTTTTATAATGATCAAACTCGCTTTAAATCCAGTACAGTTTCCCAGGGAACACACTCAGGTTCTCCTCAACTGGAAATACAGTGAGTGATGAACTTGAATGTGTGAATCATCGTGTAACTCACTTCCTTTACAGACATCGTCGTATGCAGAATTAACGGCAAAGTTTTCCACTTTCTGAGTATGTGAGCGGTAAGGGACCGTTCACCATACGGTGCCTAAAAATGTTTGAAAAATGCTGTTATGACTCAGCAACCTAAACCTGGGAGCTGCTGAGGTGACTGAAGCTGCTGCAGCTTTATTGTTTTAATTAACGCTATTAAAATGAAGAAAAATAAGAACATGGACTTCCAGTGCTGTTGTTCTCTCACACTAGTTTTGCTGTAAAATAAACAAATAGAAAAAAAAAAGAATTAAGTTTGTCAACTCTGAAATAAGTTATACTTTTTAAAACTTATATTAAAAAATAAATTTAATTTAATTTAATTTAATTTAATTTAATTTAATTTAATTTAATTTAATTTAATAACTAAAATAAGTATTATAATAAATATTAAAATAAATGTAATAATTAATAAATAATAAATTGACATGGGGGTTTTGTTGATCAGTTTGGGCTGAATTAGCGAGAACGCAGAGGTCACGTTCGTCACTGAATCTGAATCTCTGCTCCGAACGGTCATCTTACACCGGGGGAGCTTCAATACAATCAGACACCTGCCGGTTTATATTGTGCCCTAAACCTGCCACGCTGCACGTTTGACGGCTTTAAGGGACGAGAGTCACACAGTGACATAAAACAATGACAGTAAATCCTGCTCCCGCGCCACGGCACATCAATGAAAGAAGCAATCTTGCTATTCTAGCACTATTTCAATTCTAATTCGCTGACACGCTGGTGTTAAACATGCAATATTTATGTCGAAGTAGTGACTTATTTGATGCTTATATAAATCACTGTCGGTCAGAAATAGCGTTCTGCTGTTTCGGCTCCAAAGACATTAAGAGAAACAGCTCAGATGGACCAAAATAAACCTATAATTCAGCCGTGGTTAAGCCAAAATTCACATAACCAGGGCGATCGATGGGATTAATGACTCCAGATGTGGGAATTGGAAGTTGACTGTTTTTCCTCTTTTTGTTCCAGCTGCATAGGAAACTATTGTGACATTCTTTCTCAGGGAGGGTCTAATTCTCTCGCTCAACCTCCCACTGACTGACCTTGAACTGACCTCTCATGTGCTATAAAGTACGCTTCATTCCCAGGGAGGAGAGGCCGGACCCACTCACCTGTCTTGTAGCGTGTATTCTGTGTTTTCAGGGGAGATCTGTCCCGTCACAGGATGCCGAAACGACGTACTCCTCTGGTTGTGGCTGCAGGGAAAAGACAAAAATGACAAATGTCAGATCGCGCTTCTAGATTTCTATAATTGTCTGCAGATGTAGAATCCATGGTTGCACTACGGTCATGAGAGCAAGCTCACAGTCTTCGACACAAACAGTCGGAGTCAGCTCTTTCTCTTTATTGATCTCAATCCGACGGAGCCGTTTATTGCTTTAAGTAGAACATAAACACATGTTACTGTCACACGACAGAACAAGAAACAGGCAGAGATGTTACAACGCGGCTCTGTTTGTGCTTGTTGTCGTCTATTGTGTATTTACAGTGTTAATATGGGTGTCGTGATTAATCGATCTGGATTAGTGGGTTAATATTCTGAGAGGACTGTCCTGAAAATCAGTGTCATGTGTTGAGTGCATTATATATTTAATTATTTGGAGATTAGAGTAAATAGAAACTTTATTATGTTCATTATATGTATTATTTATTTATTTATTTATTGTATCAGTGCCTATGCAGTCAAATGACCTGGATATTAAAGGAAGCATGATGACATAATGCTTTGACTACATTTATTTGGATTATTAAATAAACCCTCCCAAAAAAATTAAGAAATAAAAGGCTCTTTTTTCCTCATACGTATTATTAATGCACCCTTTTCTTCATTTTTGAAGAATTTTCTTTTCATTTGAAGCGTCAGTGGCAGCAAAACACTCGCCCAAAGGTATTTTTCAGAGAGTTTCTCAGCAGTTATGTTATTATCTGAAGCTCGAACACAAGCCGCTGGAAGTAAAAACGCAGAGACGCCGCTACAGTATGAGGAAGACGAGGCTTCTGCCTGCTGCAGCACTGTAACACACACACACACACACACGCATGCTGTCTACAGGATGAGGATTAGGAGGAAACTTTCCTGAGTGCTTCTCTGTGTTTTCAGCCAAGGAGGTGGACAGTAAAATCAGATTCTCCCCCACTCCTTTCTCTGCCATTACACTTTACTAGTGTAGCTGTTCCAGCCCTTTCATTTCACTGAGTTCACACACCACACATGACATTTCTCACGCCGAGTCACCGCACAAAAATTGGTCATCTATGAATCGATGGCGCGAACGCAGCTTGCTCTGCGTGCTTCATTCATACAGTTACCTATCAGTCAATCAGAAAATAGTATCTACTGTTGCCGGGTGAATACACTGCTCCCCGCCAACATTATTGGCCACAAAATGGGCCAATAATGTTGCTTCATATCCATCACAGGCCACTGAATCATACTGAAATGAATCATATCATGGTGTTTTTTGTGATACAGGCAAATTATTTTTTTAATTGCCCAAATAGTCAATATTATACCATGTTGTGATGAAACGGTCGAATTACATCTGTCCATCCCACACTGGTAAATCTAATATCACGTAAGTTATTGCCAGTCTGTTATGTTGTACACACACACATGCCTGGAGATATATTATACCATGTATAAGTAAATGTCAAACAGTAAGCTGATGAAGGACAGCTGCAGAGTCTCCGCGATACAGAAATACACAACGCGAAAGTCGTGCCGTCGCGAAACACACGGAGCCGAGCCGAGAGATTTACGAGGTGACATTTCGGGAAAAGTTCAAACAGGAATGATGCCGAGCCATTCTGCACACACACCAACTACAAAAGACCAAATACAAACAATGCATCAGAAACTCACGTGATATCTACACACACACACAGGACTGTTCCTGGTGGTAACAGCTCATAATTT
Source organism: Solea solea (assembly GCF_958295425.1). Classification (NCBI taxonomy): domain Eukaryota; kingdom Metazoa; phylum Chordata; class Actinopteri; order Pleuronectiformes; family Soleidae; genus Solea; species Solea solea. The sequence goes on from NC_081138.1 coordinate 2,842,626, forward strand.
GCTGAGCAGCGCTGCACCAGCTCTCCCTGTTAATTAGGAATGTGCATTCTTTTAAGGCTTTTGTTTCAGCCGCATTACTTCTGAACTACTTGTCCAGGAATGTGCAGCATCCCCCCCCAGTTATTGCACAAACACTGCGGCACAGTGGCTCTATTTGTTTGCCGAGAACGAGCTTCCACCGAGGCCCGTGGCAATGTCGTCCCCAGAGGGAACACGAACTCCTGCCGCAGATGAGCTCACACTCGTACAGCACAGTACAGCATGTCGTGGGGGGAAACAGTTGTGTTGTCAGTGCAGTTGCACAATCTCATTTCACAAATGATGTTATGAAATACCAACGTGTCAAAAAGAGTATGATCAGATCTGATTCAGGCTCAACTGAACACATGATTTCCACCTCCTCGACCCCTTTAACCCTTGTGTTCACACGTTTAGTGTCATTTACAGGTAGAAGCACTCTGCCAGGTCACTCTGCCCAGTGTTCGATTGCCAAAAGTGGCCTCAATTAATCGATTATTAATCAATTACTTAACTGTCAACTATTTTGATAGTTGATAAATTGGATTGAGGGATTTTTCGGCTTCTTAAAATTGAATATACTCTATTTTTTTGTTTGTTTTTGGGGTTTTTTTTTCCCCACCATATAACTATCCATCCACCGCTTTATCCTCCACATCAAAAAAATCAAAATAATGAAAATATATGGACCAAACAACTAATCAACACACATAGAGAATGTGTGATTCCAAGCGTTTTCCAACAGCAGATTAACAACAGAAGGAAGCCACATTCACAGCAGTGAGACACATGCTCTGCAAAAAGGTCAACACATGAAAAGATGGAAGATAAAACAAAGCATCCAGTCCAGAAGAACTTCTGTTTGATTCCATCAGAGAGAAGCAGAAACATACAATAATGGAACCATTTAACACACGTGTGTTGCCACAATGCAAACAAGAAAAAAGAGGTGATTTCAGGCTAAATATTACAAACGTGCACAAGGTTACAGCAGCAACTTGAGACTTTTTCTATAAACTAAGCTGAGCTTGATGTAAGGAATGCAAACTCAGCAGCGGAGTCAAAGCATCTCACAAGAAAGTGTGGAAACAGCAGCACTGCAGCTCTTTCCTGCGCTCTCTCTCTCTCCCTCGATGCTGCATTACCAGTCCTGACACACTAATTCTCTGAAACAGAACAAGTGCAGCACACGGGCTCAATGGTGACTGTGAGGACACCAGCAGCAGAAACACAGACATCACTCTCTCTCTGCTCTGCTGTATCACACACTCACACCCAGTGGCGACAGCCTCACCTGCTGTGAAATAATGAATCATTGTCAATCGGCTGCTAGACTCGCTGTGATGATGCTGCTGCTGCTGCTGCCGCCGGTCATGGAAATCCTCTCTATTACGGGGAGAAGGTGGCAGACACAGAGAGAGGGTCTCCCGTGGCAGCTGGCGTCCGCAGAGAGCAGAGCGTAAACATGAGGCAGTGGGATGAGAACGGGAGGAGGAGGAGGAGGAGGAGGAGGAGGAGAAGGAGGATGAAGTGCTTTATCTCACTGTCCTGTTCGACCCGAGCTGTGTGAGAGTTTGAGGTGGAGATCTTACCCCCCCTCCCATCTGGGGAATACCTCTGTTCCTTATCAGATCCTCCTCCTTTCACGGTTTTTAACCTTCCCTCTCGCTCTCTCTCCACCTCTGACTCCCTTTCTTCTCAGAACAGAAACTCATCCGATTCCGGGAAATGTTAAGTTATGCAGCTGCGATTCAAGAGTGCACTCCTGTCATCAGTGTGAGTCTCCAAGTGTTGTGTTATTGCCAGTTTCTGAATAATGAAGCTGCACTGATGGTCTGACAAGTCTAAAAATATCAAATGACAAAGGCCTTGTTTTTTAAAGCTGCACGATTTGGGGAAAATATCTTAAAATCTAATTATTTTAAGTCAAGCTTGAGTCAAATATTAAAATAGAGACTTAAAACGGCATTTACAACATAACGCCGTCAAAATATGACTCACTATGGTCCAGCACAAGGACGAGAGCTCAAAGGTGTGAATTGTTTCCACCATGCACAAACAATTATTTTCATTATCAATGAATTCAACGAAGTGGATTCGTCCAAAAAAGGTTGAAAAATAAAGTTTCTTACGTTTTTCAGATTGTGAGTTTGATTTGAAAAGGATTTGTCGCTTTAGCTCGAGTGTAAATGTGATTTTTCTGTATTTATTCCACTGGACAAACACCTACAGGCTTATTATTATCATTATTATTTTTCTGAACATTGGATCTCAGAAGGTTTTTTCTCTCCGCCTCAGGTCTGAGCTGCAGGGCTCACAGGAAACACTCGAGCCTCGGGCTGTGGACATGACTCTGTTTTCCAATTAGCTTCCAAATGACATTTTTGTTCCCGATGTTTATCTGACAACAAACAAACATAATAAACCTGCATGCTTTCATATGATCACTTCATCAAATGAATGGTCATTAACGATGAATATGATGAAGAGTGAATGTAGACCACCTCCTAATGTTTAATGTTGAATTTAAAGGGTAAACAAAGCTAATCTGTATTAATCTGGGATGTTGATAGCCTTTCATAAACACAGATGAACAAGTATTTATGCTGCGCATGCAATACAACTGTGTTGCTTTTATTTTGAAAAGCCTGACGTATGGACACAGGTATCTGCTTCTGTCTGCACAGTGACAGGTGACGCTTGCCAGTTACCCCTGCCCCCCTAAAAATGTCGGCTCACGTTAAAAAAAAAAAAAAACAAGACATGGACTGCTAAAGATTTCTTTACATAAGTTAAAAGTAAAGCTCTATTTTCAATAGAGTTAGTTTGTTATAATTCAATAAAATCTGCATTTTCCTTCATTTTGTTTACTGTGTGTTTGTATGCTGCCCAATTTACACCAAAACAATACAACTTATGGCTTTTTTTATTTTATATATATACATATATATATATATACATATATATATATATACACATATATATATATACATATATATATACATATATATATATACATATATATATATATATGTATATATATATATATGAAAAGATCAAATGAATATTGAGCAGAATGAATTCAGCCCATTTGTCCGGTCCTCAACAATATTTTATGTTTCTCACGTGGCCCCTTGGGGAAAATAATTGCCCACCTCTGGTTTTAGACATATTTTAGAATTCCACTGGTCTCCTCTGTGTGGCAGCATTGCAATTACAGTGACAAAGACAAGAGGACATGTCGGCAGTTTGGCTATTTCTCACTATTTGCTCCCTATACACTCCTGATACTGAGGTTCACATCAAAGTACAAAGTCACACGTGCACATTTCACACCAGCTTTTCCGAAACATCAGCTGTGGCCGACCATTACAATTTCACACACGCCAGAGTCAGAGTGTCAGGAATTTAAACAAGGGGCCAGAAATACACCGCAACTTAAGAGTGCAATTTAAAAAGTAATCCTCTTCAAGGGCATGTCATAGTCACAGGTGTCTGCTTTTTGATGCACCGTGACCTGCGCTAAGACGGAATAGAAACTAATCCTGCGGAATGCAGAGCAGGGGAGCAGGTGGTACCAGCACACTGTAGCATCCTGCCGCTAAATATTAAAGCTATAGGAGCAGCAACTTTGGTTTTGTTGTTTCCAGCCAAGCTTTTGTCACATTTTTTTAATTTAGAAGCAAGTTAAATTCAGTGACACCTCCTCTAAATTTACTCCATGACACGAAGAATAAACCCCAAAGAGAAGAGGAGCTCTCAAAGCAATTTCTCTCAGTGCTATGGAGCCATGAAAGAGGAAACTATTCTCTTTCCATATAGATTTCAAAATAAACCACATGTTGAGCATATTCCACTAATCACCCTTGAAAACAACAGCTGGCATAATAAGATGATACAAATGTAATCAGGGCTGTGGATGTGCACGCACGACAGGTCAGACCGTGCACCGGGAACCGAGCGTGAACTCTGCAGACTGAGGCCGTCACTTGTGCATGCACGACAGAGCTGCTCGGCCCCCGGCAGTGTGAATGTGTAGCAGAGTGTGACGGGACATTATGTAGTGAGAAAAAATTGGCTGTAATAGGAGAGGTTATCAGTTTCATAACACTGCAGCAACATTGCTCGGCTTCCTTTTCCAGACTTTTGTACGGAAGCTCCTGGGGGCAAAAGGTGCGCCGTAGGAAGAGGAGAAAAAAAGGTTCTTCTTTTTTTTTTTAAATTGTCCGCAACAAAAAACTCAAATTAAACGATAAAATCGATATATCGCCCAGGCCTACTCGCTACTATCATCACAATCATTTATTTACTGCTACACTGACTCAAAACTGAACAGGAAAACCCTGGAGACTGGAAGAACATGCTCAAACAGGCCCCAACGCAGAGCGGAGAAAAACAGGTGAAAAGATTTGCCAGCGTCTCTGAACCAGCGACGGACAGACGGTTTGGCAGAAACTGAAAGAGCCGTCGCATTATTAACATTCAACACACATTTTCTGACGCGTCACATTTTAGTGCGGTCACAATGGGCCTTTCAAATCGTGCCGTTTTCAAAACATAAGCACACCAAGTGCTAATTGCATCGCAGTGAATGCAACAGTGAATGTGGGTCCATTAATGAGGAATTAAGATGCAAGAAATCCCTTCCAACTCTAAAAACAAAAGGCGCGGTTTCTGGTGTTGCCTTTTTAGTAACAGCTCTCATTTCATGTCTGCTCAATTTGAAAAGTATTTTTTGAAGATGTTAAATAACACTTGTATTTACTGTATATAGCACTTTCCACAACAGTAATGTAACTGCTGCACAGGATGAAGCTCACAGTTCCAGCCTCACTGCCCCTCACTGCAAACACAGAAAACTAAAATAACAGAGGAAACAGAAATGAGGAAACGCCATCATAGTGATAACAGCACTATTTTTGCCCAAAATGTCTGCTCTTGTTTGCACTGTAATGAACCTATTATGGTCTGGATTTGTTACAACATATACAGTACCTGCAGTAAGAGAGAAAACAGAAAACAAGAGATAGAAACATACATAGCTGTGGGCAGGTCAGAACTTCTTCTGCGCTATTGGCATCAATTTTCCCTGAGCGATTACTATTTATAGGGGGCAATTTGAAGTAATTCATCAAATAAATTGTGGGTATATAACGCCTCCAACCATGACTAGAAAAAGACTTCCAAAAGCACTTATGCTAGGGATCGATACAGACGGGGATTTGCTGCAACAAAGAAAAAAAAAGTTAGGAAGTTATTCTGGAGTGAGCATTACTTTGAGGATTCAATCAATGAAAGGACCTTGCAGCTTTAAGTCAATATTTAACTGCAGAGATCCATCCTGTAGCTATATGTGCAATGTTTGAGTGCATGCAGAGGAAGTGGTATGGGGGGGTTATCCTAATTCAAGAGCATAATGTATTGATTTGAGAGCATCATTTATGGATTTCACCTGCAGATTTTGTGATATTGCCTCTCAAAACTCGGCTCTCGCACTCCAGTTTTTGAGTTTGAGTTTTGAGAGACAATATCATGAAATCTGAACGTGAAATCATCACAGGGACACATATAGAGACAAACAACCATTCACTCTCACACCTACGGTCAATCTAGAGTGTCCAATTTAATCCCCATATTCTATGTTTTTGGACTGTGGGAGGAAACTGGAGAACCCGGAGAAAACCCATGCACACACGGGGAGAACATGCAAACTCCATGTAGAAAGGTCCTTGTTTAATTCATACTGAATGTCAGTGTCTACATACTCTATACATCTGATGGATGAAGTGAAACAGGCTAACGTAAATGTTTTGAGGAAAGGGCGTGAGATTGCCCCATCGATCACAGAACTACATTTAGGATTAAGCAGATGGAACTGAGGTATTTTAAACACGGTAACGCCGCCTGGCGTAGTTCTAAACATCGCAGCAACGTTGTGAAACCCGACGTGGCTTTTGGCCAGATCTCTTCTGGGGGCACTGAGGGGAATTATCACTCAACGCGAGATAAACCGACAATGCAGTACCTGGCAGTGCGAAGGAGATAAGAGACGGAGGACGTGGAACTGTTTAGCCTGGATTTACATTCACCATTATCACTGAAGCTCATCGACTGATAGCTAAATAAAATAATATCACATAATAAATACTTAAATAACAACATGCTATACATATATTGTGATATAACCTTCTTCAACGGCAATATAAAATCAATATACTGTATATCACTTTGTCACTTGTTTCGTCAGCGCTTGGCAAGACAATGTCATCTCTTCCTGTCTAATCAAAACAAAGACATGTGGATATATCTTATCCTCTCATACTGACCACGTTTGGAGTATCACAGTATTTCTGTGTCAATCCACCACTGAAGTCTCTACTATCTGATCTTTACAGAGGTTGACTAGATAATCCAGGTCATGTTTGAGTCATCAAGACAAGGCCTCTAGGCCTCATGAGGGGGAGGGTCCCTACACACTTATGAACTGATGTTTACAGTGTCGCTGCAGCTATGACACAGTGTGATGAGGACCTCTCGACACCATCTCCACCATCTGCGGTGTTCACCAAAGAGGAAGCTGAGAGTGATGGTTCTGAGGGAAAAGAACCGACGAAACGCGAGGTGGGGAGATCACGCAGCACACCGTTTTGATTGGATAGGAATCAGTCAACTCGCCCGGGTACAAGATGAGTCATCATCTTCACCAATATGTAAATATGCAGAAGCTACTAGAGCTCTGACATCCATCCAAGCGTCAAACATCTGCAAAGAATCTAATCATTGAGCCAGAACCTAGATTACCATCTGTTGAGCTATGACACACACAGTGTACCAGGTAGCCCAATGGGCTGGATGATCACTCTGCACTAGGGACTCCTTTTTTCTTTAATTTCTTAACCAAACAACATTAAAGTGGGCACTGCACACACTATATTTGCCAGCCACCTGCCAAGTTTGGAGCCGTTTGACAGTTAACAGTCAAACGTTTCTTGAATTTGTAGGCAATTGCAATCAAATACATGAGATTATGTTCAATTCAGGGTTCCCACGCCTTGGTTGACATCAAATTGAAGGACTTTTCAATGAAATGAGTGAAAAGTCCATAATCCCGTCACTGTGTAGCTCCTGCAGCTCTGGCTGTAAATGTCCTGAAGGGTGGGCAGTTCTGACCTGGTGATGTTCTGGGCTGATTTGACCACCCTCTGCAGCACCTTTGCGTTTGAGGACAGTGGAGCCACCATACCAGGCCGCGACGTTCCCAGCCAGGATACTCTCAATGGTACATCTGTAGAGGTTTGTGAGTATCCTGGTGTCCATGCTGGACTTCCAAGTCTTCACTGATGCTGATGCCCAGGAACCTGAAGTAGCTGATTCTCTCGACTGCTGAAGAGTACAGTGCCCACAGCACCACTAGTAATTACGATAGGCCTAGTCTACGTACATCAAGCAATGCTGGGCAAGAAACAGTAGTTGGTGTCATAACAAACAAGGGAGACATTTACCTAAATATCAACTTAACTTCTTTTAAGCACTTTCAATGACCCATATCTGTGACCCGTGGGAACCGTGTCAATCTCTTAACCAGAAATAGTTCCTTGTCTTTGGCACACTGACAGCTCTTACTCACTTACTCACATACTGTGATTGAACAATAACGATGACCACACTCGTGCCACACTGTTTTCATTGTGAAGACTATTATGAATAATAATATGAATATATGAGTATGTTATACAACACAGATTCAGATGAGCTGTGGCTATCTAATGAGGCAAGACTCTTATCCAAGACACAAAACGAGTCATCAAACTGAATGAACCTTTCACGACTATGTACGGACTCTCTTTACAATCTGGGACTGCACATTCCTGCCTGTAGGTAGAGAACACTGAGCGGGAGCAGTTGCTTAGTTAGTGTTACTGTACTGTGCGCTCGGCTGCTAAAAAAACCTCAGAATCCAACCTTCATTGCAAAGCCAAAACACAGCTCACGGCTTAGCTACGCAATGTAGAACAGGAGGGGATGTGAAATGCAGCTTTTCTAAAGCTGAGCAATCACAGGCAGTTCTGGCATCATCTGTGAAATATTGCCAGATCATTTCACAACAGTGTTCTTCTTTGATGTAATGAGAAAATTGATGCATTAGGTAAGATAACTTAAGGTCTCAGCTGTTACATTTTTCTAGAGAACATCTGCCTCCCTCTTGTCCCCTCCCCTGTGACCTTCAGAACATCCATGAACCTTCTCTGTGGTCTTCCTCTTTTCCTCCATCTTCCATCTTCAACATCCAATGTCCAGTACAATCACCATCCCTCCACTGCAAGTGACCAAACCATCTCAACCTTGCCTTGCTCTTACTTTATCTTTCACCCTGTTCTTTGAATATGCTCATGCCTAATCCTGGTCACTTCCAACGAGAAGCTCAGTATCTTCAGCTCTGCTTCCTGTCCTTTGGACTGTGCCACCGTCTCCAACCAATAATCACACCGTCTTGTAGACCTTCCCTTTCACTTTTGCTGCTATCCTTCTGTAACACATCACGCCTGACACTCGTCTCCACCCACTCTACCCTGCCTGGACTGTCTTCTCCACCTCTCTTTTGCACCATCAGTGCCACAAAGTCACACTCACGGTACAACTCTGTTGTGGAAGCATTGTTGAATGAGGAGAGGAGGATGTTGCGAGCAGTTCTACAGCTCAGAAACAGCAAAGGCTAACTTATAACTCGGCAAAAGCTGTCACTCCATAGGAGATTAATGAGTTTGTAGCAAGCTACGTGTGGGAGGAGATGCTACCAGTGTCAAATGTGGAGTCTCTAACATACCGATGAGTGATATTCAACAACTAAACAGCTAAACAGAGGGAAATAATAACAGCATCTTTAGAGCAGCCACCTCAACTTTTATCACTCACATCCCAAAATACTTCATTTGGATTCGACTTACCCTTAAATTCCCTCAGGCAGGATTAAGAAGACAAACAATTATCACACCGTCGGCTGAATAAAAGGATAACTTTGAGTTCTACGCAATAACAAAGACAAGAAATCAGACACAATAAGAAGATGTTGAGTCTGCTATTTCTTCAACTCATTGTCCTTGTTCACACGCTCCAATAGCTGACCACCAGGACGGCGTATAATAGCACAAATGAGTCATTCTGGACCCAAATTTATTTGCTCCCAGGTCAGGCACATCCTGTACACACCCCCTGTTTCCATATACACCCAAGCAAAACACGCAAGCACTGCACAGAGAGAAGCACATCGACACTGACCATTAGTTAACATCAAGCCGACACAAGAGACTTTCTTTGAGCTCTGATGCTCGTCTTCAGGCGACGAAACAAAAGAACATTCGATAACAAAAGGTTGTTAAAGTTCATGAAAGAAGTGAAAAAAGGCAAACTCAGGGTGTCAGTTAGGTGCAAAAGTGGAAAAAAAGAAATCTTGCCCTTGTCAAGATTAGGTGATGAAAAGAGAATAACTGGAACAGAACACTGCAAAATGGGCTCTGTCCCAAACCTCGACTTAACAGCAAGTGTCATAGATTTTCATTGAAATAAGTGTCAGCGCCGCCACAGCATTCTTCCTCATATAAAAGTGAGTGTACCTTCATAATGGCCCGACATGTGTGTACCAGTGCAAAGTGCCCACTTATTCTGCAGGCTACGGCGTAGCACAGAATTTATACCACCGCAGCCTGTTCTGAAAAATAAGCTGAGAATGTAGAGTTGCAAATCAAAAGCCGAGGAAACTCAAGAGTCAGCTCTTCTTTTCTAATGAAAGACGATCATCACGCGCTGTAAGGCCAGAAAAGCAAGATTGTCTTCACTTCTTCGGAGGTCTGAATAGTGTGACTCCTTATAAATCCTTAAATATCCACACAAAACTTCCAAAAACACGCCTCGTCGTCTTATAGAACAAGGAAAGTCATACCTGCAGCTTCTCAGTGCTCATCCCACAGCAGTTCTCATTAGCTCGACTAACTCCTCGCATTTAAATTTGTCGTCAAATCGCAAATGAGCCGTCTGCTCCCGAGGTTTTACAGCCGCAAATGAACGAGCTGCAGTGCGACTCTGTCGGATTCTGCTGAGGTAAGACAATCTGTCATGCAACACACACACACACACACACACTGCATATGTTTGAGGTCAGATTATTCATCTGATCTCTGATCCGCATCATAATCCTGCAATATCTAAAACTGAAACTGTAACAACTGTCATTGCAAAAAACTATTGCAGACTTTGAGAAACTATAAATAACATCAATCCAGCTTGTTTGAGCCAGATACAGCAGACTCCTCTGTTAAATATTGAGATTTTAGACATTTCCTTTGCTAAATGTTGGAGTTTAACGCATGTTCTCCGGATTTTTAAGTCTGATCTACAGTTCGGCATCGTGTCGGACGTCGCACTCGTGACGACACTCTCTGCCAATAAGTGGCCGACGGTCTCATGGCGTCACATTTTAGTGTGCCAGAGCAAAAACAGCACACACTTGTGCCATGGTTTTTTGTTTGTGGGCGGGCCTTATGAAGCTTATGAATTTTATTTAGGCAAACTAATTAATCAGGTCTTGGCCTTTGCTTTCAGAACTGTACATCACACTATCAATTTAAAGTTGCATTAAATAACAATAACACAAAGAATAAAGGCATGTGGCCTATTTTGTATTTACATTACAGAATTATGTTCAAAGTAGGGGAAAAAAATCTATTTATAAAATCATTTTATAATGAAGAAAGAAAGAAATACTCACATTAATAATAAGGCATAAGGTGAATTTAATTTCCCAATGATTTCTTAGATCTTTGGGGAAAATAGAGGAAAAATCAACAGGTTTGGGCTTCAGGTTTGAGTGTTAACAAAATGAGTTAAATGTGTTAAATCATCTTGAGACAAATTGATGTGACAATAGCTAATTCTACTGATTGATATGTATAGTTTTTGCAATAATCATTATAATGACATATAATGATTAAAGATTGTGTCTGATATACCATTTAGAGCTGCAACTAATGATTATTTTCAAAAATCGAGTAATCATTAGGTCCATAAAGTGTCAGAAAATGTTGATCAGTGTTTGTCAAACCTGGAAATCATGATGTTCTCAAATGTCCTGTTTTGTCCACAAACCAAAATTATTCACCTTTAATGATTTCTTTGTTATACGGAGCAAAGACATGAAGAAAATATTCGCATTTAAGAAGCTGAAACAATCAAAATGCTTCAAATAGATTAATCGATTATCAAAATAGTTGATTAATAATCGATTAATCAAGTAATCGTTTCAGCTCTAATACCATGAAATCATAAAATATACACCATCTTCATGCCGCCGACCACTTCAGCACGTACGCTTTCAAAATGTACACATCGTAAATCCCACCAAGACACCAAGACTTTGTGAATTTGGACTATACACAAAAAAATATTTGGGATTACATTATTAGAACGAGGGTAATCCCTGTTTCCCCATGTCCCTCCTTTTAAAGCCACTTGCAAGTGCTTTCGTCCAAAAAGTCAAAAGCAGATCAAGACTGACTGGATCCTAAAAATAAACATTTTCATTCAAAATCCCCATTAAAATCATGTCACATGAAATTAGTCCAACAGCTAAAATCACAATTAGGTATAAATACAGAAGCTATAGCATGATACAAATGTGATTAGCTTTTTTTTTTTTTTTTTGCTGCAGAGAATCTCGGTCCTGAGGGTGCTGGAGCTCGTACTGTATAGCGCAGTATGCTTTACTGCAGCAGAGCAGTCCTCGCAGCAGTGTTTGCTCCGGTGTCAGCGGAGGTAAACAAAGACGTTTCTGACTGGCTTCAGATATTCTGCTCCACTCACGAGCCACTTCGTTGCAGGACATCTGAACAGGGCACATGTGTGCGCTCAGACACTGTAATGGGAACTGCAGGAGGGAGGTTTCCTGGAGGCATACACACACACACACGCACACGCACGTACGCACGCACGCACAGGACACAGAGGAAAAGCAGTGTGTCGTGCACACACTCCCAGTGGGAAGTTACATTACAGTGAAACACAGGGTTAAGACAACACAGCTGCTCCATGGCTGCAAAGATCAGTGGCAATTAACAATATGCAGATACCGCACAACCCCAGTGGCCCTTGAAAACACACACACACACACACATAATCTCTAATAGGATGCAAACGTTACTCCTGATAACATTGTCTTACTATTTGGTGCGGTTTGATAACAGTATAGTTGGCTCCGTCTCTGTTCTGCATAAACAACACTGAGGTCGACCACCGTGTGTTTTTATGCAGCTGATGGCCAATATAAAACACTGGTTTACTTAAATATAAAATAATTAAATTACATTTTGTGCCAGTGCAATTATACGGTATATTTAAAATAAAAATAAGCTATATACTAAATATTAAATACATGAAATCGATATTAAATCAAGTTTCCAAGAACAAAATCAACCATTGCCTAGATGATAATCCAGCAATTAAAAGCCTAATTTAAATAAATCTACGCTGCACAACGCTACTCAAATTCAAAATGACCTGGGGGCCAGTGAACTTCTAGTCTGGTCAGGAGGGGGCGGGTCAAGTGAAAAAAATCCAACAATTCGGGGAAAAATTAACGGTTTAGTGACTAGAAATTAAAATGATATCTTGATACTAAACTAAACACTGGAGAGATATGGTATTAGAGGCATAGTACTGGAATGGGTCAAGAGTTATCTTCACAACAGATCTCAATATGTTTATACTATACATTAATGAGATATGCAAGGTATCCAATATTCTGAAATAAATACTATTTGCAGATGACACTAATATTTTCTGTTCGGGGGAGGACCAATTAGACCAATTAGGACCAATTAGGACCAATTAAACCAATTAGTGGAAACAGTCAATAATGAAATGGCCAAGCTGCATGTGTGGTTCAATATAAATAAACTATCTCTAAATTTAGAGAAAACTAAATATATGCTGTATGGGAAAAAAGGCTGTAAGACTAGTATACAAGTTAATGGAGTGGACATTGAAAGGGTTAATGAGTACAAAGAGTGATTATTGATGACATGTTAAGTTCGAAGCCACACACCAAACAGTTAAAAGGTAAGATGGCCAGGAGTGTGTCCATACTTTGGAGGGCACAAAAACTATTAAACCAGAAGGCACTATACTTGTTGTACTGCACACTAGTCTCTCCACCTGCAATACTGTGCAGAGGTCTGGGGACACACTTACAAAACCACTACCTATCCCCTGTTTATACTCCAAAAAAGAGCCTTGAGAATCCTACATTATGCCAGTTACAGAGAACATACAAATCAACTATTTATCAAATCAAAAATACTTAAATTCTATGACTTAATAAAATACCGCACAGTACAGATGATTTACAGGGCTGCCAACAAAAACCTCCCTCACAATCTACAGACATTATTTCTGAACAGAGGGGAGGGACACAATCTAAGCGGGAACATGAGGTTTAGGCAGAGAAGGGTAAGAACTACATTAAAATCCTTTACTGTATCGGTCACGGGGGTCAGACAGTGGAACAATCTGGATGAGGAGATGAAAAAATCAGCAAAACTGAGTGTATTTAAAAAGAAGTATGTAGATATGACTATTAAACAATACAGAATGACACAGAAGGAAAGTATGACAAAGGTCAGGGACAGAAATCTGTAGACACTGTGGGAAACGGCAGTGGAAGCAAATGTAACCAAACAAAAAAAAAAACACAGACACACATGGAGTCTGAGTTGACTGTCTAGAGCTAGACTATATCTCTGAGTGCTACCGGATGCTGAAACATGTTTTCCTTGTAAAAATGTCATAAAACAAAAAAAACAAAAATGATGAAAAGAAATGTATGATGATAATGGGGGCGGGACTAGATAAGCTTTGCTTCTCCCGCTTTCCCTTTCGGTTATGTATATTGTGTGAACTGCACTGCTGTGTGATGAGTGATCTAAATGTCATAAATAAATAAATAAATAATCCATCATGATGTTGCAATTACAAATATTCAGGATGACATCACACACCATTTCAAAGTTTGTTTTGATGTATAAGCTCACAACAAAAAACATATTTATGACCGAAATGAATCTGTAAATAACAAAAACAGACTTAAAACATTAAATCAAAATATACATGTAGACAATTGCAATTAAAACACTAGACAAGCTTATATATAATCAAATGTTGAATTTAATCATTTCAAAATAAGTCTAGGGCCGCGGGTTTGAGACCCCTGCTCTAAAGTGCCTATTTATCTTCTGTGAGTGCTTCTTTTTTTTTAATCCCTAGTATGTTAACATATTAGACTGACTAAAACTGGACTTTGAACTATTATGTAAACCTGTTTGTCCAACTGCAATTGTACTAAAGTGAATTTCTCAAAGTTGGACGAACACACCCAGATCATGCAAATGGGAGTTGAACTCCCAACTACTGCAGTGGGACCTGAGTAGGACTCTAACTGGCATGGGTGCTCTGCACATGCACCGTCGTTCCCATCCCAGGCTAACACCCGAAAAACATAGAAGAAAAAAACGACACAGAAGACTACGACGGAGTATTAGAGCCACAATAAAGTTGTAAATTTGCAAGAATAAAGTCGTAAATTTACGAGAATAGAGTCGTAAACTAAGAGAATAAAGTCGTAAATGTTACGACTTTATTCTGCATCCATCGATAACCCTGCAGTGGACCAGTTCCAGCTATTTCCCCCCTCCACAAAAGCAGCGATTTCCTCCAAGTCCGCAACTCTCCTCTTCTAGAACAACAGGTTAGCATATTACGACTTTATTCTCGTTATTAAGACTTTATTCTCGTAAACGTACGACTTTAATATCGTAATTTTACAACTTTAATCTCGTAAATGTACTACTTTATTCTAGTAAATTAAGACTCTATTCTCGTAAGACTTTAATCTCATAAATTTGCAACTTTAATCTTGTAAATTTACTACTTTATTCTTGTAAATTGAGACTCTATTCTAGTAAATTTATAACTTTATTCTTGTAAATTTACGACTTTAATCTTGTAAATGTACTACTTTATTCTTGGAATTTAAGACTCTATTCTCGTAAATGTACAACTTTATTCTCGTAAATGTACGACTTTAATCTCGAAGTCTGGGAATTCTTTTTTTTCTCAATGTGTCCCTAATACTCCGTTGTTGAAGACAACAGTGACCAATACTCATTTTTCCTCTGTCCGCTTCAAGTATTGAATATTTTTAAGTTCATGGATGGTGGGAAGCTGAGAGTGGATGGTTGTTTGTCTCTATGTGGCCCTGTGATGGACTGAGGACCTGTTCAGGGTGTACCCTTTCGTTCCATGTCGGCCGGGATTGGCACCAGCGACCCTCATGTGGAGGATAAAGCAGTGGAAGATGGATGGTAGGAAGAACAACTAGCATTAAACTAAACCACAAACACCACAAACACCCAGGTTGAAAGGGCATGGTTTGGCCCCTGGCGTAGTGGAAGCGGACACTCTTCATTCAATAAATCTATTCCCCACGAGTGCTGTACACTGGGACAAGGACAGTTGTCAGTTGAATGGCACAGCGGAGCTACAGCCATAGCTTGGTTTAACTGCACGTCACATAAACTTCATGATAACGACACTGACTGATGCTGGTTATTTTAACCAACATTATAGAACATTATAGAAGCTGGTTTAATAATTCAGTTAAAGTCCCGCCCCCCCTCCCATCTGTCCTGCTGGATCACTGAAACCCCCGCATACATTACTATTTTATAACATGCAATTAAACAGATGGATGAGACAAATTAGGTGAGGTTCCGCTGGC
Source organism: Solea solea (assembly GCF_958295425.1). Classification (NCBI taxonomy): domain Eukaryota; kingdom Metazoa; phylum Chordata; class Actinopteri; order Pleuronectiformes; family Soleidae; genus Solea; species Solea solea. Next base: position 2,858,467 of record NC_081138.1, read on the forward strand.
AGGGGGAAACCGAATTTAGGGGCTATTTTTAGATTCTCTGTATCTGCTCATAGAGACTTAGCACGCTTATTAAGTCAGCCACCCAGTGGCGGAAGGTAGGCCACATCTGGTGCACATGGCTCTAACTGGCCAGCAGAAACCAGGTCCCCTCCCTGGAATGTCCATCCCACTCGCAGAGGCTGATCTGAATCTCAAAGGTTACTGCCTGAAACACGGAGAGAATGTACTCCCTTTTCAAATACCTCAACGGTCTGTTAGATATCATTATATCTATTCTTAGAAGCGCCGCGTCTCCCTGGAAATGTCTGTAGTTAAGGAGAGGTCACATCCTTTCTCCGACAGCAATTCCCCCCTAAATCCCGGTGCATTATTTCTGTCCCCTGCACCAAATTTAGGTGCATTATGTTTTTCCGACTGAAGCCGTCACACAGTCACACAGAGCTGCACACAACAGAGATATAAGCTTAGAAATGAAGCACAGTGGACACAGTTTATCCTGCAGTTGAACAACAGTTGAGATGGATGGAGCGTGAATATTCCTGGAACTTCGTGAACACCAATCCGGTTGTTTTCCCTTCACCCTGAATAGAACCACACCAAGCTAAATTCATGTTATATAATCAATTAACGAAGAAGATTAAGATGTTAAGCTCTTAGTAAGTTAATTAATAATCAATTAATAGAAAAAATAATCGACAGATCGATTGATTATCAAAATAATCGTTAGTTGCAGCTCTACACATGGGCAAGTGTTTTATGAAGTTCAATTTCAAGTACTTTATCTGCTATTTTGCTTCAATACAAGTCTACTGGAGTTCTTGTGCAGGTCTCACAGTCAAATGATATAAAATACGATATAAAACATTGTAAAAACACATGTACAATCATATAAATAGATACATCTCATCTGTTTCTGAGACGTGGTAAAGTGCATATACAACACGCAGCGACATATCCTGCAAAGACGTCAAGCATCAAGTTGACCCACAATGTCAACTTCTGTTATCTACAACTCAAAGGTGAAAGCGTGTTATTTGCCCACAGGGAACACACTTTTTCTCTTTTTTTTTGCTTTCGGCTTCTCCCTCTCTGGGAGTACATTGGATGTGGCCTCCCCTGTGGCTGGGGTCGATTTAAAGTGTCCAATTAACAATGAGCAATGGGGACTGGGTACCTTGCTCAGGGTTACCGCAGCCCCTGACCTGGCAGGGACTCGATGAATAAGCTAAGTAACCTTACTGCTCCATGTGACATCGAGACAATGACGGAATGATAATAAGGTCGATCACTTATGCCGTGAATATCCAGCAATATTTGGATCTAAGGAGTGGTTTCCAATAGAAATTCACCAAACAACAGTTAAAAAAAGCGGATTAGGACTGTGTCAATCCAGAAGGTAGAATGCAGTCCAATTTATACACACAATCCCACATGAACAGCCTGAAAGATCACATTTCTGCTGACATTAACAGAGCAGTCAGTGCTCAGTGATCATGAAGCACTGCAGTGTGAGCATCTCTCTCCCTCTCTCTCCCTCTCTCCCTCTTTTTCCTCTCATTCTTCCAACGATTGCTCCAACAGTAGAGATGGGACAACTCTACTGTTCAAATCTAATCCAGTATCGGTATCAGGTGCTGACACGGACTTCATTAACATATTGGGTATTGGGCCAATATCATTGATCCGTGTGCTGATTCTATTGGTAATGTCTTTGTCACACAAAATAATGAATTAGTGAAAGTACAGTTTAAAAACTGTTGTACTTCCTTTGTGCTCATAAATGTATATATATATATATATATACAGTATATACAGTATAGTTCTGCAGAATTTACAGCACTGACCAAAGCAAACTGGATCTTATGTTCTTTTATGATTTTATTAGCTTGTAACTATACTAGAGCTGAAGCGATTAATCGATGAATCGATTATTAATCGATTACTAAATTAATCGACAACTATTTTGATCATCGAATAATCGGTTTGAAGCTTTTTTCACGATTAAAACAAGATTTCCGATTGTTTAAGCTTCTTAAATGTGAATATTTTCTTCATTTTTCAATCATTAAAAGTCAAAGATTTTGGTTTGTGGACAAAACAAGACATTTGAGAACATCATCATTTCCAGGTTTGACAAACACCGATGAACATTTTTTAAGGTCTTCTGATATTCTGAACGCCAAACGATTAATCGATTATGAAAATAATCGTTAGTTGCAGCTCTAAACTGTACATTTAAATATAATACATAATAAATCACTACTCCTCACACTCCTTAAAGTTTGCAAAGACAAAACAGACAACACTTCAGCACGTCGTATACTTGCAAACACCATGCAGTCCAAAAATGGAGAGATTTCCCTGACACGCCTCCACGGGATCTACGTCTGCAGAACAATCCCACATACGTGCCGGGGCTGGGATACACACCTGCGAGTCCCGCGGTGCACTGGCTGCCTCGAGGCTGACTGTGGTGGTTGGCCCCACATGTTAGCGGCAGGTCTGTGATTCGCTGCTGCGCCGTGCCTCTTCTCACTCAGTGATCCCTGTGTGTGTGTGAGTGTGTGTACACCGCTCAGCTGGTAGCCCCGCCACCGCCGCCGCTGCTGACGTCCTCTGCTCAACACTGTGGCGTCAATTCATTCAAAACATCCTCCTTCCCGCCTCTGTGGTGCTCGGCTGCTGTGGCGGAGCTAAAAATACACGCAGCCCACTGAACTGTCCCCTCTGCGCTCGTGTGAGGCTTGTGATGGATATTATCAAGGCTCCGTTAACCTAACCAGTACATCATGTAAGAGGCCCCTGGAGCAAGAAGTGAAACCACCAGCGACAAAAGCATTAGCCATGTAATCATATTCTCTCCTCACCTCTCGTGTGCTCTCCTCTAATGTAAGCATTCTCTCCAGCAAAGCCCTGGCATCAGTGCACTTCCCTGAACTGGACTGGACTGGAAGCCCTGCCTGCTCCATTCCCACTGCAGTCATGCAGGCAACAAACAGCAAAAAGAAGAGGGGGGGAAAAGGAGAGTAGGAAGGAAGGAAGGAAGGGAGGGAGGGAGGAAAGAAGAAAGGAAGGAAGATGATTTACAGCAGTGAGTAAGGAAAAATAGATGAGGGACTGATCGGGGGAGTGTAGGAAGTGAGAGAAAGTACACCGCGACTTAAACTGCATTATAAATTGACATTGATTGATTATTGTATTAAGTATATATATACTGTGCCGGATAAATGATAAATGGTCTGTATTTATATAGTGCTTCTCTGCTCTTGACGACCACTCAAAACACTTTACACTCACCCTTTCACACGCATACATATGCATTAAGGCTGAAAGATGCTGAAGTGGACCAGAAACTGCTGATTGAGACCGTTAATTCCACAAGAAAATGTGAATTGACATTATAAATCAAGCGAGAAGTAAAAGCTCCTTTTCCCCTAGAGTTATATTCTCAGATGACAGTCGCCCCCTGGTGGCTATTCTACATATTCCTACTTCCTGGTTGGCCTCATTGAGTAAACTGTGGATGACTAAATGGTCTATCTTTGCAGTACATACTCTATTTCCTTTGCAGGTTGACGCTAAACGGCTTAAATAGGAGAATGCTGTTAGATCAGAGGAGTGTGTGTTGGGGAGGCGTCAGACAACATGAGGAATGACAGTGATGCCTGGGCTACGACCCAACAACGGAGGAGACTGATGACAAATGCTCCCTATCAGCTAATAAACGGAGTGGGGGTCCAGGTGAAAAATGTTTTCCGTAACAGCCGAGGACTCAGGAAGTCAACTCACAGATTAAACGGAAAGCACACGTGCAGGTAACACTTCCAGCTGCTGTTGCCCTCTTCCTCCCCTGAGGTTCATCCTCTGCTGCGCTTCCTCATCCATCTCCACTCTCCTTCACATCTCATTAGCATTCCCCAGGAGTCAAAGCACTGAGAGTAAAGACCCTCGTCAACGCTCTGGAGATGATAATCTGAGGGTCTAACCACCACCACGGCCATTTGAATTGTGCAGAAGAACTCTATGACAATCGTTTATACCTGGTACATGAATGTCAAGCAAATGTACAACACTGGCAAACAACTGAACTGAAAAATAAAGACAAGATGCACAAACCAAATATGTACATGAGGGATTTTCAGAAGGGAATATAACGTATTGGACAGGTTTTATATTTTTATATTCAAATGTCCAAAATGTTTTTAAAGAGCAAGAATTATGAGATTAAATTCTAGGATTACAGTGAGAAAAAAACCATAATTCTGAGATTAACGAGAACAAAAAGTCATAGTCATGAGATTATAGTATGAATTCTGAGATTAAATTGAGAAAAAAGTCAGAATTCTGACTACATCTCAGAATTCATGCTATTTTATTATTTCTTTCTTTCAATTTTTTTTACATGTGGCCCTAATACTAGTAATTGTAAATATATAATAAAATAAAATGCAATGTAGATCATGTATAAACTAAACAATAAATTATACTAAAACTTGAAATAATGATCCAATGACAGATCCTGAACAAATATGTCATAATATACTGTATATATATATGTTATATGTTAATCTGATAATCTGATTATTTCTTTCATCACTCCCAACAAACAATAGCATGACTCACAATAACCGAGTGCAAAGAGAACATGAATATGAACATGTTCAGTAAGAAAATGAGAGATCTTAAAAGAGAGCGATAAATATTTCAATAAATGTAAATAAAACAAAAAAAAAAAACACACAATCGTCCTTTACTTAGAAAACAGGCTGCGAGCAGAACCATTATGGGATGTAATTACCTTGTGAAAAGTGAAGGAACTGCCCGGCAAAGTTCATTTGAGGTGAGCAATAAACCTGAATGACTGTAGACGTCGTCTTGCACGTCCTCAAGACAAATGTGCAATAGATTTGTCCTATTTTTCTCATCTAATTAGCATATTCCCACTGTGTGATGGATACAGAGTCGCCCACATCCTGTATGCTGGTGCACTGCTACTTACCAGGGAGGAATCAGACGTGGAAAAACACGCTCTTCTGTCCAAGTTTGTCTTAATAGCGACGACGGCCATAAAGCAGTGTTCCTGTTCTATCAACATACATCAGCCGAGCCTGTTTCAACTGTGTGCACGGACCTAAGTGAGTTTGCAGGACAGAGCACACAGCACGATCAGATAGATGTACAATTTGCTGTTTCAGCCCTCTCCCTCTCTCCCTTTCTCTCTCTCTGTCTACTCTCAATCACACAGTTACAGTACACAGCCTCTGCAGCGAGGGATGAAACAATAACACCACATTTTACTGTCCCTATAGAGAGAATAAGGACGGAAGAAAAGGCGACTTGCAGAGAAACAATGCAGCCATTAGCCAACACTCTTTATAGCGGCCATATGCGAGCTGTGAGATGTGGTCACCCCTCGCCGTGTCGCGTCCACTCTGCACAAACTGCTGACCGACTGCAACCAGAGCTTTATGTCGCTCCCAAAGTCCTCTTTATCAGATCCCATCCCATTCAGACAGAGGAGACGAGGGCCGGAGGACGCGGGGCAGACGGAGGGCCCGAGGGCTGCTGCAGTGCCAGCTCAATAATCCACAGACAGACGTATAGATAAGAGCAGACAGCTGAATGAAGACGGTTTAGGTCGATACACGCGACAGACGGCCGGGTCAGCATCCGTATCTCAGTCCATCACTTACGTCCACCGACTGCTTTATGTCACTAAAACCCATTTGGCAAACATAAAAGTTCTATATACCATAAACAATTAAAGTATTACTCGTCAGAATGACTCAACAGCAGTATCTAGTGGCTACACACAGAACAGCACATGCACACAGTCCACTACCACTTAATTATTCAAGAGGGAAAAATCCTCCAGAATCCGAGCTCTGCCTCCCGTGTAAAAGGGTTATAGGTGACGACTAATCACGCGTGCCTTCAATTCAAACATCTGCCAGACTTGGAATATAGAGAAAAGGCTTAAATTGGATCATGAATAAAAAATTAGCCCCCATTGCGTCTCAGCACAAAAGCAAATTAGAGCGGACTGGTGAGAAGTCGCGCAGCTGTGTGGTCAATGGGCTCAATAAATGCTGCAGTGAGTGAAATTGCTTTAACCCCGAGGACTGCTCTCTCACCGGCAGAGGCCGGACGGGCAAAACAATCATATTTAAATCCGGCGATCCACCGTGAGTCCAATATACGCGATCTGCTGCTAAACATCATCTGGTGTTTAGACATTCAGCACCTCGAGGAACGTGTTCGGAGCGAACCACAGCGGCGCGAACACCGTGTAAGTCAATAACTGTAAGATCAAGAGATTCGAGGCAGTGAGCGCAGAGAACTTATGTACTCGCAGAATTCTTTGCTTCTTTTTTAACAGGACACGAGACGATTTCCTGCTCCGACAGGATCACAAAGCACGGGGAGAGGTTCAAACACTCAAGGTCACCGCGAGTTTAAAAGCTGATTATGTTTCCCTCTGATTTCAAAACAGGACACTGACATTTATCACGTCATAAAGTTAGAAAACAGAGCGATTAAGTCCATTATTCACTTTCTAAACCCCACCAAAATACACGACTGAGCTGAGAAGACTGCAGACGCTAAGGATTTGACAGATTTTTATTATTACAGTCACTTGATTCTTAATTATGTACATAAAATGATTGGTTATTAAATGAACGTGCTGACTTGGTGCTACCGTGTCATCCCTGCATGTCATTGAGTGTCTGAAGTCGTTCACAGGACATGATCATGGTCTTATCTTGTGCTTTTACTGTTGTTTTACAGATTCTGCTACATGGAACACATCGTGCTTCGAATACCGATCGCTATATAATAACTTTGACATAACAAACCTTTACTGCATAACGTATTTTTTTTATCTAAATGCAAATTCTGTGCTTGCACAAACTCTCCTGTATTAGATTTTCCACATTAAGGTCACTGTTTTCGTTTCTTTTCTTTTCTTTTTTTATTATTGCTCATCACTTTTTTACCCAGTAAAGAGTTTGAATACGCTGGGTAGAATGAGAGTAAGGGTGGGTTCTTTCATATGCTCGATTTTCACACCACATTCATCTTCAAACTAATCACTGCCAGGAGAACAGTGTGGGACCTGCTCCTCTCTGCAGAGGCTCCACTCTCACTCTGGCAGAATGCGGCAGAGAGAACTGTCATCTGAATTCAATCAGAGAGAGAGAGAGAGAGAAGGAACGTACAAACTCTGTTCTTCAGCTCAGTAGAAATGACATTCGAAAAGTTTTGCTCTCATATATGAAATATTGAGATTTCTGTAACCTGGTTCATGCCAGCTTCATTTAAGGAACACAGAAATCTAAATATACAAAAAGCAGCGACTTAAATGTTACTGTGCAAACGCCATCGAAACCAGAGTTACCTTGCCTCCGTCTGCTTCTCCTCCTCCTCCTCCTCCTCCACACTGAAACGCTCCAGCTCTGTGTCACGATCAGCAGAGTGCGTCTGCTGACCGACGGGCAGACAACTGCAACAGCAGCTCCCCATCCCAGCTCTGGCATCTCCTCCGCTGACTCCCTGCTCTGACTCCCGCTCCAGCTCTGACTGGACTACCTGCTCCGGCTGCCTGGACGGAGAGTGACTCATCCCAGATAACGCCTATCATCCCACCGAGCACACCTCAGGCCTGCAGCTCTGTCACTGCAGGTTAAATATTGCGAGGCCTGATGGAACGCTCCCTTTTGTTGTGCCGCAGCACAAGCGTCCACTGTAGCCACACTCTGTCAATCTGCTCTTTGTTTTCCGAGGTTTTTTATTCAGTCCGAGAAGAGTACGTATTGTCTGGGCCCTGACACCAGCCTCCTAATTAGTCACCGTGAGATGGGAACTCGACAACGCGCAGCTGTTTATAAATCTCCAGCTTACACGCGGGCCGCCACGGCAACGAGGACGGAAGATGGATGCGCGGACATAACGGCGGTGCACGCCTTAAACATGATACAAGCACCTACTGATAATGACAAATGGTCAACATAAATCAGCCTGGAGCAGCGTGGGGACTCGCTACCTCAGTGAATGCTAATATCACTCCCTATGTGTGTCCGCTGCTTAAAGTGATGTTAGCGTGTGCGGGATTAATGATTCACACTTCCAAGGCAAGATTGGTGCTGTTAAAGGAAAATGAAGTGTTAATAATGGTCCATGGAGTTTATGTATGTGTGTTTTAGGTGCAACGACAAGCAAAAGAGCACTCGCTATTAACTTGACCTTGAAGTGCTTTCAGCCTTTTTTCTTCACTAACTTCCTTCCGAGCGCAGCAGACATTTCGCGGCGATGAAAAGGAGGAGAAGTGCACCAAGGTCGGACTTCTATTCACCTGTGGCGGCACAAGCTGAAGAGCCAGCATTTTGCCAAATAAAAACAAGGACTTAAGACTGCAGGGACGTAACTTTTTCAGGGTATATGCAGGAGTACGAGACCATCTCAAATTACACATATTTAACTTATCTATAGAGCAAAACCATACAAGGGAAGTCATAAGCTAGAAAGGAACAAAGCTCGAACAGATTTTCGGATATTATTTCGCGCCAGGAGGAGCGTGAGGGCCCTGAGCCGATCTTACAGGGCGAGCATGCCTGTGCATCGTTGTTTTTAACAAACGCGGGGAAGGAAAATAAATGGACAATGGAAATACCTCATGAAATCGGAGACTTAATAATTTTCATTTTCCCGAAATTGATTTATCAACTTTTAATACCTTTAATACCTGTTTTTAATAGAAACAAATGTAGTCATACTGCTCCATTCGAACCAATGACTTTGCACAATGCAGATTAAGCCTATTGTCTACATCTCGTGTCAACCGGCGACACGGGAAGTCAAGGGTAGCACAAACAGAGGCAACAGCAATATTGTAAAGTGAGACGGCTACAAGCAGATTGACGAATAACTGAAAACACAATGGCTCGTCCATGAAAAGTGGTCTCCACAGCTCAAAAAAAACCCAAACGTTCAGCACTTTTAAGGGATAAACACTTCTTCTCCACGTCCACCCGTGCTGCCGCTGTATCCACACAAATGCTCCCACGGTCAGGTCTGATAGTATTGCTTGACAGAGCCTGTTTGCATATGAAGGACACGGCACACAAAATAAAGCCAACAGAAGCAGAATAAAAAATCGGCGAACTGCACTTATTATCTGTGTTCCATCATTGTTATTGCAGCACATTAAATGCTGCAATAAGAATGATGGAACACAGCGCCCGCACGATTTCATCACTTCTTTCATGATCTGTCAGTTTCATCAGCAGCACAGGACACACACACAAACATACGCACACGTGAATATGGCAAATAAATAAATAATAACACGAAGCATTTCCTACAGCACGGTATAGGAGTAAGGTAAGTATTTATTTCTGTTCTTATCTTGTAAGTAATGATGCAGCACAAGACAAATGCCTTTATTTTTCCTAGGAGAAGACAGTAGTAGTAGTCGTAGTAATCTGATGCATCTGGGATTCTGCCTGTCACGAATGACAAAACCATTTCACATCTATTTTCAGCTGAAAAAAGTCACGCTCTCATGAAACAGCTTAAGGGAAGACAGGAGAAGAGGAAGAGAGGAAGACTGAACAGAGGGTCACAGTTGATCGAGTTGATCAGATGACACAAACGAAACATGTAAGCATTTTCTGTGGTAAATAATGTACAAATGCAAGCCTGGCTAACACCAGACTGCACTTTAATCCCATTTGAGATTGAGTTTCAGTCTGGAAAAGGGTTTAGTCAAATGCCTCTGTATGCAATTGGATCAGATCAATGAACCACATCCATGGCTCCCAACCTGGGGTCCAAGCCCCCACCAGAGATCATATGACTGCTCTGAGTTTGTGAGGTTAATATAATTATATCTGTGCATCCCAATCAGACACTCTACTGGATAATTAGAAGTCAGTATCACCCAAATAAAAACTAGCACTTTTTTGGTCCACCTTTCAATTTATTAAGCCATTTATCGCCAACACCTGATCACTTTCCTGTTGTGTGAGTGAAAGTGAAAGTGCCAAAGACTCACCGGGATCAACAGCACAGTAAGAACAGGAACAAAAACCTATAACTGCTGTTTATTTTTGCATATAAATGAACTTTTTACTTCTTTTTCTGTGCAAGCCCCCTGGACACAAGCAAGGGGGGCTTCAAGGAAAAAAGGTTGGGAACCAACCATTCAAAAACCATTCAACAAAGGTACTTGTTGTAGTCAGTTATCTCCTGCAGTAGTGGCGTCAAACAACTGATGCCCGGGGGACCTCCGTGGAGCGAGAGTTTAACCGACTTCCTCCACGAATCAAAAGACAACTGGTCGCTATGTTGGATGTACACAATATAAAAGCTGCTTGACGTCGCTACTCTGTCCTCGCTGCGTTAAGCCCGCCTCTAGACGATTCTGCAGTTGGCCAAAACGACGTCCTTGCCAAACTTGTTAGCGGAGCGAAATCAAATCGCTGGCAGACTCGGATTGGGCTCAACCAGGCTACACGAACACAAACACGTCCCATCATTTGCAAACAAGTAAAACTGCAGAGTTTTATTTTTTTCTTAGGAGAGCAGGCGGTTCCTACTGTACTCTGTGGGACACTTTAGAGGCAGTTTATTTGTAGGACAAATGCAACACAGTCTGCACTGCGCCCAAGCAGTTCCTCACACTAACCAGACACAGCAAGTGTGTCTGAGTCTGAGGACGGACGTGCACATCTGTTCTACATAAATATGTAAATAGTACTTGCCCTGTGGAGTGCACATAGTGTACAGCAGGAAAGCTCTTGGTGTTCTGGGATCTTTGTAAGTCAAACATCTGCAACAGGAAGCTCAAATATCATCTTGTGTGCAACGTCCAAAACAAAGTTTAGACATGATCTCTCTCTCAGGAAAGAATAGAGATTTAAAGACGTCAATTTCCACACTGGAGTCCACAGAGGTCAGCCCGACCGAAGGAGACTGTCAGCGTTAGCTATTAACTTGACCTTGAAGTGATTTTAGTCTTTTCCTTTAGTAACTTCATTCCCTGCACAGCAGAAATCGTGCAGTGATGAAGAAATAGAAATGTAACAAGACGGGACAGGACTTCTATTCGCATGTCGCAGCGCAAGATGAAAAGCCGATATTTTGTCAAAAATAAATGGTAAAAAATGACAGCACTGCACACAGGAAGTAGAGATGTTCCGATACCATTTTTTCCCTCCTGATACCGATACTCGTGCTGTCGGTATCGGCCGATACGAGTACCGATACCGATACCGAGTACCGATTCCGATACCAGTGTGTTAAAAAAAAAAATCATACTATGCCTGCGTGTGATACTGTGATATGATTATCATTGTGGTAAGGCCTTGCTCAGGTTAAACCCTTTGTAAAACATGAATGAATACAGCAAATGGAAGCCATTTATTTTTATATTTATTTTTAAATAGAACAGTATAAAAAACAGCAGTGCAACAGCAACTTAAATAAATATAGGAATAATTATAAAAAACTAAATAAAGTGCAGCCATTATGTACTAAAATAAAAAGGCATTTAAATCTTTAAATAGTGCAGTATCGTGGTACCGATACCAGCATTTTCGGTATCGGAACAACTCTAAAGTGCTTTGTTTTACGTCAAGACAGACAGAGGCAACCGGAACATTGTGCTAGTAAAGTGAGACGGCAGCAAACAGGGTGGAGCATGACTGAAAACACAAAGAAGTGTCCACAAAAGGACTCAAAAACGCCCCAAAATCTTATCTGAAACATCATCAGACATCAGTGACTACACTGGAGTCCACAGAGGTCACCCTGACCAAGACAGACTGTCAGCACGTGCTGCTAACTTGACCTTGAAGTGATTTTAGCTTTCTTTCTTCAGTAACTTCATTCCCTGCACAGCAGACATTGTGCAGTGATGAAAAGAGATGTGTAGCAAGGTGGGACACAAGATTAAAAAGCCGGTATTTTGTCAAAAAATGAAGACTTAAAACTGCAGAATGTAACTTTTAAATTGGAAGAAATATCATACTGTTCATTCAAACCATTGTCAAACGAGTGTGGACACTGTGTATACTAGTGTTATGGATCTCGTGTCACCCGGCGACATGATTGAAAACACAAAGAAGCGAACTCTACGGCTCAAAACTATGTCTGCAACATCCAGAACTAAGTTTAGACATGATCACGCTCTCAGAAAACGATACAGTGGAGTCCACAGAGGTCAGTGGGAAGTGAAGTAAAGCTCTGTGTAATTAGTTTCGACTTCTGCCAAGGAGGTGATGCTTTTGGCTGTCTGTCTTATTGTGAGCAGCATCACTCCAGTAAGTAAAGGACAGATTAGGATGACGTTTTCAGGGGATGTAAAATATGGCCAGATTTAATGACTTCTTTGTTACATGGAGCAAAGAAACCACAAAACATTTCAACATCATTTCATTTTTTTAGATATTTGCAACTATGGGATTACTTTGAGAGCGAGAGAGAGATGAAACCAAATATGAACCAGCACAAAAACAGTGCAATTACCACTGTGACAGGAATATACAATTCAGGGAGATGCAGAGTAATATCGGCATTATGTCAGCAATTAATGGCGAGTAAGGGAAATACAACCTTATATGTGAAACAGGAATGGGAAAAATAGTAAGATGTGAATATTTCTGAGGATGAATGGAGAATGGAGAGAGAGAATATACATGGAGAGAATATAATAAGATTCTATTCTTATTCTGTCTTATTCTAAGATTCGATTATGGTCAATATCCTGGGTTACGAAAGTCTTGTATAGTCTTGTATTTTGGTAATATGGCAGGAGATATTGGGTCAAGAGCTGACAGATACCTATTCAAAATAATACAAGCAGCCTGTAACTGAGGTTGGGAAGCACAATTTTTCCAAAATACTACCCCTATTCTACTAATACAAAGCTAAAAGCAAATCGCCGAAGTATTCCTTTAAGTAACCGATCAATAATCGATTAACCAATGCAGCCCTACTGATCTGAACATCACGGGTGAGTTTCTGCTGCTTCTTTGAAAAAAAGGAAAGAAAGAAAGAAACATTTACCTTCCTGCCTGAGCCCAGAGGAGCCCCAAACAAGGAAGGATATTCTTAGAAATGTAACTTTCCTTCAAAAAATGACTGAATAATAATTATACACTGATAATCTGAGGGATTTAAGGTCATTTAAGGACCTTGGGGCTATTTTTTTTTTTTTTCAATGATGTTTTCAAGTCAGCAATAATGTATGGATTTGCTGTGTTTGCAAAAAAAAAAACCGGGAAGCTTCATTAAGACACTCGTAACATAATGGCCAATGGGGATATTCAACATATTTTTAACGTGCTTCAACACACCCAAAACATCTCAAGGCTAATTACCTCATGCTGTCCAGGACATTATTAGTCTCCTAATTACAAAGATCTAAAACTCAAGCTAAAAACACAAAAAGCAGAGGAATAAAGAATAAAAATCCAAGATAACAAAGACGGACTCATCGCATGAGTAAATGAAGCTGAGACGGAAACAGTTTCGCTTTTTTTTTTGGTGAGTTTGAGTGCGGGTATCACAAAGTCCTCTCCCGATTGTCCCACAGCTATTGTAAGCTCAATCAACAATGTGAACTGTGTCCTCAACAGGACACCATTGTACCTCAGTGGGGTCATTTTCTTTTCCCACGGGGAGCGATAGAATTACACATTTCCTACATTCAGTGAATGCCACTGATTTGGTGGAGAGGAAACCTAATTCAGCGGTTTCCCTGCTTTTTACAAGGGAATGACTTAACACAACTCAATTATCATTAGATATATCAGGCAATAGAGAGAATACATTCATATTTCTGATGGCTAAAGCTCCAGCGTGGAACATTTAGGAGGGTTTGTGTTCATGTGTGTTACTATAAATGTGTAAATGTAATGTATAGATAAAAATGGCTCCCATAGCCTTAAAAGGCATGGAATAAATAATTGTTTACTTCCGGCAAGGTAGCTTACTACACACATTAAGACATGTTTGGGAAACAAACAAAGGGATGAATGGAGGAGTCCTGCAATCTGCAGTCTCACCATTAGATGTCGCTACTTCTTACACAGCTGATCTTTAAAGTCTACGATCTACGACGCTTTCCACTACTTCATAGCACAGTCTCTGAACTGGAATACGGCTGAACGGGTTGTGATTTGGCTCACGATCGCTGGCTTTCGGCAGTGCAGTCACTAAATACTTTAACATAAGTAATACTAAGTTATTTATTGAATTTTCCTTGCTAAAAGTTGGAGATTAACGCATGTTTTCAGGATTTTTAAGTCTTTTTCACGGATCTATAGTTCGAATCGGTTTTAATCTTTTTTCAGGATTGAAACAAGATTTCCGATTGTTTAAGCTTCTTAAATGTGAATATTTTCTTAATTTGTTTGCGCTGGATTACAAAGAAATAATCCAAAGTGAATCATTTTGGTTTGTGGACTAAACAAGACATTTGAGAACATCATCATTTTTTAAGGTTTTCTGATATCTTATGGATTAATCGATTAATCGAGAAAATAATCGTTAGTTGCAGCTCTAAAGGAAAAGCTCCATTAGTTTGTGTTGTCTTTCTCTCTCTCAAACACACACACAAACAGACACAGACTGACAGCACATACAGTATCATGTTCACCTGGCACACAGTGCCGTCTGGGATTAAACTGTAATGATTTTTCAAAGATTGCTTTCAAATTGGGTCTCTTCCTTGGAGATTTGCAGGACGTGTGACAGCCACACACACACTCATCCCTAATCTCATCCCATCACTTCACTCTATTTGTTATTATCAGGGCATCAAAAGCACCGTGAAGAAAATGTCTGAGTAAAAAAAAATCAAATGGATCAATAAATCATTCTTAGTGTTGTTATTGAGAGAGTGGGAACGGCAGAACTGTTGGGACGGTAAAAATAACACCAATGAACTCTGAACAATCCTTCCTTTGTGCTCGGCTAAATTCCACCATCAACACACACACACACACAATCTAGCGCCTGTTGACATGGCAGCAGCATGCAGACGTCCTGCCGGAGTTTGTTTCTGTTTGTTTCCTGGACAGCCATGAGAGGAGAAGAAAAGGGGGCAAACAACAACACCACTTTCTATCTAAGAGCCCACTTACTTTGTGCTAATGACCTGTCTCTGTGCCACTGCAGGTCGTCCCTGCAGTATTTTTTTTTTAAAACGCTGACTCTCGCAGTTGTAAACTCGAGAGTTGTATCGCTTGTTTGGGATGCTTTTTAACGACAGCGAACCATCCTGAGTGTCTTCAGCGTTTTGTCGTTGTCAGCTAATGTGAGTCTTGCACCTAAACCTTTTAAATCCAAACCAACTCGTGGGTTTCAGGCCCAGAGAAGTAATTAAATAACCAGGTGTGCGTCTATTCTTACAGCTTGCTTACTGGAGCCAAGACGACTTGGCACAAATGGCACAAAACTGCAAAGTCGTCGTCATCATCGTCGTCATTACAGCATCATCTATGGGTGCAATAAATCAAAACGCTGTAAAGCACCCAGAGGTAATATCTCTGACGATGACTCCGTCACAAGAGAATAATAAATATGGATTACACGTGTCGTGTAGAAACCTTTCCGAAACGGAAGTGCAATGAGACGGTTGTGCTCATCAAAGTCATTATTCATAGAAACACACGTGGGACTTCGTCGTCGTCGTCGTCGCACTGCATCAAAAATTAAAAAGAGATCTATTTCTACGATTCTATATAACCATATTATACGCTCGATGAATGTGATCATTATTAAAACATTGTCTCCGTGTTCATGTGGCAAGATTTACCATCAAATATTAAACACAAAGAGGTTCAAGTGTTTAAAATGATGCTCATTTTGACTGAAGCTGTGATTCACCTTCATTCTTCATTCATTTAGATGAGGGCTGCAACTAGAGATTATGTTAGCTGTCTATTAATCTGTTACTCAATTAAGTGATCATTCACTTTAACTAAAGATAAAGATATTGTCTTTATTCACTTAGAGGAGCAAAGAATCCAGATAATTAGGGCTGAAACAATTACTCCTGTGTTTTTAAGGACTTAAAGCAAGTTTTCAGATATGTTCTGGTTTCTTTGCTCCATATAAACAAAGAAATCATTCCAACTGAATTATTTCTGCTTTTTGGCCAAGACAACAAGACATGACATTTGAGAAGATTGTCTTTTCCAGGTTTGTTTCATGACATTTTCTGGATACTAAATAATCGTTAGTTGCAGCCCTCCAGATAATATCCACATTTCTGAAACTGCAGAACTTGTTTTTATTCCGTTCATTCTCAAACTAATTACCAAAATAGTTGATGACTTACGTATTTTCCTACAATTAACCGATTCGTTGTTGCAGCCTTAATTTAGTACGTAAAGAAGGATATTAGCAATCCTCCAGGATACAATTAAATCATCAGTCAACTCTGGCAGAGAGATGAAACAGTGATATACCGCGTGCAGAGACGTCCAGCTGTGCTCGGGATAAGCCTCACATCCACAGGAGAAGCCGTGATGCTGCCCTGAAAACAGGACCCTTGCACCGACAAGTCGCCGCCTGATTTAGCTGCCTTGACATTTAGGCCGCCATATATCACACGGAGCCGCCGTCGCATTGTTCTCACTTCTTACAGGGGAAAAGTGGGCGAACGAGAGGCTCACAAAGGCCACCTTCGTTTTACACGCTATATAAGTGTCAGCGACAACAACTTTGTCCGATGAGACCGTTTTATGTCTTCTTTTTCTTTTACAGACACACTTTTGGACACCGGAATGTCTTTCCAAGTGGCTGAGGACAAGTGCTTTCTTAATCTCTGTTTATAATTGAATGTGAGTCATCGCCGATGACAGGGATTTTTGATTTAAAAAGTGCAGCCAAAAAAACAACACAAACTTTAAACAAGCCACTGTGGGAGGAGCCATTCACAAATATGCAGCTCTTATGAGGAATTTCCACTTTGTGTTACGGTGGACTTTCCAAAGACTTATCTGATTGCGTTTAGCATGACTTTCTGGACGCTGTCCAGGCCTCTTTTCCTGCAAAGCACGAGTCTAACACACACTGACACACGAGAATCCACACAGAGATGGAACCAGTGCTGCAGATGGAATTGAAAAGCGTCACGTCTCATCTGGATTATTTCCGACGCAGTGTTTGCACGTCTTGATCGGAACTTGAGGACGTCCAAGACGCAGCTTATCTTCCAATCGCCAGAGCTGGACATTAACGTAATCTAGAGGAATGACGGTTTACAGATACTCCATAAATTGTAAGAGGGTCGATCTCTGAGGCTTAAACGAATCTGACAAAAAGAATGTAAAGGCATATTTCTGTCTTTGTGATTCCAACTGTTCCAACATGTCGCCTTCTTCTTCTTCTTCTTCTTCTTCTTCTTCTTCTTCTCTGCACACGGGCTGAGCGAAGCAAATGTGTAAAGTAACGTTTGCCGCCACCGTTCTCCTGGTGAGAATCGAAACAGATTGCACTGCATGCAGTTGCCTCTCCGCAGTGCACTGCACTTGGATTAACATCTGGCACGACGCCAGTGATTAGATGAAAAAGTCAAGACATCTTAGCACTGTGCAATGTATTTGTAGTAATGATTAAGTACATGGAAGAAAAAACCTGGGTCAGACCTGCAGTAGCTCCATACAGGAGAGGAAATCACAACAAATCATCCCACTATTCCTATTAAATTCATAATAATGTAATATCAGGGTTTAGGGTTAATATTAGGACGCGCTGCTCCCAATTTAGCTTCCCTTCACAAGCTTCAATGGATTTTCCAAACACAGATGAATGTTGACGTTGAAGTAACTGCGAGATACGGAGCTAGAACCAGATATTCACATAAAGCGAGGTTTGTCATACTTTCATTCATTCAGACGAAAGGTGAGGGGTGACGGTGGCTGAGCATAAGCTTTCAAATCATCACGTGGGGCTTTTGTTCACTTACTCTATCCATGGCTTACTTTAACTGGCCCTACTTTGATTTTATGTGTTGCTTTTATCCACTATTTCACCGTTACTGTTAACAATTTCATGTTTTTGTCTGTTTGAAAGCAGCATGATTTTGATTTTACTGAATTAGAATGTAAAGTAAAGATAAAGGACGACATTATTTGAGTTTGTAGTGTTTGGGACATTCTCACTGAAACAATTACCCACGAGTGTATTGTGTAATTATGGGGTGGACATTAAAATCAAAACAAACTTCACACTGTGCTCTTTGACTTTGGGAATTCTTGTCCTCGCTGCCTCAGTAATCCAATCAAGCAATATATCTCTGTCACCACACGTGGTCACACCCCTCTCTTGTAACCTTTACAGTCTCTCTCCCTCCCTCCCTCTCTCTCTCTCTCTCAAACACACACACACATCAAGGCTGGACACCTAATGGAGAGAGTAGAGGTCCTGCATGGAGGCTGTGAGGAGAATTTTAATAGCCTTCCTCCCGTCCTGCCATAGACACTGCCACTTCTTCCCGCTCACAATGCGGGCAGGGAAAATTGCTCTCCCCTATCAGATGGGACCACCGCGTGTTCATCCATATGTTGACACGCTGCTGTGTCATTAGTCACGCGGCATACGTGCCCATTTCTTCACAGGCACCATGTGAACAGTGCGGTGTTTGACAGCAGCTACCACACGAGTGGGGACTGGAGCAATTTGCACACATTACTTAGCCAACTGGGCATGAGACAATATGGAAATGTCCTGTCATGATTCTCCTGACCATGATCCGGCCTAATGTCCATAATCCATCCTCATTTGGTCGATAACAGATGTTACTTATGAGGGATGGGAATAGCCCAAGACACCACGATACAATAGTATCACAATACGATATTGTCACGATAGTATTTGCAAAATCAAATTGCGATATATTCACACAACAGCTCTAGTGAGAGTGAACACTTGGCACCATCTAGTGATTTATTTTATGCTAATCTACAAAAATTGGAATTTATTTTTGTCAGTTGAAATATTATATATCATAAAAATCTATACTTGGTGTCTCAAGGGGCGATATAACTCAAAATATTGCGATATGTCACCGTATCGATCTATTAATAAGGTTTTTGAAAAGAAACTAATCCTACAAAAAAGTTACCCACATTACAAAATGTTGTAATTTTACTAAAAAAAGCTACTAAAATAAAAAAACAAAACACTTATAGTTTCAAAATAAAGTTAGAAAACATCTTATGTTACCATCAAACTAAAAAGATGGTGGCTCCCCCTTGTGGCCCTTTCAAAGTAAATCACTAGAACTGTGTGTGGTCAAAAGTTATCTGAACTATTGACAAGTGCTTTCATTCACAATTATCTTACTACGTTGTTTTTTGCTGTTCATATCGCGATAATATCGTGTATCCTTACATCCAGCTGTGATGAGACTTGAACGCAACAATGTAGTGAAGAGCCACTCACTTGATGAAGTAGCTGGCTCCTTCGTCCGTGAAACCCTCTTCCCATCCTCTTGGCAAATCTGCAACACGGACAACAACACGCAGAGTGAGTGTACACACACACACACACACACACACACTGCAGCAAAACTATCACGTCCTCCCCGTGTCCTGCAAAAACCGCGTACCTGACCGTATCATGTGTCCAGAGTTAACCGGTTCCCCCGTGCGCGGATGGAGCCAAGTGGTGCTTTGAGTCTGATCACTGCAACAGACACACACAGACACAGACAGACGAGAGAGAGACAGACAGAGAGAGAGAGAGAGAGAGAGACAGACAGACACCTGTTACTGAGCGATAATAAGAGAGAAAAACACTCACGGAAATCCTTCACACTCGGTAAGTATCGGACTCGGTAAGTATCGCGCGCTCGCCGATCACAGCCACTCACTTAATAAAGAAGACGCGGCCATCTCTGCAAACTCCGTACGACCAGTGGTCAGGTAGAGTGTCCCGTCCGAGAGGTGCCGCCATGATCTGTCCTCTGTAGCTGCCGGGCTTGTTTGTCCCCCCTCTCCCTCTCCCTCTCTCTCGCTCTTCCTCCTCTCTCTTCCTCTCTCTCCAGTCCGCAGACTTTTCCAGGGAGCCCACATAACACCACCACCACCGCTAGGGCTGCACGCTTTTTTTCATTTTAAAGGGGAAGAAAACCACAGTCAGTGGACAGCAGCAGCAGGAGGAGGAGGAGGAGGAGGAAGGAGGCTGTCTGCACAACACCACTCTCTTCTGTTTTCTGTTATAGTTTGACCTGATGAAAACCAAGCAACCTGTTTCCACACCACACTGTGGATTATTGTGAAGCCCACCCTAACCACTGCAGTGGATCCGGGACAATGATCTATGTCAGGCCTCAAATTAGGTTACTAAGGTTACAGAGTACAACTCTCTCTATATATATACTCTGTAACCTTGTTTTAAAAAGTGCTACATAAATCATTTGTACAGTAGTATAAAGTATATTGCTTAATGGTTATTTATTTCCATAAATGTCCATATTTCCCAAACATTTTATATAGTATTTTTTCCCAAAAATAAATAATCAATTGTAAATAAATGATATGTATTGCGGCAGCTCTATAAACTGTGAATAAAATGTGAATATATGGTAAATCCTGAAAGACCAGGGCGTCAAACTTTTGGACAAACTTTATTTCTACATGGCAAGTGTCTTTTTTTTGAGAGACAGAAAGATTAAATAAGATTAAACAAGAAACGTTCGATTACAGGCTTACAAGAAACAAGAGACGACTATGTCTGTCAAAGGCACTCGATTTAATCTAGTTTTCCGCGCCTTTGTCACAAGGAATGCTTACAACATGCGTCGTCGTTAAATAACCAGAGGAGCCGGTGAGAAACGAGACTGAGGTCAGACGACACAAAGCAGTTCCTGGGTCAACACTCAGCAGTAGGTGAGATTTTGGCTACATTTTAACCCAGAGAGTGCATGAGTGTAAACTGCAGGTGCTTGTCGAGTGTGAGTCATCACTGCGAGGAATGAAGACCACAAAGCGGGTCACGTAAAAGTTAAACCAAAACAAAGCTTTCATTTCCTACACTTTTAGAAACACTTCAGACTGTGTTGCTTTGACTCAAGGGTTCTGGTCATGGACTCAGTCACTGGTGTGTTCTCTGCATTCTCAGATCTGTTTTTGACTATTTTCAGTTGAACTATAGCCATGAAGTTGAATTTGTTTGTCATCAGTCTGCAACTCCCTTAATATTTATTTAACCTTTATTTAACCAGGAAAATCCCATTGAGATTAAGAACCTCTTTGTCAAGGGAAATACGAAACACTCGACAGTTACACATTAACACGGAAGAGGATTAGGGCCACACAGGAAAAAAATATTTGAGTTCTGACTTTATTCTCAGAATTTCTGACTTTAAACTCAGAATTCCGACTTTAAACTCAGAATTTCTCACTTTATTCTCAGAATTCCGACTTTTAACTCAGAATATCTCACTTTATTCTCAGAATTCTGACTTTGAACTCTGAATTCTGACTTTAAACTCAGAATTGCTGACTTTATTCTCAGAATTCCGACTTTAAACTCAGAATTTCTCTCTTTATTCTCAGAATTCCGACTTTGAACTCAGAATATCTCACTTTATTCTCAGAATTCTGACTTTAAACTCCGAATTCTGACTTTGAACTCCGAATTCTGACTTTGAACTCCGAATTCTGACTTTAAACTCCGAATTTCTGACTTTATTCTCAGAATTCTGACTTTAAACTAAAAATTTCTGACTTTATTCTCAGAATTCTGACTTTAAACCCAGAATTTCTGACTTTATTCTCAGAATTCTGACTTTAAAAGCAGAAAACAAATCAAAGAATCCAGACTCAATTTACAAGCACATCATGAAAAACAAGTGCACATTGTGAAGTCAGCCTCAAGAATTCTCCATTTGGATTTGAAATACTCGATGTAATGAACGCAGGTCGTTCCCAGTCTTTCTGCAACATATTCCGTGCAAAAGGTGCAGAATGGACAAAAATCCTTTTATACCAGTTCGGTACGAGTATATGGAACAGAAAGCAACAAAAAGTACGGATCAGCATCACCTTGTGAAATTAAGGTACAGATGTAAGGATTTTTTCCCCTTGGTAAAATGAAGGTCAAATAAATAAAACCAAAAAATTCACTTTTAATATATGTGTAAGAGGAGAAAACAGCCCATAATACACCATACACTGGACTCAATTTAAGAAAAAAAACATAATTGACTGGACTGTGACTGGAAGTCAGTAATTACAAACTGCAACAAGCTCTGGATACAGCTGTCAATGTCAGTGTGTGTGTGTGTGTGTGTGTGTCTGCGCATAAATTGTTCTGGAAGCTTTAGATGGCGTTTATCAGCCTCACATCACCTTCACTGCAGTCACACTTTGAGGACAGAGAGCCTCTCTGGCCATGACACGTTACAATAATGACTACACTGCATCAAACAAGCCAGCGCTGCCCATAAATTCCACTCGGCCCGCGTGAGGACGGACGACATTTAAAGTCACACATTATCATTAAGATGATGACGGCCCATATAACCTTATCTGTACCCCAGTGTACACCCGAGGCGAGGCCTTACGTACCCCTGCACGAGCCGTAGCTTACTTCTGTGAAAAGAAAATAGTGTGCTGGCAAAGAGCAACAAACATCTGTTATAAATATTTGATCCGTGATTTCCTCTCTGGAAGAAGCTTTGTTGAAACGTTCTCCAGCGGTTTACGGCGCTGTTCTTCAAAGGCAGCGCGAGATAAAACACTTCCTCTCAGAAACGATTACGAGCGCAGCTGTCGAAGGCACAGAAATCTCTCCAAATCTCATCTCCTGGACAAAAAGTCAAGGGATAAACCTCTGCTTTGCTTTGTTTCTGACCTTCTGACCTCTGTGCCTTTGCGCATGTGTGTAGGACCACAATTAGAATAGAATACTAAAACGCCTTGATTGTCCTTGACAATGACATTGGTGGATTCCTCTGAAAACTGGTACAATAACAAAGATTTTAATATAAGACTAAAAAAATAAATGAACAAATAAAGTACTCAATGCACACGCAAGAGCCCCAACCGCTGTCACGTCATGCCATGAGGAATTACTAAGGTGAAATTGACAAGTGACAAATTAAAGGATAAATAAGAGGAGACATGAATAAATAACCAGCGTGTGTGCGTTAACAAAGGGCAAAGTGGCATGAAGAGAGTCACAGTTACCGGATCTAATCTCGTTTGAAAGCTTAAAGGTGACATGTCAGCAGTGTCCTACAGCAGCGCCGATCTACGCCGGGGGAGCAAATAATGAATTTAGGCTCATGGGCTTGGCCACAGGACATCGAATTTATACAGTGTATGATTGATTTTCCTCTTATTCCACCCACATCTGGGTTTCACCTTAAAGGAAAACAGATAAGTGTTAGCAGATTCAGAGGAATCGTGTGTGTGTGTGTGTGTGTGAGAGGTTGATGCAGAGGTTAAACGGACACTCTAAATTGACGCAGAGTGAATGGTCGTTCGTCTCTGTGTGTGTTGGCCCCTGCGATGGACTGGTGACATGTCCATAGTGGA
This sequence comes from Solea solea, assembly GCF_958295425.1. Taxonomy (NCBI): domain Eukaryota; kingdom Metazoa; phylum Chordata; class Actinopteri; order Pleuronectiformes; family Soleidae; genus Solea; species Solea solea. The sequence continues at coordinate 2,882,028 of NC_081138.1, forward strand.
GCCAGCTGGACCTGCAACTCTCATGTGGAAGATAAAGCGGTCGGCAGTTGATTAAATAAACACTCTGGTTATTGCAGCCTTGGTTTGATCACCACCTTTGTGCATCGCAACCTTCAATTTCTACTACACACAACTTAGCTGCTCCTAAAACATTTGCGCTTGTCTCTCTCTATGAATTCAAGAATCGTCTGTCGTCTGTCTGTCTGTCTGTCCGTGTAACCGCCATCGCCCGATGTCATGGCAACAGTTAGTGTTGCTTTGATGTGTCACTGTGCCCTACATGTGATGTGTGATGCCAGTTGAAGCCAATACAATAACAGGCAGACAGACTTTCATCTTTTTTTTTTTCTGTGGACAACAAAGTTTAATAATTCCTTTGATGGAAAATGTGACATCACACATGATAAAAGGAGGGAAATGACTATAATGCAAGGGACGTCCTCTTGAGCTTTGAAGAACTTCAAACTGTGACTAAGGACTTCACAGCATTAGTCGTGTCAGCGTAGAAGAAGGAACATCTGTCTGTCTGTCTGTTAATTCGCAAAACTGCAACAGATAAACCGCTAAACAACAAACTGCGCATGCCCGAAGACGGCCGTGCTAATAAAGAGAGGATACGCAAGGTAACGTACCACGATTCGGAGTCAGGTGAAGTCTGAGATGTGGATCCTGACATGATCCAATCCTTGTCACATGACGGACACCTCCCTTTACACCGGGGGTGGGCAAACTGTTTGGTTCACGTCGGTCATGTAACCGAGAGTTAGGGGTGGCTAGCCGAGAGTAGCCGCCGCTTCCCACTCACGCGTTTATATACAGAACGGTCTGTTACAGTAATAACACAGAGTAGCCCGAGCTCTGCAAAATCAAGTCAATGTAACACTGTGCCTAATGCGCCACCTGGTGGAATGTCAGGCATTGCAGGTCAAGGTCAAACGCATGCAGTCATAATTATGATCTGGGCAGATTTGGGCAGTTCTGAGCCGTATTTAGGGTTTATGGACCACATTGGGTGTTTATTTTTTCTCGCCAATATCTGATGTAGTTATTTTGGCCGGTATCAGACTGACACCACTACTGAATACTTAAAACAAGCTTGTTTTATGTACCTGCAAGATGGAGGCTGCCGTTTGTCCAAACGGATAAACCAGCCATAAAGTGCGTTTCCCATTTTGAGGTGGAAGATTCCATCCTTTGCGGTACGTGAAGGCCACCCTAGTTTTCTGACGCACTCAGGGAACGGAGGGGCGAGCGAAGGAGCCCTCGTCTGTTTGTTACATTCTGCAGTCTCAACATGAATTCTTAAACAGCGAAACTTTATTGTGCTGCATTGTGGGCGAAGGAGAGAGATCCGGCAGATCCGTTAATTAACCACGTAATCAAGCCTTTTTTAAATGTGTAGTATGACGTGCAGTATACCACACAATTATAAGCCTCGTCCAGTCTGCAAAGTGCAGCTCAGTGTAGTGGAACTCTGTAAATACTGCAGTGTAATCATCAGCTATCCCAACTCAATTACTCTTATTCGACCTTGCCGTGATTTATTATCAGCCCACCACCATTCACAACATACCCATCCACTCATTCATACTCATTTGCACACGCGAGTACACACATTATACATATGCGCAGTCCAGTGAAGCTGCAGTATGGGCTCTGCTGCTGCTGCTGCTGCTGCTGCTGCTGCTGCTGCTGCTGCTGCTGCTGCTGCTGCTGCTGCTGCTGCTGCTGCTGCTGCTGCTGCTGCTGCTGCTGCTGCTGCTGCTGCTGCTGCTGCTGCTGCTGCTGCTGCTGCTGCTGCTCATTCCTGCCTCTCAGCTGCCAGAGGTTCACAATGCAGCAAGGTGACTCAATGTTATTGTCTTCTCCTCAGAGAGAGAGAGAAGGAGAGAGGGAGGGAGGTTCCTCCTGCTGAATCACAACTGACTTAAGAAGAGCAGATTATCTTGTTTTCCTCGGATTCTGTGCTTACAACTTTTTCGGCTCCTAATCTCTCTAAGACGTCCACATCGGAAAAGCCATTACATATTTTCTGAAATGTCCCATTAATCCCAGCAGAGCCCAGTGAGTGTGTACATGTGTCTGGATTAGAACACCAAACACACACTGTCTGTGAGGATTACACTGTCTCCTCTTCATTGCGCCAAAGTGTTTAATCATCACAATAGTTGTCGAGTAAATGAAGTGCTGATCTCCCCATCTGCTCCAGCTCCCTCTCCCTTTTCCCGTGTTGTGATTATGATCTAATATAAAGATGAATTACCTTCCCCAATCACTGAAGTAGAACTACACTGACACCTACAGAGCAGGGATGTTGTCTTTAGTCCAACGCCAATTGATCTATATAAAAATGAGATTCATTGTCTTGTTGCACTTGCTCTTAAATAGCTCATAAAAAACATTGTTTTTTTATACAGCACTCATAGTTTCAGGACACAGAGCCAATGGTTTTACAACTCCCTGTTTTACAATTTATCCTTCTATACAAGCCGGTCCAAGCAGCCGTTTAGGATGTTATGACGGCAATAGAGTGTCTCGTATGAACTAAATTTACACTTATTATTATGTTTTTGTAATTATCTGTCTTTATATTCATAGTTACTTCTCAATTTGTATTACAGTCGGTTTTAATTGTGCACTCATCAACTTCTGTGCCTTGGAACATTTGACTACTGAAGTAAAGTCCTGACCAGACAGTAAAATGCCCTCAACCATATCATAACAGCGCACTCTACTGGAGAAAACAAGACATTGTTGAAATAAATATCATTTACAAGGCCAGAGTTGTAGCCTTTCAGCGTCCATCCACATGTCTGTAGTTGTGAAGATAATTAACGGTTGCACCTAATTATAGGAATATTGGTAATAAAATGTCCCTCCCAACTTATTGCATGGTTTAAATGCTACCGCCATGATAATTACATTATATGATTATTATAACGTAGGTCTAATTCAATGATATAATAATATCGGACATTCCAAAAGTGCTTGTGCAATTGTCAACATTTTAATTTTAAAGCTTCCCGAACTTCAATTTTTTTTTATTATATATATATACATTATTTTATATTATTTCAATAATTCTGTTATCAGTGTCAGAATGCCAAATATTATTTTGCAATATGTGAATTATTCCACAAAATTTGTTTTTGATGTCCATTGTTTTTACCTGACAGACGCGTGGAACTTTTCTTTTCCGTTGTTTGTTCCCCCTTTGTCCATCTCTGCTGTGACACACTAGGGAAAAAGAAGTGACTTTTTCATTCCTTATGGTTTTTTTTTGCTGTCGGGTCCTTATTGTGTTGTGTTTCTTGTTATTCAACACAACAAGCATGTGTTTCCACCAGTTAGATCAACACTATCAAAATATTTCTTACTACCGATAAACATGAACGCACGGATGCAGATCCAAACAGAACTTGAGCAGTTGTGTGATGCTTTTATGTCAATATGGGCAAAAATCTTAAGAGGAATATTTGAATTGTTTGTTGCAATGTGTTCCAAATTGTGGTCGGTGTATCATTAAAATGTAAACAACAAAATTATAGACTGTATTTAATTTAGAGTTTTCCCACTAGAACAAATAATGTAAGGTATATTTAATTAATTTGTTAAGTATGTGATTTTTTTATAGCACTTTCTGTGGCTCACCTGCAATACCTCGAATGTCCACCAGTGGGCCACCACCACATTCTCACATTCTACGTCAGGTAGGCCTACAGCAGGTAGTCTAATAAATTCATAATACATTTAAATGTAAAATAAATGACATATATTAGTCAAAACACACTGTAAAAACACCGGAAACCGCTTTTCAATCTCTACCGTTTGTTTGCGCTTCCTTTAAATGGTTGCTAACGATACGTTCAGGAGGAGAGTCGGTTCTCCAAGGTCCCGCCCTCCAGCTCAGTCGTCGTCTCGCCACGTACTGTGCGATGCAACGCAACTTGCTGGTTCATTTGACAGACAGCTGAGCTGACCATTGCGGTTAGCGCCCACCGCTCTGCCCGTCAGCAAGTTCGCTTATTAGCGAGCCAGCAGCCGACGGGAGTCTAGCGGAACAGATGATGTCCAGGATTCACATTAAAGTCAGTATAATTACAGTGACACACACATAAATACGCTGCTTCCACATAATGGGGACATTTGGCGGCGTTGGTCAGACTGACAGTATCACATTATATGCGTAGTAAGCTCTGTCGGTGCTTGGGGTGATTAGCTAAATCTGTCAGTGGCACAGCTAAAGCTTCCTCGGGTTATTATTAGCTACGTAGCCAGTAATGAGTGACCTATTGCTGTTGTGACGTGAGCTCAAGACTTTATATAAATGATCGTGTTTACTGTCAAATAGTGTTTAATGTAAACGACAGAGTGCGATAACTGTGTTGTACCTTTGGTTGTTGTGTCGCTTGCAGATGTGTTGGAGCCGGGTGTTCCTCAGCAGCTGGCTCCTGCTGCTGCTGCTGCTCCAGCTCCAGTGTTCAGAGGCAGTGCCCATCAGCATGGACAAGACTAAAGTCAAAGAACCGGAGCAACAGTTCAAAGAGCCCCCAGCCAGTGTGGTGAGGAGACCAAAAAAAGAATTAACAAGCACCTTGTGAATCAGCTTGATTTCACTTCCTCATCGTTACAGCCCTAAATGATTCAGCAGCTATATAGGTTCTATTTTTATGCCAACACATTAGTTTTTTATCTGTTTTTGATAATCAATCAGTTAGTTGTTCCCGAATAATTTTGTGCTTAATTGTTTCTGTTTCATATGACTTGTTTTCATAACCCCTTTTTCAAAAATATAGCCACAAGCTTTATTTGTCTTTCCATCCACTGCTGTTGAACAAATATTGTGAATTAATTCACTGAGATAAGCGGCCAACAAGGTCGCCACAGAAGAATGATAGGAGGGCACAATAGGATAATGCTCATACAAATAACAGCAAGCGAGATTTGCTTGGCGCACTCATTATTAATTATTTATGATAGTTGCTTCTTGCACTAATTCAAGGGACACTGTGGTTTCCTCCTCATTTCACACATTCTGTGTCTTTGTAAGCGGTTTCCACCATTTTAACACTGCAGTGAAATGTGAAACCACTTTATTCTACGTTCAGTTTGTTTATATGCAAATCAGGTTTGAGAATTGTGAACGGCAACTCCTTTTTACTATTTATTCAATAAATTAACCAATGTTCTTAAACTACTTTTTAGTGGTTCTACTATCTCCACCATAGGAGTTTATGTTTCTGGCCTTATTGATTTGATATTCTGTCTAGGACTTATTTGGACACAAATGAGTAGATTTTGGTAGTGATCCAGATCTGGATTAGATTTTTAAACAATTATTTTGCACATAAGGGAATCTATCAACATTGTGGAAACTGAGCGAGTTTGGTGAAGGTTTGCACTCTAAGCGCTTTCTCTAGTAAGGAAGTAAACAAACAGCCAAGTTACTGTTTGTACATAAGTTTAACAGCATATATTTGAATGAGTGATGGCCTGACGACACACCTTAAACCCTATTTCTTTTTCTAACCCTATTTTAAACTATTCCAACATCCGTGCAGCTCCAGATGTTGCAGCTTTGTGCGTGCACAGATTGGAATCTCTGATTTTGTTCCTCAGGGAGGGTTTGTTCGTCTCAAATATTGACATAGTGGCTCGGCTGTTTGAACAAATACCAGGTGCATTCAAGTGACAGTGCAAGTGACAATGCGACCGTTTTTATTGTCGAGTGTCGAACATCTGTGGCGTAATATGGCCACAGAAGGCAGTAATTGAGTTTATTGGAATCCATTTCATTCATCTGTCATCACTACAGCCAACATCTGGACAGAAGATCAATTGTATTGGTCAGCAGCCATCCCAATGAAAGCAAAACCTTCACTCAATATTGTCACATATTGTAATATAATAAGCAATTAAAAAGACAATTGATTTTATTTTTTAACATTTTCTAGGACACTGGACTCCACTATGACCGTTACCTCAGAGAAGTCATCGATTTCCTTGAGAAAGATCAGCATTTCAGAGAAAAGCTCCACAACACAGACATGGAAGACATCAAGGTATAGTCCCCGTTCTTTTCCATTTCCTTTCTAATTTTTTGTCCAAAGGTATTTTATTTGAAGGTGTAATGAAGGTCATTTATGTTGTGCTACAACTTTAGTCGTCAACAACTCTCATGTTTGTGTCATTCCTGTGTCACTCAGCAAGGAAAGCTCGCCAAAGAGCTGGACTTTGTCAGCCATCACGTCAGAACGAAACTGGACGAGCTGAAGAGGCAGGAGGTTAACCGACTGCGCACTCTGATTAAGGCCAAGCAAGACGTCGAAGGAGGGAACGGTACGTTGTGCATTCATCTCTATGCAAAACAAGAGGTATGTCTATAAGTATGGCTATAAAGGTTTTCATTTACGTCCTGTGCAGACATCGCCGTGGACCACCAGGCTCTGCTGAAACAGTTTGAGTACTTGAACCACATGAACCCACACACGTTTGAGGTGGATGACCTAGATCTGCTCATCAAATCGGTAACTCTCGCTGCTTCTTGTCCGTTTGAAGCCACGTTTACATTGAGTTAAGTTCGTCCAGTGAACTTTCATATGAAGGTAAAATATCTAACCCTTTCATAAAGGCCACTAACGACCTGGAGAACTTTGACAAAGAGAGACACGAGGAGTTCAAGAGGTATGAAATGATGAAGGAGCACGACAGACAGGAGCACCTGAAATCACTGGACGAGGAAGAAAGAAGGAAGGAGGAGGAGCACTATGAGGAGATGAGGAAGAAGCACGCCGACCACCCCAAAATTAACCACCCGGTATGTCGGCTTTAAGGTTACACTCCCCTCTGGATGTGCTCAAAGTTGTTTTTATCCTCTTTCTGATACTGTAATTTAGCAGTTTGTATAATGAGAGTGTGGTAAACAAGAATTACGATCGTAGAACGTTGTGCGCACACGTACAAAGGTTGCCTCGACGTCTCAGTCTGCTTGTTTTCTCGCCTTTTCATTAAACGTAATGTCTTTTATGACTTTGCAAGGTGTCACTGTAAGTCGATTATCTTATTTTATGGTATCTGAAGAGAAATGTGTGCACAGGATAAAAGAAGTATGCTTTTATGGGACCGTGAGTTGGAAGTGTTTGTGTATATTTGGCACTGACATGTCAGCACTGCACAGGAAGCTATGTGTGTTGAAATCAGTTGTAAATGTTGTGTAATTTAGCATTTTGCTAAATTGCAGGGCAGCCAGAATCAACTGAAGGAGGTGTGGGAGGACGCTGATGGTTTGGACCCTGAAGATTTTGACCCCAAGACCTTTTTCAAACTGCACGGTAAGACCGCGCACTGTTTGTTATAAAAGTAGCCGCGTGTCCAGTCCTAACATGACATTAATAACCTCTGTGCTGCAGATTCTAACGGAGACGGCTTCTTCGATGAACAGGAGCTGGAAGCTTTGTTCACCAAAGAGGTAAAAGTCGTGCGCTTTCTCAACATTTTGTGCCGTTCTTTGCACTTATTTGCTGGTCTTTGCTGTTTCAGTTGGAGAAAATCTACGATCCCACCAACGAAGAGGACGATATGGTGGAGATGGAGGAAGAGCGGCTGCGTATGAGAGAACATGTGATGAACGAGGTACAGTAAGAGGCAGAGATCTGTACTCACTGAGTTACACTAAGCTTTAAATCGTCACATAAGTTAAACCTCCAGCTTTTATTATTGTTTTGACCTTGCCAGTGAGTAATAGAATAATATATGAAACATCGTCATGTTCTTTGTAGGTGGATTCTAACAAAGACAGGCTGGTCTCTATGGATGAGTTCCTGGTTGCTACAAAGAAGAAAGAATTCTTGGAGCCAGATAGCTGGGAGGTGAGACTTTTTTCTTTTTTTGCGCCGAAATTATTCAAGAGAAATGTTAAAAAAATATCAAATAAACGGATCCTCATCTTTGTCATGTTGCTCAGACGCTGGAGCAGAACCAGATGTACACCGACGAAGAGATGCGGGAGTTCGAGGAGCACCTCGCACAGCAAGAGCAGGATCTCCAGCTGAAGGCCGTTGACCTTCAAAAACAGCGAGAGGAGCTGGAGAAACAGCAGGAGCAGCTGAACTCGCAGAAGATAGAGCTGCAGCAGGTAAGCAGTGGTACAACAGTGAGGACAATGCTTATTACAGTGTGTTTCCAGATGTCTTTGTAGTTTGAATGTGACTGAAGGTTATTTCTGACATCATGGCAATATTAAGGTCTCCCTTTTTCCAGTGAGACCCAGTGTTAAAGGCGACAGAGACAAGAGCATGGATTTAGGAGACAAAGATTTTGAAATTGTGGATCATCTAGTTGCTTTCAAACTAGATTTTGCAACTTTCACAACAATATTGCAATTAATATCACATCACGGACTTGTAGCTGCACTATTAGCATCAGATTTGGATATTGGTACATCCCTAATTAAGCCCTTGAATGTTTTAATGATGTCTCACCTTCCAAATATAAGATAACATATGAAACTCTGCTGTTACAGGCCGTTGAGCACATGGAACGACTGAAATCACAAAAAGTAGAGCCTCCTCCAGAGGATCACGGTGAGTGTTGAGAGCACCAATTTTGTTTTATCGTTTGATGGCTGCTTGATTTGTTTTTTTACGAGCTGGGCTCCGAGAACATAAACCTGTGTCTTTGCTTCAGTTGAAGGAAACGCTATCCCAGAGATGCATCAAGTTGACGATCAGTTGCATTTTGAACACGAGGCTCAACAACAACAACAACACGGACTTCACCCTGGATACCTTGCTCCTGAAGATACGCCTCAGGAACACCATGGCCAACAGAATCCAGACTTGGCTCAGCACGGACTCCCACAGACGCACCAGGATCTGCCACCAGGCCACCACCAAGTTTCACAAGACCAGCACAACGTGCCCTAAAGCCTCTGTTGAAACTTGAAATCACCAGACTCTCGCGGCGCCTCCTCTCCAGCGTGCAGAGCAACAGTCCCGCCCCCGAGTGTCACGACTCTTCAAGCAGCGCGACGCGGGGGGTTTTGGAGCACATTCAACGCGAAAAGGAAAGCTGCACAAACTGAATCTTTTGAACGATGCCAGTGTTTGATAATAACTGTAATCTCTGGATTACACAAAAAGAATTAAGTGTACAATGACCAACCGAGGACATGCATCTGCACATGTGCGTACTTTGTTGTGTCTGATGACTTCAGAAATCATCGGGAATGTTTGGTAATACATCTCTACAAAAATCGAAACATTTTTTGGACTTTCTTGACCTGTCGTTTGCTGTTGAAAGTACAAAACCTCTAAATGCCACTGGACCCTCAATCTAATTAAAAGAAAAGTAAAAGTCATTTTCATGCCATTTGTGACTTGACGAGACAAAAATATCCCCAAACACGTTAGTGAATGAGTTCAACATTTTCTATGATTGCATTAAAGCCTGAAAGAAAACAGGCGCTTACATTTTTAATCAACGTTCATCACTTTTGATAAAAGGAAAACTTTATACCTCAAAACTTAACGTTTTAACGGCTTTCTTGGGGGGCAAACGTGCACAGTGTCACGCTGTTATAATCTGCAAGGCTTCAGTCAGATCGGTGTAGGAAACGTTTGACTTGATCTCCAGCTGCTACTTTAAGCAAACTATATTTTAACCTGTGAAAACAAATCATTTTAACCTAGACCTTTCACTCCTGTGCTATTGGTCACTTGTTGACTGATTTCAAAACCTATTTTGTTTGTATTTTCACATTTTTCCCCAATTGTAGTAGTTGTGCTAAACCCAAAAACAGGCATTTTTCAGGCTGAGGAGATGAAGATACCTGTGAAATCAAATCACCCTTCAAAATATTGGACCCTCAATCCTCTGGGAATGATTTACCCGGCAGAAACTGTAAAAAAAAAAAACCCGAATTAATACATTTTGTAGTGTTACTATGAGCATTATAGTGGACTTAAAGCTTTCTAGCTTCTGGTCTGCTCATACGTGTGTATGTGCCGTGTTTATTTATGATTATTTGCTTAATTTATCAGTTAGGATTTTGTTTCATAGTATTAATTCTAAAAAGGGTCACACTCGCATCACATGCTGCTTTTTTTCCCCGGTCACATATTCAAATTGTGTATTTTCTGAGAGTATGATGTAACCGCCATGATATTCAGTCCTTTTGTGGTTCCTTCTTGCCGGTGAATACCACTTTATACTGAAAGCTTTGTTTACATCAAGTTCAAATAACAGCCCTTGCCTTACTGCGGTTTATCTGAACATGGGATACTTTGATCGTCTTGCCTTGACCTTGGGTTACAGTGTGCCAAGTGCTCCTTGGACACAATACTGCATCATCATCATCATCAGATGCACCACTGTCTTATTTTGTTGTATCTGTGCAAGATAATAAAACCATTTGGATCTTTCAATTTCAATTCATAATCAAATTATATCATTAGAAAACAGTTAAGTGTGTTTTGATGGAACAGCTTTGATTTTTAAGAAACAAAACTGGGCCAAAAAGCATATTATACATCATCACAATGTGACACATTCAGAGTTAACAACAGAAACGTAATAGAACACAACTTTATTGAAACAGTTTCAATGAATAACATCAGCGTACAAAGAGGTGACTGGGGTTAAAAACAAAATTAAATGCTTTTCTGAAAAGTATTAGATCCAAAGGAAAATAGTGGCCGGCGACGTAGGGCAGAAGGAAATCAGTCTCGTGACATTAGATGGACAGTGACAGGGTATTTTTTGCATTTATTTTGTACAAAAAATAAATTAATGAACTCTTTCAAGTTTACAGGAATATCTATTTGTTGTTGCACAACACACAGACATGCTGATAATCCTACATGTGGTGAAGTTCAGCATTTTTGTGTTAAAACATTTAGAGGATCTAGACAGACCGAAGCAGACCGACTGACTGACTGACTGACTGACAGTAAAAGACCAGGACTTATAAAAATAAAGAGAACCAATGACAACTAAAAGATTGTTAGAAAAGTGAGCTGGGGCAGAACACATTCAAAAATCCTGAATGTTCAACGTGGCGCGAATTTTGACGGTCCTTAAAATCCTTTAGGATCGCATTGCTTGAGCATTACCCCGAGACAAACCCCGAGGTCCCTGGGCAGCGCCCCGTTTGTAGCCTTGATATCCCTCCTTCAAGAAACACATACAACAGATACTCAGTGTATGATACTATGAGATGAGCTATTTTGTCCATGCAGTACTAAACAGGGGACGGCAAACTTACCCGCTGGTAGGAGCTGTTGGAATAGTCCCGAGACGAGTTCAGCTGGGTTTGACCGTAAGCACTGCTGGGAGCGTTTGAGAAAGGAGGCCGATATCCTTCATATCCCCCTGATGAACAAGCATCGTGTCATCACAGTGAATCATGACATCACGTCAACTCTGTAGACGTGACGTCATAATTCACTGTACGTGTGTGTGTCACTTTAAGGCCTGGAGGCGGCTATTTGAACTTAGCAGAGCAGCTAAAGTGTTGACTATGCAATGTCCTCTTTTGTTGGTGGCACTGCGCCCAGGAAAAAAAAAAAACACACACAAAACAGTGGCTATGTGGAGAACAACCTTGACCCAGATTAACTGCTTGGCCACTTTTGGAGAATTTACGTGGTGTGACTCGACCTGACCGACACTCACTGAACATCTCTGCACTCCCAAAGTGACGCAACAGACCCACAATGCAGTGTGGCACGGTTTAAAGCGTTAGACTTAGATGCTCGTACCTCGAAATCCGTTGGAGGAGCCCCGGTATCCATTCGTCATGCCCCTTGCGTTCCTGGGTCCGCCTCTGGGTACGGCCCTGCTGCCGTAGAAGGACTGGCCCGACTGTACGAACCCTGCACCTGGAGCGGACTCTTCATGAGCTCCTGCTGGGGCCAGGACCTGGTCTTGGGGCTGGAATCCACTGACAACTACGAACAAGAAAGGAGACTTGTGTTTATAGTTTTTGTTTACTTCCGGTGCAGAGTTCAACCCAATATCACACTCTTTTGTGGATCCAGTCTAAGAAACAAAGCTAATACTTTGTCAAACTAGAGATAAAAACTGTAATTATGACAAGTATGATGTATTAGGCTTTTTTTTTTCCATTAGTGATAGTAGCTGGGACCTGGTACTTTTCTTAGTACCTGCTCTGACGAGGTTCCAAGCGAGCTAAGTGAGTCGATACTATGCGTGACGCCATGAGACTGCCGGCCACTGATTGGTCAGAGTGCCGTCACTCACTGCCAAACTGTAGATCAGTTAAAATGACTTTAAAAGTCCTGAAAACTCACGTTAATCTCCAACAGAAATGTCTAAAATCTCAATATTTAACCGAGGAGTCTGGTGTAATTTAGCGTTAGCACTGCCAAACGAGTCGCATCACGCCTTATTTTAGGTCAGTGACTGTGACAGAAGGAGTCTTTTTAATTAACTGATTCTAATGATTCAGTACATTGGAAATAACTTCATAAATGACTTTACAAGTCACTAGTTAATAGTTTGTGTGTGTCGCATATATCGCAGTTTCATAAATACAATAAAATACTCTTTTAGAATGTTAGTATTCTATGCTAAACACAAAATGCACACATCTTTTCCCCCTTTAATCCTTCTTTTTTACCTTGTAGCCAAAATCCTTGGCCAAATCACATGTAACCAGTCAAAGCTCGTGCCCTCACCTGACTGTAATGTCTCCTGTGGGATGTCGGCCTGCTCCACAGTACTCTCCGACTGGCTGCTGAACCCTTGTCCGTAGCCACCGGGGAACTGGCTGGACTGCTTCAGAGGGTCTGCTTGGCCTTCGGTGGCTGAGGGTACAGGTGCGCTCAAATGAAATACCTAAAAACAAAAAAAAGACACGTCGACTGTATTTCCGCTGTATCCGAAACAAATATCGTCATATCGCAGCAGAACGACTGAGGAGAACGCTGTATTTTTGGTCTGGGAAATGAGGGCAGGAGATTCAACAATGATCAACCAGCGCTTTGCTGGAGCTAATGCTAGCTTTCCCAAACATGTACGGAACCTGGACCTGGATTTTGACACCAAAAAGGCACCAGAACCAGTGTTTCCTGTTTTTTAGTTTTGAACTGGACGCAGGTAGAAAGCATTACCGCTTGCACCGAGTGGAAGGGTGCCGCGTTGACATTGATGCCTCCAGTGTGGGTGGGTTTGGAGACGGGTGGGAAGGCAGAGGACAGAGAACATGGGGCGGGGGGCGGCTCAGGCGAAAGAGACATCAAGGCCTGGGGGTAGGAGGAAGGAAGGAAGGAAGGAAGGAAGGGAATTGGGACGGCAAGGAAACAAGGATTGTGGAATGGTCAGTGTGAAAGATGGGTATGGTGATTTTTCAATTTAAAAGCTCCCCTTCTACCTCATTATAGTAATATAGATTAGATAACATCATGTTTACTCAGCACCAGGTCACACTAACTAGTTCCTGCTGAGCTTCCTCTCGACTTACTTGTGTGGGTTCTTGTGGTCCCGACAGTACACTTGTTTGGGAAAGTCTGGACTCTGTGTGGGTTGCAACAAAAACAAGATTTCAGAAAATACTTCACATGTATTAAGGGATAACTGTGTCTGGACAGAGAAGTACTTTTCACAATTGATCGTTTTTGCTTCTTCTTTGGGTCTCTCTGTTTAAGGTCAGAGTCTAAGCTTCATTTCAAATACTTTGTGGTGTTGCACAGAAGGAAAAAAACAACTAAAATTGCATTACTGTCCAAATACTCTAAGAAAAAAAAACACAAAAACCTGTTATAATAACCTTATTAATTTAATGAGTGAATCATCTGGCACTGACCTGAAGGACAGCCCATCTGCTGCAGGTCAGCAGTCTGCACAGGCTTCATGGGCTGGGCAGACACGATGGCTGGATCCATGGCATGGCCATCAAACTCCAACATGGAGTCCTAGGACAACCAAACAGAACAGAAATACATTTTTAGGGTCCAGTGTTGTATCCTTTCTGCCCCTTTTTTCCCCACGATAACTTTCACTTTCAATATCTGGCAGTTATTCAATGACAAGTACACATGGTGCATAGCTCAATTTCTCTGCTTTCCAGCATCCATCCATAAATCTTTTACTGCTTTATCCTCCACATGAGGGTCATGGGAGGTGCCAATCTCAGCTGACATGGGGCAAAAGGCGGGGTCACACCCTGGACAGATCGCCTGTACATAGTTTTGGAATTTTCTAGATATAACACAGTCTAGGAGGTGCGATAATGATAAGTACAGAGTGGTTGTATGAGTTACTGACACATACACACACACAGTTCTCAACCCTAGCACTGGAAACTACCACGAGACATTGCGACAGAAGTTACACATTGGAGCTTTAATTCAAGCGACTTACGTTTGTGAATATATAAATAACACAAAGAGCTGAGCTGGACATTACATAATACACTGGATTAACATGCCTGCATGAAGTTGTACGTTCCTTGCATCTGGGCCATGAGGTCCTGCACCACCTGTTTTCTGACCACTGGGTCAGGGGTGGGAGCGGGAGTGACATGGTTCGCGGTAACAGTCGGTTCTGGAGCCAGTTGGGCAGGGGGTTGGTGCTGGATGGAATTCAATATCTAGTCAAGATAGAGTTATGACACAGAGATTAGATTACAGCGACATGCAGCACAGTGGTGTGATGGAGTCCAGCAGCAGCATACCTGAGCCTCCACTGTCCACTCCTCCACTTGTTCTTTATCTGTACTGCTGTATGGAGTTTCTGGAATGAACTGTCTGTTTACAAACTACGACACAAGACAGCACACGGAACGTAAGGAAAAAAAAAGCCGGCGTGTGAAGCATCATACAGGATTCATGCAAACAGTAGGTTTAAAAAAATCTCACCTCTGTGGCTTCCACTGTAACTGGCTGCATGAAAGGTTCACTGACTGTTCCTTCTGGTGAGAAAAAAGGGCAAATGTGATGTGATGATAGATTTCTTGCTGCAGTAAAAACATATTTGGTATTTAGTTACCAGGTTCTGAAGGCTGCTGCTGCTCCTCACTCTTTGTCTCAGCCACCACCACGACCTGCTCTTCTTGCTCCTCTTCCTGCTCACAGGATCCATTCTGATGCGTTTGGGCTTTGTCATAGTAACCACTCTGCAGTACTTTGTCCAGCATGTCCTTCAGCAGCTTATCTGGAACAAAGGCACGGGGGACAAGTGAGGAAAAAGAAAAGCCAGGCTTAATGATTTACACGCAGTCTCTGCAGGATATATTCAAACAAACATATACAACCTACGCTCTGGAGGTAGAACGTGGTGGAGATGGATGACACTCCCGAGTTAAAGTTTGTTCGCCAGAGGACTTTCAGAGTATGTGAACAATTATTCTCTGATTTAATAAAGGCAAAAACCGAGCTCCTGTTCTCATGTTTTCACTTTGTAATTATGCAAAACCACAGAAAGGCTGATGGGCAAAATGTGGCAATATTAGTCATTTACAATTGAGTCCACTGAATACTTTTATATGTGAATTCCATTCCTTATTATTTTTAATATTCCAATTATATTCACATTTTTAAATTAAAATTTGAATACATTTTAACTTAATATGTGGTTGTTATACGTTCTGTCCACTGGGCCATGCATGGGACACTGACGGACTGCAGGTGCCTCATGAGGGACGGCGTTAATATAATTAGCCGCGCTGCGGTGACGGAGAACCGAGTTTACGCCGATGCATCTGGCAACGTTGTCGGCCATGTGGCTCGTCTGCGCTTCTGTCGTTTTGAGAATTATATCTTTCACCTCCCTTTCCTCGTCTATGTAATGTGCGGTGACCGTCACATATGCTTCCGTGGCACCTCTGACGCGTGGCTAAGAGCCGTGTAACCTGGCTCAAGCTGGAGGGAGGCAAAAAAATAGGGCTCAGACATAAAAGGTGTCGATCTCCATGGGTGTTTCATCACCGTGTGACTGAGAAAGCTTTGTTGTTCTGCGAGGGTCGTACGTGAGCAAAGCATTCTGTTTTCACACGGAGAGAGGCAGAAGAAAGAGGGCCGGGCTTCCGTCGCCACGTTTTAACACATGTATTAAAAAAAATACAATTATAATTACAGCATTCGATTATCATTGATTGAAATTTGTTCCAACAGCCCTATTGTGAACTGTCTTTGTATGAGGTGATCAAAAGTCATCATAATACTTACATGTGGTCCCCGCAACGGCCTTGTCTTTGCCCTCAAGCAGCTCCCACAAGTGAACTGATGCCTCATCATACTGGTCAGTCAACCTGCAAATCACACAAAGTAAACATACAGATTATTTGTATGTTAGTGGCCATCGGTCGCAATATCCTTACTCGTTAAGTAGGCAAATAATACTTCCCCAGATGACATTTCATCACATGATATTTTTACTAGGTTGATGAACACAGGCAGCTAAAAAGGAGCAGTTGCCAATTTTCCCAGGAAGTACAGTCATTTCACTTTATCAGTATTATCTGCAATCCAAACAAACATTTCTAAGTTAATATGGAGGCTCACATTTGTGCTGTGTCCTGGTGCCAATCCCAGCTGACATGGGTGAAAAGTGGGGTGCACCCTGGACCCTGTTTTGAGAGGCTTCATTTTGGCCCAACATTTTATTTTCCTTCAGCAGTATTTCATAGGACACGAGTAGGCAAAGCTGAGAACACTTTATTTTTTAATTGGCTTGACTGCAGGGGCAGCTAAATGTAGAAGTGACTCATATGTTATTGTCTCAAGTAATGTGTATCATTCAATACTAGTTTAAGGAGGAAAGGAAAAACACTGATTTATTAGAGTTCAATTGTCATACTTGTAGAATTGTAAAATTAAAGTGGTACATAGGTATCATAGAAACTCAAATCAGCCTTATTCTCACTTCTGCACACTCAATGGTTCTCTCAGAATCCCAGCCACACGCTTACCTGACATCATAATTCCTATCAGGTCCCATCAGTTTGTAAAATTCATCAAGGGATGTCAGGTCAGCGTCAGTGAGCAAAGGAGAACCAGTGGCATCAGGTCGTTTGAGGTCCTGCCTGACGCCGTCTTCTCCCAACTGGTCCAGTAAAAACTGAAGCTCCAAAACCGTCTTGAGTCGTCGTTGTTCCATTTCCTCTCGCTGCAGCTGTTCCCGCCGTGCGTTCTTCTTCACCGTCTTTTGAAGCTGAACACACAAAGTCGCATATCAATCGATCTTTAGTTATCAGGGACAATGCAGTGAGACATAGTGGACATGAATTGCATCTGATGTACTGCACAAAGAGTAACATGTACAGGAAAAACAAAAATGATGCATTTCAGCACATTTTGTTTACTAATCAAATTGCAGCCCTGCTAAGTTTCATTATGGAAGCTGCTGCTTTTGTTGATTACTCAGGATAAAATCACTATGCAGTAACTTGCTTTTGGTGTAGAGGTGCAAGACCTACATAAAATTCCCATATGTGCATGTTAAAAAATATCATTCATTCACTTATTTAAAAAAAAATATATATATATATGCCAACAGCTCATGATGTTCAGATATCTATAAAGAAATAGTTTTTTCTTTGCAAATTTGATGCAACTAAATCATAACATTTAATTTAGAGCCATACTGAACGAATATTGAAAAGGTTTGAAACTTTATTGTCATTTTGGTCTTACCTCGAGACCCAATACCTGGAAACTCTTATGCAAGTCTCGAGCAAACTCAAGATTGTGGTGGATCTCTGGATACTTCGCCAAGGCTTCCTTCAGGTACACCGGGGGAGAAAAATTATTAAGATTAAGATTAAGAAAATGTTGCAGTAGTATTTGTGTAAATAAGATTACATGACAGACTGCACTTTTATACACAAGTCGGCTTTATCTTACCAGCTGATCCTGATTCAGCTTTTCTCCTTTATCCTTCTTTGTTTGGTAGTCATCCAGTTTCACCTAAGAATATTGCAAGACATGAAGATCACACATGATGATGTTAAAGGAAATGATGACTATTTGATTTAATTTAGAAAGAAATATAAATACCTTTTTCTTTTCCATGTTGCGGACCTTCTTGTCAATCACAGCAAGAACCTGCTTCATGGTCTCAGACTGACTTACGTTTCCCAGGTCTGGAATGGCAGACTGAACAGCATTGTTGCCAACCATTGCTGAAGGCATCTACGGAAAGAAAAAGTATAACTGCTATTAATTGATCCCTCTGATCTGATTACAAGTGGTCAGCGGTAACTAAGCACAGGTCTGGCATACATCTTCTGATCCGATCCCAAAAACCACTAAGTGGTTTTGATGACGCATGTGGCCACATTCCTTTGCATGCATGAATGCAATACATCTTCACGATGTTTTAGAGACCCTTCAGCTGATGTCTTTAAACCTGTCGCAATTTCACAGAGAACCTGGTGCCCATACATTGGATTATTCAAAGTCAGTAATAACCACTACTAATATAAACCCTGATGACCACATGAATCTTTTTTTGTAATGGTTAAAATCATATTTGTGCTTTGATTCATTCAACCCCATGATTTCTTTTTTGGCTCTTCCTCCCTCTCTTACTGGCACAGACACAGTAACACGATTTAATTCTGACTTTGGCGTACCAATTTACCGGAGTGAGATCAGGTCACAGGTGACGTCTAGTGTGTAGCATTTATTAGAATGAGTTATTTTTTGACAGTGTGTGCATTTCAGGGATTGCAGCAGAAGCAGATGCACAACATCCTTTCTAGTTAGTGAATGCCACCATAGTTCCCCATACTTGTAAGGAAGGATATGAGGAGTCCATTGTTTGTTCCAATTTGCAGTTTCACTATTCACTACTACTGGATCTTAACACGGTCCACTTATGATTAGATGTTGGTTCCAGGTCTGAACAGGGCCCTGTGGAAGCATCTTGAATTAAAGGGTAAACATCCCCAAGAAATGTCCATGTTTAGTTGCTACTGATTCAGTGACAGTTAGATAATTATGACCTGGATGAATGAGAATCTACACCGTCCTAACATGTAACAATTACTTGGCGGTTTTGTGGTGGTGCTAATGTTGATGGTGGAGATAGGAGAGGGGGGTGAATAGCTAGGTTTTAACACAGTCACAATAGAATTCTTAAACCCATTAGGCTGTGTGTTACTATCTCAAAGCAACCGATTGATTCATAATTGACCTTAATGCATTTGTCCTCAACAGCTGAACCTAACAGACAACGGTCTGTGTGTCGTCTTGGGTTAACATGAGGACACGTTTATTAAAAAGTGATCGAATTGAAAGTGAAAACAAGAAAAGCAATGAGACATGGACTTATGTTACAGATAAACTGAAAACAGGTGTTAGATACATGTAAGAAGCCTGAACTCAAACAGAAAGGAAGTTGTCACAAGTTAAAATGTAGGCCTTCGCTTTATCGTTTAAAACCTCGGCTCCTTTAAAAACGCCGGCTAATCTTAGACACTCACACTCGCAATAAACAGCGAAAATCACATCATATTACGCAAGTTGTAGCATTGAAACCCGACTTCTGGTTCCGTTGGCAGCCGTTTTTAACCACCGGTTAACGTTAGCTACCGACATCAAAGTCAGTTTTGAAGCGAAGACTGGTCCAAATGTCCCCGTTCTATTGTTAGCTGCGAAGCTAACAGGCTCGATAACGTTATGTGGCCAATGCCCCGACTCGGGCGAGTGAAAAAATAAACCAATATAAACACATTAGTCAACAGTTACTCGAGGTTCCGATAAAACCGAATATTTCCTCGACGTTTTCCACCGTGAAAAACAAAGAGCATCTCGGGACGCTGCGACAACTCGTGTTGTGCGTGCAAAGATGATTAACATTGATATGTGAAAGTGGCGTGTGCTGGCGATGGCGACACGTTCATACCTTTATACTCTTTGTCTTCAAAGAGATCCCCTCTGTCAGATTTAAAGTGAGCTGTGTGAGTGTCTGAATCTTTCTCCCCCAGTTGTAATTTTCGAGGATGCTCAGGCTCGCACCGACCAAACGCTTACTAGCTGCTGCTGGGCTAACTGGTGCGGCTACAAGGACCCCTCCTGTGTGCTGACCTCAACTTTGCCTGACCGTAAAATAAATATCTTATAAAAAAAAAAAAAAAAAATTAAATATAAAATCAAAGGAATCGAGCTGACGTCATCCTGCTGCACTAAGAACGTCCTCTTAAACATGTATTTTCAATACGAATATAATACAATAATTAAGGCCAAGACTGAATGCAGATATTATATTCATAAAACTGATTTAGCCATTAGACTTCATTGTGTAAAAGCATCAAAGCATCAAATCATCTAAAGCTCTTTTATTGTGGAATTATTATTTTGCTGTGCATGTTAATGGTCAGTGTTTATGATTTCTTGGGGCTGAAATAATTACTAATCAATTATGAAATTAATCATTATCTACTTTGATAATTGATTAATTGATTCTTGAATGTGAATATTTTCTAGTTGCTTTGCTCCATATAACAAAGAAATCATTACAAATGAATACATTTTGCTTTGGGTACATCATCATTTCCAGGTTTGAAAAACACTGGTGGACATTTTTCACCATTTTCTGACATTTTATGGACCAAAGCAAAAATAATCAACAGATTAATCGATTGTGGAAATAATCATCAGTTGCTAATAATGTTACTGAGGGAACATCAGTAAATGCGAATAAAATTGATTGGTGGACTTAATTTTAAACTGACTGTGGTAATCATTTAGTGTCTTTTGCCCATCAAAAAGGAATTATTAATGTTTTATTTTATCCCGTGTAAACTAATGTTAGAAAGAAGTCCCATGAGTTGTCCTTGATCAGAACTACATAGGTCTATACTTTAGAGAAATATAGGCTGCATTTACACTGCATGGTACAAGTGACCCAACTCGGATCTTTTCCTCCCATGTGACCCATGACAGTGTGAGCAGGAAAAAAGCACAGGGATTCAGATATCGTCAGGTCAGATTCAGGGCTCATTTGTATGTGGAAATAAATCAGATACGAATCAGATAATATGTGCATTTGCATCTACAATGTAAGCAGACAGATCAGATATTCAGCTGTCAATGCTTATTAAAAAAATGAGATAGTGGTGAATGACATGTACAGGTTTACACTATCTATGATCACTATCTATTTCAGCTGGTGCAATGGATGAGGGCCCGAGCCAGTGCACTCACGCTGAGGTTTCAAGCCTTTTAAGCCTTTACAAATATATTATATTATATTATAATATATATATATATATATTATATATATATATATAATAATATATATTATATATATTATTATATTATATTATATTATAAAGTAACATCACTTTCACTTCCATTTCAGTCTACTAAACATTTTCAGGTAACTTGGAACCAGTGTAACTGTGGATATCAGATATGAATCACGTTTTAAAGACAAAAATAAATAGATAAAAAATAACGACCTGCGGTGTAAATGAAACCCAAGACTGAGAAAAAACATCCAGTTATTGCAAAACTTCAACAGAAGATGGTGCTGGTGTCCCATTTTCTTCCTGTAGCTTCCTGTGATGCTGTTGCAATGTAGCTGTACTGTATATCAGAGTGTATTTACACAATGGCCTCCACGAAGGCTATTCAGTTTCCTACACTCCCATATCAGATTAACAATTATTTTATAACATAATCCTGAATCTGAATCAGTGTCCAGATCAGCAACAAAATCTAATATTTTCCTTTTTTGTCCCACAGTCTACACACACACTCAGAAAGTTTGTTACAAATCAATATTTACTTTGTTATGGTGCTCACAGACAGACACGACCAAAAACATCACCTCCACGACGAAAGGTAATAATCATGTGGTAAATAAACACACCACTGTAATAACCTGGTTGTTTTACATAAGAAATAATAAGCCAAAACAAAATCCAGTACCTGTGAATGCTGATTTAATACTAATACTGTTTTAATACTATTTTAAAATCAACAGTAATGCAATTAAATATCTTCATGTAAACCTCTCTCTGCAGAGACTGACTGATATGTTTTCATCACTTCATTATCTTTATAAATAATGCTTTTTATTATGATTATTGTAAGAGATCAAGAGGAAGAAAAGTTGGGGTCTCTCATACTTTGCATCACAAGTCAAAAATAACAGCCCATGAGGTCAGAATACATAAACGGTCAGATCTTAAAACCGCCTCAATGAGCGGTCAAGTTCTCAGTCCTCCCCATATGATCCCTGTCTGTTTTTCCAATCAATGCAGGTATGCCCGTGTAACCAGTGAGGTGGGGGGGTGCATGGCTCTCGGCCTCCTCTCTCTGATGTGGGCCGTTGAGTCATGGGTGCACAACCTTCACAGTTCCTCTCCTGCAGCACATCTGACTGGATTAAATACGTGCGGAGGATTTATTGGCTGAAAAACCACAAGAGCCCTAGAAACACTTCGGTCCCAAACCGCTTGTAGAGCAGCTCAGGCAAGCACAGGAAATCATCTGCAACCCCTGTGATTTCCTTTGACTCCGTTCCTACTTTCACTCGGTCTTCATGTTCTCCCTCATTCCCACTCGGCCATTATCTCAAAATTGGTTTTATTTCGTAAGAATTCCCCAGAAACGCAGAGGTAAAATGGGAATCTTGGTCGTTTTCCAGACTTGTCGGGTAGTGAGGGGCTTCGTTTCCACTCACAGCCTCTCTTCAATTAGTTGGGCAGCATTAATAATTCATGGCCCACATGTGTTACAGACAGATTACAAGCATCTCCACTTAACTACTATCATTATCATTATTACAGCCAGATAATTCTATTCGCCATTGGGTTATTTGTGATTCATGCGATTGAGGTTGGATTTTAAATTGAGGCTCAGGGACAGACTTGTTTACAGTTCTGTCCCGAGGGACAAGCTGGGACGCTTCGTATCTCCGGTTTCGGTCGCTTTTGAAAACCAAATGCACAAGGCTGATGTATTCGGTGATACTGGTATCTTCAAACATGCTTATGGGATGACTTATAGTGGCCTGTGCCGCATTGAGTGGATGTGAAAGCGCCACGCATACATTATTATTGTTATTAATGAACCTCCCATCGTCCCTCAAGTTTTTTACTCTTAACTTTCTTCCTTTAAAACATCTCAGTGTATGTTTTTTGACCAGAAAAATGAACAGTTATATACAAAACATCCAACATCGTAGGACTGTTCCATTCAGGCACATGTATCAGGTGATATAAATGCTGTTTGTGTTAAGACGTGCATGCGATTGTAATTAACACACCGATACTGTGGTGTGTTGTTAACCGACATGTTTATATTTGCTATGTCATCACATGCAGCCACCAAACAAAACAAAACAAATAATATTAGTCATATTTCCTCAGAAGGTTCTGACTTTGCCCCGGAGAACGGATTATTCTTTTTTTTTTTCTCCCAGTTGCAAGAGTTTCTGCTTTGTCCTCGTTTCCTTTCATCATACGTTCTTGATTTGCATCAGAAAGCCACACAGAAGTCGATGAATTAAAGATATCATGACATGATTTATAAAACAGATGGTTAAAAAGTGATAATACAGGACTTCAATTCGGAAACATCTGCCACGCATAAAGCACAGTTTGACAACTGTTTGCGTATTTCATGTCTCAGTTAAAAAAAATCCAAAAGTGGGTTTTATAAGATCCGGATGATGAGCGGCCGACTGATGCTCTTATTTTAGGCAGCGATCAAACTCATAACAGGATTAAAAAAAATACTCATCAAAGTAATAAAGGAAATAAAAATAGACAAAGTTCAGGCTGTTGTTTTTAGATGATCTGCTCACACTGTGAGGAATGAAGTAAATGAGAAGAGGGCAGTCATTTAATCTATGACCTTTGACTTCCTGTGCTGTGACTATAGCATTTGCTCCTGAAGGCCCAAACTTTTCTGGGTCATCACTCGTCACAGTAAAAATGTTCCAACTTTCACCACTAATAAGTAATAATCACATGAATCCATACTTATAATATAATAATTATTGATTTATTTAATTGTTTCTGGTTGAAATATTGAGTCGTTAATTGTAATTTTGCCAGTAGGTCAATTCATAGAAGGATTGGGATTGAAATTAAAGGTCCAGTGCATACGAGTTTGGTGAAATTATTATAAAATAATTAGATTTAATTGTTTTGATACGTGCACAATCACCTGATTGTATGAGCCGTTGTTCTTCTTTTCCCCCAGTGTGAGCATTTTATGTTTTTGTTTCCATTTTGGACCATTCTGTTTTTCCAATTTCGAGTTTTGACGCAAACTGAAGGTTCTCCAACACACTTGGAAGGGACAGGTGAGGTGAGCGATATTCAGCGGCAACATGCGACTTCGCCATTCATTTACATACTGTAATTTAACAAAGGGCATATGATAAGATGTTTAATCAAGAGGCTGCAGGCCGAATGGATCCTCATCAGATATGACAAGAGCTATTTTGAGCTGAAATAAATGTACGATACGCTGCTTTGAAACACTGTGTGGTTCGAGTTAAAACGCAGTCCGTTCCGTTGCAGAGCAGATGGAATGTGTCATATTTTCTCCGCTTTTGGATTCGAATCAGTTTGGATAAAAATCTAAACCCGAACCCGGGGCCAAGTAACCTCCTCTGTCCATTTGTGGATTTTCGAAAAATAATGGAAGAGTTTCAGACTTCCAGTGTTACCTCAGGTGAAATCTGTCCCCCCTTTGAAAAACAAAAAACAAAAAAAGAAAAAGTCCAGAGGAGATGTGAAGATAACAACGTTTCGTCCAAGCAAGTTAAAGTGGAATCATTTTTGGACCACGAAGACGGCACCAACCGCCAACTGTGAACGGTCACAAAATGTCTGACCTCTTTCAGAATGAGTCCAAACTATGACTTTAATGAATAGATCCACAACTTTATTAATAATAACGATCCCCAATAGCTCTCACTTAAATCTGCTGTCTAAATATGAACAGACTGTGCAGAAAAGAGCTCACATGACCAAGTGCTGAAATAAGAAATGTTACACACATTTACCACATGTCACGTCAGCGCTTAAACAAACAAGTGTAGACCTGGATAATGACATACTGTTTTAAATGAGTGCGGACAGAGCTCTGATATTATGGCTGATTGTTTCCTATAGGTTTTCATGCAACATCGGGACACACAGGCGGCTGACGTCTGGTTTAAATCCGCCGCAAAGGTCTATGTCACGGCTTCCCTGTATCCCAGAATCCCCTGTGCTTCCAGTCAGACGTTTGCACAGAAGGAGAGTGTATCTGGACCCTGTCAGTGTTTCCCTAAAGGCCTCAATTATACAGCCTGGCTAAATTAGATCAGCTTTGATTGCTATTTCAAATGATGGGAATCACATGAAGCTGTGTTTTTGTCATCCCCGCCCCATACCTCGCGCTGTCCCGTTGCTGTGTACGTTTCTGTCCGACAGTGACGAAGGGCTGATGTGGCAGGTGCTCTGCGGATGATCTGAGGTCAGGCTCTAGATTGAGCCTGAAGAGCTCTCAAGGAAAAGGCAAGGCATTTGACATCATGCACCAGGCACATGTCACCGTGTGTGGATGTATTTAGAGCAACCGCTACCTTGAGACTCCATTACAGACACACACGCAGTGCCATGCAACGGGGTGACGCCTGCCCTTGAGAAAAGTACCACAGGCACAGGGAATATACCACGACTGGGTTTAAGTCAACAACAGCCTCAAAACAAGTCACTCGATACACTTGCACTGTATATTTTAAAATGTGTATTTTTAAAAGAGGCAGAACACTCATTATTTAATCACTGTACATGTGGGTTTTTTAATTATTAGTACTGAATACTTACTTAGAGGCAAATAATGTGATAACACATCAACAGTCACATCGTTTTGTGAAGAAATACAATTCATTATTTATAAAAAAAATATTTTTACACGTGTGTGAAACGCATGAATATAATAATATTTCACGGATTATTGTAATTAATTTATTTGGTCCCCTGAGCAAGGTACCCAACCCCCAATGCTCCACGGGCGCTACTCAGTGTGGCAGCCCACTGCTCCTAATTCTAGGATGGGTCAAATGCAGAGGAATACTTATTAATTATTATATTATATATTAATAAAACATTTTTTTAATTTAATTTTATTTTATATGCGTAATAAGTTAATTGATTTAATGACAACGGTATTTAAAGGCCCAGTACGTAAAAATGAGTGCCATCTATTGGTAAAACTGCAGATTATCCCAGATTACAGGGAACTCCTCCACTGACTCAAGTGCGTCAAGGAACTACGGTGGCCTGCACAAACCAGAAAGGATGCCATTCTTCTTCATTTGCGTCGTAAGTTCAAAACACACGCTCTACTTGTCTAAAGTACATCATATAAAACTTATTCTAAGGCTATGAAAACATAACTGTTATCTTAAAGCAATTGTAAAGTACAGCAGTGTGTAGAGAGAGAGAGAGAGAGAGATACAGGGAGAGGAGAGGAGCGAGGGAGACAGTGTGTGACTGACATCTGAGGCACAACAGTTCATTAAGTAGTTAAAGCTGCAGATCAAGTGGTAACGGCGGTGGTGTGACTGTGCATTCATTGTGAGGCAGCCTCATGGTACACCAGGTAAACACAGGCCAGAGAAAATTGAGCTTGGCAACGTTCCCGTCGGCAGCTATTAAATGAAGTTGCTTTATTAAGTTTGGTGAAGAGGAAAAAAAAAAAAAGAAAGAAGAAAATCTTCACATACAGTTTTCTAAACTGATAACAGAGCAGAACTTTCCAAAGGGGGCCACCCAATCAGTAGCTGTGCCTCTGACGCAAATACGCTCGCAATTATGTGCAAGTTGCCTCGTGTTTGGACGGAGTCAGCTCTTAAATCAACTCTCAACATTTATGGTGCGCAAGAATTTCCAAACTTAGGTTTGATGAGCCAACGGTTTCTCAGTCTAATGAGAGATATGCTTCACGTTTGATTTCAGGATTATGACGTTTCTTCCCTTCAGGATAAGACAGTAGATATTCAGGCTGTGTAGTAGGGAAAATGACAGGGGACTACGTGTATAGTTTGTATCTTGGTCAAACATGACATCTTTTTGATATCCCATGTCCTTTTTTTCCCCTCCTTCTCTTTGTGCGATCTGAAAACAAACCGACACTCTGCTGGTTTACCACCCAATCAAGAATAATTCCTTTGTTTTCAAACGAGGCCTCCACCGTGCCCATTCGGAGCGTATCGGTAAACACTTGTGGAGGTCATGGGGTACACGTCTAGGCTCCTGGGGTTAGGAAAAGAGCTGTGGTTCTGCTTTTTAAACACACTGTAAGTGCCACAGGAGGAACAGAGGGGGCTTTAGAAAACGCAGACTCCCCTGTCAGTGAAATAAGGCCAAGCCATAAGTCCGTGAAGAGAAAGACTGTAAATAGAGCACTGTTTTTTATTCTCAGCAGCGTTCTCCTTCACCTCTGTGCATCTCATCTCACCCTTGAAAAAGCCAAGAAACACTTTTTAGTCGCACACCTGACGGAGCTAAACAAACGGCTATTTGTTTTACACACTTGACGCAAAAGTGTGTAAGACCCTCCGCATGAAATCTCTAATTCCACTTGACATAATTCTGCTGCGGTGCAATTCAGGACAAAATCACACAGGACACAGTAATTACAGTGACCTTACAGATGCAATCAAGAGCTCAGTGTCCTGCAGCGGTTCTCGTCTCTTTGTTCCACAGAGGACCGTCCTACACGAGCTCGTGTTTGCCGCTCGCTCTACAAAACAAACAAAGACGAGCGGAGCTGGAACCGTGATTAGAGAAATCAACAAATCCTCGACAGGACATGAGCGCATGGGCCCGCGGGCCAGATCAGGTTCTTTCGGAAAGGGTGAGTCAATGAGGATAGAGGAACAGAGGGATGAGTGTAACGGGGGGGGCTGTTGCTGTGGGACCAGAGGTGTGAACTCCGAGCTGACAGAGAAGCTCTCTCTCAATTTAGTTTTCCATATCCGTCATGGGAACATCACTTCTATTTTCTTTTCATTACTGGACCAGTCTCTGCACAATCCTTCCAAACAACAGTGGAATAACAGCTTATTTGCTCTGTGTGGCCCTGGGAGACGGTGGGGTGGTCGTAGTCCGCGTGGAGGGTCCGCTGGATTCTCTTTGGTGTTTGATGACTGTAGAAACTTCTCACTTACAGACAAAATGAAAGTTTTTAAAGGGGATATATGTCCTTTAGAGCTTGTTTACAGTTTACAGAGTGCAGAAACACGGAGCTGCACGCTCACCGACCAATGAAATCACATCATTCGTCAAGAAACCATGATTAGGTGCAACGCGGAACTAAAAATAGGCCGTTTTCACTGCACTGCATCAAGGTTCCCACAAGAGAAAACTGCGACAGACGCTTTTTTTACCCAGTTTAAAAAACATCAGCAGATGTTTCCATGTCTCCGTTTCTTTGGCCAGACAGGTGAGTGATGCATAATTGGCACCGCCGCAGTTCATGGCTCAGCTCTGTCTCCACCTAATTGCCCTTCCCACGCGTCGCCTGGTTCGGATCAGATCTGACATGTTCACGGCGAACACAAACACCGCGTACATGCGAACATTCACGTTCTCTTCAGGGCTTGTTTAACTGTACACTTGGCCCCGGCTTTGAGGCTGGGAGGGGGCTGAGCGCTAGTATATCAAAAATAAGATAAGTCTGATGATCATCTCTCCCTGAAAGGCTAATGATATACACAGAAGAATGTTCTTGGTCAAAAAGAAAAGTAAAGTGGACGGGACAGCCGGTCATTAATGGATCAATTCATCTCCACATAATCAAAGGCCGTAGTTCTCTGCAGCGATTGTCATCTGAGGAATATAACAAACCAATGCCGCGTTTGAGCAAAACAGAACAAAGCTCATGTGGCCTGTGCAGTGACATGTTATACTTCAGGATCGCTGCTCGCTTCAATGTGTATTGTACGTCTCTGCCAGGAGTCCTTGAGATAGTTTTCTGCCATAACAACATGTGTGAAAAAGACAAAACGCGAAACCGCTCATTTTCACAATCACGTTAACACCAGAGTGGAACTGGAAAATGTCTGTTTGGAGAAATAAACCCAGGACTTATCTCGTGAGCAAATCAAAGGGATATTTTGAACATTATATTGGCAATTATTGTCTGTAGACCGTGGTGCTACACAGCTATTCAGTGTGCTTTTTTTTCAAACAACCAGACACTCCGTATACCTCCTCTTTTTCGGGGGTCCGGGCTCAGCTTTTAATGTAACTGCAATCAACCACAACAAGATTTTTGAGGCCCAGCGTTCATCCCTCAGAAATCCCACCAAAACGTGAGTAGTATTGGAATTCCGGAGCACCATGCCAACCGTGAAGCCTCCCTGCCTCTTGCGAGCGCTGCACGGAGGGGCAATTTTCCTCCGGCTGAACTTCCCAAAGCTGCCTCACCTGGAATCAATCTGTAACACAATCGAAGGGTCCCGACTTGAAAGCCCATTCCTTCCCTTTGATAGTCTCTTCTTGGTAGCCTGCACGGCGCTGGAAACAGGCCTTTTGTAATCTGCAGATACAAAAGAGCCAGGGATTGGGACGAGTATCCACCCATCAAAGTATATTATGCAAACAATCGAGAAACGAAGCTCAGATATTCTCTGTTTTTTAAGTCTTTTTTTTTTCAATGGGGAAACCGGGCCAGCATTTGGAAATTTTTAAGTCTTGTTGTCATCTGCTTTTTTTCCTCTCTGTATTGTGCTGTTTTACTTTTTTTTCCCCCTCCTCCTCCTCCTCCTCCTCCACATTTCACTTAAGAACTTCTGAAAGGATCACGGCGGCCGCGCAGCGACAGGTGTGAGTCGAGCCCTGAACTCCTACAGTGTGATCTGACAGCTTCCACTTCCTCAGTGGTTTTTTGAAAATGCACCCACCACTGTTCTCACAGCTCGTCCAATTGGAAAGGAGAGCAATTAAAGTTTAATAGCTGTCCATTTAGGGCTCCTGGGAAATTTAGACCTGAGTCAACATGCCAAGGCTAATTTCCTTGGTTCATATCTTCTTCTGTATGCAAAAGCTCCCTCAAGCTAAATGGTACGGGCCCTTTTCTTGGTAGTGCTGTGCGGCACACACATATTAGACATCTCCAACTAACTCGCCACTCCAGGCTAAGCATCTGCTCTCTTTTCTCAGACTTCCAAAAGGAGAAAAAGGTTATTTTCATGCACAATCCATCAAATAGGTTATTAACTTGCTCATACATGTGATTTCAATTGAGTAATTAGCTACAATTGAATCAGCGGCGGCTGAGGAGGAGGAGGAGGAGGAGGAGGAGCACAGTGCGTGGATGTAAAGCATGAAATGAAAAGGACATTTGTCCCTCTCCTCCTTCCTACACAGTCCCCAACAAGTCACAAGCTGGTGTTGACACTCGGCCAACAGAGTCAAGTCCAGCCAAATTGTACGTGCCTCCATTCATTCGACCAAATGAGTTTATTATGTCGGCCTTTCATGTTCCTCATTTTCACATGAAAAGCTTCTTCTTTTTTTTTCTTCCTTGAAATTCAATAAATCTGTCATTTTGTTTATTACCTAAAAGTCTGAGACTCACAAGGTATCCTTGACACCAGGTTGAACTTTTGTTATTATAAAAACAACGACGATTTCACACGTTTAACACGTCAAGCCAGAGTGCTTTAACACATTAGTGCCACTTTGTATACATCATATACGACATAAGTATATTTTAAAAGCATTGACTGTGACGGCACTTAATGTGAACAATTAACCCTCCTCAAATCAACTTATATGATGATTAAATTATCGTGTAACAATGTTCTACAGGCAAAAGTAAAAGTGAAAATTATAGAAAAATAGATATTTTTAAGTAGAAGTGATGAAAACATGTTAACCTGCATGGTGTCATTTGTTCATATTTACGTTTTCTGTGCCAGCGGGATTATTCGGTGAATTCAGAGCTGACCACATGTCTGCAGAGAGGGCAAACAAAATTGGCCGCGAGTAAACTGAGAAACAAGCCTGTGACAGACTGTGTTAACAAACACCGAAACGTTGCACAACTGGGCAAACCACTGTATCACCGCACCGATCATACTCTAAATTGGGAATTAGTCCGGAATTAGTCTGAAAGCAATTGAAAAAATAACAATTAGGTGTATTTAGAAAATGGATGTTTCAACATAATTATAGAGAAAACATCAAAAATACAAAGCACAACCGACTCCACCATGTGGCGTTTGATCTTTGGGGATTTCGGTATAGTTCTATTTTATCAATCACTGCCACTGAGCTGGTTCCAATTCCAACAGCAGGGGTTTCAATATCACCTCACATGGTTTCTGCTTACTCGTCCTCTTCCCATTGTTTTAAAAGTGAAAACATCTTAACCGTGGCCCGTTGTTGCCGCGGCACAAGTGACACAACTTCACCAGGAAAGATAAACTTGGACGACGGCGCACGACGATAGAATGTTTGCGTTAGAAAAGTCTGTCCGAGCATCTGTTCGCCCCCTTTTATTCAGCGCTGCGTACTTTTTTGTCCTCGGGGCGCTTCAGATTCTTTCATTTATCTTTTCCTTCCTCTGCCCTCTCAGCCCACTCTCTTTCAGCCAGCGGATGCAATAATATACTAAAACAAATTGATTAGTCTTGCTTTTTGCCCGTTAGCCTCCAGTATGATCTGACCAATTAGCCTGTTCAGCTGGTCAGTCTTATTTTCTTTATTTCTGTATTTCACCCCATTTCATGCTTTGGGTGCTGTTACTAGACGCTATGCTCGGCGCTGTGTATATCTCGCATTGTTCAAGAATAAAAATGTTAAAGTTCTTACAGGCAAAACAGGCCACTTGAATCACATGGTCATAAATGTAAGACAGCAGATCCCAGTGTTTGTCTGAACAGATTGGGGACAGAGTGAATGGAGGGTCTGCTCTCTGCCTGTGTGATCGCACTCCTTCATGTTTGACTCCCACAACCCCAGCCCCAGTAAACAACACATGCAGCTTTAATTGGAATCACTTGGTCACCCCGAAGCGGGATGAACAGGGCTTTGTTGCCGGCATGGCAGCTCCCAGAACCTGACACAGATATACCTCCGAGGAGGTGACTGCACCACAGAAACTATAAGAGTCTCACGCTTCCAACAGCCGTGTAAAGTTGGGGGAAGTTATAGCACTAAAGATTCAAAATGGTTTATTAGCAGAAATTGAATATACTAAACTACTCATGAGGCTCAATGAGGTAGAATTTTTAATTTCAACCCCTCTCCGTCAAATCCTTGGAACCAAGTTATCAGAAGTAGGGTTTAAAATCCAGCCCGACTAAATGGGACATCATGTTACCATGTTTCTTGAACACGCTGTCATCCAAAAAAAAAAACAACAGAAAGAAAGCCGGTTTCTTTAGATTTGCTTAAAGCTGAAACTTCGCAAGTGTGGTCGCTCTTTCGTAAACATCCGTCCATCCATTGTCTACGGCTTCATCCTCACTGTTGTAAAACCTCACCACTGATGCCCCCCCCCTCCCTTCGCCTCCATGTGCATTTGCTTTCAACGGAGTCGGGCGAACACTTGTGCAGAGCCGTGTCCACGCTGGTCGGCATCCATTTTGCATGTGGCCCAAGTTTCAGTCGTTTCCTCTTCTTCTTTGTCATGATGATGAAAATAATGGTATTGCAGCCGGTACCTGGCTAGGGTGTGTCCATGAAACAGTTTGTGAGACTTCGCAAGACCTCCTGAGTCTGAGGACTCCTGGTCGGTGGCCCTAATCTTGCAAGGCTGATTTTCCCGCTAACTGTAGGGGGATTGAAGACTACAAGACCCGATCTCGCCGCAATCTCTTAACTCGAAAAGACCCAACGCGTCAGTCGTGCTGTGGGATCATTTTGTTGCCATATTTCAACCAGGAGTAACCGGCGTTCCTTTGCACCTAAGCATTGTTGCACTCTCTGTTGTAGAAACGTCTGAAACCAACCGACCAACATCGCCAAGTTGTGTCCAGCTCCGTATTGGTGTTGCGAAACCACACAAGACAACGGTGTCTTCTCTGCAGACGTTTCCACAAGAGATAGAGTGTCCCCAAGGGGAGTCTGGCCACTGGCAAATACGTGACGTCATGACACACGACTGTATGTCAACTTGAATCCTGACGCCTACATGTTAATATGCAAAACGGAGGGGTGAAGCTAAGTGGTGAAATGGGATTGAGCCTTTTTTCTGTTTGTATAACTGTATAATCACTTTAAAATAGAAAAAATCTTTTGGCTTTCGTAGCATTTTATAAGTACTTTGTGCTTTACTGAGGCTGTTATCTCGTGCTGCCACGTTTAAGTAGCAGTCTGATCAGTAAAAACAGCCAGTTAAATAAGGGGAAAAGCTTGTAAAGCAGTGTGGAACAGATCTTAAAAACAAAACTGAGGCACAAACGGAAACGACTGACAAGTCTGACAGACAAAAATCTAAAGTAAACAACAAGTAAACTCACAATTATAGGTGTCAGGGATGAAATAGGCAATAGAGAGAGAACAGAAATCATTGTAAAATATTGTATTTAGAGGTTCTTTTTTTTCAATATTCTGTCGCAACAATGCTTGCACACATTACATGTCGGACACACAGTGAACTAATCAGTGTTCATAATAAACTGGTTAGTGAGCGTTGGTGTTCGTATTCCAGAACAATGGGAAACAGAGGACTACTGTCCTCTGTAGATGTCGTATGTTTCTTATGTGTGTCTAATAACAGGATACACAAATACGGGCCTGTCAGAGACGGGACAAGCAATCATTCATTTCATTATATTTAATTTAATATTGGATAATTAATTAATAAGAGAAAAGGCCTTAGGACTGAATTATAAAAAATTGCCACTAGTGCCACTGTATGGTAAATTCAATAAGACCCTTTCTTTGAAACTTTCGACCGTTCACTGACAAATACATTATTATCCATATCATCCAAGATTGTTCTTTGGTATTAATACATTTCTTTCTCGTCACATCTTAAATAGCAACAATTCATTCCCTCAACTTCCTCAAGTGAATAAATGACCATCTGAAGAGCGGGTCGTCCGCAAATGTCTCCGCAAATTAAATAAAGAACATGACTCTGATTAAAATCCCCCTTGAAAGGCCTTTCTTTTTCCTCGCTGCTTCCAGGACATTCCAGGATATTAGAGCAGTGAGTGGGCTCTCTGTTTTCTCTCGGTGCTGACCTTTGTTCAAGAAAAAGAAAAAAAAGGTCACTGGGGTTTTCCTACTGGTCATCAGTGTTGTTTCACCACCGAGGCTTCTCAGTGCGCGAGCGCCAGTTCTCGTCAGAGACTGATGTCAAAACACGTCAACAAGAGCAGTATTTATTAGCTTCTTAGGTTGAGTAATTTGATCTTTGCAGTGAATTTCAAAGAAATCCGGCTAAAAATATACAGTTGATTAGACTTATTAATATTATTGTTCGCTATTAGGTTAGGTTTATTGTCCACGATGGGAACTCTGAGTGCAAATACAGTCACAATAACAGTTTAATAGCCTCTTTTATTTGTATTAGGCAACAAAGGCGTGTTATATAAAACATTCTGACAGGCTATATGAATTTTAAATTCTCATGTGTTATTTGAACACTTATCAAGTTCGTATTGTCAATTCTAATTAGAGAAATCCTAAGAATCCTTTTGGTCACAGCAGTTTTTAGTTGCTCTTTTTGCTCATTTAAGATAATGATTTTGTGATGTGCAGAGTTTCTAAAACAACATTTTGTAGACAGTAAATAGTATAACTATCATTATAGTTGCATATGAGACTCAAACTGCTTACTACTACGATTTCAAGGTCATTTATTGACTATTTGCCACCTCCTCATTTTTTAATTTCCCTGTAGCTGGCTTTAACTGTTCTTAAAAAGTCGCCCTGCGTCAAAGAAAATTCAGTGAGGCCATTCCTCGACATCTGTGCACATGTTCAGCAGCAGCCCTGCCCTTTGACCTCCTCCCACATGCCGCTGCGGCCCTCCTCTCTGGAGTCTCGGTGATGTCCGGTGGCCCGAGTTCGTAGGTCACGGCGATGACAGCGAGCACCTTGCTGCGAGACTCCGATCTGCCCACCAAAATAAACACGAGGGGGCTCAGCTCCGGGCCTCCCACAGCAAACTGTGCCCCGCTCTGCTCTCCGTCTTTGAGATTAAACACTGAAGATGCACAGGATCCTTCCTCCACCAATGAAAATAACGTCGGGGTGAAAGGTCGAGCCGGGAGATCACAGTCCACTTTTATCCCAGTGACACTGTTCCAGAGAATGTGGCTTTGTTCCAGCGGAGGCAGAGTCTTGACTGTTTTCTTTCGTCGGACTCCTGTTTGAGGAGCTTTTCATCGTCACCTGTTTGCGTTTCTCTTTGTCTGCTTACGCGTCACGCAGCGGCGGAGCCGGATGTGTCGTGGGAATTTTCGGAAAAGTCCACATTATCATATCACAGTGATTTCTAGTGCAGACAGACGGTGACGCCAATTCCACATGCAGGATTGGGTGTAAAGCTGCTGGCAGGACTCCTGTGGAGGTCAGTGCATGTCTGAAAGCAGCTACTCTATTAGAAAACAACTGCTCTGCGTCCTTTGAACATGTTTTACGCAGCAAAATCAAGCATTATCAGAGGTTGCAATGTTGTGCGAAATGTCTGTTCATGTCCTGTCGGTCATTTCATAGGATCCATTATTGGTTAATTAACTATTTTAACTGGTTAATTGGCGACAATTGGGAAAAAACATGATTACCAGTTAAATGTAATTACTAGGCGTGTTCCATACATCTAGGATGTGTGACATCCTTACACGGAACCAAAAGTCGTATTCACACCTAATAGACGATTGGGGACTCGGTTCAAATGGGGGTCTGAGTTTGCTTTCACACTTTAGTGAAACTGTTTGAATAAAGTATTCCCCTCCTCGCCTGAGGTGGCGCTGCATTAAGACTGACTAAAGGAGAAGACAAGACAACAGTGAACAAGAACACTCACTCATCTGTAGGTTAATGCAGGACAACTTCGGTTGTCCTCCATGGAGCTGCATCGTTTTATGCGAACATACGACACATATGCGTTCTGGTTGTGTTTACCCACAATGCCCTGCGTTGCAGTCCGCTTCCTGCATTTGGTTGGAACCGAGAGCTGTGTTTTAAGCGAACCAGAGTTCACTTCTTTGGTGTGGATCAGAGTTCAGTTGCACATTCTAAGTGCACAATCGCTTAACAATAAGACATCTTTTCAATTGCGTAGCCTCAAATAATCCTTGAAGACAAAGGCCTTGCTTTGCTAAGCTTGTCATCTTGTGTCTTAATGTTATTACAGTAGTCCAAATGGACATGTGTTTTGACTTCTAAAGCAGAAGTTTACTAACAAACAAACAAAAACAATATCCTTTCTGGTTGGTGAAGGCCACCATAGTTCCCTGACGGGGGGATGAGTGGAGGAATGGCAGAGAACAGCGTTCGTATCGCAGCTTGGGGGAGGAAGCATCTGAGCGGACTTGGTAAGTGATGGCCGGTTATAAGCTGGCACGGGAATCACAGCCACAGGAGAGCACTTATCAGAATCAGGCGATGTAATCACGAGAAGAACAGGAAATAAGTCAAATAAGTGAGTGGTCAAACGTAGATCTCGCTCTCTCTCGCTGTGGACTGAAGCAGAGCCAGGGCTCTCGAGCTGTGAGCTGACGAGATGATTAGCAGCAGGTGTGGACCAGAGCCAGGTGAGTGAAGCTGTGCCCATTACACACACACACACACATACATACTTTACCCGAAACCTAATTCTAACCCTAACCCTAAAACCAGGTCTTAACCCTGAAAAAGCCCTTTTTAGGTGTGTTAGAATGTGAGGACCAGCCAAAATGTCCTCACTTCCAAGTTTATTGGTCCTCACAAAGATACCCATACAAGAACACACACACACCTAAACCTACTTCTAACCCTAACCCTAAAACCAGGTCTTAACCCTGAAAAAGCCCTTTTTAGGGGTGTTAGAATGTGAGGACCAGCCAAAATGTCCTCACTTCCAAGTTTTTTGGTCCTCACAAAGATACAAGAACACACATTTACATAGTTCACCCTAAACCTACTTCTCACCCTAACCCTAAAACCAGGTCTTAACCCTGAAAAAGCCCTTTTTAGGGGTGTCAGAATGTGAGGACCAGCCAAAATGTCCTCACTTCCAAGTTTTTTGTCCTCACAAAGATACCCATACAACAACGCACATACACACCTCAACCTAATTCTAACCCTCACCCTAAAACCAGGTCTTAACCCTGAAAAAGCCATTTTTAGGGGTGTTAGAATGTGAGGACCAGCCAAAATGTCCTCACTTCCAAGTCTTTCGGTCCTCACAAAGATACAAGAACACACATACATACTTCACCCTAAACCTACTTCTAACCCTAACCCTAAAACCAGGTCTTAACCCTGAAAAAGCCATTTTTAGGGGTTTCAGAATGTGAAGACCAGCCAAAATGTCCTCACTTCCAAGTTTTTTGGTCCTCACAAAGATACCCATACAAGAACACACACACACACCTAAACCTACTTCTAACCCTAACCCTAAAACCAGGTCTTAACCCTGAAAAAGCAATTTTTAGGGGTGTTAGAATGTGAGGACCAGCCAAAATGTCCTCACTTCCAAGTTTTTCGGTCCTCACAAAGATACAAGAACACACATATACATACTTCACCCTAAACCTACTTCTAACCCTAACCCTAAAACCAGGTCTTAACCCTGAAAAGGCCCTTTTTAGGGGTGTCAGAATGTGAGGACCAGCCAAAATGTCCTCACTTCCAAGTTTTTTGGTCCTCACAAAGATACCCATACAAGAACACACACACACCTAAACCTAATTCTAACCCTAACCCTAAAACCAGGTCTTAATCCTGAAAAATCCCTTTTTAGGGGTGTCAGAATGTGAGGACCAGCCAAAATGTCCTCACTTCCAAGTTTTTTGGTCCTCACAAAGATACAAGAACACACATATACATACTTCACCCTAAACCTACTTCTAACCCTAACCCTAAAACCAGGTCTTAACCCTGAAAAAGCCCTTTTTAGGGGTGTCAGAATGTGAGGACCAGCCAAAATGTCCTCACTTCCAAGTTTTTTGGTCCTCACAAAGATACCCATACAAGAACACACACACACCTAAACCTAATTCTAACCCTAACCCTAAAACCAGGTCTTAACCCTGAAAAAGCCCTTTTTAGGGGTGTTAGAATGTGAGGACCAGCCAAAATGTCCTCACTTCCAAGTTTGTTGGTCCTCACAAAGATACCCATACAAGAACACACACACACCTAAACCTAATTCTAACCCTAACCCTAAAACCAGGTCTTAACCCTGAAAAAGCCCTTTTTAGGGGTGTCAGAATGTGAGGACCAGCCAAAATGTCCTCACTTCCAAGTTTTTTGGTCCTCACAAAGATACCCATACAAGAACACAAACACTTACACACATGAATATGCCATGGACTGATATGAAGAGCTTTAAATATTGAGGGATGTCTGTGTAAATATATTATATAAAGACGGAAAACCAGTGGTTAACCTGTCCTTCACTGCTCCAGCTACAAACCTATAAGGGTTTCTAATATATTGGGCTATTTGCTATTAAAACAAATTATTTGGAAAACCTCATAAAACCCGGCCAAGCCCATAAAACATTACAGTATGGTTTTATATCAACTTTGATTTTGGAGATTTATAACGGGGCACTGTAATTTTAGTAACTAACTCTGAGGTTAGTTTGAAGCAGGAACTGTATAGTTTGCATCCTTGAAAGTATCAGGCTTTGTCTAAATTGAAGACAGTTAACCTCAAGTCAATGTCATATTTAAAGAAAAAATGTGATCAAAAAAAAAAAAAGACCATATTTTTGGCAGAAACCACCATTCAGTGGTTTTTCCAGACCTCAACTAAAAAGTGCTCTGTTCTGCGATGAACAAAGCTCAGTTTTAAAACATCCAACTTTCTTGTCTTAAAAATCCCAAACAATCACTTCTGATTGAGAAATAAAAAAAAAAAAAGAAGAAACATTTAGACAAATGTGCGTTTGTGCACCATAAAAAAAAAGAAAACCCGACAGCATCAGCCAACACTTGAGCATCTGGATGTGCACAAAGACAGGGCGGTAGAGAGGAAGATAACAAATTGCTGGACATTTGTGTAATTTATTCAGAATACACTGCCCTCTAGATTGCGGCCTGCAACCTATTTGCACAGCATTATCTCTCAGAAGTGGTTAGAGTCGGTGAGGTGCCAGTGCGGCATTTCTGAAGTCTCTTCATACTGTTTCACATTAGTATCACATGTCTCCACTGGTTGTTGTTGTTTTTTTTGTGTTTTTTTATTCAACCTACCATAGTGTATAATGTAAAAATGTGTGTGTATAAACAGAACTTACTGATTAAATCAATGCCAAAGCCCTTAGTCAAATTGGGATTTGAACCAGTGACCGTCTGCTAGCCACTACTCCACCATGTGACCCAGTATTGTTGCTCCTGGGGTTTAAGTTACAGCTAGAGACAAGAGATGTTTCCAAATATTAGCCATTTAAATACCAGTGGCTTAAATGATAAGAATTAAACACAAGGAAAAAGCGTTCTCTGTCACATGAACACTGTGTCCACCAAAAGGCACAATTCAGTTCAGTTTGGTGCATGAAACAATTTGGGTTTTTTTTCAATTGTCAAAAGTTGTGCCAAAACAACCAATCTGTGAATGGACTCTTCCAAACATGGGAAAATCACACAAACTGCCCTTGAATATATACACTGTACAGAGAGAGGTGATTCAAGGTCTACTTTTGGGCCATTTGGGCAGTTAATGTTAACAGTCTTCAGCTCCTCAGGGTGGCGTCTATGGCACCAATGGTCATTTTTAGTATCAACAGGAGTCGTGCGGATGGCTTGAGTCAAACTCGGCAAAGACCTTGCAGCTCCAGCCAATCAGACGACGACAAGACAAATGAAAACGACAACGCAAGCGAATGATTCTGACTATGTTGCTCCTCCACAAGCAAAACACCATGGGCCAAGACTGCTACCAATACTGAATATATAGCTATGGCTATGGTGGAGGATTCAGTCCCAGCACACACGAGCAAGATATTAAACCTCACATTGCCCTTAAAAGCATCTGCTGAATGTAATATTACACTTTTATCACTACAGCACAGTAGTGTCATAGTTTAAGTTGAACAACGAGCAGCAAATTACCTCAAACCACTGCAGGTGTCCGTGTTTTCCACTGAGGTGGTTCGTGGGCTAACCACGTTTCTCCTTCTACCAACTCCTCACACCCAAACCACAACACAACGTACCAGTAAAGACGGTGGCGGACAGTGAAAGATGCGGTAGAGTGAAGCACACTCTCGCAGTGGGAGCATCCTGACTGTTAAATGAGACGACATCAGTTTGATCTGTAATATCTTCCAGAGGTTATCTGATTGCAAAAATCTGCAGCCTGCAAATGTAACCTTTCTATTCATGTATGTCTCTCTCTCTCACACACACACACACACACAATCCTCACCATGTTGCGTGCTATGTGTGCCAGCATGGGTGTGCTCTGAATTTGATGAAGCAGGATAATTCTCTCGACCGATCATATCGGTAAAAGAGGAATCCCAAGATCAACACCAGATTCCGAGTCACATGTGGGACACATTTTTCCAGATCCTAATAAACTTTCATCCATGAATTTCTGTGCATGCTGAGGGTCTGGATGGGCTGAGCAACCGTCCCCAGGCATGGCCTGAAAATGAAGAGAGCAGAAAAAGAGAGACAAAAGGCAGATGGAAAACAATAACCCTGAAAAGAAAAAAAAGAACAGTGTCGACATGAGGACAACTGTGGCTCAGGAAGTGAGTCAAGGAGTGTTTATCCACTAATGAGAAGGACAGTGGTTTTAAGACGGACAATATAGGATTGCAACCTTTTAAATAATAATAATGATAATAATGTCTCCAAGATTATTTTGATGGTTCATCGACACCTCTGTCAAAGCCTGCACCTGCATTGGCACTATGTAACATCTGGTTTCGGGTCCATACCACAACAAGAACAACAACATTCTACTTTACGTACGTCACAAATCCTACATTGAATCGCTGTGATTGGCTGAAAAGACGTGGAAATGATAAAGCAAGCGAAAGACAAGAGGGCACACACCACGGTTCCGTACATATACTGTATCTCCTTTTCATACCTTCTGTAAGC
The DNA here is from genome assembly GCF_958295425.1 of Solea solea. Classification (NCBI taxonomy): domain Eukaryota; kingdom Metazoa; phylum Chordata; class Actinopteri; order Pleuronectiformes; family Soleidae; genus Solea; species Solea solea. The sequence goes on from NC_081138.1 coordinate 2,923,239, forward strand.
CTTCGGGAATACATCCGCTGGTTTTATTTTTCCAATAACGAATATAGACTACTGCCACCTGCTGGTAAGGAGGATAATTTCCTTTCACTCAGGTGCAGAAAGCAGGGTTGAGGGCTGTGGTGCCGGAAGTGACGTACTGAGAGCCGTAGTACGCAGGCCCAAGGACTTCTCAAATAGTGGGGCACTGACTTAGTCGCAATATGGCCTTCAACGCCCAAGAAATATGGCCTTTACCGGTATATGGCCTTACCAGGTCATCTTGGCCCTAACCCTAAACTCACTTCTTCTCCAATGCCCTAACCCTAAACCGTGGGGTGCTCTTTTCCCCGAAATTGAAGCCGTATCCCCATTTCTGAGAATTCTCTCAAAATCCTCTATTGTAGTGAAAACTTCGGGACTTCTAGCTTGGGGAACAGTTGCCGGCGCCCATCGTTCCCAGGGTGTTCTTACACCAGTCCCTGAGTACGACGTTGCGTCACTTCCGGCGCCACAGCCCTCCGAAAAATCCATGACCAGAAAGCAGGAAGGAGTTGCTCTTTGGCTGGAGTTGACGTTGCGTGAGCTACTGCAACCTTTTCTGGTCAGCGATCCTTGCCCTTGCCGGACTGACCTTAGATATAACTAACTACAGTGATTTAAATTAATCAGAATAAAAAAATATGATTCCATGTAACAAGTATCTATTGAAACACGAAGCACATTTTGAAGTCAGATCCTGTTCTTACAAACCAAAAACACTGATGTCCATTGCTTTGAACCTGACGTGCCAGATGTTTAGTGCTTCTCCACAGGAGGTCCGGCAGATTTCACTGGCACCGGCTCATCCTCTGGCTGTGAATACCAACATTATCCACAAAGCCAACGCTTCCTTTAAGTGAAGCATGATTTGGTTTTTATGTCTTTACTTCCTTAGGTCTTTTTTAAATAAATAAATTCAAGATAAGTGCGAGCATTTTTGCATTTTTTGTGTGTGTAATCTGCCCAGGAAAACTGTTGACGCTGTGCAGTTCCCCACCCATGTGAAAGCAATTTCGGCAGCACACAAGAATCTGCTGCAGAGTGTCAAATTTGCAGCGGTTCAGCTCATCGTCACCCAAAAGATGACGCTGATGGGCCGTGGACGTGTGAATCTGCAGGTGTGTTACCACCGTTCACTGCGCGGGATGAAGAGCGGCAGCGGCTCAGCACACGGCTGACACTTTCACACAAGTTGACAAACGCATAAGTGACAGAATCTTCTGTGGCACAGAGTCAAGACCACAGAAAAGACAACAACGACGACTGAAATATCTGTGAAAGGGAGACAAAGCAGATCACCGAGCAGATCCACACGCAATCATCTCGAACCTCAAAGTCAAAACACAACTGCGACAAAACTTTATTGTTGCTTTAAGCAGGAAAACAAAGACGCAATCCCAGCCCATGATTTCACTTCAATGGGCCTCACAAACACAATAAGTGGTGAAAATGTTACACGTTATTAACGGCGTTAACACGAACCCATTTTAACGGCGCCAATTTTTTTTTTTATCGTGAGATTAACGTTCTTTTTGGCCAAGCAAACTTTGTCGTTTTTTTCCACATGCTGTTGCAACAACTGGTAACGTTAGAAAAACTACACCCCACTGGATTTAGCTAGACTGCACACTTGTTTGGGCTTGCGAGCCGGCCAAGTAGTAGGCTAACGTTGCGTTTTGAGCGGATGGCCCGCGCTGTGAGCTTCCCGTCTCCAAGCGGGCTCACCGTACCCAAGGCAGCCTGGATCATTTCTCGACACACTCCCCACATCCAAGTCATGATGTATGCAGTGTTACCAACCAAGCTAGCAGACCCCCAAACCCTAGTAAGGAGACCTCCGAAGACCGCTAGCTCCTTTAGCTCGGATTAGCTCGTTATGTTACGTTAAAAAAACATTAGCACAAAGCAAGCTGATCCACTTTTCTATGTTGATAAGAGCATTAAAATAAATATTTGAATCGTTTGACAGCACTCACTAGTAATATTACAGCTGATGTGTGTAGACAGACCACTTTTACGTGAGGCGTCTGTACGATATTGAAGCTTTACGCACGTCAAGCGCTGTGATATTTCTTTTGTGTATGAACTGACGGTATAAAGTAGGTCTGTGAAGCACACTGAGGTCCTTGTCTTGTTTGTTAGCGTTCCAATAAATCTGAGATTCCGACGTCTTAACTCATAATCCACAAATCAGTTCCGCTGGCTCCGCTGACCCCTTCACTACTTCGTTCTCCTCTAATTGCAGCGTCCTGTGCTCTGTGTGTTGTTTTTGATAACATGGGAAACATATTAAAGAAGTGAAATGATGTATATTCATCACTTTACCCGGTAACCACCTGCTTCACTGTATGAAACGTGGACTCAAATTCCAGAAAAACAAGTAACGGTCCACTCTTTAAAGTCAAGGGATCATCAAAGAGTCGGACACACCTCCTGGTAGAGCAAGATTCTTCCCACGCTGACACCAGATTCATCTCTGCTTCAGTCAGGTACACGTCAGATATGATATTTACATATCACAGAGATGAAACGCTTCAGCAGGAGTCTGATCATTTTTCTTACATTACCCAACTAATCGCAGATGTTTTGCCCGTGGACACAGAGCAAGGTAGCGGTTTCAAACATTCCTGGAGGATGATGATGTTGCTCGGTGCCACTGAAACGTTATTCCAATCATTGTTTGAAAGTCAAAATGTGTCCAGACTGCTTTTTTTCTGTTTGTAAATGCTCTAAAGATCGCTCTCTAGTCTGCACACACACACACAGTCTGGTCTCTGTGTCTTCAGAGGACATTACATTGACTTATATTCATTTCCTGGAGACTTACTCTAACTATTACTGGCCTAACCTTAACCTCATTCGAACCATTCAACATGTCTCCACTTTAAAATGGAACAATTTACATTATGACTTGCTCTTCGTCGCCCATAACGTGACTGTGTAAACAGATGTAGGTCCCCACAACGGGGGTAATACCTGAAACACACGCAAACACACAGAACACACACAGTACACTGCAATAATCAAACAGGCCAGTGGAGATGGAATGTCCCTTTTATGTGAAATTAAATAAGATCGGCTTGTGGGCCTCTCTCCTTCCTGTTCCGCTTTCCGTTTTATGTTCATTTCCATTCCCAAACAAAGCTGTCTTTCCACGGTGTATTAATTCCCATCAAAGACCTCAATCAAGTCCCTTTGCCACAGGCTAAAGTCAAACTGCAGGGGCTAAAGTTTAATGTTGCCAGTGCATTAAGGATGTGGGCTCTTGTCTCCTCCATGCCCTTATGTTTTCTTTTAACCCCCAACGTTCACAAATAATCTCGCGAGTCTCGCTATAGTGGATCGAGGCGCCTGAAAGCGGCGCACGCTCCGGAGCCATTTGTGGGTCACGGAGTGTGACAACAGTCCTCCTCGTTGTTCCACCAGGACAATGTCCGTATATGTGTGTCTGTGACGGGGCAGAACATTCAGAAAATCAAACATAATTACACAGGCCTTCCTAAAAAAATTAGTCACTATTCTACGTCAATAGACTCTTAGTTTAGACGTATCCGGCAACGTGAGGAAGAGGATGGTGACTGTCTCTCTTCCTGAGAGGAATATTATTGTGTTTTGAATCAGTCATAATTAAACTTAAACTTTATTACCCCCCCAATCTATTATGGGCTTCACTGGGGTTTCAAGCAGCAGCAGTGTATTTCAAAAAAGAACTTAAAGGCCACATCGACATGGATTATTCACTGTGGTTAAAACCATCCAGTATTCACAATTCTATGGTCAATTCAGCCAAACGGAAAAACAACTGTAGCCATTAACCCTTAGAAATAATAAAGATGCATATGCTCATAAAATATTAAATTATCTCTAATTCAAGTCCCAAAATATCCACTTAATTGTGTTCTTTCTGGTAGAATTTGTTCAATATATTTGGGGTTAATAATCTACAAATCGACAGTATTTTACATTTTTGGTTTTCTTAATTCAAGTTCTATTCCAGTTCCTCTCGAAATTAAAGATCTGAGTATTTCTTCCAGCAGTGCACACTCTCGCCATATTGCACCTTTGTGCATTTAAGAAACTACAGTAATAATTGAAAGACATATTCCGGGGAGACAGTGAAGTAAGAAGATCAAAAAAATAAAATAAAAGTCAAAGTACAAATGTCTGTTTGATGTGACAGGGGAGAAACTCAGTAAAATACTCTTTACAGGGAATAAACACTGGGACCAGGAGCAGCAACAACCACTTTCTTCAACATCATACTTGTCCAGGTTCATCTTGAGTTTCCCATTTTGACGTCAACAACAAAAGGCATAAAAGATCTTTGCCAGTGATGTGACCTTTGCTTTCATCTATTTTTTTCCATGACTAAGAAACTCCTGCCCAAGCAAATCCATATGCAATCTCTGATTAAAAAAAAAAAGAAATAAAAAAAAGAAACTTTCTTTTCTAACCACCAGAGCACAGCAGTACGACTGCTGCTCCTTTGTTCTTTATAACTGCACGAGTTTCAGTGACGACGCCCACATTTGCATTCACTGTTTACGCTGACATGGCTCTCTTGTCTTTCCCTCATTAAGCACACGCTGTGGAAAACAAGCAGGCCACAACCAAGGCATCATTTCACTCTCATACGTGTGCTTTTTTTCACTACCTGTTTTAATCTCCTCAATTCCCAGCATCACCTGGAGTGTCGTTGGTGTCACAATCCTCTTTCTACCTTAATTCTCTCTCTGTTGATGACACACACCCTCTCAATCCACCTTTGCCAAATCAGTGTTCATCTTGTGCATAAGTTGTAGTTTGAACAAGAGCACGGAAGCTGCAAATGATGCTTTTAAAGTCACCCTGCAAAATTCTATCTATATATGAATGAGTTCTGGCCGCAGAAATACAGCATTAAGAGAAGTTAAACACTGTTCATCTGATATTCTGTCCTACTACCGCTAGTATATTGTGATTTAACAAATCTGGGCTGACATGTAGAGTTTGTAAAGGTGTGCAAAGGTACAGAAACATCTACAGCACAACAACTGAGACTGCAGATTGCCTATAGCTTCAAAAACAAACCCAAAACTGCCTGCGTTGATGTGTTTGTCGGCACAAAATGGCGGCGCATGTGCAGCAAGGCCCTCGCCTGAAGACTTCTGCTCATCCGTCCCTTTAAATTCATCAGGGAAGGACGAAAGACAAAGGCTCTTTCACATCTGTCTCTGCAGTTTATGTGGGCGGAGCTATTTTTCGTTTGCCCTGCTGTGAAAACATGGTGGCACAAGATGGCGGCCTCTGTAAAGCAAGGCCCCCCCTTGCCTGAAGTGCATATAAAACGATATTACGGATAAATACCGACGACGAGGAGGAGGAATTTATTCACACGAGCACAGTTTGTCTTTGCTGTTCGCAAATATGTTTGTTGAAATAATCGGATTCAATAAAACTTGTAAGTGATTTCATAAAGTGAATGTTTTATTGTCGCGGGGGCCTGTCATTGTGCTGTGTGTAGTGGATTTAGACCAGTTATTTCACAGGCTAATAAAAACCTACTGCCAAATAAGATGTATTCTTTTATTTGTCTCTTAATCACTTCAGTCAGTGAATTTAAATTTGAACTTCTGTTGCCAGTGGTGACTTCTCCTCCAAGAATCTGGCTCGATGTTCGACTTTAACAAGACAAAGAAACCAAGGCCTTGATATTTCTCTGTGTGCATGCATGTGTGCATGGATGGACTATCAGTGAGGGTATTCGGTGTGTTTTAATGCTCCCTTATTCACCGCAGGTGTTAAAGGGAAGCGTCTGGTCACTGTGCCAGAAAACTGACAAGTAAATAACATTTCAATAGCCAGGAACACGGTCCCTCATCACGTTCTCCCTCTGACCATCCTGTGCTCTCATCCTGGTTCTCATAATAAAGCAATTACTGTTAGTCAAACTGGGGACACTTTCCCTTGTGAAATAAAAGGAGATCGAGACATACTTGTGGCCAAAACATGAACCGCCACCTCCTAAACATGCCAGTGGAAATATAAAACACACTATGTCCCCGTCTTTATTTACAGTCGCTGCAGATTCTCCTGACCGGAGTGATGCGAAACAGATTAGACGACATTCAGACACGTACAGTGCAGGGACGCGTAATATTCCACTTGCGAAAACTAACTCTGGAACCAAGTCAGCTTTTAAATAAGGGAGTTCTGAGGCGTCTTCTGGGACCGGGACAATACCAGCTGTCCATCACGCTCATGTGTCCCCTGCTTCATCGTGGAAAATGTTCACTGTTGTTATTAATCAAGTGAGAAGTAGGAGCCGTTATTGACTTGTGCAACAAAAACCATGTCATTAAATTGCTAAATCTGTAAAAAAAAGCTTTATTATAAACATTATTACATTACAAGACCATTAAGGCTAATGCAAGTTGGAATCTATAAGATTATGAGACCTGGTTCAGTGCAAAGTTTGCTGCAGAGAGAGCAGTCATTAGAAATGTGTTTGCCTGGATCACGTGAAACATAAACGGTTGTAGAGTCGTTTTATCGTTTCCCCCCCTCCTCCTCCTCCTCCTCCTCCACCTCCTCTTCCTCCTCCTCCTGCTCTCGAGACAGTTTACAGCCGAGTGTCAGCCAGGTTTGCAGAGCATGAACATGACATCAGATGTGCGGTGAAAGTTTAGACACCTTTCAGCCGGACGGACTTAACTCGAAATCCAATCATGTTAAAATGGAGCAGATTCCTGCTCCTTCTTCCCCCCTCTCTCAGCTGCTTTCTTTTGTCTCGCACACATGTACATGCTCGTCCGTGTGTGTGCACGTGTGCACCATGTGTGCATGACTGTACTGAATATGTTTGTGTGTTTGTTGTCTGTCCCTCCGTATGAGCTCTGTACATGTGCCCAGTTGGTGCTACGTCACTTTTTCCAGTGCTTAAGAGAGTTAGTGCACAGAGACACAAAGAAGGGCACCAAAAGTACAGTTTTTGAACATGTTTTGTGCACAGCTTGTGAGTTTTCCCTCTCAAATGAACAGATTGTTGTAAATACAGGCCGCCTTTTATAGATTATTAGATCAATTAGAGCAAATTGATTGAATTGCACGTGGGTTTCATCTTCTCACACTTTCAGTGCAACTGATTTTGGTGAAATGTGTTGGTCATTCATGACACCCAGCTCAACAAGGAAGCTGTCATTTGAAGATAAAAGCAGTTAAAATCGAAATTTTTTACGAAAAGAATGAAGCAGAATAAATGTTGAATAAACATTGAAGTGAAAATCAACTGTATTTTAAAGCCTGTATCATTTTAGGGGCCAAAGTAAAATGAAGATTCACAGAGATAATTCTAAACGGAACATTTGTGTGCAAATCTGAATTCAAATCCAGTCAATAAATACAGTGAAAGTAAATAACTATTAATATGCTGTGTTATTTATTTAAATTAAACTTCAGAGCAGCAACACGTGCCTTTTATTTATTGTTAACCATCCTGTCTGCAGGAGGTTTTCTGGGCTGATAAATTGAATCCAACATTTCAATAAAAACAATAGGCCTATAATATATTTACAGCTGTCCAAACAGTCTGTTTTTGTGAAGATAATTCTAGTTAAAAATAAGGATGTCAATTTTGCGTTTTTGCCTCCATAAAGAAGAGTGATATTTAATAGAAGTATCAGTGCTATAACCTGTCCTATAACCTTATAATTATTTAATAGAAGTCAGGGATTATTTGTGTTTAAATGCAGTTTAATCCACAAACCACAGCGCTGACTGACTGACTGACTGCAGGGACTCAAACCTCTGACTCTGAGCTGATGAACCATTACGAATGAAGCGTAAAATTGTGCCCTCTCCGCCCCAGTGCCATCACTCATCAGACGATATTCATATCCAAATTAGACTCATGTCATGTGTTAAGACCCCCGCCCCCTGTTTTACGATCATTTCTGCAGTTAATAAGCGACGTAAAGTCCACACACAATCACTGAGAGAGAGAGAGGCTGACGTGCGTGTGTCCCCTGATCCTGATCCATGAGGGAAGCGCGGTTTGGTTTGTGCGACTCTCCTCAAACCTGCGGGGAGTTTGGACTGTTTGGTCAACGATAGTGGTTCCTAGAAAAGATCTGAATCGTTTTTTATAACCAAAACCAGCTGCAGTGCATGTGTGTGTGTGTGTGTGTGTGTGTGAGATCATTATGTGGAGGTAGAGGAAGGGGCGTCTGCGCAAAAGAGAGAGAGAGACAGACAGGGAGAGAGAGAGACAGAGAGACAGAGAAGTTTGGTATTTTCCCTTCCCTTGACTTTTTTTAGGCATGAACGCCGAGACCTGTGTTTCATACAGCGACATGACATCCATGGATTCATATTATAGCCCCACTGCAGCGCAAGGTAGGGACCACCACCACCACCACCACCACCACATCACGGACCACTTTAGGACATCATTCCCCACCGCCGACACCAAATACAGCCCCATCACCGCCTTCCTGCCCAACAAAGGTCAGGCTTACGGAGGAGAGAAGAGCCGCAGCAGTCCCTTCCAGCAGGAGGGTCTGCAGTCATTGGATGCGGCAGCGGCGACGGGGCAAAGCACTTTCAGTAAATACCACCTGTTTATGCAGAGGTCCTCTTCCTGCAAGACACCCGAGGAGGAGGACGACGTGCACCAGGAGAGGGGACACAACGGCGCGCTCGTCTCGTGCTATGGTGAGTTTGAATAATAATATTAATCTTAATCAGATGATGATGATGATGTGGTCTACTGTCTGTGGAGAGGTTGTCAGTTATTAAACCTCTGTAGGTGTCTGTAGATTTCCATTCAGCACTTCTCTCAAAAATTATTGAATCATCTGCAGCAGAAGATATTTGATGTCTGACCTCGTGGTGTCTTGTTTCCCTGTGGTTGAGAAACTTCCCTGTTCTACGTGTTGGTGTTGAATTATTTGGGCCTTCTCAACAGATTCAGGCAAAAAATCACTCACTCAGTCAATCAATCAGTCACTTTCTCGACTGGATGTTCCGCGTAATTTAATCTACAAATCCACTTTCTACACTGATTCAACTCGAGATGAAATACAGTCTTATATTGTGTTGAACTGTGACCTTTGGAGATGATTTTATGTCTTTAATTAAATGTGGAGCCTGTCACTCATCCCCCCACATTCATCTGAGGAGGCGGTTAAAAGTTTCACTGGGCAAATAAATGGCACATGATACAAGAAGTGTGGCTGAGTAACGTATCAGATGTTGTGCTGTATAAATCCTGGAATAATACAGGATAATCTGCAGATGGATAAACCGCCTCCGCGCGTAAAAACGCACCAACAACCACGACATCCACGGCGCAGCAGTAACACATCTGAGAATAAGAGCAAAGGTTTAATCTTCCCCACTATCAAATTGTCCCTTTCCTTGGCCATCGAAATTAAATTAGCGCGCGTTTAATGCGATAATCTGCGCCGCAATCCGCACATATTGGAGCTGAGTCGGGACAATTGGATTAGCAGGTTTTCAGATGTCAGATGGAATACAATCAGTGAACTCCAAACAAGTCATATTTTCATTTGCATGATTGGCTCCAATTAGCTTTAATGGAGGCGGTGATGGCTGAGTGATGGGGGTGTAAATAAAGGTTTACGCCTCATTAGACACGCGGACACTTTGGAGCAGGAATAATCCGGGAATATTTTTATTTTTAATATTTTTTTTTCACCCCTTAAAATAAACGAAATAAAATCAAAAACTGCTGTAACTCTACACACACACACACGCCTTAAAATTATTTCCAGTGACAATAATTCTAGGATAAATCGACAGAAATTATGAGACAAAATAAACACAAAAAACAAACAAATAAAATAACAAATAAACCCTTTTTTCACAATAACTCACGTGTACGTTGCAATAAATGGTGAAAAATAAAAAATAAAAAAATAAAATGCGACTGCAGGATATATGTATATAAATGTTATATTAAATAAAACATATGGATTTCTCTGATGTAAACATGGTAATAACGTATTTATTTTCCTGTGAATGAAGCTGCAGATGCGCGTGTCCCTCAGTGCTCCAGTGACTCACTGTATATTTAGTGGAAGTGTATGGTTTCATGGGATGTTTTGACAGTTTGGGAGCGTTATAGCTCTCCAAAAAAAAAAAAACACGCAAAGTTTTCAAAACGCTCTGACAGGTTTTTATTATGGCTGTTAACTTTTTATCACCCAGCTCAGTCCTCGCGCACAGAGCCGGTAAATCCAGGCGAAATCTAATGTTGCTGTAAACAAGCGGCTTTAAATAAAAGAATAATTTAAAGAATAAAAGCTTTACAATATCTTATTTAATTTTATTTTAAATTTAAAGCATAATATGTTACAGTTAATTCAATACATTTTCGATTTATTTTGAATTTTCCGGATATAATCGATATAAAAAGATCAAATCTAGACATTGGGGAATAAATATGAACCTATATATGTTTTTTCTTCAGGGTATTTCCGGCTTTTAAAGTGAAATATGCAGAGTTTGTCGGTTGTTACTCAACACAAGGGTTTGAATTCATAATATCAGGATTGAGGATGAAGAGTGAAAGGGGAAAATAACGTGGAGGAGCTGCTGTGGCACAGTAATGCGACTCAGATGTCAGTTTATTCCTCTTTACTACACACACACACACATACTTCACACTTATTTTAACGCATTTTGTCCAAAATCATTCAATTAGAATTTGCTCTCATGTGTTAAAACATATTTTTTATAATATTTTTATAGTATAAATGAATGTGAAACAGGAACAGGGAGGCGATGATTCATGATTCCTGATGGTTTTATTGGAAAACGCTGGCGTGTTTCACTTCCTCCGACATTTCTTTGGTCAAACCTGTGTTTTACGCACGCACTGGGCCGCGGATTCGACGCAGTTGTCAGAGGTTTGTTTGTCTGTTGTAATTTGTGGCCTGATTGGTTTACTCAGCGTCGAACGTGTGACTCAGAGAGAGATTGTTTTCATGCTGCGAGCCACGAATGAGACGATGTTTTTGGCTGAAGGGAAACGGCACAAACTGTCTGACAAACATTTAGACAAACGCTCATTAGAGTCACTACAACACACTCTTTTACTGCTTTTGACCCAACGCAGTCGTGTTGTTAGTGAAATCAACAACAATACACATCCATATGTGTGTATTAGCAATGAAGAAATAAAAAAATAAATAATAATAATAATAATAAAACAGCTGAACAGGAGAATCACTCATGTCAGCAAAATGTAATGAAGCAAAAATACATTAAATAAACGATTTATTTATTTATTCGAGTATTGAGGGTGATTGCACATTAGCAAACGTCAACATGTTAATCTGCCAGATTATACATCCACAGGCCAATTTACATGGGCAGCTTGATGCATGGGAGAGAAAACAGGCGTAGAGGTTCGTATACAAGGAGAAAACAAAATGATAAATAAATATACATGAGGGAAAAAACAGCAGAGGCTGTGTTTCCCCTTCACTAAGACAATAGAAAACACTGCGTGTGATGCAACAACGGCAACAACCAGGACATAAGGACCAAGTGCTGTTGTTGAAGTGCATGTTTTCCAGTGTCCAGGTGAATGGAAAGGATGTTTCAGTCTTCACTCGCTCAGCAGCTGCGCGTGTCTCTGTAAAGCCCCGGAGACGACACCCTTCTCCTTTCTGGTTCGCCCCCGCGTGCTCGCTCAGTGTCTGAGGGGCCGCTGACCTCCAGGTCGGCTTTTCCTGCAGAGAGAATCCATTCGAAACCCCCCACCACCCCGTTTGAGAGTCTCTGGTGTCAAAGCTGAGCCCCCTCTGCAACATTTGGAGTCTAGTTTTACTCAGTCAACATTCAACAACCGCAGTAAGACAAAGGGATGTTGGTTTGTTGTCGTGTGGGTGTTGACTTGTAGGCCTAATTATACACTTAGTGGCCTCGTGCATGTCTTGTGTCACTGTTCGGTCTCTCCCAGCGACAGAGATGTGCGGGGTAATGACACTGGTGATTGTAGCCTGGCGACATGAAAGGCCGCAGATGAAACCATGAGTTGTTTCTCAGGCGGAGGAGGAATTCACTGCAGTTTTGCAGTGGCTGACAGTTCAACCGGCACTCAGCTGTGCATTGCCTCTTTTGTTCCCCCCCCCCCCCCTGCCCCTTCGCCATCTTTAACCCCGCGATGCAGTCCCGTAATGGCCGCGTGCACTGATTGGCGAGAGCAGGGAGTAATGGGAACCAGCCAAAGTGGGGGCACACTTCAGCGAGTCCGTGACATGAGTGGAGGCGACACGGACTCGGGTCCATTTCAGCGTTTAGCCCAAACGTTTGGCAGGATAATTTACATTAGGCTCAGTTTGCACGGTCGAGCGAGAGCGGCGGGGCGGGGGAAAAAAAAAGGGCGGCTCGCGACTTCCTTTGGTCTCGACGTCGCCGCGGCATGAAAAGTCAACGCTGATACGGAACCGACTGTGGAGGCCTGCACCACATTTCCCTCACGGTGTCTGATGCATTTTCTGTATGTGTCAGTCGCGGTTGAGACGTTTTTTCTTTTTTTTTTACTTGTTTTTAAGGTGTTGCGGGTTAGGGTTAGGGTTAGGGTTAGGGTTAGGGTTAGGGTTAGTGGAGCTTTTTTGAACATGTGAGACATTTTAGTTTCTGTCGTTTGGTTTGAAAACGTTGGAAAAGTGCTTGAAAAGTAAAAGACAAGTAAAAACAGCTATCAACGTTGGACCAGAAGCCAACATTTGAAAAGTGGTGCATGGTTGGTATCGTCGTTAGTTTGGGTCAGTTTTAGTTGATGATTTTATCCTCACACTATTACGCTGCCGTTTGGAAACTGTTGTTGTTCAAATGTTCCGATTTCTCCGTCTACAAATACTTTGGTAGGAGGAAGTGATCGGGCATTTCGTTAAGTCGGTTTGACAGCAAAGTATTTTTTTCATTTGATGTGCCCGCACACAAAAATGTACTTAGGAAAAAGAGTTGGGCTTTTTTTTCACATGGAATGCTCTTTTTCAGTCTTACAAACAAAATCACACAAGATGAAGGGAATTCTGTTTTGCTCCAAGGTCTGAGAAAAACATTTGGAAGAGAGCTGGCAGGAGGGAGGGAGGGAGGGAGGGAGACACAGAGGGGAAGAGTGAGAGTAAAAGAGTGTGTGAGAAGTGATTTATCAGTCTTCCTCTTTTGTGTGTGTGTGTGTGTGTGTATACTTGTATATGAATTTTGCACATGTAGCTGAACACACTGATGGATCTGCACAGTCAGCAGTGTTGGATTTCAAAGTGAACGGCTCCCGATCACATGGACACGCATGTCAAAAGAGACCCCTGTGTGTGTGTGTGTGTGTGTGTGTGTGTGTGTGTGCGCGGCTGAATCGTTTTTAAATTAAAATCTCAGTTTAAATAAATCATAAAGGCTGAATTATAGGATAAATGTTGGATATGCGCGGTTTACACACACACACACGACCTTTGACCTTTCTATAGAAATGATAAACATTAGTGTTTAAGTGCTTTATTTACCATATAATTGCAGCTTTTGATAATTATAATTGTTCTATATTTGATTGATCTCATCGAAGCGATCCTTACAGCATCTTTAAGTTCTCATCCTCACATTAGAATATGGACCAGTCAATATAATGAAGTAATGAGGATATTTCAGTCCAGTGTGTGTGTGTGTGTGTGTGTGTAGTCGTGTTATTTCTACTTTATTTGAGATGTGATTTTAAGAAGAGCAGAGGATTTGAATGCATTTTCAGCAGTGTTACAATCTGCTGCTGTAACCATGTAAACCATAATAACTACACACAGCATCTTTATCCATGTTAAAACAGTGTTTACACACTTGTTACACACTTTGTTTCTGAATTTCTGAAAGAGGAGGAGGAGGGGGGATCAAGAAAAGTTCATCTTATTTTACCTTATCTTATCTTTTCTCCCACTTCAATACTGAGAGATATTACAAATATGTACTGTATGTGTGACAGGGCCGTCCCCCTACGTAACACTTGCAGTTACGAACCGTCAAATCTGATCTGTAGTGAACGGGATTTTAATCCGATTGGAAGAGCGTCGCTGCTAATCTGAACGTAGCCTTAGTGACTGATGTAAACGCTGTGCAACGTTCAGCAGCTACAGTAAGAAGCCAGATATTTCCAGAGACACGACCTCGTACCTGCTGGACATGCGAGGAACATCTTGATTCTCAGGCGTCAGTGTCTTTCAGAGCTCCAAACTCAGACTTTTACCTCTCCCCATCATCAACTTTTCCTCCTCTCCTCGTGTCCTTTCCTCTGCGACGTTTGGATAATGCCCTTCTCAGTACGAGCCAAGGGTTGTTAATCACACTCTCCTGCCATGTGCGGTGTAATTTATGGCCGCTTCCTCTTTAACACAGTGAGCTGACCCCAGTCATCCCAGTCAATAAAGAGTCACGGACGGTGACCCGTCGCTTAACAGCCGCTTAAATCACGCTTTGATGTCGCCCCGTCATTTTCGCCCGCGAGCGATGGCGATTAGCTGTCGTCTGACCCACTGGAACATTGTTATGATGCCGTTATCATCACACTATAAACGCGAGGCGCAGCGGAAATATAAGGTGCAGTCCGTGTGAATGCTAGAAAAACAGTGGTTTGATTGGACATTTATATACTTTTGATACATTGATATTAACATGTTTAATTTCAGATTCTTTCCTTTTTGAGGTTTCTTTGCAGCATAAGCAGCGACTTCTCTCCGAACTGTGCTGTGACTTGGTCAGAGCCTCCAGTCGAAGGCTGCGTTTCTTTTTCTGGGCCAATAAAAATACTGAAGTTGAGCTTTTAGTCACAATTAAAATCGCAGCGTTTATCAGAAAAATCACAACGAGATGACTTACTTCCTAGCGCACCTTCACGTGTTGATACATACGCGTCAGATAAAGTGGGAAACAGCACTTTTTGTGTGTGTATTTCAGTTTTGCAGAGTTTTGCTGTGCACAGTAACAGATGTTGGATCCGAATGTTCATATCCAAACATTTTGCATGGCAATATTCTTTCGGATCGGAGACCTGGACACTACACAAAAATGTAAACGTTGGCTTAAATCGTCTTTTGTGTAATGGAAGAAGAACCAGGTTGTTCTCATAAACACGAGGATCGGTTTTTTTGACGCGGCATGTCCTTCCCGCCCCGCTCCCCCTCCTTCCACATAGATTACACCCCGGGAGGCGGTGTTTACAGTGAGAGCGTCTTATGTTCATCATACATATGGCGTTCTCTGCGGGAGGCTCCTCTCGCCGTTCACCTTGGGCAGCGTCGGAGAGCCTCGCGGCTCCAGAGGATCGCTTGGATAACAAGCGAGAGATTGTCACAATATTCCCCTCCTGCCAAAAAAACATCAGTGACATGCGATATAAACAATGGCCTTTGATCAACGAGAGGCCTCATGATTTCAAACAGTCTGACAGCTCTGGCCTTGTGGGGCCTGAGGGTGCCGGCCAGGGAAATATGAAGAAATATAGCAAATTTTTTGGTGGGGTAAAACCCATTCGCTCCCCTCAGACCTAACAGGATGTGTTGGTCATGAACACAGAGACTGTGTTGTGAGCGCAGAGACCCACAGCGAGTGGTCTGCCACCAAAACATGGCTCCGCAGCCCAAATCCTGCTCCAGCACCATTAGGCAGAACTTCTCAGAAACCAGAGGCATTTGCACGTTGGATCTGGGAGCGATGAATTGCATCTGGTCTCATACAATACAATACTGTCAGACAATACAGGGTCTGCATTGTGTGCAGTGTGGGCTTTCCAGCCAGTGGGGGAGGTTATGCTCTCCATGGAAGGATGAATGAAATAAAACAGCAGCTCCAGCTTATCTCAGCAAGCGCCATCCTAGCGCTGGCATTCGAAAACCGTAATACTTTTCTTGGAAACAAAAACATCCATGGCAACAAAACAGCAACATATAATAAATAGACAGATTTTGAAATTAAAATCAATCCGATGTTTGTTGGTTTGTTTTCTGAGTCATATCAGCTGTTTTTCATTTTTGAGCATATTTCGCCGCACATCATATTTTCCCCTTAAAAGGTCTAGTGTGTAAGAATTATTGGCATCTAGTGGTCAGTCTGCAGACTCCAACAAACAAAGGAGTCCTCTCCAAAGCGGTTCAGATAACTTCAGCGGCCTTTGCATATACCGGCAAGGATGTTTGTTCACACACTCGGGCTGCTGTGGTGGAATGGTGTCTCGTTCCAAAGCCTATGAAAACCAAATAATATGAATCTTAGGTATCGTACACTTTTGAAAATATACGTATGGGTTCATGCCAATAAACCCACTAAAAGTACTTTGAAAAGTAACTTTAATGGCTTTTTAAAAGTAATGTATCAAGCAGTGGTATTCGTTATTTTGCATTACTCGTGCACTTTAAGTTGCATAAAACATATTATTTGCATAAAACCAAGCCATGGGGACTGCATCTACAGTAGTGTACTGCATCCTAAAGTGTGCAGACCATCCACTGTGGCGCCCCCTAGAGAGGGAGAAGCCCAAAGCAAAAAATAAAAAGGTGCACAAAACAACTTGCATAACAAAAAAAATAAAGTGGGACTTCACAAAGATCTTCAACACACTTTTACAAGCTAGTTACTGTACATAAGTAAACAGCTAGAGGTCAAAGGTCAGCTATAGGTAACCCTTACTCTGAAGCACATGAGACAACACAGCGTAGCTTCTCTTACAAACCTTTACACACACTTTGTGTTACTATTTTTCTTCTGATAAAAATAAATAAAATAGTCGTTCTCTTGTTGCCATGCGTCTGTGAGAGAGACACAACGTGCACAGCGAGCTATCCGTTCACCACACCTTGCAGGACGTGCCCAAACATGGCAGTGAGATGAAGGTCAGTGATGAGAACAGCACGCACACACACACACACACACACACACACACAAGCTCTAACCCGACAAATCACTGGAGGTCTCTGCAGATGAGCCAAGACGTCCGGAAATAACTTCACCTCAGTTGCTACCGAGACACAGGAAGGTGCAGTCCAGTCACACGTACCCTCATCATCATCATCATCATCAGCAGCAGCAGCAGCAAATCTATTTTTGTGAGGTCATGTTTGGCTGGTCCACACAACTTTAACGGGCTTTTTGAGGACTAAGACCTGGTTTTAGGATAGAGGTTAGAGGATAGAGGACGTGTGTGTGTGTGTGTGTGTGACCGAGAGCTTCCTAGAAATGGCTCCACAGCAAACGACCTCTATGTGACTCCACATACTGATGTGCGTAACCTCGACCACATGCAAGACGGATAAACAGAGCCGAGGAGTGATGTGTGTGTGTGTGTGTGTGTGTGTGTGAGAGTTTGATGATGATTGGTACAAAAAACAACTTTCCGCGGTTGTAAATCAAGGCCAGGGTGTTTGTTCGTCTGTGCCATTTTAAAGGAAACATGGAACTCAGACTCACACGACAATCGATAATTAAAAAAAAACAAAATGACTGATTTTACAACTGGAGGCAAAAAAAAATGCACAAAACTATTTGTAAAATGTGGGGGAGATTATGCATTTGTGCAGATACACAATGCTGATTGGAAAGACAACACCAACAAGTGTTATTTAAGTTAAACTAGTGCTTAATGATAAAAACCAGAGCAGGTGCTACTCACTCAGGTGATCTTCATCCATGCGACGACCTGGAAGGTGATTGGATCCCGGGGATCACCTGACCACATCACAGGTGTGTGATGACCTGCAGAGAGAAACCCAAAACCAGACAATGAGCCCGTCAATCATGACGTAGAAGAAGACATTTCAATTATCGATTATCTCCTCCATTAATCGAGTAATCGGTTGGTCCATAAAATGTCAGAAAACGTTAGAAACGTTGTCTCGTTTTGTCCCCAAACCAAAATGATTCACTTTTAATGACATCTTTGTTTTATGGAAGCAAAGAATTGAAGACAATATTCACATTTAAGAAGCTGAAACAATCGGAAATCTTGTTTTAATCATGAAAAAAAGCTTCAAACCGATGAATCGATTAATTTAGTAATGGATTAATCGAGGGATTGTTTCAGCTCTACTCTTCAATTATGCCACTTTATCCACGCACGGTCACTTCCTGTGATGAATTATACATTTTAGCGTAGGCTGTACACAGAGGGAAGCAGCAGGATGATCATGATGCTGACATTTAAACACCTTTTCCATTTTAGTGAATCTTCACAAGATTCACTTAAGGCTGTTTATTGTGAAGAAAACTCCGCCTCTCAGTGGAAAAGAGGGCGTGGAATCGAAATGGTCCGTCCTCTGACAACATCACTACAGCAGCTCGGTGTTTTATTCGCGTGCTTTTCCAGAAGTGATGGCTACATCAATGACATTCAATCGCCGCAGTAAACTACGTGTAATTCACGACGTGGCAGGAGATAAGAAAACATTATTCTGGTGGGAACTGGCTAATGAGCCTCTCTATTATTCACTTGATTATTCTCGAGATATTAGAAACATCACAGCGATTTTTTAAGTGACAGCAGCTGTTACGTATGGGCTGAAAGATTTTATGAATTATAAAGCAGGTGCATTTTTGTGTGGACGTTTGAAACTCCGCGTCCCGAACGTCAAAAAAGACAGTTTAATGCTTTGACTGAGACACTAAAAAGAGAGAGTTAAGGACCTTTGAAGTCTGAATATGAACAGATTTCCCCTTGTACTTTATTGTCTAATTCATCTGGAGGATCCACACACATGACTTTCATCAGTTCACTGTGCTATGCGGCCCAAATCCCGAGGAGTAGCAGTAGATCATTACGCACATTTATCTTATGTTACTTTTATTTGCCGTCCACAGAAAGTGAGTGACTGTGTCTCCCGGAGCCAAGTTATAACACAACTTTTTTGTAATAACTCTCATACTTTCCTGTATTTTCACGTATTGACAACATTTCACAAAACACTTAGACATTTACCTAAATACAGTGGAATTTGAACCACTGAGAAGTATCAGGGATTTCAGTTCTGGTCCCTACCCTTCCTATAGTCTTTGAACTGTACCACGTTGACCTTCACTTTTCCTTCTTCTTCAGGTAAAGACACTTCAGGTCTGACCGACACCGAATTGGCTCCAGACTCCGACCCGCCGGGAATGGACACCAGCTACCTGGCTGTGAAGGATCAAGGCGTCAAGGCGTCCTCGGACAGGCTGCCGGGCGCCGACTTGGCGAGTCCTCTGGACAAAAGCGATGGCGGCGAGAGCAACAAGGGCAAGAAGAGGCGCAACCGCACGACCTTCACGAGCTACCAGCTGGAGGAGCTGGAAAAGGTTTTCCAGAAGACGCACTACCCTGACGTTTACGCTCGGGAGCAGCTGGCACTGAGGACAGACCTGACCGAAGCTCGTGTGCAGGTAAGGAGGCGGTCCTTAACTGTGTCATTCTTACATATATATATAAAAAATGTTTGATTCAAACCACAGTCAGATAAGTTCACACAATCCTGTGTGGAACCTCTATCAACCACACTGTGATTCTTATTTGACCTCGTGTTTCTTCCCTGGAGGGGTCTCAACCGAACCTTTTGAATGACGTATTCCCCTCCTCGCCTGAGGTGGCGCTGCATCAAGAATTACTGAAGGCGAAGAAAGCTTCTGCTTCCTCCAGATAAGAGCAAAACATGGAGCTGCATCAAATCCTAGCGATTTATGTGAACATACGAGACACTTTTCTCCCAGCTATCGTTCTACTATGTATGTTTTGGTTGTGTTTACCCACAATGCCCTGCACTGTAGTACGCTTTCTGCATTTGGTTCCCTTGAAGCGAACCAAGACCTAGGCGGACCAGAGTTCGCTTCATTGGTGCACATCGGAGTTCGGTTGCGCGTTCACACGTCCACAAACGAACCGGACTCTCCGGGCAAATGTCTCCACAGACATGAAAACGAAACAAACCGCTATACTGAGGAACACAGAGAAAGCTGTGTGGAGCTGATGGGCTTTGAAAGCATTGTGTAACAGTTACAACGGTATTTGTTTATATTTAAAAGCTCCACATGGCTCTTCAGAACTTGTGTCGCCCGGTGACATCGCGATTTGTAACAGCAACAGCAACATTGTGCTACTAAGAGAGGCTGAGGCTGCAAACTGAAAACACAAAGCCACACCCCCAAATATGCCTCTAACCCCACCCATCCCTGCGCTGCTGCTGTATACACACAAACGCTCCCTCATTCTGGTCCGACATTATTATACAAACAGTTACACTGTTTCTGTTCACTAAGACCAAACTGTCAAAAGTTACACACTGCAGCTTTAAGCGGGAACGCCGTGCGGAAAAATATGCAAAAAATGAAAAACAAAACCAGCTGATAGAAGAAAAAAAAAGAGAAAGAGAACTCAAACCAACAAACAACAGATTGAGTTTGATTTAAAAGCTTTCTATTTTCAATAATAGAGGAGTTTGTTGCCAATAACTTCATATAATGACCGTCCCGTCAATAGGTAAGAGGAGTTCTTCGTGCAAAAATAACACAATCTCATGGATCCTTCAACATCTGCGGCACTGCAGAGATAACGTCACTCACAGAACAACACCAGAGATTTATCTGGTAATGTGGGAGTCATGGGGTGAGAGTGGGGGAGTGGGAGCTAACAGAGGCCAGTGGGGCCCAGGGGAGCCGAGAGGTTTGAGCTGCCTGGGCCTCATATGTGCCGCTCTCGGGGAGCAGGCTTTCCCCTCAGCTTTCATCATTCCACGCCGCCGTGTTTCCACTTCTCCACGGCGTTTGGAGCCGACTTCTGCTCAGGTGTGAGGTTTGCCGCACCTCGCTGAACGCAGCAAATGGGTTTATGACTGCCGTAATGCAGAGATGAGACCTCCACCGTGTTTCTGTGTATGTGTGGTGTCCGTGTATGTACGCGTGCACCACGGACCGCTAAAGCCTCGGGATTTTCTCTGTTTTTCTTTCATTAACGTCCGGCCCAGACAAGAATGTGTCCCTGCTGTGGTCTCCAAGGTAGGTGTAAAACCTTTCCCATGGGCCTTTAAGCAAGTCACCAATACCTATGGCAATGTTTTCGATTCAAAGGAGGCTAAAAGTGCTTCATCGTCATGGATGCAGTCAATTAAAGCTCATCTTCTACATGACGGTGGCCAGAAAAGGTCTGCAGTGGAAGACAGGAAGTCTGCGCAGCCACGGGGTTATAACTCAACCCTGCAGTGTGTGAAGATATGCTGCTCCTGCTCCACTGCTGCTGCTCTCTGCTGCTGCTGCTGATGCTCGACTACCCCGGACCCGCCCGCCTCAGATGGATGTAGCTTTAGAGCGCTCGGCTCTCCCAGCGGCCCTCTCAAACACTCGGCTTAAAAAGATAAAAGACGCGAGACGCCTTGTCAGTCAGTCCAATGGAACTCTTTCACACGCAAAAAAAACAAAAAAAAAACACTCGCAGCTTTTGAATTCTGCATCTGGAGTGAGAGGAAAAAAAAAACAGAGAGTCATAAAACGTCATAAAAGTCTTTTACTGCTGCTGCTGAAAATTTTTGTTCCAACTTTTGAAATTTCAAAGCCTTTTCATTTAAATGTTTTTTTTTTTAAAAAAAAGTATAATCCTGAGAAGTGTGGTTCTTCTCAGCTTTTAGTTCTGAGGGTGTTTGTTTTTTCCTCGCTGGGTTTCAAAAGGAGCAAGGAAATACAGATCTGAGTGAGCAGGCACTGCAGATACATATAAAGGTCAGAGGTCAGGGGTCGGAAGGGGGGGGGGGGTCAAAAACATCTCATCTCTCAGATTCGCAGTTCTTTTAGTCCAAAGATCTCGCGGAGCTGAGACAGCGTCCGACATGTGGAGTTCACCATGAAAACACAGGTGTCAGTGCGGGGTTTGTGCACCCAAAGACGAAATGGCAGGAAAACCTGATCCGTGAAGGACAGAAGACGACGTACTTCCTGTTCAAATAGTCAAGTCGTCTCCATAGATTAAAGGTCCAGTGTGTAACAATGAGGGAGGTGGTTCGCAGAAAAGGAAGATACTACTTATAAGTATGTTTGTGTAGGTGAATAATCCCTTTACAAGTGACATTGTTTGAGTTTTTGCTGCCATAGGAATATATATATATGTATATATATATATATATATATATACACATACATATATATATACATATATATATTATATTTGTTTCTACAGCAGCCTGAACAGAAAAATCAGTCAGAGCAGAAACTTACGATGCAAACAAAGAACAACATCCTCTCTGGTATACTAAGGTCAGCATAGTAAGTAAAAAGTCAAAATTATAAGATAAAAAAGTCATAATTATGTAATAAAAAGCCATAATTATGAGATAAAAAGTCAAAATTACGAGATAAAAAGTTTAAATTACCAGATAAAAAGTCAAAATTACCAGATAAAAAGTCAAAATTACGAGATAAAGTCAAAATTACCAGATAAAAAGTCAAAATTATGAGATAAAAAGTTGCAATTATGTGAAAAAAGGTCTAAATTATGAGATAAAAAAGTTACAAATTATGAGATAAAAAGTCATACTTAAGTCAAACTCATAATTTCGACTTATTTTGAGGATATTTTTTATTATCAAGGCTGTTTTACCTCTTTTTATTTTCTGGCAGAAGTGGGCTTCCATACATTTGTGATTGTGGACTGTAAGTTGGCCACAACAAGCTATATAAACAATGCAAAACATCATTTGACAGTGTTTTAGTATGAAGTATGATGTTCTGACAATCTATCAAAATCTGTTCTTCATTTTTACGAGTAAAGCTGCTCACAGACAGACAGACAGACAAACAGACAGACAGACAGGCGCTGGCAACAGCAGAACCTCCCTGGTTGAGGTAATTAAGAATGAAAGAAAAAGAAAAGAATACATTTATATTACTGTACATCTAAAAGACAAAAAAGAATTGAATGAGTCCAGTCTGGGTAAAGCAGATTAAAGGCAGACGTCTTATAATCTGATATATTCCTCTATGATAAACAGTGTCCTGGATTTACCGTTAATGGACATGAGAAACGTGAAATGATGACTTTGGGGGGGAAAAAGGGAACAAACTTCCATTTAATGAAGTACAACAGTGGTCAGAGGTGTTTCCCTGATATTATTAGTGGTGTAGGGGTGTTGGAAAACTGAAGCCAGGCTCAACCTTGGATTTCTGTTTGACTTTAGTATGGAAGCTGACATGAGTGACAGCAGAGGCGGGTTATCAATCCTCTGAGCCGCTCTCATACTTCAAAGTGTTTTGGGGCTCATACAGCTCTCCTGCTGGGGCCAGTTTGGCATTTCCCTGCTCTTTCTCTCCGAGGCTGTAACATAAATAAAGCCTCATTGAAAGTCCACCAGCTACTTAAGCTGTCAAGGTCTTTACCAATTACTGTCACAATGCAGTGTGTGCAACACAAAAATATGTTCTCCCGGTATAATCGCCAACAGACTTGGCAAACGGCCGAGAGAATGAGCAGATGAGAGCTGTTTGCTTTCACTGTATATTGAGACATGAAACAAAAATGCTTTCTGGCATATTTTCAAACATCTTTTAACACATTTGAAACTCAACCAGGGACACTAAAGATATAACTGTTTGGCTTTTTGCTGCCATAGAAAAAGCCGTATATTTGTACTTAAGGGAAGGGTCTTACCTTAAAGTCATACTTATGGGATAGAAAAGTTGAAACTATGTGAAAAAATGTTAATGAGGAGATAAAAAGTCATAATTATAAGGTAAAAAGTTGAAAGTATGCGATAAAAAGTCGTAATTATGAGATAAAAAGTCATAATTATGAGATAAAAAAGTTGAAATTATGAGAAAAAGTCAATTATAAGATAAAAAGTCATAATTATAAGATAAAAAGTTGAAAGTATGAGATAAAAAGTCATAATTATGAGATAAGAAGTCAATTATGAGATAAGTCATAATTATGAGATAAAAAGATGAAATTCTGAGAAAAAAAGTCATAATTATGAGATAAAGTCATAATTATGAGATAAAGTCATAATTATGAGATAAAAAAGTTGAAATTATGAGAAAAAAGTCAATTATAAGATAAAAAGTCATAATTATAAGATAAAAAGTTGAAAGTATGAGATAAAAAGTCACAATTATGAGATAAAAAGTCAAAAGTATGAGATAAAAAGTCAAAAGTATGAGATAAAAAGTTGAAATTATGAGATAAAGTCAAAATTATGAGAAAAAAGTCATACTTATGAGATAAGAAGTCAGTTATGAGATAAGTCATAATTATGAGATAAAAAAGATGAAATTCTGAGAAAAAAAGTCATAATTATGAGATAAAAAGTCGTACTTATGAGATAAGAAGTTGAAATTATGAGATAAAAAGTCATACTTCATTCAAACTTATAATTATGACTGTATATTGAGACATGAAACAAAAATGCTCAAAAAGGCATATTTGCAAACACCTCTTTAACACGTTTAAAAGTCAACCAGAGACACTAAAGATGTATATTTAAACTAACATGGAGAGGGAAATGCAGGCAGGTTAACCCTCTGCTGCAAAGTTTAACTAATTAAAAAGTTAATCGATGACATTGAAACGAGGGCTGAACAATTAATCGAAATTTCAATATTTATTAAAGCCAAAATATCATTTTAGATTCATTATTGTCACAGATCTGCACAAATATCACACAATACGTCTTTTTTTTTAATTGAAAATTACAATAATGATGTAAAAATTCCTGTCAAAATAATCTCAATTAGATATTTAATCACCCTAATTGAAACTTAAATATTTTGTCTCTGTTATCGAGGAATGATCAGTTTTCAGCCTCAGTATTGCGGGAAGCATTGGGACTAGAAATTTCAAATGCGATTTAGACAATAATAGATCATTTAGACATAAAAGATTTGTTATCTCTTTAATGTTAAATTATTGGTGCTGAAGAATTTACACAAAAAGTCTTTCGGTTTTTATTTCTTTAAAGGTCCAGAAATTGAATATACCGTATATTTATAATTGTTTTAAAAGTCAAATTGGTTAAATGTTTTTTGAAGCTTTACAGTGAGTACTTTATACTGTATGTACACATGCTTTATGGAGCTGTGTCCTGAAATGTCATACTAACTACTACTAATAATAATAATAATAATCATAATAACAACAATAATAAGAGTGGAAGTGATTCATTTGGGTGAATTCCAGAGAGCAGAGCGGCTAAAACTGTGTTTTATGTTGTTGGTTTTTATTTTAAAAGACACGTTTACGGTATATTTGAACAACAAATATTCAACTTTTACCTCTTCCCTGTACATCGTGTCAACCCTGTCCCTCAATAACGTCCCTGCTGAGCTCGACTATTGGAAATGACATAAATCCTTTGGTTTCTGATGGCGTTGACAGGAAAGCTAATAGTGAGCGGAGGAACAGGAGGTTTTTTTTCCCACATCGTGACCTCACTGCCAAAACCGAGCCTTTGAAATGTATATACTCGCTCGTTTAAAACCTATCAACTCGATTTCTATTTAATTCCAGAGACACTCTGGGTTTCTGTGAAGACAGCGAGGCAAACGGCGTTTGAAAAACATCAAGAACAGAAAGGATTACGTCCGCTGCTCTGTGTGTGCTTCTTTAATTTAAGAGGAGACAGCGTCTCAAAGCCCGAGATTTAGGCCGCAGGAAATTAAAAAGGAAAATGCAAACAAACCGCAGTTATAATCCCGTCTCGCGTTTCAATTTCCCATATTGCCTCCACTGATCTATAGTGAAGTGTGAGCAAAGAGCTGGAGACATGATGACGCGACAGAAAAGTCTCTTTGTTTTGAAATTTGTGCCACAATCTGCCCGGTTACGATCAGACGTAGAGTTAAACTTTGACTTAAACTGCACACACATACATTGAGATTAATTAAAGCTGCAGTGTGCAACCTTTGGGAATTTGTTTGCATGCAAAACTATTGGCGCATTTTTTGAGTTTCCAAAATATCCAGTCTCATTTGGGTCAATATTTTCAAACAGCACTTTTTTAAGAAGCAAAAACACATATTTAATCATTTAATAATTCAAAAATATTGTATTTTGTGTTTTTTTTGTTTGGGGGCGGGCCTTAGGAAGGCAAAGTTACGCACTACAGCTTTATGTGCTGCAGATATTCTCTGCACGAGATCATTTTTTTTTACATTTTAAAAGGGAAACTTAGATTTGTATCTGTGCAGAAGTATTTCCTTCAGGTTGAAGTGGAAAGTCCCGGCCCCGGTCAGCGTTTCTTCGTCTCACCGTGACCGCAGAGTTTTCTCAGATAAGATCACGGACGACATCTCACACTCGGACGTTGTCTCTGTGCAGGTTTGGTTCCAGAATCGACGAGCGAAATGGAGGAAGAGGGAGCGCTTTGGTCAGATGCAGCAGGTCCGGACGCACTTCTCCACGGCTTACGAGCTGCCTCTGCTGACACGACCTGAGAACTACGCACAGGTACAGAACGAGCACTCACAAGAACTGTGGAAGTCATGTGAGAAGAATGAACCAATCAGCTTCTCCTTCAACGTTTTTTTAATGATGTATTATTATTTTTGTTTTTTTGGTTGCTTAGTAACGATTGATGCAGCTGCTGGATAAAAAGATGTCGTAGATCTTGGCCCTGACAGCCTGATTTTTCATTACCATTCCAGATCCAGAACCCCTCCTGGATCGGAGGCAGCAGCGCCGCGTCTCCCGTGCCGGGCTGTGTGGTCCCCTGCGACACCGTGACCCAGTGCATGACCCCTCACCCCCACTCTGCCAGCGGGGTGTCTGATTTTCTGGGCGTGCCGAGCCCCGGGGGTCACGTGGGGCAGGCTCACATGGGCAGCCTGTTCGGAGGGTCCCCCGGCATGGCCGCCGGCATCAACGCGTACGAGCTCAACATGGACCCAGACCGCAAGTCGTCCAGTATCGCCGCCTTGCGCATGAAGGCCAAAGAGCACAGTGCAGCCATATCTTGGGCCACATGATGCGTCAGTAAATGCTGGATGGGGGAACTTGTTGACCCCCCCCGCCCCCCCCCCCCTGCCCCCCAGAGGCCGAAACAAACCTACCATGGCACGAAAGTAGAGAATTGTGCGGGCGACGGTGACTACCTTTATGAATGTTGCAATAGAATAATTATGCAAACACACGGACGGATGAAGACAAACGATTTTGGGTAAGATCAGCGGCGCCGTTCTGCCGCGTGTCAGCAGCTCCGGCGGGAGAGAAAGCGGCCGCAGCGGGAGGCGGATGCTGTGCCGTATAACAGATGTTGCCGTGTACAGGAAAAAGTCAAAAAGTTAGAGAAAAAACAAAAAGAATATCAAAGAAATCCATGCACTTATTTGCTAAAATACAGGAAATTCTGTTGTAGTTCCTCGTTCAGGTGCTGTTTTATTTTTTACCTTGTTATTTAAAGTTTGGAGTGTTCTTCTTTTTATTTCTTTGCCCTGACACAACTACAAAAATTCACATTTAGGTTTGTGCCGTGTAAATATTATTTGTAAAAGACAGCCTTTATCAGCGTTAGCACGTGCCTCACCTGAAGTCGCGTCGGTGCTCGGATAAAGTTACCGAAAAAAGCATTTATATCCAGTATTTTAGTAACTGCGGAACTCAAACGTGCCTCCGTCTCAAAGTCAACAGAGACAGATCCACCTGCCGCACCTGAGAGAGGGGGAGGGAGAGAGGGAGGAAGGCACGGAGGAGGAAGGCGGAAGTGTCCGTGGGCGCACAGGGAGCAGGGGCGCAGCAGGCCTGCTGCTCTCCGGGCTGCGGAGAGCCAGCTCTGTTTTCACCACGACAGACTCTGAGTGGACGTGACTGTGCCCTGTGCATTTCCACTCTCAGGAGTTCCAGAGAGAAGTGCCTACTCGTCAGTGGGAGCCGCCAGAAATAACAGGGGGGGGAAAAGCAGCAGCTCTCACCTTTGAATCAGAGGCAGCTGGTGGACGAAGCACTGAAAGGACGTCAGTGTTCAAGCGCCTTTAACTCGACAGTGATTGACAGATCGATACTCACGACAGCAACAATGGAACCAATCGGCCACATTAACGCAGACCTTAAAGGTCCAGTGATATGTAATATTTAGGGGCTTTATTGGCAGAAACTGAACATACTACGCATAAGTAAGTTTGTGTTATATGGCTTCGTGTGTCTTTTATATTTCTGCAGCAGCTCCAACAGATAAAACAGCCACTTTTTCTCATTTTGACGCAGAAGAGACGCAAACTAAGAACAATGGGGGTTTTTTTTGGTATGCAAAAGTCAATATTATGTTCTTTTGAGAATATTCAGATAACCCAAACATTATTATTATTATTATTACTTACCATTAATCCCATGAGGTTGAACTCTTTGTTAAACGTTTGTATCCTCGGTGTGGAACCAGAAACTCTTCCAAACGCTACGTTGTCCACTCAGGACGAAGGTCTACCGTGTGTGTGTGTGTCCTCCATCTTCACAGCAAACAACACACCACTGTTTTCTTCCTGTGATGGGCCAAGAGGTCATTCATAGTGGATGTTTAGGCCACGCTGCGCTCACAGCGCACTCTGCTGGACCACTCAGTCATGACTGAGTCTGCTGTGCTTCTAGGCTGTACAGTATATTTTGAACTCCTCCAGGTTCAAATCTAAATTTGACAGCCACGTCTCAGCGTTAGATGTCGCTAATTCTGACACGCTGAACCTTTGAGGTGTAATAGACGCAGCGAGTCACGCGGCGGGGTTGTGGTAAGGGCTGTTGCCTTGCAGCAAAAAAGACCCAGTTTTGGGGGAACCAGGGACTGGGGTTTTCTCCACAGGGGTTAATTGGACACTCTAAATGAACAGTTAATGGTTGTTTGTGTCTGTGTGTTGGTCCTTGAAGTTGGACTGGTGACCCGTGCAGCAAGGTGTTACCCCCCATCTTCTTACCCCTGCTGGGATCGGCACCAGCAGCCCTGTGACCGTCATGTAGAGGTACGAGCATCGTCATCAACCAGACTCAGGGGCCAAATTAATCTCCACCCCCCCAACTCTCAGACTGACTCCAATTCCTTTTTGTAATCATTTATTTTGCAAACAGGAAGTTCAGTGTCAGCTGAGTTCTGTGTTATCATGTTGTGGCTTTACAAAAACGCGCGGAGAGGTGTGTAGTCACGTCGTCGTGCAACACACTCACCTCCTGGAATCAGTTAGCGTTGGGGCACCGGTTGGTTTTGTGGGTCTCGGGTTTCTGCCATGTGTACCGTGTTGCGTTTGCTGTCCTTGAGGTGAACTTGGAGGCAACAGGAGCCCAATTGCGGCTATTAACCTCGAAAAGGTTAATCCAGTCAAAGTAGGGAGAGCAGAAGACGTTCGCGGCCGCACTGCAGTTGTTTTTTTTAAACACCGTGTACAGTATTTTACCTGTTTTAATACGACCACTGACATGTCAGAGTAAAGGAGCTTCCTGTTTACTGCTATCTGAGCTTGGAGCAATATGTCTTGTGTTTGTCTCTGTGTGGAACGAGATGAGGTCGAGGTTCAATTTCACCAGAGATAAGCATCATCTCTCTGAACCTCAAACATTTCCTTATGTCCATGTTCTCGTATCATTTATATATTCACAAACTAAAGCTTGTTTTCGCCCCCGTGGTTACGGCCTCCTCCAGTGACAGGAATAGCAGATGAGGTAATAGGCGATGAGGGTTGTGCATGTTCTCCCTTTGTTTCCGCGGTCTGGTTTTAAGCTCGAAGCATAACAGCGGGTTTCATGGTCTTGAAAAGCGAAACCCGATACCCCGTGGTACACCTTCAGGCTGAGCGACCGTCGCTAATTCTCTAAACTGAACCACATTCGCTGTCCTTCTGGGCAGGTAAGAGAAGCAGAGCGCAGGCCGTGACCTGTCAGCCGAGCCAATCACCCGCAAGTCGCCCAAATTAAATTCACGTCTTCTCTGCGCTCCAAATCCAAGGCATGTGCACGATCTTGACCACCGATCTCAAAAGGGGATTGGGTCTCCACACAAACGTGGATGTTGGGGGAGAGGGGGTTGGACGGAGGGCGAGCCCGGGAGGGCGTCTGCTGTGTTCCGGTGTTCTGGGGAAAAAAAGGACAGTGCACACAGCTGCGCTCGAGGGGTAAATGCAAAACAAACATGCCTCACACATGCTTCCCCCTCAGCTGTCATGGCTCCGCTTTCAAAGTTTTAGCCCCCGCCTCCTCCTCCTCATCACCCACCTCAGCAGCATCCCACTGTCTCTCATTTTAACTCACTTCCACTTTGTCCACTGGCCCAAAGCTGCAGCCACGCCAACACCCTTACTCCCCCCCCTCCCCACCCCCACCGCAGGGTCCAGCCAAAGCAGGAAGGCTTTTTAATTAACACTGAGCCATGTGGAGGACGTGCACTGCTGCAGTATTGTATATCAGGACAGACATGGCTGTCCATCTTCGAGCTGGTTTTTAATGACCGTTCCTCTGAACACGTCGCCTACTTGCCTTCAGGAGCTCAGGTTTACACAAAAGACAGTTTCTCAACTTCTCCACGTCACGTCTTCCTCCGCCCCTCTTTTAATCTCCTCTTTTAAAAACACGTTTAAAATGAGTGTTAATTCAAAAGCGTCCTCCTCCTGTATGCTGCATAGATAAGTCCATGTCTGATTGATGACGTCATCGGCCACTTTTCTCATTTTCTTATACTACTGAAGTCAGACAATCAGTATATGAGTAATGTGTGTTAATTAGATGTTTTATTTTGAGACAATTTATCAAGCATTCTTTTTTTTTTATGTTATTTTATTTGGTGGTACATTGTAACGTTGTATTTTAAATGTTGTGTTTTCCCCCCCTCCCCCTTGATACGTAAAAATTTTACGTGTGGCTTCAAGCTGCCTTCTAAAAACGAGTGTATGAATTTACTCATGCTTGTGTTACATTTGTGTGTGATTAAAGTACAATAAGTTATTGCACATCCTTTGTGAATGGTTGTGTTTCGTTTTCGACTTCCTGTGATGGCAACAATTGTGTGAACAAAGCCTCTCAGTTCACCAGCTTCAAACACACTGAAAACGTTGGTGTTAAGGAAGGAAAGAAAGAGTGAATTTGCTCTGGTTGCACGGCTCCACCCAGTCCAAATATTGTGTCATCCCTGCAGTCGCACCCTGAAATCCCCACGCTTCCCGGCGCCTTTGAAGGGACACGAGTGCTGAAACGAGATCGCACGACGCACAAAAGTATCACACTAATTGAAGTTGACAAAAATACGAACTGCGCCCTTTTGAACTGCTGACACTGAACAGGGTGGATTAGGCGGCGTAGATTAACAACAGGTGACTGGCTGGAGGGAGCAGAGGCTCGGCCGCGTCGAGGAGTGTCGGCTGTAAACGCTCACGGGCAGCAGCGAAAAGGAAAATTGCCTGACTTCATCTTCATCCCGCCCCAAATCACACATGGAAAAAAAACACACTGCATTTAAACCATGGCATGTAGTAGTGTGGTCTTTATTTAACATGTATTATTACAAAGGTATATATATATATATATATATACACACACACAATTAGATACATTAATTTAGTCGAAAACAAACATTTAAAACAACTTTTTCTGACCTTTGCAAAGTAATAATAATAATAATAAAAAAGGCAAATAAAAACATCACAAGGCCAGAGACTGTGCTGCTCTCAGTGTGAACACTGGAGCTGGAAAACTAGTAATGAAAAGAACACAAACAAAGACACAAATGGAGGAAAAAACAAACACTTACTGTACATATCTGTGAAGAGAAATGTGGGTTTTTGTGGTTGTGTATTATTCACATTATAGTAGGTCTTTAAATGCATGGCAAACAGCTACTCCTACTCTACATAACTCATGACAGAACTTGGTGGACGCTTCACTCAGCACCACTGCGTCTCCGGCGTATATAAATATGACGAGAAAAGGCTTGCTCTGGCATTAGAAAATTACAATTCAAGATGTTCCAGTAGCTCCGGCATCGTGTTCTTTAAATTAGCACGTACGCACTCTAAATATTAGATTTATGGGGGGCTAACTTTGTCAGTCCAATCTGATACGTCATCCGTTAGCCGCCGTCGCGTGTTAACACAATCACACACGTGACCTACGTCGCTATGCAGCTGAACCATGTACAATAATATAATGCTACGCTTTTGGGTTAGGTTTTTGTCTTTTTTACACAGCAGAGCTAAAAGAATATGATCCATGGCATATTTTGACAGCAAACTAAATACAAAATTATACATATATTTATATAGATATATATAAATATTTGTGTGTGTATACATACACACACAATGCACACACTGAATCCAGAGTGGGAGAAATGTTCAGCTCCAAAATAGTAACAGTAAAAGGTCACAAGGTCACATGATGTTAGTGTGTTTTTTTTTTGTTTTGTTTTTTGATCATTTATATCGTTTTATACACAATGCACTTCAAACACTCCGATTAAAAATCAAAAGAGTGAAAGAAGTGACAAGAGCATGTACAACTTGAGTCAGGGTGTCAATTTAAAAGACGTCCGTGGTGACGACTGTTCAGAGTTTTGAGGCCGTGACCAGGTCCAAACATCTGTTACTGGATAGTCAGAGGCTGCCGATGTTGGGGAAGCTCTTGAGTTTCTCGGGG
Organism: Solea solea; assembly: GCF_958295425.1. Taxonomy (NCBI): domain Eukaryota; kingdom Metazoa; phylum Chordata; class Actinopteri; order Pleuronectiformes; family Soleidae; genus Solea; species Solea solea. Next base: position 2,955,841 of record NC_081138.1, read on the forward strand.
AAGTCGTCTTTGTAGAGAACCGGATCGGCGCGGTGTTCCACCACCTTCAGGGGCATCGTGGCGAACACCGACGCAAACTTGTTGATGCACTCGGACCTAGAGACGAAAAGAAAAGAGTTGTGTGCAATAAACTTCATTTAAACACATGCATGTGTCGCCATGGGTTTCCCAAATAAAGAGCAGGTACCATACCTCTCCACCATGTGTGTCTGATCCAGGGACAGTCCATCGATGGCAGTACACTCAGGGCACTTGAACTTTTTCCTCGGGGTCACCTGAACGGGAGCAAAGCAGTTGTGTCAAGATCATTTTATAAGTGTTTGTTAATCTTCAGCAGGTCAGGATTAAATCACATGCACACAATGTATGTGTGTGTATGAGTGAGGGGGGGGGTTTGGGGGGAGCGGTGGTGGCGTGTTTTCCTGTTTGAGATATGGGAGGACGTGGGAGCACGGGTGCAGGCGCAGGGAAGTGTGCGGCTCGTGAATTGATGGCAGGGTGTGCATGAGCACCGGAGAGCTTAGGAAAACACACTCGGAGGGGGGAGTGTCAGTGAGTGACACACAGATAAGGGAGGTTAAGGCCCAGGCTTTAGCTCGGGCCCCTGCACCTGGGCACAGATGAGGGGAGGGGGAGAAGGGTGAGAGCTGATCAGACCCAGAGGTGGTGGCCCTCTCTGTCAGGCTTCAGCCTCCCCCTGCAAACTCAAAGGAGAAAATCAGTGTACCTTTATGGGGGCTTTGCCTGTGATGTTAGCCACCAGGAAATTCATGGCGATGTCTTCGCAGTTCATGTGAGCGTCCACCCAGTTCTTGATGTCTCCCGGCATCTTGTACGTGTACAAATAGTTGAAGTACTGAAAAGGAAGCAGATTAAAATAAAAAAAAACAAACAAGTGATGACGAGACGTCACAGATATTTTAAAGGCTTATTATGTGCAGCCACAGTTTGACCGGACGACTCGAGAGTGCGTAGGAGGCGCCGCGTTGCCAAGTTTGCTTTAAAGTTAATTAAGTGTGTGAACGTTCAGGACAAAGTGTGATAACCCTGCTCTTCCTCTGACACGCTGCTCATCCATCACCGTAATCTCGATGCTGGCAACCCTGCATACACCCAGGAACAGAGGTCTAAAGGGAATTCACTGACCTATTCTACGATGATCTGAATTCAAACCCCCAAATAAAGGGTATGCAACATAACTGGGGATTAAAAAAGAATCTAATTTATCACAGGATTTGCAATCAGAAGTGTAAAAATGTGCATTATTCAAATACCTGAGCTCAGACATACGCCACCTTCCCCCCCTTCTCTCTCTCACACACACATGTGCACACAGATACTTCCTTTACATCTAAAATTTCAGCTCTAAACCGCACTAACCCAAGGATCCCGTAGTATAACATAAACTCTTTATTTATCAGCTTCAGTCAGACACGTTCCAAGTCACCTTGTGATAGAAGGCGGCTCCGGTTAGGACCATGGAGACCTCGTTGGTCCACTCCGACTCGTACTTCCACTTCCCCATCTCATGGTCCCAGAGGTGCAGCCGCCCCGGGTAACCCACCAGCCTGTCTGGGAACTCCCTCCATACCTGCGAGTAGGTGAGAAAACCGACCGTAAGATTCGAGGTTGTCTATTTTCAGGTGGTCAGTAAACGAGAGTCCAAGTATTTTTTTGCTGGCAGAAGCTTTGTGGTCACCTGAATATCTAGGGTTTGACACCAGCAGCTTGTTTGCCCCCTCTGCTGTGAGGAACCCCGTCATCTAGTCAGACGGACAGCTACTTTATCCCGCCTGTAATTCCATGTAATTATCTTTAAACTGAGCATAATTTTATTAAATGGCTTCTAAATGGATTCAGGTGAGTGTGTCGCACTAAGTGGGGCCAGGCAGGTATGTGGGCATGGAAAGCATCAGCTCCAGACCTGTCATCATCCCTCACACATCAAACACACACCCATTCAGGAGGCAGAACGAGACCGAAATCTCCCTGAGAGACTTTAAACTCTGGGATCAGCTTGAAATGGACCACTGCAGTATCTGCCAATGACGGAAAAAGTGAGGGAAAGGTGAAGCGTTTCTACGGTTCTCACCTCGTAGCCGAACTGCAGCTCGTCAGACGTCAGCATGATGATGTCATCGTCGATCGCCAGCACGGCTTCCGTCTCGATTTCGTCGTAGGGGAAGAAGCGGTTACTCAGCTTGTTCTCTTTGGTCCGCACGACTTTGAGGGGAACGCCGACCTTTGGCCAAAGAGACTCTACCGGGAGGAGACAAGGTGAGATAAAGTGCTGGGACAATTCAGTGGATTCATCAGTCAACAGACACATAATTGGGGCACAATTACACAGCTCACTCTTAGACTCTTTCACAACCTGAGGTTCAGGTACAGAGTCCAGATGTTAGACATTGGTCTGACCGCCTGCTGGGACCTTTATGTCCCTTGTAGAAACGTGCACAACTGCAATTGATACTGTGACGAGGCCTGGCTGCCCTCCTGCCTGCTAGGACAGTAAAAACTTTATGGGTGTTTTGATGGCTCACTGACGAGGTGGGATTTGTCCCAGTGATGCCGATGGTCAGCCTGTGACTGTGACAGATGGGCAAATGTGTCTGTGAGAGACGAACACAGCACAGCTCTACCGTGACGCAACTGCACAAATTACACCTCTCGGTGTGCAACATGCCAGAAACGATTATGAGAAGTCATGTGAAATTCTTTTGACTTCATAGTTAAAATCAGGTGAAAGAAGTTATCTTTAAGGCCACAACGATTAAGATTAAGGTGAAATATCTACTTGTAATTTTTCTGACATATATTGACAAACTTCAGTTTAATTTAAGATGATTTAAGATGCCATATTACCACATCAAAATACTAAATAATAAATTGCAGTTCTCAAGCTTTTTTGTAAAAAGGTACCACCTGAGAAAATACTGAGCTCTCGAAGTAACACAATTATCGGCAACGTTAAAATATAGCAAGAGCTGCAACTAAGGATTATTTTCATAATCGATTAATCTGTCGATTATTTTCTCGATTAAGCCATAAAACATGTTGATTGGTGTTTCGTCAAACCTGGACATGATGTTCTCAAATGTCTTGTTTTGTTCACAAACCAAAATGATTCACTTTGAATGATTTCTTTGTTATCCAGTGTAAAGAAAGGGAGAAAATACTCACATTTAAGAAGCTTAAACAATCAGAAATCTTGTTTTAATCACGAAAAAAGCTTCAAACCGAATAATCGATTTATCAAAATAGTTGTCGACCAATTTAGTAATCGATTAATTGTTTCAGCTCTAAAATATAGAGGCATAAATAGGCCGAGCAAAGTCATCTACAGACTTTCCACACAAGGCAGATTCATTTCCAATAAGATTCTAATTATTATTATTATTTATTTAGTACCACATGAGGAAGCTTATGTAGCACTAGTGGTACACGTACCACAGTTTGAGAACCATGTTCTCTAACGCAAAGACGAGAAATTAAAAATATGAACTCTTTGAGACATTTCTGCAATGCGTTTTCGAATGGAAAAGAACATGAAAGAATGAAAAATAGAACAATTTAATTGGAATATTTGCGATGTACTATTTGAAATTTGAAAAACGTATTTGTGTCCATATATCGAAATGAAGAAAGAGAAGCACGGATGCTGAATTAGGATGACATGATGTAAACTAGCGACACAAATATGACCAAAAGGCAATAATTATCAAAAGTGTAGAGCAATGGAATATAAATCAGGCTTTAGTCTATAGCAGAACACCACAGTCTACGCAATTGATAAAAACCACTGGACATCACCATGGCTGGAGGTATTAAAGTATTTTTCTCTATATTCTGATATTTTATTAACCAGACATTTCTAATGTATTGCAATTGCATGTATTTTCCCATAAAATATATGCAAATTGATATAATTGTTAGTTGCAGCCCCACACAGATACATTGAGTATATACCATAGAGTGGGACACTATAATCATTCATTTTTAGGGATTGAGCAAAATGATAAATGTGGCCACTATCAGTGTCTGAGGATGGGTAAGGAATTATGATGTCATTCACCACTGACAGAGATATTTGAAGAGTGCCCTGGCAGTGGAAAACAGTGATCTGGGAGTTTAACTTCACTCCCTGACTCGTATCTCAATGCTAACCTCAAGCACGTGCAAATTTAACCACACTACGGTTCTTCATTCTTCACGGGAGTGTTTCAAAGATCTTGGGCAGGATCCATGGCACGGACTATAGCCCAGACAGATCACAAAAGAGTGTGTCCCCTCATTAACGGGCTAACTGGGGCCTGGCAGCCTTTAAGAAGAGCTCCAGGTCCTCCTAACCACGTCTGGGGCGTCCTGTCAGAAGCTATTGTCAGTAAAACTGATGTGTCCAACACCGAGAGGTTCATCTTTCACTCTGACCATGTTGCTGTCAGTCCTTCTTTTTATTTTTGAGACTGGAAGGAGACAAGAGCAGTGGGGGCAAACTATGTAAGATAATACGTGAAGTTTCAAACTTTAACACAACTATGAGTATGAGTTTAAATGCACACATTTGCAGGAACACAAAATAACAAAAAGCAGCGTGGACAATATGATAAATAATATTTAGTTCTGAAGACTCTTGGAGGTGAAACCTCTTCAAGCAAGTCCAGTTGTTTATATCTACACTTGAACCGTCACAGACACGTGACCTCTTCTCATCTTTTTAAAAAGAAGGAAGACGGCGGCCTGTAAACACAACAGATCAAGGCCTGGCATAAACAGGAGGAAAAAGAACTTGCCTTTATATTCACCCAACCTGTAAATGGACACTTGTTAATTCTAATAGGTCACAAAGCTCCAGCCAGGCGCCGCTGAAGCCTCTAATGAATGGGCAACTCCAAGCCACAAGGAAGCACTTTAAAGTCATCTCATGACTTCATTATTTTAGCCAACTGTTACAGCAGCAGTCTGAGATAAGATTGAGGACACAATGCAATAAAATATACTTAAATTTGACTACTAAAAGCTTACTATTACAATTTAGGTACCGAGTTAAGTCTTAACATTCAAGTTGTTCTGCTATCACACCTTCTGTGAACGAGAAAGCCAGAAAGCAGTGGCCCCGGCCATTCAGTTGTGTCATGACAGCATTTATTCTGGAGCTTGAGTGCTATTTTCACTCATCTGTTGTACATCAGAGGCTTCACATTTGGTCTAACCATCATCATATGGACAAAGAACGGGTACTATGGCCCCGTTTGTACCAAATCTGTCCTTGAAGCATCTTGGGTGAGTTTGCACCTGTAATCTGTGATCATTTTAACAGAGATCAGGTCTGAACACAGTATTGTGTTACAGAAGAACTGAGGTTATGGATTGTATAGAAGATAAACTGGTTACGGTGTTATTTCTGCATTTGCATCTCGGGTTGCCTAAATATTAAAAACACCTCTCAGCAGCACAAACTATCCTGCACTTCAATGTTTTGCCTATTTTTTTGTACGTTTGAGAATTTCAATGTATTATCTGACCAGTTACAGTTAATTATGAAACATTTTTGACGATAATCTGTTGTACTCACCCTCAGGAGGACTTTTGTTCTGGTTATTCCAAACCACCAGTAGCTTAGCCAGGCTGGGTACTTTGGAGATTTCTGTGATGACCCGGAAAAGACTTTCAACGCGGTCGTAGGTCAGCACCACTGCTGTGAATCCAGGTGCCCTTGGTGGGATGAGGGGCAAGAAGAGAGGGCTGTTCACACTGGACCACTTCTGCAGAAAACAAGGTGGGGGGGAATAAAAAAAATGTTAAGGTTATTTCAGTGGAAAGCTTTTGTACCTTTGTACACACCGAGTCTGCATTTGCATTAATCTCTGGTACAGTGGCAGCGAGCTGGGCTCATGTCTTCTGTAACAGCCCTGTCTGTCATGTTTTCCATGATTTATTGCACTATAATAATGCTTCATTGGACAATGAGGTCACCTGCAGTCATTTCCAGATGATGCTTTTTCTTTTTTTTTATTATTATTATTATGGAACAGGAATCATCCAACAAAGTCCCTGTGGGGCTAATAGAGGCAGAATGCAGAATGCCAAGTAAACTCTACAGAGGGAGAACAACTACTAAAGGGCAAATAAGATGAAGTGAGAGTCTGCAAATAAGACAAGTTAGCTAAACGTATCTGCTTGTTATTATAATGAGTGAAGCAATTCTGCGATTCAGGTGAAATCCAAGGATAAAAAACACGAGGGTTTGCCAGCTATTGAATTGTGGATGTCTATTGTTCTTGGCTTCTGCTTCCTTTTAAAATAGACAGTAAATCCTTGGCGAACCATCGAATCCAGCTTAGATCAAGTGATGCCGTTAAAGCAAGTAAAAGGCACGGGAGAGTTTTTCCGAAGTTACATGTAAATGCTAAACCCTATAAGTTATAGTCATCTGGATAAGAGTGACACAGACAGAGGAGACCAAAACAAATAACCTCCCCTATTTGTTGACAAAAGGTTTTTGTTCTGAGTGAAAGGAAAAGACACCCCAAATATTTCAGGAGCATGAGCGTTCACTCTTCAAAGGCTACGAAAATGTTCCATACTGGCTACAGTGTCTATTACTGTGAGAAGGGCAAAGAGAGCATATCTAACGCAGTAAATCTGTGGGCTTCTTGAAGTCTATATAAACTCTATTTCTCCTCTGGATCCAGGTGGCCACAACGTGATTATATGGCTCCTTCCACCACATCAACACAAGTCTGTCAACAGAGACACAGGCACCGTCTTTTCCCCGAACATCCGTCATCCATCTACCAATAAAAATCCACTTTACTGGCAAGTGGAAACTTCCTTGTAGCTGTTGTCACATTGTCACTCAAGGAGAGGAGGAAATAATTAAACTAACACATATATGCAGCCCAGATTAACAGGCAGAGACTACTTCAGTCATTTGTCGTACCGAGTAAACGAGATGAAAGAAAGCCACAGCTCAATATGTCACCGACAGATCTGAAGGAGCTGTGTTATATATTATGATTACACTTGAAAAGAACACTTTCATTAGTTTGTGTAAAGGCTTGAGTTGTTCATTTATCTTAGATACGTGAAGAACGGTGCCTACATTAAGAGCAAGATTAAATGAAGAAGTCAAAATGAGAAACTGTTGAAACATTTCCTGGGAAATACATTTTTACTAATGTTGAAACTTAACAGCACATGTGAAAACTGATATCTTGTCTTTCAATGTATCTATTTTTCTGATAGACATAATAAAGGTTGATACAAATTAATTTAATATGTATAAACACCAAATTTGGCATGCAACCTGGTGTAGTTAAATAGACATTTCTACTTAAGCCGTATTCACACCTAATAGTCTGCTAGACTACAACTGGGGGTTTCACACTTTAGTGAAACAAACGGAACCTTTTGAATACCATATTCGCCCTCCTCGCTGCATCAAGAATTGCTGAAGGAGAAGACAAGACAACAATGAACAAAGAAAACGCACTCACTTTGCCCGGCTATCGGTCTACATGCGCGTATGTTCTGGTTGTGAATGAATATTGGTCATAACTCACTAGCCATTTGCTCAAGCCTCATGAATATTGGTACACAACTTCAATTTCTTATTGGAAACAAATCTAGCATAACACTTGGAGCACGAACATGTATCTGAAATTAAAGTGTAAAGAATTTGTACTCCGCCTTTCACGCTATGTCAGCCCATTGGCACAACGCCCCCCCAATGTCCCTCATGTGGAGGATAAAGCAGTAAAAGAGGAATTAATTAATGATTGTATATAATATGGGGACAAATATGAAGCTAAATCAGAAGTGTTCTATTTATTGGTGCAAGTGAGTATGGCCCGTCACATATTTGAATAAATGACTAATGACTCATAGTTTTGGCACTGGCAGCAAAATTATTGAAAAGCTGCAGGCTTTGTAATAAAGAAACAAGTGTGTGATGAATTTATCTACAAACTGTGACTATGCTCGGCTTTGTCAAGCCTGAAAACAGCTCATTCTTGTGAAGGACTTTAACTTCAGATACGCAAACAGTTTCCTTGTTGTTAAGTGAGGTTAAAACCAGCAAAAAAGTTGTGGAAACTGACGACTTTTAAAATAGATAGTGATCAAATAAGACAACAAATGCCCTAGTTTTAAACTCACGTGAATTTGAACGTTTCAAAGCTTACATTCTTGTAATGTATATAAACCTTACAAGTATGCCCACTACCAGCAAATCCGAAACAGAAAGCAGCTTGTCCTTTATTCTGAAACCCCCTCTAAAGGCACCAGCAATCTGAGGAAATGTGCTTTCAATTACCAGCATAAAGAACTACGAGAGGAGAGGGGGAACATGTCTGCTTGATTTATTTAGTGCTCTGTGCAAGTTCTTCTCACCATCCATTTACTGAAGCCATTGAGAAAACACTTCATCTGGCATTGTAGGGAGGAACGGCCAAAGGTCTGTAGCCCAACACAATTAACCTCCTCTAGGTCTGGACAGAACTTAAGACCTGAGTGATACTGATAGATTGAACTGGAGGTTGGACACCTAAGACATAAGTGAGCAATGTCAAGTGTAACTGCTGATTAACAGGCTACCTGCTCAAAGGAAAACAGGGAACCATGGTGAAGACAGAGCAGCTGCGTGACCATAAACCTTTCAATCCTGAATTACTGTATAGAATTTTAGCAGAACTGAATTGTACCTGCACCCTTTATAATCCCAGCATTTCAGCGCATCTACCCCGTCTGAGACACTTGAAGACAAGACATTTGACTCGGGCGAAAACCCCATTATACAGCTACACACTCTCACACAGGCACATGCCTCTAACCCATAGGCTGAGCATAGACGACACTTTAGATCAGACCAGGCTGATTAACAACTCCTGAGAGATGGTCGCACAGCCAAGCTGTCTGCAGCCACAAACTCCCACAACCACAGGGATGCGGAACACACACACAAACACACACACACACACACACACACACACACACACACACACACACACACACACACACACACACACACACACTCATACACACATCATTCTTCACATCCAGCAGACTCTCTACGAACACAGTGACTCAGACATGCAGGAACTTATTTTTCACCACAGTGGAGGCATCTTCTTGGAGCAGAAGTGCTGACACTAGCTGCCTCAGAGCTTGCTGGGTTTATACCAAAATCTGAAGCGCTGCATGTGTGGTGCTTCATCTACTGTCACTCTACCACAAAGGCCCTCGATTTACAAGCTTAAGTGGCACTGTGAGCATCGGTATGGTCGGAGCTTCATTCTGCATGGTTTTCATTCAGATGTCTCCAATAAACATACTTCTAGGAATACGAGTGACTGGTTCAGTGCAATAGAGCATAGTGAAATATAAGAGCCAGCAAGACAATCATAATACAACAATCTTCCTCAAAGACTATATGTAACAAAAATACTTCCAAAATGTCTAAATCTACACGGTTACATACCACCACAGGTGGATTGTTCCACTGCTCATAGGTGCGTGCAGCATACGGGTAGATGCGGTCATTGATGATCTGGAGTGTAGTCAAGCCGATAGCCTTCATAGAGCTGAAGTAGGCCTCCCAGAACCAGTGTGCCTGTAAACAAAAGGAACACAATCACTTAAAATGTGCAAACAAAGGTTCCAGGGATTGTAATTTTATAAACGTTGAGAGGACAGAGGTGCAAAATATGATTCTGGCTGTAGTCAAAAATAAAACGACTTACATGTGTAACCAAAATGACAATCTTGTCATTATATAACATTCATCATACAGGTGAAAGAAAAAAACAAACATTGGTCAGTTAACAGACAACACACCTTTTGTTGTTGCTGCTTATATAACAGTTTTTTCATTTATCGTATGGAGTCTGGCCTTCACATGACAGAGGATAAAACCAGTGTGAAGTCATAACTGTAAAATCACCCCCCCCACTTTATTTTTGCAGCCCTCTGCAGACTCTTGTTCTTCAACAACTCTGCTTCTGAAGCCCTGTGAAATGTCGTCTGGCTGCGCCCATTTTTATTTCAACAGATCTTGGATGTGCAAAGTAGAACTCCAAACCCTCATCGTAATGTTATCACAATTCATATTTGTTATCAAACTCCACCTGCCACCTCATTCTTAAAGTTTCTTTTTTTTCCAGCAAAAGACTAAAAGCATGCATGAGATGACTGTGTGTGTGTGTACTGAATTTGTAATATTAAACATTAAGTTGATCTTCTGTACGCCTAGAATAATGTTGAGTTAATTTTATTTTTTAAGTTAATCTAAAAGTGACTGATTTACTTGGGCTGGTGTGAATGACCATGATTCGTATGTGTCTAGCCTCCTCCTGTAGGTCATATACTTCAAGGGACAGTTCAGAGGTGAAAGAACCCTATAAGAGTTAATGAAGCTTTAAACAACACTCACTCCTGCCAAGAGGCACCACGCTACACTGACCTGACGCCACCTTACCATCAACTCATAGACCCACAGTCCCATGTCTGAAGAGAGAGGTATATGTATATATCTTATATTGGAATACCCCACTATGTGTTGAGTACTGCGTTTCACAAGGAGACTCATGGTGACATGTGAAAAACATATGACGATTGCCTAAATTACCAGTGTCTGCGTATGAGGCGAAGCACTGGAGATGTACAACAACACATAAACAGAGGGGATGAGAAGAATCCAAAAAGACTTTCTAATCTCCAGGGGGAATCCCAACGGCCCATAAATCAGCCAGTGATGAAAGTTTCTATTCCGACTGGGAGGAGGCTGAAAGCAAACTGTGCTGGCCCGGGGGCCTGTCCCACCACCCTCCACCCGCTCCCAGCGCCTGCAGGAATTTTTATGAGTAGTGAAGAAGAGACAGCGTTGCAGAGGAGGAAGAGAGCCCCTTAAAACATCTTCCAATTGCAATATGTAGCCTTAGCCTAGAGTCTACTCTTTGTTCCTCTTTAAGAATATAGCAAATGATACTATTCAGTCTTGAAGGTGACCAACATAGCAAAGTATGCATGATGTAAACTATAACTGATGCAAATATTGACACACAAAGCAAGCAATAACAAAAGAGCCAGGGCAAAAACAAATTCTTCTTCTCCAAGTCAAATATCTGAGGCAACGACTGCTTAAAAACAATTTTTCTTCCCCAGTTACTTCAGAGAGCTCCCACTCTGTTGAAAATAAGTAAAATAAAAGGTCAAAGAGATTTTCAGGGGCAGTTTATGTTACATGACTTCGTTTAACTCTGTGCAAGTTGTCAAGAGAGATTTCGACTTATAGACGCGAACTGGCAGCCAGGAAGCTGTGGACAAAACCAGGCAATCATTAGCGTTTTCGACATAATCAAAACCAGCAGTGAGACCGAGTCTGTTTCAATCATATGAGCTGCTCACTGGGAATATTGTTTTGCTCAAGATTTATTAGCTCTTTTACTTTTGATCAAAACACACGCGCGCGCGCAGTGTCGCAGGTGTAAATAGCAGACCTTATTAGAAAGTCTGAAAGACAAAGTAGCAGGATTTTGAGTCGAGGGCACCACGACTGAGGACCACTACACACACATATATGAGATTACACTGTGTTTGTGCAAATGAGCCACATGGTTTTCTGTATCACAGGCTGCCGCTGTAATAAATGTAGACGTGTGTTCAACAAATTCACTTTAAATATCATTATAAAAGTCCAAATCTTGTGCTTTCGGCTTTGAAGGTCACATAGCTCCTGGATTTGTGAAAGTAATGGAGGACATAAATCTGACGGATCACAGTTGATTGATCAAAGAGATCGAATTTGCAGAGGTTCATTGTAAGATACGGATAATTACATATTATGTATTTGACTGACTAAAAAGCAAGGCATCATCCTGACTATCTGTTCAGTTGTGCATGAGGGAAACATGTAAAAATCAGACTGAAGTAAAGCAGATAGCATATAAGCTACAGCTACTGTGACTCAGCCACAGCCAGGACACCTTTTTAATTAAATCTCTTTTACAAGATGTAATTGCAATACTTACGAGATAAATCCCCATTAGTGACATGTATATTATAATTTAATAACTGAACTTATTTGATGTGCTGATCCAATAAAGGTCTGCACTGCACGTACAAGTCCCGTTTTAAGGGTATGACCCAATCAAGGCTCATAGGAGTCCATAAACAAACATGAGGTCAGTAGTCTCTCTTAAGCACGGTCGACATTTTACAGCCATTTAGTACGTGGCCTTTTAAACTGTGACCTAAATGGATGCAATAACGTCATCTCACATTTTAAATTCAGCTCTTCTGCCTGAAACACGTCGTCTACCGGAGCAAAGTGAGCTGTAGTGACCTGTCAAAACTTCAGCTGATCTCTAATAGGATTTGCTCCTGCAGTTATTTTAATGTCCCGTCCCTGCAGCATAAAAAGTGCTGCTCATCGCGCCATGGTAACAACAAATAAAACAACCGGTATTTTGAGGGAGGAAAAAAAACCACTTGATTTTCCATGGAATGAACTGATGAATAATGACCAATACTAAGCTGAAAACCCAGTCCTCCAAACTATCAATCTTTGCCAATTAATTATTTTCAGAGCAGATGTTTTTTTTTGCTGATATCCTCTTTCACTTCTGACCCTTAAAGTGAGTGAAGTATACAATGTCTATTACTTCCTTTGTACATATGTAAGCACATAAGTCAGACAGACTGAAAGCAAAATCTGCTGAGCCATCTGCTGGTCAAACCGATGAACTACATCATCCCAAAAAAGGGAAATCAATGTTTAAATAGCAGCTTTTACAGCAGACAATGGCCGCTGAAGAGAAGAAAATATACTGGCTAAAATATCTAACGACGATTCAGATTAAGATAATTTTTTCTTAAGGGATTTCCATTTTCTAACCCTGTATCACATAAAGTTCTTCATGAGTTTCAACAGAAACTGTTTACAAAGTAAGGGTAAGACTTTGGTTTCTTGGTGGAAAGAAGATTTCTGTGACACTATAACAATGTAATTTCTCCATATGATTAAAATGAACCTCCTAAATTTACTTTATCACAATTTTTTTGTTGAAGGCAACAAAGAACTTTTTTGATCCGAGTGGTTCCTGTTTGCTCAGAGACAATTTAGTAGCATAAACACCGCTGCATGAAAAGCATGGAAAATACTGGGAAGGCGGGATTCTCAACAGTGTTTAGATATTTCTGCCCCTGTCCTGGTGGCAAAGAGAAAAGCCCAGGGTAAATAGCATGTGGTCAGGGAGAGGGAGTACCGTGACCAGTGCGAAACAAAAAAAAAAAATCAGATTTATGATAACAACTTAGCTGTGAGCTATACACAGCAGCATCCATCGCCACCATCCCTAGAGAAGGCTGTGTTTCTCAGCTTGTCTCGTGAAATCGAACCCCCGGGTCCGACTCTGTGCCCATGGCCTGAAATCTCTGTTTGGCCAACGTAATTGGAAAATGGACTTGAGTTGATTCAAGAGAATGAAGAGCAGCTGAGCTGGTGGACTTGTGTCAGAGATGACTTGACTTGTGTTTATTGTGACTCAAAGTAAGAACCAAATGGAAAGGGAGTACGAGACGTCTTCTGTGAATGTCACTCAAGCAAATATCAACACAACGGAGGCTTCTAAAAGCTTTTTAAATTCTAGACGGAGCAACGAAGGGAATTCAAAATGACAAGAGTGAGAAATGACATCTAAATTTAAAGTCCGCCGCACAGCACTTTAAATTGATTTTGGCTTTGAGTTGGTAGATGACATCACCTCTGACCACTGTTTCAATCTCAACTGGTTATAAAAGCCATCCTGAGAGATCCCATTACAAGTGGACAGCCAGCATTAAGTACGCAAGTTCACAGCTGGCATTAACACGAGCGCTGGATGCTTCTCCATGTGAACAGTTGTGATCGAACATCACATGCCCTGACGTACGCATACACACGGACGTCATTTCTTTACACAAGAAAAAAATGTTTATGTTTTTAAGCATTCTGACTATACAGATGTGTCTGCTGTTAATGTGGTTGTGTCTAAGCGTCTGTGTATAGTGTAGAGCTGAAACACTTAATCCATTGCTAAATTAATCAACAACTATTTTGATAATCGATTCATTGGTTTGAAGCTTTTTTCATGATTAAAACAAGATTGCCGATTGTTTAAGCTTGTTAAATGTGAGTATTTTCTTCATTTCTTTGGTTTGTGGACAAAACAAGACATTTGAGAACACCATCATTTCCAGGTTTGACGAACACCGATCAACATTTTTTTAGGTTTTCTGATATTTTATGGACCAAACGATTAATCGAGATAGTAATCGATAGATTAATCGATTATGAAAATAATAATGCAGCTCTACAATAGTGACCGAAAGAGAGAAGGTGGGAAAGGGGGGTTTGGAAGAGCTGAGTGAATCAAAGCACTACTTACGCTGCTGTAACATGAAATAAAATTTTAATTGGAGCTGCAACTAATGATTATTTTCATAATCGATTAATCTGTCGATTATTTTCTCGATTAATCGATTCATAGTTTGGTGTTCAAAATATCTGAAAACTAAAAAATGTTGATAGGTGTTCGTCAAACCTGGAAATGATGATGTTCTCAAATGTCTTGTTTTGTCCACAAACCAAAATGATTGACTTATAATGATTTTGTTGTTATCCAGAGCAGAGAAATTAAGAAAATATTCACATTTAAGAAGCTTTAACAATCGGAAATCTTGTTTTAATCATGAAAAATGCTTCAAACCAATTATTCGATAATCAAAATAGTTGTCGATTCATTTAGTAATCGATGAATAATCGATTCATCAATTAATCGTTTCAGCTGTAATTTTAATCATAAAAAATGAATAAGAAATCCAGTTGCCATCTGTGTTCATTTTTGGATACAAATGAATCAATACATGGGCACTGAGAAGTGTTTAACTACTTACTAGGAGTTAGGTAAGTGGTCTCGAAAACATCTGTCACATGCTAAAGAATGTGGCTCCACATGGCACCACCTGATTAAATCTAAAGAAGCATTAAGGATCAGACTTTAACTTAGAGCTGTCCACTTGTGGAATTTTGGAAACTTTCCATGGGAATTATGGGAATTCATACAACCCCACTCAAGACAGTTGTTAATACTGTACCAGGGCTACAACTGAGACAAAAAACAAACAAATGGCATATCCATATGTTCTAGTATCCAGCTGATTGACTGTCAGTGTTTAAACATATTTGAAAACACACATGTACACTTGCTCAGATGTTTTGTAACAGAAAGTGATGTCCAAAACAAACAGAAAAATACTGTACCAGGTCTGACTAGGTTTCATTTAACTGAAACTAAATGTAAGAACCTTAAATAATTCTTGCTGAGGGAACATTGTGTCTGTTACCTGTCTCTGCATCTCTTCCACTTGTCTGTGAGGAATACTCTTGAGGATGGTGTACATTTCTGATAGCTTTTCCTCTGGAATAACCACTGATGCCCTGTGCAGAGACAGAAACTTTAAATTAGTGAACTAAAAATGGCAGACTGTCAAACTACTTTTGGATTTGTTACAAAAGTTAGGCAGACCTCTTCCAGTCAAGCACTTCAGAGAATGGCAGGATGTAGGAGTCGGCAAGAATGACAGGGACACAGCCAGCCTGCAGTACATCACTGAGGGCAGCCTGACCCAAACGCGCTCCTCGCAGAACGACACAGAACGAAGACTCCTGTAGAGACACATTGGTGGTAAAATGGACTGCTACAAACATTCATGCATTTTAGAAACTAACTCCCTGCTGACACAGAGGATGTTGTCAATTTCACTGGTGAAATAAGGGTTCAGGAATAGGAGTTCTCATCATTGTTGAAGTCTTAAACATGTGTGCAAGGTGCTCAGACGTGTACATGGCATAGGAAAAGGAATTTCAGAAAAGGAATTTATTTAAAAAAATAATACATCTTGATGCTCTTCTTCTTCCTACCTGCAGGATCTGTGGGTAGTCGTACACCTGCCCCTTGTAGCAGCGTTTCCTTGCAGAGGCAGCACCCTGGGAGAGGTTGCTGCATTTGTCCAGGAGGAGCAATGCTTCTCCATTTTCTTCCTTCAAACGCTCCAGCTCAGCACGGTATTCTCGGTGGATGGCAGTTTGAGAAGACAGAATAAAGTA
This sequence comes from Solea solea, assembly GCF_958295425.1. Taxonomy (NCBI): domain Eukaryota; kingdom Metazoa; phylum Chordata; class Actinopteri; order Pleuronectiformes; family Soleidae; genus Solea; species Solea solea. The sequence continues at coordinate 2,971,988 of NC_081138.1, forward strand.
GCGCCGTGGCCTGAGAGAAGAGATAAGAAAATTGTTTTCAAGACATACTTAGACGAATCAGGAAGTGTTGTTAAATCACAATAAGACCAATGTCAAATGTTTCTCTAAGAGTTCCTGGCTGTGGAGGAAAAACTTAGTCATGATGCGAAACTGAAAACAAAAGCATAAAAATAGTTAATGTGTGAGATGTGCTCACCCAGGCTGTCTCTCAGGCAGCTCAACATCTGCCGACAGCGGGCTGTAAACTGGGATGCTGACATCATAACCTTGTCTGTAAGTCCATGTAGAAAAGCCACCTCCAGCCAGCACCACTCTGAAACAAATGTACCTGATCGTAATAATGGCTCAACACAACAGGGACTCCAACAGACATGAGCAGCAGCAACATACATTGAAATGTAACAAAAAGGTTTTAATTGGTTCTTTCGTTTCCTGTGAGCAAGTGGCAACAAACTCGGTTTATTAATTTATCTCTGATTAGTCCACTAGATGTATATTGTAATCCTTTTTATTCTAAAACAAGGACATAAAATGGAAACACACCGTCAGTCACACACCTGGTTCTGATGAGGCTGCATCCCAAATGCACTCCAGCTGGATGAGCCCAGAAAATTCCTTATAGCTAAAGATAGGGTTCATTGTCTCAAGGCTGCATGCTCATAAAGCAGCCGTCTTCCATACTCAACCATCACTCTCGACTACAGGACATCTTGAGACTTATGGGTTCTTTACTAGTAAATACAACCAGATTTTTTAACATATCCTCCAGGCTTCCTGCAAAATTTATATCCCAATTGATTGTAAATATCCCTTTTATCTGAATCAAATTATCTTTCTCAAAACTTGAAGAGTGACGTGGTGGTGAATGCTACATGAGGATGAGGCGATGTACTACAATGTACTGTGGAATTCTGTATAGCTCTCCTGGAATTCAGAAAGACGCCACAACTGCACTGCAATACAATGTGTTACAATATTAAAATGTTCAAGAAAAGTGTTTTAACTTAGCACATGTGTGCGTATTTATATTATGAACGCTGAGGAGCATCAGTAACTAAAGCCACAAACAGCAAAATACTTTTGCTTTTGGAAGTTAATTGTCCTAAGTATTAAGTATTTTCTGTGTTTTGTCTTGATTTTTGTAAAATCAAAACTTCTCATATGTATGTTGCCTCACAGGTGACGTTTGTTCTTAAACTGGGCTTCTGTGTTTCACAGACAGAGGGGTCAGTTCACGTCCATCCTCATGCTAGCTTACCTCACAGGTGATAAATTGACTAATTTAAGTGATAATGAGTAAAGTATCCATTTCTTGTTGCTGGCTATTGAGTAGTGTATAATGATGGCAGAAACTATGACTGCAATGGAAAATTGAACATGATTCCTCATGTGGCTCAGACAGATGCACTGCAGATATTAAAGGCAGGGAAAAATTCTGCAAATATATTTGGCGACCCAATGTAACTCTCACATGACCAATCTGTGTGTCTGGAAATTAATATCCCAAAGGAAACAACTGATTCCGCGATAATTTGATGACTATGTTTGGAGGTACATATTTTTAGTATTCGTGGTGCCTGTTATGGATTGAGCTTAAAATATTTTGTTACATCTATTCCCAACCAGAGTCCGAGAGTTATAGCCAAGATTAGATTATACAAAAAGGTTTCAATGATGAACATATTTATATCAGGCAAAAACTTGAATCTCATGCTGTGACTCTCTCCCCCTCCAATCAACTTGCCACAATTTATCCAAATTGGCTTATTTGGGAGTTATTAACAGACAGACGCCAGCCAAATTATTTGTCAGACATATGGGATGCTGTTGATAGGAAATTCTGACAACATGCTTAACCACTGTCTAACGTTGGACAGTCTGACCTAAAAAATGTTGTTTATGTCCACCGTAGACATAAATGAGTGTTTCTGAGATGCAACTTAAAATTACCTGTCTCTGGGTACATCAAGGGCAGTATTGTAGTCTGGGGGTCCTCCAGGTAACATGTTGAAGAGCAGGTGATTCATTCCTTTGTCCCATCTATCAAAACACACCAGATTACCACAAAAACGAACAGAAGTTAAATGTTAGCAATTGCATCACTTAATATGTACTTAATATCTATATAAATAATGATCTAATTAAAACTGGCACTTTTTTTTTGCTCCATTTTTTTTATTTAACTCCTTTAACTTCATGTTCTACAAAATATCCATTGCTTAGTGACTATGGATAAATGTTTGAGGTATAACAAAGCTACATTTGTGTTTTAACATCAGTAATGAGATGACCTTTAAAAAAGAAGAAAAGACGAATTTGAGAGTAAAAGAAACTGAAAATGTAGTAAAACAGCAACAAAACGGCTAAATACTTTCATGACTGTTTCTGAAGTAAAGGTTTACCTTGGTAACATAGCAAAAGCCTGAGCAGTCTCTCTGATGCGCAGAGAGTTCTGATTCAGCACATCAATAGATGGGATAAAAAGACAAGCCCTGGTGACGTCATCAGTGTAAAAATCACTGTCTGAGATGGCACTGAGCAGGTCATTGTATTCTCGAGACAGTCCAGTGTTGCTGATGGGAACCCCCAGATCATCTACAAACCGCTGCAGAGGGTAAATGTAGACCTACAAAAGAAACCAATTCCACAGTGAGTCATAATTCCAACAAAAATCACTTAAGTGATTTGCTTAGAGGGGATCATTTTGAGTATATAAGTTACCTTGATTTTATTCTTGGGATTGTAGCCACATCTGTACACATCAAAACAAGTGTGCATGCGACAGCTGAGGTCACCTCTCTCAGGAATCGGGCTGGAAGCAGTAAGGCGAACCAGAGGTGCATCATGGACACTGCGTTTATCCAGAGTCCAGTCAGCTGTGGATTCAATGGAATGGGGCCAGAACTGAAACATCCCAGTGGCAATTAATCCAAGCAACACCACAGAGAAGAGAGTGATGTAGTATATGCGGTGCTTGGTTTTCATCCGAGGGATGAGAGCAGGGCCCCGTGAGCTGTATTTCCCGGGGGCATACATGCCTGACACCTCACTGTCCGACCAACCACTGCAAAGACAGGAATCTGATCAGTGACAGTTGTCTTCTTAAATTACTACTGCAAAGGCTGGTGGATTTCTTGATCAACAAAAAAGCATGATGTTTGACACAACGGTTGTATGCAGGAAAACAAATCTGTCTGTGCTTCTCAAATGCAGGTATGTAGTCATTGTCGTTGTTCTGCACAAGCAAACTGATTTTCTCTGGATTAAAAGCAACAAATACGTCAATAAAATCAACATTATCCCATTTAACACAAAAACAAGAGTTACTTAGAGCCATATTTTATTCACAACGTAATCTACATTATAATAAACAAATACATGTGAACCCACAGTATAGTAATAAACGGATAAATCAACATTTGAATTCATCTGCGTGGTCAATGCAGTTTTATCATTGACTTAAGTCACAATAACAAGCCGCCGATGGTTAATTTAAATCATTTTCTTTCAACAACAAGCACACATAAATGTAACGATAACCTAAATGTGAAAAGTCCACTGTGAAAAAGCTAAGCCTACAGACATAATACGGCGAAACGAAACTCAATGAGACGATTTCAATGTTTTCATTTTAGTAGGAGGCTAACTTGGCTAACCGCAGATAGCGAAACCAGCTGTAAACATCCATTCTAACTTAGCTCGTTAACTGAAATGACTAAACACTAGAATGATGATGGGTGTTATATATCTAGCGTTGTAACGCGCTATTTACTCAGTGTGACAGTGAACAGATAACATTTAATAACACAGTTTTAATACTGACCCAGCTTCAAGCTAACATTAGCACTCCAGGATGTGCGTCAGTAGATTCCGGAAGTCACTCTTCTTCGTTTCCCTGTGGCTTGTCCTTGTTTCTCATGAGAACAGTGTTTTGCTTCCCTCTGGTGGTAATGAACGTGGCCTACACTCAATACGTTTTTAACCATAATTCCATGAACGTTTATCTTCTACATAGCGTCTACATGTTTTATTGACCTTCAAGGCCAGAGTTCCATAATGCTAAATGACTAATTATATTTAGAGAAGAAGAAGAATAGAAGAACAATTTTTTTTCACATCTGACAATGTTTTTCTACAGCTGAAAAACTTTATTGCATATTCACAAACTTGAATTTGAGAGAAAGGTATTCATTTCATTTATACAAATTCACTCACAATTTTTGCACGTGCACCAATCAACAGCCGGCTGTCAAATGATATAAGGTGAACATCACTTCACTCTTAATGGACTCTCTTTCACACTTTCACACAAACAAATCTTCAACTGCTGCTTCAAACATGTTTGTGCCAGAAAATCTGTGCAGCTGCAACTTGTGCATGAGGTGGGAACCTCACTGCAATGTCTTCAGTAATTCTAGTTGACTCTGCAGCCCATTGTACCAGCACTTGTTTTTTTCCCATTACATTTGTCAGTAATTCTGTTTCGTGAAACAAGTTTGCTGTGCGTCATAGCGTTTATCAAACACACACCTCCCGTCCACACAGTGTGATGTGACCCTTGACGCCTTCTTAAAGCTCAAAAGTACATTTTCATCTCTCGCAGAGCCCTCCTCTACGCTCCTCTAACACACACTGCACCTACACTCGGGCTCAAATATAGCTCTGACAAACTCTTAACTCTAAATCCACCCACAACCACAACATCTTAAACTGGTCACACACTCTTTACATCAAACCTGAAGCAAAGACTTTCTTGTCAGGTTTGGATAAAACGTCCTCTTTACACCCTTTTCTCACATGACATCACAATTAATTGGTTTAAATTCGCCAAGACCTATTCAATCCTAGGATTTCCTCTGCCGGAGTCGGCCAAAGACATTCAGCCTGTTAGGAATAAGTTCTATACATTCATAAAAATAACATTTTATGGCTACAGAGCTAAATAAACAATGAGGAGAAGCAGCAGACCTGGAAAACAATGGAACTACCAATGTTAGAAGAGACATTATAGATTTTTCTTTTTTTTGCTGAATGAATTTGACAGAAAGCCAGTTACTTTCATAGTTTATTACAGGCAGGGAGGGGAGTTAAATACATTCTCTTTAAGGGGCAGGAAAGGACGGGAAGCAAACCAGGTAAACATGGACAAGACATAGTTGACTTATTTCTCTTTTAATAAAGACCAATTTGTAAATCTGCCAATATTTTTGAATAAATAACTGAAATATATTTTCTTATATATATATATATATCTATATCATTATCTTTTTAACATAGTCTTTATCTTTTTACTGTTATATAGTTATTTTCTAAATGACTCTATTGGAATTCTTATTTTTTTTTTTAGACATCTGCATAAATAATTACACATAGAAGATGGTGCTATACACATCACGGTGGAAAGTATTACAGTGCTTTCTGTCAGCGGCGTTTTTTTTCTCGTGTCGGACCGGCTTCCAGCAAAGCCACTGGACGTAGGAAACCGCTGGCCCCCGACCTTAAGTGTATCTGGTGAGAGACTTAGTGGCACTGGCCGCATGGTTTGTGTCGAGTCAGACGGCAAAAACAAAAAAAAATGGCTGGAAACGACTGCTGTGAGCGACCGCAGCGAATAAATACTGTGCAGATCAGTATGCTGACTGCACATTTGATGGTTGGGCTGCACCTAAAGTGAGTGTGGCTGTGAAAGAATTGGAAAACAACAACAACAACAGAAAAGATGCCCTGGCAGAATGTCACATACTGTTTCCACTTGGACAGAAAAAAAGCTGAAATACAGAACTCCATACATTTGGGAAAGTCTTAAAAAAAACAAAAAAAAGAAAAAAGTTCCCCACCCCCAAAAAAACTGAGATAAAAAATCCACTGACATCAAACCAATCCGCTGAAAGCGCAATTAGGGATAATAATACCATCAAAAACAGCAATAAAAGTGATCTAAACAGGAACGATAATAAATAATGCAAACCGTGAGCCACCTGTTACACCCAGAGTGATATGGAAGATTGTATCCCAAGTGTTTAGAGTTAAATGACGTGAGAGAGTCAGCTTTATTGTATTCAGTCCAACCTCGGCGACGTTTGAGATGAGGGAGATTAAAGGGAAGCAAACACCCGTCAGATCCAAAATGGCTGCAAAGCACCCTGGGAGAAAGAGAAACGAGATCCGGGGACCCGTCTGCCGAGCCGGGGCCTTTCATAAACACACAGACAAGAGTTGATGTTCAGAAGCTTATTGGCTGGAACCTAACGACCATGCTACGTTTGCTTAGAGTTCCCCCGAAGATTAAAAGATACAGTAGTTAATGAAGAACACGTTCAATTCATGGTTTCGATCGTGTGTTTGGAGGTTTAAAGCCATGGCAGTGTCAGTGTCAGTGTCAGTGTTCGCGTCCGGGTGACATCTCTCTTCTGCGGTGTTGCTTTGTAACAGTCGACATGGTGTGTGGCTGTGGGAGGAGCTTGTGATTAAATCAAGCAATATTCATATACATATACAAAAATCACATCTCATAAATACATTTGGCAATACAATGTATAATTCTTTTTTTGGCAAAAGGGGGATAAATTCAGCGACATGATGATGATGATGATGATGCAAGAGTTCTTAAAAGTCAATCTAAGTGGCTTAGTGACCATTTCTCTCTGGAAAAAAAACTCTTCATGCACTAGAACCAAAAGACTCAAAAACATCCATAGGCGTCTGAAATAACTGTCACAATCACTATATTATTATTATTATTATTATTTTTTTTTTTATCTTTAAGACACATGAATTCTCACCAACGTCACACACGCACTCGCCCAAACTGTAAAACTCTTTACAGACCTGAGGAACATTCTCCGCTCGCGTCTTCTCACCTCTCGTTTATTGACAATGTCCTTTTTCACATTCCTGATTTCCAAAAAAAGAAAAAAAAATTAAAATCCACTGACCCCCCCATACTACAGTGTTAGTTTCTGAATCCCTGCTCATTTAATTAGACTCCCCTTTGATCGTGTTAAGTCAGGGAAATTTGATGTCGAGACAACATTGTTTTGGAATGGCATTGTTGAAGCTACAGTTATTTATATTCATCCAAAAGCAGCACAGCCCCCTGGCATGCAGAGAGAGGTATGTTTTCTTCTTCTTCTTCTTCTTAGACATTGCAATAGTGTGAAAATGCTATAAACAGCCTTCAAAAGGGGGGGGGAAACACCTGAAGAATGGAAATAGTTCTGTGGGTTCGATAAAGTCAAGTTCTGGTCACTGGAGCTCGGATAAGTGACTGCATTCCACTGCATGCACGTAACTGTGATATGTTTTGAAGAGTTTGGATGACCGCGCTACACCATAGACGATAGCGTGTTCTCTTCAGGGCAGTGATAAGGGGGAGGTGTCCGTAGGGAGTGCATGGCCGCCGGCGCGGCCTCGCCGGGGGAAAAGTCGTTGAGCTCCTCCGACGACGACAGCGGGAAGGAGGGCGACAGGGAGATGCCCGAAGAGGGGTCGGCGGATCCGGCGAAAGTGCGTGGAGGTTTGGGGACGAGGTTGGGTTCCAGTGTTGCTCGCGCCAGAAGCTGTTTGTCTTCCAGCGCCTGTCCGTCCCGGAGACACTCACCCTGTCCAAAGGAGCCCCGGCCCGACTCGGACTCCCCGTCGGACAGCTCCATAGGTGGCGAGCTGCTGCCGTCCAGTCTGAATAGAGAGTCTAAGTACTGGGCAAACTCCAGCACTGCCTGGCTGGGGTTTCCGTTGGACAGTTGGGGTGGAGGAGTGGAAGATGCCGGTTTGGTCTCTGCACTTAATTGTTTCATTTCCGTCTCCAACTCCCAATCGTCCTGCTCTCTTTCTCTAGAATCGATGCGAGGGCTGAGGGGGGCGATGGGAGTGGTTCCCGGGCTGTAGACACCAGGAATCTGTTGGTGGTCTACGTTGGCGTTGGCGTTCACCTCTGGATTGAAAGGCTGAGCCAAAACGCTCTGGTTCAGCAGAGCGGGGGAATGGTGTCCGCTGTAGCGAGGCGTGGCGGGAGACAGCCGCATGGGGTAGTCCGGCGTGGACGCGGACTCCAGTGGCGTAAAGAACGGCCCCACCTCTCCCAGATGCTCCGGCGTTGCCTGGCAGAGGGAGTCGGCAGCTAGTAGTTCAGTGCGCGAGCTCAGAGACGGGTTCTCCTCCGGGATCGGGGCATCCAAAGGGAATGAGAGGGTACCCAGCAGAGGCGAGCCCCTTAGTGCAGCAGAGGAGCGTCGGGAATCGAGGCTGTAGAGGGATTCGGCGTCCGAGAGGCTCTCCATGACAGCCAGCGGTGCTTTGCGGTCCCGCAGCTCCACCGTGAGCCTCTCCCGGGCTCCGCGCAGGACCACGGGCACCGGAGGAGGCGGGCACTCCGAGAACCCGTCCAGGGATATTTCAGACTGGGCACACGAGCTACGGGAGAGGAGAAGAGCGGGTTGGAGAGCAATGACAGGGACAGGAACGGGGGGGGGGGAAACGGGATCCAAAACACACGACAGACATGAGATACGGGTCAAAAACAACCAACACGGGGAACGTGGGATAGTGTTAATAGATTCTACAGACCAGGTGAACACGAGTTAAACATTGAACACATGAAAGACACACCGAGAGAGACTGGGAGGGTAAAATCTAGTGCACATACGATAAGCTCTACAAGAGGTGAGATTAGATTAGAACTCAACTAGGACTACCAGGAGTTCACACTGACTTTAGGACAGGGACTAAACCAGAGAGGGCGAGGTGGGAACTGAACACTTCCATACGTTGCAACTGCCCTGTGGTCAAACAGCGTGCATGCGTGCATGAGAGAAGGGAGCACATTATGCAAAGTTAGTAATAGCATGCGTTTGCTTACCGTAACATTGTTTTTTGTCTTTTTTTTTTTTAAAACAAACAAACATGACAGAAATGATAATTTTGAGAAAACAATAAAGTAGCAGTTAGTAGCAGTCGTATTATTTGATAGTGGCTAGATCATTATTATTAAAATGACATTTGACCCCATGATTACTTTGGCGGAGGAAGAAGTTTTCCTCCATTATAATAAAAGTTCGAGGGGAAACTGTGTGATGGTTTAATTTTGATATTTTCGGCTAAAACACACCCACGGTGTTTAGCCTGTTGTACTGACCGAACACTACTGTTCCTGCGGTGGTGGGTTGTAGGCGTCGGCTGCTGAGAGTTTGCCGCCGCGTCCATGAAAAGGCTCTCTGGGTTCAGGTCGACTTCTGTGGGGCTCACCATGATCTTAGCCGCCGACAGCAGAGCCGTTTTCCCTTTGTTGTAGTTCTCCAGCACCTGTCGCACGCACAGAGGTACACACACACACACAGAGACATGACTCAGTGGGTAAATGGATTCAAAGAGCTTAACTTTCAATATTGCTGCAGCAAAACAACGGACATTTGCTTACTCGCTTATTTTTTGAAGAACAGTCAAAAATGAACCCTATGTTCTTGTTGAATTTTAATATTTAGTTTAGTCTGCTCTCAAAAAACAATTAATAAAACATGACTGTGTGCATAAATCAAAATAATTCATGTATAATCTAATACATTAGCTCCAGTTTGGAGGGTTTATTGGCCGAAATGTAACATACTACCCATACATATGTTTTGCATAGGCATAGAACTGCCTTAAATGAAATAAAAGTTTTGTTTTTTGTAGCCTTAGATAAATCTTTCATATATACTTTAGACCACCATCTTGCACGGTCATGTTTCTACAGCATGCGTTTCAGAAAGGACGTCGCAGAAGCAACAAGATGGCAGACTTTAAATGCATTTGAAAGGTTTAATCTACAGAAACCAAATTATATTCATATGAAAGCAATTTATACATCTATACAAACATACTTCAGGATAGTAGGTTCTATTTATGTCACACACTGGACCTTTAAGACATTTTTTTTAATGACATCCAGAAAACCGACACGTACTATAAATCTTAACGGCTGATATTACATCCGTTATTATAGTTGTTGTTCAGATAAATGTAAGTGCAATCTAAAGGGTGAGCCCACACCTACGTCAACTGACATTTAACGCCCACAATCAACTACGGTGTCTCTGCAAGAAAACAACAGCATCACATGATGTAACTTGTAGAAAACCCACATCGCAGGAAACTTGGGTTAATAAAAAGTGAGGGGGGGGAAACACACACACACACACACACACACGGCAAATCACGGCAACACTTTGGTTAAATTTAATGAGGTGCTAGAAGGAGCATGGAGCAGATACACAACATGTAATGCAAAAGGATGACAATGGAGCATAAAAATGGCAACACACCAAATGGAGATGAATGTAAACAGTAAACATGTAAAAAAACAACAACAACAACAATGAACAAAGACACAAATAAACATGTTCATTTGAGTCTGTGTCATGCAGACGAGGACGACTCACAAATGAAAACACGAGTGACGTTACATGAGAACGTGTTTGCTGCAGTTGATCAACTACAGCACACAAAAAAAACAAAAAACAATAAACAAAGTGAATCATAAGACAATAATACTAGTAAAGATTTGCATTATAAAATACCCTCTGTAACAAACACATAAATTATTAATCCACATCATGACACAACATTGTGAAATTTACAGTAGAGAATATAAATATATACTATAATTCCAGTTTTTCAAATGGATAATGAAAGCTCTCCAGGTGGAGTCAGTCTGTAATAAGAGGAAATTAGAAATGTGTCAGTCAGCGAGCGGCAGTTTTGCAGGAGAGTAATGGAGCTGAAGAGCGTACTCCATATTTATGTATTTGTGCTCCCTTGTGACTCCATCTGCTGCTGGTGAGTAATTGACTGTTGCTTGAATGGATTATAATTGAGGGGAAAGCTGAATGTGTGCTTTTAAAAAAAAAAAAAAGGGCAAAAAAGGCGAAATAAATGTCGAGAGAAAGAGTGGCAAGCTGCTGAAAGACCCCGGCCAAGAAAGAAAGAGCAGTTAATGTGGAAGAAATTAGGTTACCATGGAAACTTTGTGGATACAAAGAAAACTTGTTAGCTTGAGGAACGGGGGGGGGGGGGGGGGGGGGGGGGGGCAAGTTCACGCCACAACACTTCACCAAAATGTACCGTAGTTGTGAGAGGAGGGGGGGAAAGAAAGAGGGGGAAGGCCGGATGAAGAACAGAGGTGAAAAAGACGATTTCACACAAACCACACGTCGTTAACCTGCGATGCATTCCAGGAATTATTGAGTGACAACATTCCATCACCTCTCATTGTTACTCTGCATCAGCCACGCATTCATTGTAGCAGCAGCAGGTGTTTTATGTTAAATTATTTCTATAATGTAAACTGTAACAAGCACAAAGGCTAATAAAGTTGGGGTTATGAGCGTTATTTGAGGTCCAGCGTGTAATATTAGCAGGGACATCAGTCTGATGCAGTTGTTTTAACGTCTTTAAAACGACTAAAATGTTTAACGGCACATTTGTGCTGATGCGTTTACCACCCGGGCGTACATCCAGCCCTTTTCACACACTGTGGAACAAAATATTTTTGCTCCCATAAAGAAAAGAAATAGCCCACACAACGACCCAATTAAACTGCTGCTGCTGCTGCTGCTGCTTTTATTTACAGTTTTGCAGCCTGCGCTTCGTCGTGAAGCATTTATGTGGCGAGTTAGGGTTTTTGGACGGTTTGGGATTTGATGTTATTCTTTTCCTGAGGATTTTGACCAGTGTCAGACCGTATCGTTGCACCTAAGGAAAGAAACGGGAGCTTACCAACCAACTCCGTTGTTCTCTCACCATTAGATGTCCCTAAAGTCTTATGCAGTGACCTTTAACTATATGCAAAAGAACCAGAAGCACTGTTTGGTACTTCATTTAATAAAGAGCTGTGGGACGGCGTTATCCTGAGAGGAGAAATAAACTCATCAATCCCTTGGATATCAGAGGGAGAGGTCATGCTTGCATCCTCACAAAGCTGTGAGTTGGGCGGGTTTGGTTGCAGTGGAATGCATGAATCGTGTTCAACAGGAGGGGTTTCCAAGTGGGAGTCAGAAGGACTGCTAGAAAAAGGGGGAACAGGCACCAAGCTTGGCTGTGAGGCCGAAGTAGAGTCAAACAGAGGAGGAGGCGGAGCATTAACAGAAGTGGGACAAATGAGGACAGGCAGAGAGACAGAGACGGCGTCAGTGTCTATGAGAGGGGGAGTGCAGGACAGATCTTTGTGGCTTTGTGACGAATCAGACGCACTGTGACTAGAGTTTAATTCTGATTGTGTAGTTATGAACGCAGCGGTACTGTAGGTGGGTTGAGTGACTTCCAGTTCCTCTCGTTCTGAGCTTTCCTGCTCAGACTCCAGGACCTGCAGAAACACCAGAGGTATCACACCACAGACTTACGCACGGCACATGTAAACACACTGTACAGAGAGGGAGGAGCAAAACGGTCGGCTCTGCAGCCACGAGTGTGATCCCCAGACGTGGATCCGTCACATGCAAGCCCAGACAGTACACACCCTGCTATCAAACCACATGTTTCAGTGTTCATGGAATACAGTATGTGCTCAGAAAGACCAGAGAAGACCATGAAACCAACCATGCAAGGTAGAGGGGGGAAAAAATCTGTTAAATGACGAGTCGCATGCAGCAGGTTTCCAAAATGCCTCGCATTCGTAATTGAACATCCAAGGAGCATAGCACTGTTTTCTTTAAAAGCTCTTATTTTGAAAGTACAGGGACATTTATTTAAATGCCAGAGATTTGGTAATTAAATGACAAACATGCAGAGAGTCGTTTAATTACCAACGGTCGAAAAACATACAGATAATTGACTTTATCGTAGAGAAAGTTGTTGTATTCATCAATAATCCAAATCTATTTCTGTTTATGGCTATTTTTTGAGGCTCTTAAACAAAAACTGTCCATATTGTCCCTTCATTTGTCCCATGTAACAAAAATTTACTGGAAAAATGTCACAAAGGCACATGAAGGATACAGTTTTAAACAAGAATCATAAATAACATCATTCAAACTCATTAAGTCTTGGAATGACTGATAAGTTACAGGCTGTGGTCCTGCATAATAAATGACTAGGACTGTATGTCTGTGAGCTGGACAGCACTCATTGTGCACGCTTTTATTACAACGTGTGTTAATAGTCTTCATTGTCCAATCCATAATCCAAAATGTTTTAGTTTTCCACATCTCTCTATTAGTTTCTATTACTGTAAGTGCAGCACTTATCGCAGCGCAACATGGTTCCCCTGTCCCTCTGCGTAACGTGTCGATTTCAAACAGTGATATCCCCCTTTATGCACAATTATTAAACTTTCATTTTCAAGTTCAGGGCTACTCACTCGCTCACTCGCTCACTCACTCACTCACTCACGTTCACCAACCATCAACTGAGTCTCCCGATGTTGGAAATCAGGAACAAATTTAAAAAAAAAAAAGAAGCCACTTCACCACAATTTCAAAACACCCCCCACCAAATCTGACTGCATGCACACATAAAACAGACCTTGTTCAGTCCCTCCATCACCATGTGGGGCATGTGCTCGTTAAGCATGGCGGGTGATATGATGACCTCATTGAAGGCCTTGTTGTCCCCCCACAGAGCCGAGTAGGTTGGATCCTCTTGGCCACAGCTACAGGGAGCCACAGGGGGAGGGAGGGAGGGAGGGAGGGAGGGAGAGAGAGACTGTCAATCACGGGGAAATACAAAGTGAACACACATGTTGACTTAGCAACCGTCTGCCTCCGCGGCCTTCGCCTGCAACGCAGCACGTGTGGGAGTCGTTTCATCCGAGCTTCTTCGTTTGCCGAGATTAGTAATGGAGTTTGTGTCAGACTTTACAAATTTTGCTTATTTTAGAAACCGGGGAAAACTCGTCAGCTGCAGGAAAAGATAATCAACCCGCATGCGACCGTGGCGACATCCACACGAGTTTATTTTCGTTTGAAAACGGTGTCCACGGAGTCCATTACCTAGAGTATATGCATTTTTAAATGGAATACTGAGTAAACTGGATGACGCCTGGATGTAGAATAACTCCAAGTACAATATAAACAGGAAGAAAAATAAAGAGGCTTAAACACACAAAGGAATACTTCACAGACTTGCATTTAGCTTTGGGGAAACGGAGGTTAGGAAGCACAATTTTTCACAAACCCCTATTCTAGTAATACAAATACAAATAGCTAAATGCACTCATGAAGATACAACGACCTGGATGACTGAGAACCTACATTTCAGAGTTAATCTGTTCTCTTCTTCACTTCACTTCACATCACTTACAGCAGAGGTGTTTCACCTCTGACTGTGTTAGAAGCCACGCACACAATTATGTGACCTGACATGACTCGCGTTAATTGCCATAATCAAATTGATTTTCTCACCATGTCTCCGGAGGATGGTTGTGCACCACATGGATGACTCTGCCAGGAGGGTAGAGGGGGGTGGAGGCTGAAAGGGCGATGCTGAGGTCACTGGGGTGGAGCCACAGACAACTGTTGGCAGGTGCCGCGGGCTGAGCCTGAGGATCTTCGACCTCGACCGGAAGCTCCGATTTTGGGATGCATTTGGTGCCTCCCGCGATGATCCTCCACTGTACAGGAGAAAAAGACAGAAAGAAAAATTAGATAACATAATCTTAATGTATCCTCTGTATATTATTTTGGGTTCTTTTCACCTTTGGCTTCTTACTCCTCTGCAAGACTTCCAGAAGATGGCGTCGGAAACCCTCCAGTTGCGAGAGGCCGAGCCTAAGTGAGACAAGAGCAGATCACGTTACTGTGGTACTTCTCTATAAAGTGAAGCAAATCACAATTTATTAGATAAAAGTGGGAGAAATACCTTGGCACCAGGTCTTTTCCTAATACCACAGATGTTACAAATTCTTTGGAGTATTCCATGGCATCCTCACTGAGTGAAAACAAAAAAAAGATTGATGAACTAAGAGGAGAGGAGTTTGATTCACATTTGCAAATTCAACAAATACACATTCATCTATCAAGTGCTTAAAATGTCATAGTGGCAAAAATGTGACTGCATATTTATACTTTGGTTTGGCTCAGTTCTGGAAAGGATGAAAATAAAATGAACAGAGAAGTTGAACTCAAAACAAAACAGGAATCTACAGAGAAAGGGAATCCCTCCATCTGTCGAAAAACACTCTTTTTTTTCCATGAGCATCGAAAAGTGGCAACAAGAGAGATATCAGAGATACTGAATTTGTTCTGTGTTCAAAGTTTGAGAAATCACTTTGTTTTGACGTCAGTTAAATGCAGCAGTTGCTCCAGACTTTATTTTGGCTTGATTTGCATAGTAAACACATTTTAACAGTGCAGACAGCTGCGCAGGAGAGTATCAGATATTTTTGCCAGGGTAGACAGACAAATATGCTAATGAACTCTGATCCACTGGACCATAAATAAACAATTCTGTTTTCTAAAAAAAAAAAAAAATATGAGACTGATGAAAATGCAAACCACAGCCTGTGGGTTTTACCTCCCAACCACTTGTGCCTCAAACTTTACGAAACAATTTTAGAAAATCAATTCTGCGTGACGTTGTGGGATATAGAATTCTCTGTTCAGAGTAGACTGATGGAAAAAAGGAAAAGAGAAAAAAAAAAAGACTCCTGTTTGCGATTGTTTCAAATAAATCAATACTTTATTTGCACGGATTTCACGGTTCTGCTCCCGACCGGGGCACATTTTCTGTCACCACTCAGAATGTGCAAACAGTTCAGTAATAAAGAGGAGCATTTCAATTCCGTTTGGAAAATAATACACTATAACTTCACAGAGCTATAGAAACCATGTCAAATCAGGTTTTAACCTGTCAAATCAAATAAAAGAAATCTAACGTGGTTTAAACACTCATGTGATTTATCATTGAAAAGTGTTTAAGTGGCTGCATAGAGTATAAAACACTAGATATGGGTGTTTTCAATGGCTGATGTCGACCTTTACAAATTCCATTGATTACAGTTTTACATTAAAAACAAAAACAGAACAAGACTTATGGTCTGTTCCAACACTTTGCATTTTGTGTGCACTAAAGTTTCTTTAACAGATTTCTCAAGGCAAAAATGTGTAATAATTGGCATTAATTAAAGATATTTTGCTGATGCAGATCATTGAAAAATGGCAAATACGTCCTCATACTCCACACACACACACACACTCACTGATAGAGAGACAGCTGGACTCACCTTAGAAGGCCACCAGGTGGGGAGTAAGAGTAGCAGTGAAGCGTGGGGTACTGGGGTCTCAGCAGGAAGGAGAGGATAGCAGCAGTGCCTGCACCGAGAGAGTGCCCGACTATCACCAGCCCATAATGCATCGTGCCTTTGCTCTGTGAGGGACAGCCAGAGTCATGACATTCACAACAGCACGATGAAAACTGATATCTGTTTATAATATTTCTTTATATACAAAAGCTTATATATTATCGACTCGTGCCGTTCTTTACACAGTACGGCAAAGTCACGCACCAGGTCTCTGCCGAAGGCTTGTGACAAGATCATTTCCTGCTCCAGCTTCTTCTTGATGTATTCTGCCGAGTAAACCATCCCCTGCGAGAGTGACACAGGAAGAATAATCGACAGGATGTCAGCCTCGTTCATTTCTTACCTAAATATTGAATTATTCTACTATTAACAACTGAAGGGCCGGTGGAGTCTGGAATACTGGCACTCGTTGAAACTTCACAATTAAAATGTCAGGACGGGGGAAGTGTTTTTTGTTAAGCCGTGATCTCTCACCTTGTGGCCAAGCCAGGTGCCTTGCTGTTCCTCTACAGGCAAACGTTCAGAATCCCCAGTGAGATCAGTCAAGGCGTCCTGAAACACACGGGAAACAGAATTGCTTTATGGTCTGCAAATCAGATTATCCATACAGACGTGAGGATTCAGCCAGAATACAAACTCAAAATCTTGCAATTTCTACTCAAAATCACCTCAAGAGTAAGATTTAAGTGAGATAAAGGAGCTTGTTTTTAGACAGTGCATCTTGAATATCTTGTTAAGTGGGCCAGTCTTGAAAACATCTGGTTTTGAGTCACATTTCAGATAAAAACAAGCTTTTTTGAGTTTCTAATCCAATTTCAAGTAGGTGGTGGACTTAAATCTTGAACAGTGTCACAGTTATAGAACTAAAAATGAGTTAAATACACTTGATGACAAAAAAAAGATGCTACTTTTGAGGGGAAAATACTATTTTTGAGCATCAAAAGCTTATTATGAGACACAAAACATCACAATACGAGTAAAATAAAGCTAAAAATGAGTTTTAACAACCAAGAGAATTTTTTTTACAGATTTTTTTTTGCTTTTTACAAGCAAAAATATCTTGTATTCATTTTTTTTGTGGCCTTTTTTCCATTGCAATAGGTACGATCTGTACTACACTATACTGTTGGCCTTTCAGTTCCATTCTGCATATACCTACTCTTCGCTTTGTGACACCTGCTATGATGCACAGCTTGGAGACAATAGCACTGTCTGAAAGACAGGAAGCAGAGCTGGAGGTGGCAGAGCTGAAGATGCTGAGATTTTCGCTTTCGTGACCAGGACGGACGGGATTAGAAATGAGCATATTCAAGGGACAGCTCAGGTTGAGCGGGGTTTGGAAATAAAGTAAGAGAGTCATGGTTGAGATGGGATAGTGGTTATATTGGACAGAGGATGTTGAAGATGGAGCTGCCGGGCAGGAGGAAAAGAAGAAGAGCACAGAGACGGTTCATGACACAAGGGAAAGGACAAGAATATCTACTGACCGCAGAGTGGTCAGTAGATATGTAGACGTTACCTTTGGTGATAGGGTGCCTCTGATGCTGATGACAACCTTCTTTTTCCCGTGATCCACTGCCACAAAAAACGGAGTCTCGTAGACCTGTGTGGAGGATGAAAAGCAGATACACTTGATTATAGCGTAAAGAGAACAAATACATCATAGTTTCAATTGCAGTCCAGCAAACTAAGCACTTCCAGAGTCTTTGTCATCAAACTATTCTCAGCTTGGCACAGTCGTGCACGGAAATCACTCAGCGAGAGGAATTTATAGATGGAAACTGGCAAACTTCACTGTGTAGTGCTCTGCTTTACAAATCAACACTGTGTGGCTCATGAGATTCTCATGCGAATTCTCACAGAATTCAACACAGGAATAGACTTTAATTCAATATTGTCTGCAGTTAAAACAAGAATTCAAAAGGCGGCTACATCCAGACTAAGAGCATTTTGAAATGAAAACGGTCTGCATCCAGAAGAGAGAAGTAATCTGCCTCCATACCAACACATCTAAAAACACACGTCACGTGACCATTCAGGAACGTTGAGTGTGTGTGTGTGTGTGTGCCAGTGTAAACAGGAAGCTGTTTCTCTCCTCTGCAGTTTTAAGTTTTTAGAAAGTACTATTAATACGAGAGGTTTAAAAGTACGAAGAAGGATTTACTGGGAAACCGAAAAGTTCCAACAGAGCTTTTCGTACGCAGCTGATAGTCGAGCAAATGAGAACCAGACAGGAAGCGAAAGTGGGTAATTGTCTCTGTTTCTGCCTGTCCAGACGAAAAAACCAGCCCTGGAGTTTTCAGCGTTAGGGGTAGTTTGAACAGCTGAGTACAATTGATAGGAAAATGGGACAGTGTGGATGTAGCCTTAGAGATGGCGTCAGTAAGAAACCCCTCCCTTTTTCATAGCTCTTTAAACTGGAGGTGACCTACTCAGACCATGATAGAAAAATACTGTATTGGTCCCATGTCTCAATGACACTTTTGTTCCACATTAACGTGAGTGTGGACCAGGCACCAGTAAAAATACAATGCTGAGATCACCCGAATGGGAACCATCCCCTCCTCAGCCACACCTTAGGATTCTGTCCATGAAGTCTCACACCTACCGAGAGCACATTGATCATAAATAAGTTCGTCCTTCACCGTCATAGTTGCCAAGGATGTGGACAGAGCTCTCGTTCTGCACCTCCAAAACAGACACACATGATGGCCAGGCACTACAAAATAAAGTCACTCAATCATCAGACAAGCTCCAGGTGAGTGGATATGTGTGGATTTGACAAGGGGACTGTATGGTTTTGGAAAGACAGCGGTGTATCTGAGGCTCAGGGACACTAAATCACAGGCTTCCGTTGTTTTATAAAGGAACTGAAGCCCAAACACCTCGGACTACTCCTTAGCGCGCTGTTGGACTACTCACTGCATCATGGCAGGATGTGTAGACAATGTGAACCTGCTTGAGGTCCCGATCCAGGAAGTGCCTGCGTATGGCCAGGACATTACAGCCACAACAGTTGTCCTCCTCCACTGTCACGGACTGAGACAACCGAGAGCTGGACATTGATGTACATCTTGAGGGAGATGGGGGGGAAAAAAACAGGCGACAAATGTCAAATTTATTTGTACACCGATCAATACTTTTCTAACATTTTCTGACATTTTGTGAACCAAACGATTACTCGATTAACTGACGAAATACTCCACAGATTAATCGATTATGAAAATAATCGTGAGTTGCAGGGGTATAATCTCACATCGCAGTGTAGGAAATCTGGATGGGAGTGTGTAATGAATTCCCCGTTGCTGTCAATTGGTCTTTTCCTTATTTTCCTCAGTGGATTACCACGTGGATTAAGTGTTAATGCATGTGAGGAATTATCTGCACTTGCAAAGCTCAAAAGGATGACAAATGTGCGGGTGTGTGTTTTTCAGTGCTTACGGGCAGGAGCTGGCGAGGCGGCACAGCCCACAGGCAGGTTTCCTCATCAGGTACATGGGCCAGCCATATGCAGCCAGGGCAAAAAGCATGTAGTAGCACACGTCCTTGTACATGTTCATCTCAGCCTAGAGGAGGAAAAGACGGACAAATGAATCAATTTTAATGCAGATATGTCTAAAGATTACAGTTCTTCTCTAGACTTCTCTAAATGTGATTTCAGAGATTCATGAAGGCTGAAAGTGGAAACTCACCGAATTTTTAAGGTCCAGGTATCTTGTATTACGTGTTACAGGCATTCCAGATAAGAAGGCTAAAATGTCATTGTTGGCCTGAAGAGGAGAAAGCAGAAGATACAGTTTTTTGTTTTTTTTTTCCATTACAACACATGCACTGACAAATACATAAATAAAACACTAACAGATATGTTTTTACAGGCAGTGATACCTGGTCCAGGATAGCAGATCTCTTCGACCGCTGCCTCTGGCGGAGAAGAACCAGGCCAGCAATAATGTCACTAGGCACAATGTCCAAGTCTCTGAAGAACTCTGCAAAAAGGCTGGCCACTTCTGAATACGCATCCTGGACCGGCATGGATTGGAAAAGGCAGAGTAATAAAAACAGGAATGAAGGACAGGAAGTTTGCCTAACACTGTGTTTATTGTGCTCTGTAATACTGTTAATACTTCTCCCCACAGAAATGACACATTTATAGGAAATGTGCTATTTCACATATCTGGTGTTATTATTTACTTTTTTCGTGAAACTACTTTGTTGCCAGATGTCACAAATCTTTTTTAAGACGACTCAAAATCATTTTCCATTCACACTGTACATGAACGACTTCATATCAGTGCCGAGTCGCTGAGCAATAAGCTCCTTTATGTCGCAGTGATGATCGAATCATGCCAGAGACGCATTTCTGCTTTTATTCATTTCGGTTTTCCTTTAATCGCTGAGAGGAAACTGTAAGTGCGAACATGTGTGTGTCGTGACTCACTGATTGTGTATCCTGGGCTCTTGTGCAACACATGAAGAACTTGAGTCTCCTGCTCCAACTGCTGGCTTGGCCCTCCTCTAGCCTGTGTCTGTTGAGGACAGATGGAACAAGTCAGCAAAAAAAACTGTCAGGGCTGAATTTGTGTTAAAAAACCAGGAAGGCGTTCACGGCTCTTGAGTTCTGCTTGTTTTTTTTGTGTGTAAAGGATAAATGAAGGAACTAAAATGGAGTATCTAAAGGCCGGCTAATACCTGAGTGTGTACGTTGTGAGGTTTCGCTGACGCCGACGGGTGGCTTTCAGTTTCACAAACGTCCGACCCGTGGGATCAAATGTGCACATGAGGGTGATGCAAACGCTGAGTATCACGAGCCAGTTGCATGCAACGATTCCTGCAGGGAATGAAACAGAAATTCACGTTTAAGAATTAAGAAAAATCTTTTACGATAAACATATCAGTCTCCATGAGATATTCACTCACCCAAAGCCAGGTTTTTGGCTGTGACATCAGAGCACGGCTGGTAATATTGGACAAGCCAGGCAATTCCTACCACAGCGTATACCAACTCGACTAACAGAATAGCTGGAACGAGAGAGAGAAAAAGGGGAATAATGATCAATGTCAGTCGCTGTATGTTCAAATCTTAACTTTAAACACCTCAAACTAGAGCGGCAACTAACGATTATTTTCATAATCGTTTCATTTGTCGATTATTTTCTCGATTAATCGTTTGGTCCATAAAATATCAAAAAAATGTTGATCGGTGTTTGTCAAACCTGGAAATGATGATGTTCTCAAACGTCTTGTTTTGTCCACAAACCAAATTTTTTTCACTTTGAATGATTTCTTTGTTATCCAGAGCAAAGAAATGAAGAAAATATTCACATTTAAGAAGCTTAAACAATTGGAAAGCTTCAAACTGATTAATCGATTATCAAAATAGTTGTCGATTAATTTAGTGATCGATTAATAATCGATTAATTGTTTCAGCTCGACCTCAAACCCTTACAACCACCTTAATCCCAACAAGAATCATAGAGGGAATGTGTAAACAGGCCTCATATAACATTGGAGGATGTCAGCTTCCACCAAAGAGTCAAGTTAGTTTACATCCAGAGTGACTCATGCAATACATGTAATATAGACTTTCAATCGCTTTATAAAAGGTGTTGCTGTACGTTTATTCTATCAAAATCGCATAAATTTAGTGAATTACTTCCAAAAAATAAAGTGGCAATGACTTGAACGAGTATTTGTGTGAGTATTTGGGCCAGATGAAATTCCACCGCAGGGTCCCCGAGAGAAGAATTCATGACAGTGGGATGGATGGACGACCCAAACGCATAAATCACTTGTGTAACGATGCCATTTCTGCCGCTATGGGGTCCTCAAACAACGCTAAGTTTGATGATGCTGGGAAGCAGCGTGGGATCATGGGAGTTGTTGTCTCGCTGTGTCTCAATTGGTTCTGCTGCGTATTTATTTATGCTTTACTGGGAGAGCTCGGTCAGCGGAACGTGCAGCAAATAGCAACGAGCAGTCATGATTCATTTATGACAAACAAACAACGCAACCAGCGATCTAGTAATATTTCTCACTCTGATGTGTCATAGGGGGGTTTGACGGATAAGTTACAGAAGAATAAAGCGAATTATGTCGTTAAAAGGCGGCCAAAATGAAACGGTCAGTTACCTTGAATACAAATGACATACGTGTGTGTCTGGATGTCTCACCTAGTCGTATGTAGATGACGTACTGTACAGCCTCCCTGGGCTGTGTGTACAAAATGCTGCCTCTCATGCTCAACCACATGATGGCGCTCTCACAGATCAGGCAGCTGACCAGGATGCCCAGGTAGCCTCTGCCATGGTCCACCAGTGTAATGGAACAAGACTGGTCTGAGCCATAAGGGAGACCGAAGAGAACCACGGAGAGAACCACCAACCTGAGTGTGACGGAGGAAGTAATAATGAACATAACACACACACTGATAAATCAAACATATGTCAATATCAATACACTGAGAGAAACACCGACTCACCAGATGCAGTGTAATATAAAAAGGAAAAGGGCGGGCAGCACCAGGTCATCACTGCCAACTGACCAGCGCCGCCGAAACATCACCATGCCAGGCATCACTGCCCTGTAGAAAGAGCAAAGATTTTAGGATTGAAACTTCTCTTCAGACCTGTTATTAACATCTGTCCTCAGTTATCACAGGCATACTTAAAAATGCATCCTGGATGTGACCACAGGGGATCGGATCTGGCTTCCCCCGCACTTTACTGAAATACACGCCGACTTCCATTCTTTTCACAGACACAAAATTTTGTTTTTCAATGAGTCTGGAAAAAAAACCTCAGAATGTCATTCCTACGATCAGATTTGAGGACACAGTCCAGACCTGAAGTCACCGAGATCGGCCGGTGATCGCATCACTCAGGACGGATGTTATCAAGTCTGAATGAGGTCCATGACCCATTTCTCACAAGGGGTGTAAACTGGCGGCCCGGGGGCCCCATGTGGCCCTCCAATCGATTACATGCGGCCCGCCCACCATTGTGTTGAGGCACATCTGCCACTGAAGTGATGGAATACAGACAGAATATAAGACTATATGTATTTGGTAGCAATATTATTATTATAATACGAATAAGACATTTGGTTGTAATCATTGCTTTATTAAATGTATTACACTCAACATTAAATTACATATATTTAAGCTGTTCATTATTTGCCAAGTTTCTATTTATTTCTCTGTTTTTGTGCATCATAAATGTGTTTTTATTGTGAAGTATACATCATTTTATAACAAGACAAGCACTTTTACTTTGCAATTCTGTCTAATATCATAATGAATATCGTATATTGCCCACCCACTACTAAATAGTTGTTTTTTTTCTCTAGACCGGCCCCCTCTTGACCAGACTAGATGCTCATTGGCCCCCAGGTCATTTGAGTTTGACACCCCTGCTTAAACGATACGTCCAATATAACGTGCATCATAGAGTCATGTGCATAGAAGGCTTGACCCATCCACCCAAAGACATGATATGAAGTGGTTTCCACTCAATGACCACAGTTTCCAGGTCCTTCCCCCCCTTTTAATTTGGAAACAGCAAGTAGTAAGAAATGGCTAGAGGGTAGGAATGCAAAAATAGCATGTAGTAAATAGTAATTTATCAATTTACTCTCATTTAACTCTCAACTGCAAGTTTTCTTAAGCATAACTATTAGTTTTCCTACCAGTTAGTTGGCCTACTATGTCTCTTTGTATGGCGCATACCTGCTAATCATTCAATTAAAACAATGCTTCCTTTATCCACATCCTTAGACTGGAGCAAACTGTTGTTGTGTTCCGTAATCTGGGTGATAATGAAAATAGACTCGCACAAAGACTGAGTGGGAGACAAAAATAAGTGGGTGATACTGTAACAGAGAACAGAAAGAAAACCCACTTTCATATATGACGGTGCCACGCCGAGTATGGTCATGTGATCGTCCTGTCCGTTCTTTTTGTTTGGAGGACACGGAGAGTCTCCTCAAGTTGCCTCTGGGCTAAACTGAAATGACGTGTAAAGGACACAGCAGGACGGGACGAAGGAGCCACAGAGAGGCTGATGTAGGCCTTCTGCTGTTGATACAGGCTGATGCAGCCTTTATGGTGCAATGCTACGGCATATTTGTTCCTGCTCTATCAAAAGTATGCCATCCATCATGCTATAACCACTATACACACTCACTTTATTAGATATACATAACTGCTTGTTCAGACTCCATGACTGTGGACATGATCAAGACAACCTGCTGAAGTTAAAAGAACGGGGGAGAAAGGTGACTGTAAATGTGACGTGATTGTTGGTCACAACACGGGCTGGTCTGACTATTTCTGGCAGAAACTGCTGAGACACTGGGATTTATTTTCACAAACACACAGTCATCTCTAGTGTTTAGAGAATAGTCCAAAAATAAGAGAAAATGTACAGCAATATCCTGGGATGACCAGATATAGAGGCTCAACTATAAAGTATCCACTTGTTACAACTAGGGCTGGAAGTAACGATTAATTTCATCATCAATTAATCTATCCATCTATCAAACCGATGAATCAATTCCCAAAATAGTTTAAATTTAGTAATCGATTAGTCAAATAATCGTTGCAGCCCTAGTTACAACCAAGGTATGCAGAAGACCAGACCGACTGCCACTCCTGTCCCTTTATTAGAAGTTATCTATACCTAATAATGTGGCTGGTGAGTGTTCTGTATACTGCTGCAAGAGGGTATCAATAGGTTTAAGATTAGATTTATTGGTTCAGAATTATTCTCAATCCTAAATTGGATAATTCCCACATGAAATGTAAATGTAGAATTTCAAGTAATCCTGTCTGGAATGGATAAACACTGCAACAACCATGATATGTTATTCATTTCATGACGGATTTGACTGTCACTCCAATAAAAATCCAAGATAAACACATATTCACATTGATCTGTGTTGATTTTAGAACAAAAAGACTTCCCCTCACCCAATTATTCTTATTATTTGTCCACAAAATTTTCATATCAAGAATTATGAAGTAGTTGAAAGCACCAGAAATTATTTGACCTTGTTTCTACTCAATCAAGAAAGCACCAAATTATCTAAATGGAAAAAGAAGAAAAAAGAGAAGGTTTTTGCCACCTCCTACAGTACATACAGCAGCTCTCAGTATGGATGTGTGAAGTCTTACTAAAAAACACAGACATTTTCTCTGAACAAGCAACATTTTACAAACCTCTCTCTATTCTGTGGCCTCACACACAGAAACACTGGAGACCTTGTCGTTAAAACAGGTTCCAATAACCCCAAGTTCACTGGACCATTAACTTTTTCTTTTAGTATTCACAATCCAGGAGCTGGACAATTGTAAAATAAAAGCCCTATTCTATGCTCAGTTACAAACATTAAAACTATACGGGAGACTTTTACTGGCCCATGGTTTAGCAATGGACCCTTTTTATGCCTTTATTTCCAAAGTGGCTGCTTATGAAGCGTAAACACCTGCGCTGATTTGCATCATCTCCGAACACGTACAGATCAAACATCTCCCGCTTTTTGTTTGGCACCGACATGAAACATGGACTATCTTTAGAACAAAAGACACATGCTTTTTAGCATGACTATGACAGACTTCATCACACAAATTGGATAACACTGGATAAAGGAGGTTATGTTTCTGGCTTTATGAACAGTGGCATTACTTAAAAAAGGGCAGGATGGATTTGGATTAAATTTTCCAGGAATCTAGGTTACGGCCTAAAGCAGAATTGGAGGAATGGTGAGATTTTGGTAGTGATTTAGATACAGATTTTTCTAATAACCTTGCAGGACCTTGCATGGTTCACTTTTAGTGGAACTTTCTGAATACTTTCTCAATTCTTTTTATTGGTTAGTTCAGCTATTCGCGCACGTACACTTTAAATACTGGCCTGTTTTGGAAGAAGCAGAGGCCCTTTAGTTTAGGGAGCACATAGTTCCATTAACACATGAGTGATAATAGCTGTGCTAACAGTTTCACACGTTCTTCTACTGCTGCCATGTGTATAGCTGACAAATTAAAACCTTTAACTAAGCAGCATTACAACAATAATTCTAAGCTTTTCTGCTGCGTATGCAGGAGCCATTCATTTAATTTCTATTTTCTTATGTACTGTATGTGAAGGCCAGCCATATTGTTGATTATGAGAGGGAATAATATTGTTATTGTTTGTAACTCAGTACTTAATGATGTACACAAGTAATGGACACTTCAGTGTACGACTGACTGCACTGGAAATAAACCCATATTTGCACATACTGTATCCTAACGTTGGCTGGATAATGTGACAAAAAGGCAGTCTTACATCTAAATGTGAATCGCAACTAATCAGAAGACTTAGAATAATACCAAAAAGAAGAAATGAATTGCAAAACTAGTTTTCCTTTAGAAGAGTAAATGGAGCAGACCTTCACTTTTCACCTGACTGTGAAATGCCTGTTGCTGCTGCGTGAAAATTTACATTCAGCAGCAAAGAGGTTTCCCTTTCCATTCAGGAAAGTGTGAGTGTGCAGCGTCCAAAAGGAGTCGCGATGAGACCCTCGCTAACACGGACTGAAAGGCACAGTCAACTCGGTCATGCATTCCTGTCTTCAAACAACAATGTACCTGAGACATGGTTCATACCGTGCACTCAAAACCATATCAGCACAGCAGCTGTCGTAGTCCAAGACAGTAGAAACAAACCTATGATGATGCTATAATACAAAAACAACCTGAATGGTATTCTGTACAGCGTAGACTCAGGGATGCACCAGGAACTGCAGGAGTGAAGGAAAATTCATGCCATAGACTGGGCTGTGAGTGCAAGTGATTACAACTACCTGCAGAGGTCAAACAAGCACTACTATGAAGGGCTACAGCCAGTGGGGGGGTTGCACTGATTGCCACATATTTAAGACAGACACACACAGTGTCTTCCACAGCAAATGACGTGAGAGACGAAAATTAAACTTGCAAGTATGAGAACTCTTCATCTACAGATTCCAGTTATCATTGTATTGTGGCTGCATTTAAGGTAATTCAATAGAGTGAAGGAAACCAGGGGCATGCAAATAGGTTCATGTGACTCAAATCTCAACTACTCTGTCTGGGTCGGAGTAATATTAAAAGAGGACAGTGGAAAGACGGAGGGAGAAAAGAAAGAAGGGGGAAAAAAGAAAATTTCATTTAGGTCACAACAATCAGGCCAGAGAAATCATGCAGATCTCTTAAACGCAGAAGCCACACACAAGACTGACAGGGACACTCCCCCAGGCCTGATGTGACAATATGTTGTTTTTTTTTTTTTTGTTTTACTCCCAGCAGAGACTTCAACGATGGAAAATATATTATGACATAATTAGAAATCGATGGAGCTCAGAGCGAGACGGCGCAACCTTCTGCTCAGTGGAGTTTTGTTTAAAAAGCCTGATTTAATGGTGTGTCAGTTCTTTACAATCCATGGATTTTCTTCACTGCTTATCCTGTCACATCCCAGCATGCACTGGGTGATTTATGATTTCAAAATGAAATTCTGTTGTTGCACTGAGACTATATATATATATATATATATATATATCTTACTTCAAAGTAGGGAAGTCCTGATCCTGATCTCAAGTACCAGATTAGAACAGATCTGAGCTCGATAACCAGTTAATGCCTAACCCTATACATGAATAGGGTTACATGTTCTACCTCATAATGAGCAAGTTTTTGTCTCCATGAGGACTACTGGTCCTGACAAGAAAAGGTCCTAGTCAGGTAACAAACACAAGACCACAAACACACTTTTGTAAGGACCAAAATAGGTCAAACATTGCTGTAAGTTAAACGACGACACTCTTACAACACAGTATTAGGGCCATTTTTTTTGCCTTGACGGGATTAAACTTGAAATTTCGAGAATAAAGTTGGCCTTTTATGTCGAGATTTAAGTCAACATATCGAGATTAAACTTGATCGACATGTCGTCTTGAGTTTTTGACCTGCTGAAACTCTTTTCTTGACAGTAGGCGGTAAAATATCAACGTAAAGTCTCTCTCTTTAGTGACCGCAGTCTGAGACTGGCTGTCCAGATTCAGCGGTCGCTCTCTCGGACACATCGAGGCGGAAAGTCGAGATTAAAGTCGACATGTCGAGATTAATCCCGTCAGTCTCTTCAGACTCGTCTCCTCCGTGTTTGTACGGAATATAAATGTAAATGCTGTGGCATCAAACCACCTGTTCAACAAAGAGCAATTGTTCAACCATATCGGTCACAGTTTGACGACTTGCTGAACACAAACACAGGTCTGAGCTAACAGAGAGCTGGTGACTCCTCCGCCCTCTTTAACCACCAGTAATCACCACGGCCTCACAGCAGCAGCACGACAGACAGATGACAGACGCGTCTGCTCTTCTATCTCGCTAAACTTCAGTATAAAACAGTGGTTCTCAAACCTTTTATGCCAAGTATAACCTGAGAAAATATTGAGCTATCCAAGTACCATCATTATTATTAAGTATAAGTAGTATCAGCACTTTCTTTTCAAACTTTTTCAAACCCTTTAGAAATCCAGAAGACTCAAGGCTTCAGTCTTTCATATTGGCTTTTTAGGATTTTATCGATTATGCCCTGAGAGGCAGAGTCATAATTTATTAATTTATCAGCCCTCTTATTGCCTCACGTCTCCTCCTCCTCCTCCCCAGGATCCACAAAGTGTTCCTGGTTGGCTCTGAGGTTAAAGCTGATAAAGACCCCAATCTTTTAATTTAATCTTAGAAACCGGGTTTGTAAATTAGCTTTTCAGTGGTTGCAGTAATGAATTCATGTTATGATTTGGATGAACCACAGCTTTCATAATTGTATGACCAAGACACGATGAGCAAAATAAAACAGATTCATCTTTAATGTTCCGAATTTTTTCTTAATATTTGTATTCTCGTTTGATTTATTGAATTTGTTAATGATTGCCCTCATATGATGATGTCTAAATATGTGCCATCAACACTGACACACATGTAAATACAAGGCATTTAGTGTTTACATTGCATTTAGACAAACAACACGTCATTATCACGACGAGTTGTCTTCTCATAAATCATTTCAAGACAACCGTGAGTGAGCCAGACTAACTTGTATTTCACTCTATATTCAGGCTGCGTTCTCACCACTATCAGGGGCGACCACAGTACCCACAGCTCCTGAGGTTCATCAGTCATTTCCATTGATCATTCCACAGGTTCTGGGGAGATCAATTATGCCAAGAACACCACATAAACAAAGGTCCCGGTCACAGTAGCTTCACTTCTTGCTGAACATCAAAACTAAAATTCACTCTCTGCGTCGATATAAGCTTTTCAAGTTCAACGCTGTCTATTTCATAAATTAAAACGTTCCAGCTCAAAGTACACAACGCTTATAAATTGAGCACGAGAAATCTATCAGGCTGCACAGACAAAAACAGACAGAATCCAGCCTGTTTCTCTTGTAATCAGTGCACATCTCATCAGGACTGACCTCTGCTGAAATGAGCTCCGCTAGCCTCATTTCAAGGAAGTCGACTCAGGCCATCAGTCCACGCCATAACCCTGCGTCGTCAGTAATAGCAGTTGCCTTCTCAAGGACTTTGCCGTCCATCATGCAGAGGATGTTTGCCTATTAGTGTTTGCCGTTTGGCTTCAATAGCGGTCATTAGCAGATGCATTTAGACTTATTTTCACCGCAGTAAAACGCTGCATTAAGTTACATTACATTCACCCGAGTTTGACAGGGCTCAAAGGGAAGTTGACCTCGATTGCGGCGACAGTTGAAACTATTCCAGATCATCTAAGGGTGTCAAACTGGCGGCCCGGGGACCACGTGTGGCCCTCCAATTGATTACATGCGGCCCACCCACCATTGTGCTGAAGTGATGGAATACAGACAGAATATAAGACTATATGTATTTGCTAGCAATATTATTATTATAATACGACTAAGACATTTGGTCATAATCATTGCTTTATTAAATGTATTACACTCAACATTAAATTAGATATATTTAAGCTGTTTTAATTACAGTTATCCTCGTCATTATTGGCCAAGTTTTCTATTTCTTTCTCCGTTTCTGTGCGTCATAAATAAAAAGTATACATCATTTTATAACAAAACAAGCACTTTTACTTTGCAATTCCGTCTAATATTATAATGATTATCGTATACTGCCCACCCACTACTAAACAGTTGTTTTTTTCCCCGCTTTTTTTCCTCTAGTCCGGCCCCCTCTTGACCTGACTAGATACTCATTGGCCCCCAGGTCATTTGAGTTTGACACCCCTGATCTAAGAGAACAGGTATGAGTATGATGGCAAGTCTTTCTTCATTCAGTTTCATTCAAAAAGGCGCGTGGCTTAAGTCACACCTGAACATTTGATTAAATTGATGAAACCATCGCAAATTTAGAAGAGATAACACATTCTGTAGTTTGCTGAAAACTGCTTGTCATACTATTGCTTTACAATGCCCAGCCTCCATGCAGTATATTGTTGTTTAACTATGGATAGATCACGATCTGAAAGTATTTCCTGTCCTGCATGTAATAGGCTTGGTGCTAATTGATGATTGATTTTTACTCATATTGATTTTATTTTTTTTTATGTGAATTTGCTCAGTGGTGGAAAAGCAGTTATGGGTGGAACGTTTCATGCTGAAGTGCAGTATGTCGGTTATTTTAATTGTAAAAGTAGATTGTAAAGATTGTAAACCTATATTGTTACACTCGGCAATGTAAATCTTCATAATCAGCACAACTTTATGCTCATCTATGGTCAAATTTTCTATCACATATTCTTAAATAATTAAAGTAGAGCTGCAACTATTTATTTGGTACAGAAATTGTCAGTTTTGTGTATTTCCCAAATCTCAAAATGATTTTTTTTGTCAAATGGAGCAAAGAAACCAGAAAAGATTCACATTTAAGAAGCTGAAAAATCAGAAAGCTTGTTTTTGATTATCTAAAAAAAACACAAACACAAATAATTGATGATCAAAATAGTTGACAATTAATTAAGTAATCACTTAATCGAATAATCGATGCAGCCTAATTTGGACATGTACCAAATCAGTCCTTTAATGGCACAGAGGGAATAGTTGAGAAATCCTTTTCAAGACTTAAACCTCCACACACACCGCAAGCCCTGCCTGAGATTAAGAGATTAAGAGAGAACAGTAAATGTCTAAAACCTGACTTTCATTTTCACTCAAACTAAAATTGTCACTCCTGTGATTTGAACATTGCACATAATTGTGATAATATTGTGATAAACTGTTCCCTGCTTTCTGCACCAGGCATGAGTCATGCAAACGCTTGACTCTCATCCTGAGCGAGTGACACCGTCTAAATCCAGATGACATGTGTTTTGTGTGAAAGACTGACATATTCCTGCATGTGAGCAATGCTTTTGTGCTCCAACCAGCGTGCTACTGTGTGCCAGGCGCAGGCCCATGACCACGTGATGCAACAACAATGACGGCAACAACAATAACAGGGTTCCCCGTCTGTCATTATGGCTTTGTCTTTGACATAACCGTTGAAACAATCAGGGCACAGACACGGAGCACAGACATGGAGAATTGTCTGATGCATCTTCAACAAACCCTATGACCGAAAAGAAGAAAATCTAATTTATATGTAATACATGTACATGTTCCACCACTGCGGGTAAAAGGTCAACTTTAACTCACCTGGTCTCACTGCTCTGAAAGGGAATACAAATACGTCAATACAGCACTCCCACACTGACCCTGTGCAGACCTGGTATTAACAATCCCTCTCTGTCATCCACTCACATGTGGACAGCTTTAAGTATGATTGTTCACACCTGACATTCAAATGTGTCCTGAATGAGTCTTGTGTGAGCGCACGCTGTATGATCAGAGCGGGTGCTACCGCCCTTTATTCAAATACACACTGATGTCATGACTGTATAGATGTGTCTGAGAGAGAAGGAGCTTGAGCAACTGAACTTGCAAAATAACTTTATACCCTTAGAAAAAATAACTTGTAAAGTGATCTGTGCTAATATGCCGACTCTGCTTCCTTATGTATATATTAGTTTCCAGTTTATGCCGTTGTTGATTTTATGCTACTGGTTTTTTACGATGCTGTTTTCCTTCTTTTGGTTTTTTATGATGTTGTTTTCCTTCTTTTATGCTTGCAACTCATATGTCTGGTGTTATATGCAAATGGCTCTAGCCTTGCTGAGCTTAAGACAAATGAACCAATGAGGACAATAAATGATGTCCATCGATCTATGTATTGTAGTGGCGGCTGCAAATAAATGAACGTACTAGTGCTGATTAGTGTAAAACTCACACGAAGGAGGACGTGGACTCATGCATCTACTACCGGTTGTGGTTTCTGTGATAGGACCTGAGAATGATTTCAGGAAGGATTTTTCAGACCTGGACTTGTGCAATCTGCCTGTAATCAGGCCACTCAGGGTGGATGTTAATAGCAGGTCTGGATGGGGTCACTGAATTTAAGTCAAGTCCTATTTGAACAAGCACTGCTGCATGATTCCTTGTTTTACAACCTTTTTCATATCAGCCATAAGACCATCAAGCCAGGCAGTGACCCAGTATCATCTCCCCATCTATCACCACAACAAAGCTTAAAACAGGAATGTTTGCTTTGTCCAGCAGATCATACGAACTGGTTTGAAAACAAAGAAGTCCACTGATGGCTACAATTCCCTGGTCTTACGCCAAATACCCACAACACAACCTTCAGTATCAGTCCAAAGAAAAAACACTTAAATTTTTTTTAAAAATCGAAAAAATCTTATATTAATAAATATTATTTTGTTTTTCTTGCTATGGAATTGATTAAAACATAATTAAAAGCTTTTAAAACAGCTAAATGCTTCAATTAAGGTCAAAATTTAAATGCAAGCTTCACATCCGACGAGTGCCTCAGTGCAGTCATGAACCTCACCGCACGTCACTGAAATGTGGTCACAAAAAAAAAGAGTGAGAAATGAAATATGAAACTAGGCTGAATTTAGCTCGGTTTCACATCTCCAGGTCCACTGCTGAGTCAGCTCTTTTGATAATCGATGGATGGGTTTGAGGGTATAAACGTATCTGATTTCAGCCTCTTAAATGTGAATTTTTTGTTTGTGGTAAAAAAAAAAAAAAAATTTATTTTTAAAAATCCACACTAAACCATTTTCATTTTAAAAATGAAAATTAGCTCTCTAGGGTTATCTGAAAAAAAAATCTGTATCCAAAAAGACACATAAGTAAATGTTTATCACATGACAAACAGACAGTGGTCATGCATGCGCCAGTGTAAACAGAAAGAAACTATGCGGCAAACACTATGAAGGCAGAAGTAAGATCGAGTTTCTCTGCTTAGAACTGATGACAAAGTGGTGTTCAAAATAAAAATTGGCTGTAATTTGGATGTAATTCGTTACATTTACTGCTGGTAACCAAGTCTTGACTGATAAGAGCAAGGAACAAAGCAAACAGGGGTTTGTAAAGTTCCAAAAAGCCTCCGTCCACACAACTGCTTTCATGTTGTCTTTGCTACATTTAGCCCAGAGTCATTTGAAAACTCCCGAGCTTCTGAAATATGGAAATGCTGCTCAACCGGTTATAGTTTGAGTATTAGAGTGAACAAATGCCAAATGCAAATATAACAAAAGTAATGCCATTTAAAACTAAAATATATTAAAAAAGAAGGATGCCAGACTGTCTTACAAATAAGGACGTGCTGTACTAGGGCAGCAACGTGCTGCATATTTTTTAGCACTTGATTAAACAAACACAAACAGTTCCCTTCTGTGTTGTCAAGTAAAAATAGTACCAGCTGGTATTTCTTTGAGTATGCTCTGATGAAGACATTATTCCCAAGTCTGCGACACAATGAGGAATTCTTCTTCTTCCTCATCGTCGTCTTCTCCTTCAGTAATCGTGTTGGAATGTTCACTGCTCTTTAAAATCTTCTAAGAAAAATGTCACAGTAGTTATATTTCTTAACTGCCAGGCATGCAGAATATTTGTGTCGCTAAAGCTACCATCGGCTCAAAATGCCATCCTTGTTCTGCCTTGCGGACACAAAGCACTTGTGGACTTGGATTGTCTGTGAGAGCCTGATGCCATCACTTGCTCCAAATTCAGCCAGATAATGCAAATGCAACTCTGCTGGCATTTGCGTGTCAGTGAGGAATACACCTATCTTTCAGCAGGAGTGGACTTGAGAATGCATATGTAAACAAAAGGTGTGTCCAAATCCTCTTCACCACAGACCCCAACAAACCAACTGATGACCGAAGGCAGGAGGGACGATGCGCCCTTTCATGCCGTCGTGTTTTGATTCAAATGAAACACATGATTTATTTATTTTAAGAGATGGCAGCAACCCTGGTCGTAAAATGTGAGAAGGGTGCACTGTCAAGGCAAGTTCACGTTTGCATTAACTGATTGTGTTCATACACACACACACACAACACTGTCTATCATGGATACACATTCACACAGTGGTCCTAAAGGAAGCACCTGTTTGGGTTGAGAATTAATTGGAATCAACAAGACAGCATCGAAGAGCCATCTCTGACCTGACATGTAGTGAGGAGCTAAGAATAACTGTGGACAAAATGCTAAGGTTACACTGGGTTGGCATGATGGCACGGTGGCACGACTACAGCGCCGTCCCAAATCTCTCCTGCTCTCCGACTGTATGCTCTGTGTCATGCATCCATCTGCTTCAGTCTCTCTTTTTCTGCCTGGGTCAGTGCTACATTCTGCTCAAATCAAGACTCTCTCTCTCCCTCTCTGGCGTTTGTCACATCCCTGGCCGTGCTCCTGCTGTCTCTAATAATCCAGTCTCTCCCTGTTCTGTCGTACAGCAGCAGCTTTCCGTCGGGCCCTGAACATGCTCACCCTGTCCAGTCTCCATCTCACCCGGTGCCTTTCTCATCCCGTTTTTTCCCACCCTCACGCTCGCTCCTTCTCTTTCTACCCACACGCTCATTCAGTATTCATATTGGAGAGCTGCTGTGAGATCCAGTGTGTGCATCTGCACCATTTTCAGAGCACAGGAAACCTACATTTTCTCCAGTATCCCTCCCCTGCCCCCCCCCCCTTCTCTTTCTTATCTTGCGAATCCAGATTCGGGTTTTGGTTTCATGTTGCTCATCTTTTTTTAGAATGAAAGCCATGTGCCACTCACTCCTACTCTCCCTCTGCCTCTTTCTCCATCTTTTTCTCCCACTGCCACCCCCTCAATTCCTTTCACCTCTTCCCACTCGATTTTCTCTTCTTTCGGTTGATGTGATAGTATGTGCGCTGCAGTTTCCATGTGCGTGTGTGCATGAATGTTTTCTTTGGTGTGCGCTGAGGTGGTAACACACTGCATGCGTTCTGCCAACCGGTCCTGCTGCCACAAACTATGCATGGATCCGTTTGTCATACGGTATCTGTATCAGACTGGCAGTTTTGTCCATGCAGCACAGTGTACGCGTCACATGTATACTGTAATATTTAAAAGTGGCATTTTGGTATTGAACAGTCGTCTATAAATCTGCAGAATCACGTGATTTCAGTTCGAAATCGTATCGATTTTGCAGTTTGGGTAGGGAGGTGACACACAAAAGCATCACCGCTATTGTTCTATGGATTAATAAGACCAGGTCTAACATGCTATGGAATAAATATCACCAAGACATCGCAAAGACCTTACATACAGTCAAGTCAAGCACCATCATTTTTCCTAATTTGGTTGTGAGGCACTGCACGCTACTGCTTAATCCATTTTGATTTCATTTCAAAGAATTATCTGCTGTAAAACCATCTGTTTTCCAGTCATCGCTCATATGACGCAATTCTGCTAACTTGTACACACAGACTGCACTCAGACTCGCTGATGTGTGTCACATGCATGGATATGATAATTCTGCTAATTACGTTCAAAAAAAGAAATGTCTTCCCTCACAAGCGGAAAACGGATGAATCTGTAAACTGCTCAGGTTACATAAGCCAAACGTCTTTTGATGCCAAATTAATGTCAATTGTGATTTGTGAAAATCCATAAAAATTCACAGCAAAAAAGGAGAAAAAGACGGGGGTGGAAAAACATTTCAGAAAGTTTCATCTGGTTTTTGACATTAGTAGGAACTTAAGAGCAGATCAATAGTTCCATCTTAATCCTTGCCCTTAAGTAGCAATCAAAAATATCATATAAACATTACATATTTTTTAATTGCTTCATTATGCCTTGTACTTTATATTTCTAATTAAAACCAGGCTGATTCATATAGACTACATATACATCCATTTATTGTTATGCAGACTACACAAGGTATTAAAGTGACAAATAAGCTATATTTTAATAATTACAAAAGCAACAAATTCCTACGCTTGCATCTTAACTGCTGTTGGTTACACAATAGTAACTATTCCACTCTTCTGCTGCTTCATCCAAAAACAGTCAGGCTTTCTTTACTACTACTCGTGATGATGCAAACAACAGAAACAGACCCGACTTATTCGTTTTAAATGAACAAGTCTGCTGTGGCAGCGCAAACCCCTCATGCACTGAGGGGGGGAAAACAAAGCAAACATTTCAAACAGCAACAACTCACTAGAGAAACTTGGATTCCACAAGGATTGAAGTCTACAGAGAAACAAGTGAGCAAGGTGTAAACACTGGGCTTGAACGACTGGCCTTGATCTCAGAAAATTAACCCGTCCATATTAAACTTATTTTAATTAAAACCTAATTGATGGAAAACAGAGTTTTCACATTGTACCAAATAATGCAAACTATTTATTTTCAACTTCAGTTTACATATGGATGGTATGAGGGATGGAGGTTAAAGACATCAATGGCAGATTGTATTTTAATACAGTACGGGTATGTACACTATATATCACTTTATGTGTATAGTCATTATCTCTTCCCCTAAACTCATCTTGCTCTCTTAGACTGGAATGAATTCTCAAAGCCCTTAGAGGTGTTCATCATCCTGTTTGGACAACTCAACCTCTCAACCCAAAACCAAACAGGATTACAGAAACGGCTTTGTTGATAACAGAGAAAAACCTCATCCATAGCTGATCCCATGGAAAACATGGGATCAGTGAAAGATTCCCAGTGTGATAAACACGTGTGACATTCCCCTTATTGTCGCTGCAGCAGGTCCTGGTTTAAAAAAGGAGGCGTGTCACCTCGAACCTATCCAAAAACACCGCCTGGATACGAGCGGGACCATATGATGTGTGTCTGTATGAGTCAGTTAAGTCTTGACACGACCTGTTGGCTGAACAATGACCAAGTAATCAGACACAAAAGTCAATACAAAAGCTGTTAATATGGTTGTTAAGCTGGGCTGAGAAACTCTCCCATCACTTTGTGGCCTCGTCGCTGACATTTGTCAATGTTTATGACATTTCAAATTCAGAATTGCCTTTAACTTAATGGACAAATAACCAACGCCCACAGAAACTAGATGATGGATATGGATTGTTCTACAGTTGAGCCCGATCTTTAGAAATCAGGGCAGCCAGTGGCCAATATAGGATCCTTTTTTTCCTCCTTTCATCTGCTTAAATACAACAGTTTAATGGAGGTATCACACCACAATTCAAGTATAGTTTTGATTCAGCTGCAGTCAAGCAGAGTCAAGGGAGTCCTTCAATCCACGCATGCCCATAATGCATTGTGCCATGTCCTGCTCCACTCCATGGCGCTGCTCTAGTGAAGATGCTGTAATGTCCTCACCCCAAGTAAGCAAAACTAGGTTAAGGAGGAGGGGCCTTAGCGGAGAGTGAGCGTGTGCATGTTGGACGACCTGATACATTTTGAAAATATGTGTCATTTGCTGACACTGTCATTAGCCGCCTAGTTGGCTGCTGGTAAATTCTAGCATTGGCCCCAGGTGAGTTGTCTTACTGTAAGTTGTGTTTACTCACACAAGCATTGACCATATACACAACTGATCCAGCGATACAAATCGCAGCCATAATGCAACACTATGACCAGCGCTCTACAAAGACTCTACAAAAGCTAAAGTTGCACACAACCTCAAATAATCAGTGTTACTCTTAGGTCCCTTTCAGATGTGTTGTTACAATATTATGTCCTCGGTGATGCAATCACATGTGGACAGCCTACGACGTCCTGGACCTGAGCAGGTGTCACTGCCCTTTATTCAAACACACACACTGATGTCATGACTATTTGCAAGATAATACATATTGTTTTAACAAGTCTGACAGTCAAGGTGTGTCGTGTCTGCTGTGTGCGTATGTGATGAGCTCCAGTGAGGCAAAGCCCTCCTCACACTAGTGTAATGTGAAATTAAAATTCATAAATGTTTATTATTAAAAAAGAAATCATACGGCGTGACTGCAAATAAATTAACACAGGAGTGCTGATGAGTGTAAAAAAAAAAAAAAAGAAGTGAGAAAGTGATCTCTGAGGACGGACTGTGTTCATGCACGCTCAGAAATGTGACCACATGCATCCTCACACCACGTCACACGACGCATTCAGGGACGAATGGGAATCGTTCACCCGCTCACTCTGGGTGAAAGTTATGGTGCATTCCAGTTGTAGTCGGAAGTCCGAATTTCTGAGTTGAGGGGGCGTAGTCAGAGCAACGTAAACCCTGGCATAGGATTCCAAGATGGCTGCCATCTGTACAAATACTGCTAATGTTTATTGCAATTCTGTCTAATTTATTTCACAGTCCTTGACGCCGTTTGAGTGTTTGCAAAAAAATGTGTAGTGTTGTTCGCTGACGTTCCGTGTTTCTGAATTCTCTCTATCTGGAATGTGGCCCCAGTTCCGACATCCGAGTTCCGATGTAAATGGAATGCACCATTAATACCCGAGTGCACTATTAAAGCTACACAATACTCAATTCATTTATAACGTGGACATTACAACACATTTGTCCCCTCAATATTTTTGTAACATGAGATTTTTCAAATTGTAACATCCCTGCCAAGGAAAACTTTGCTAAACAAAACTTAAGGTACGTCTCTCTGCATTGCAGTTGTATGTTTTACATTAACCGGGTAAGCAAATATTAAACTTTGACAAATAA
This sequence comes from Solea solea, assembly GCF_958295425.1. Taxonomy (NCBI): domain Eukaryota; kingdom Metazoa; phylum Chordata; class Actinopteri; order Pleuronectiformes; family Soleidae; genus Solea; species Solea solea. The sequence continues at coordinate 3,011,332 of NC_081138.1, forward strand.
ACTTTTGGATAAAAAAAAAAAAACAGGTTTAAGTACATGGAGTAGCGTTTATCAGATATCTTTGAACAAGCCTGTGTAAGCTTACATGACTAAGTAATGGATTAAATCTGCCTGTGACGATGACCAAAAGGCTGTTCCCTTTTTTCGATAATCTTCCCCACAAACCGGCCAAGCGATTAATCTGTCTGCCGGTGACAGGTACCAGGGTTAGCCGCAGGTTAGCTGAGCGTTTTCAACAGCATCTAAACATGTGATTCCAACAAGTCGACCGTCGACACCAGCGGAGCCACTCTCTCCGTGTGTCTCATCTGGCTTCACGATGAGGACAGCTGCTGCTTAAAAAGTGCTGTCCCGCGGGCCTGGATACTGGAGATGTGGCCTAAGAAATGAGTATCCAGCATCACTGAAAGCGTGAGCTAGATACAACATTAAAAAAAGCCGGGTCACAGTGTCCGAGCCGCGGCGGGATGACTGTGGCTGCCCTCTCTCGCTCTCTCGGCTGATTGTGTGTGTGCGAGTGTAGCTACGGGGAATTTTATCAGTCAATCTGCAGCTGGTGCTCACCTGTATTTTGACGATGTCTTGACAACAAGACCCACTGCATCGGTTCCACTCGCTTTCCCATATCCTTCCCACTGCCGAGTCGCCTCAGCGTCGCTCTCCCCGACACTGACTCCGGGTGGTGGTGGTGGTGGTGGTGGAGGAGGATGTGTTCATGAACGTCTCACCGACTAAATTAAAACAAGCGAACACACAGACGTCATTACCACAGCAGGCTGGATGAATGGACTCCCGGAGCCTCGGTGCCTCTCGGTGTCATGCAGTCTCCGAGCGCAATTAACGACACGGTTGTTGTATGAAACCGCTGGAGAGAGTGACAGCTCGGTTCTCTTTTAATTGCAACACGTCGTCAGCCGTGTCAATTCAGTGACCGTGGGGCTTTTTCACGTCTCTCCGTCGGAACCCGGCATGGTGGTGTGTGTTTTTTTGTTTTTTTTTATCCACGGGAGATAATAGTGCCTGTCTTCGTTTGGTCAGTAGTAGCTTGAGTGTGCCACCAGCCGGACAACTCCCGAACCCCAGCGCGGAGAGCAGCAGCGAAACGGCGGTAGCATTTCACGGGAATTCGGGCCCCTCCCCTCGGACAGTATTCCCACAGGGGGGAAAAAAAAAATTGGTTGTTATCCTTCCGTGTTTGGGAGCTCAAATCCTGTTTGACATACGTGGAACTGGCAGGTATTCGTAAATGGAAGACCGTGGACACTTCCTGCGGGAAAAGAGCGCCACTGGTGGTTCGTGAATACCAAGGAATCACGTTCACAGAGAGTAGTGTTTGTCGAGAGGCTGCTGCCGCCGCCGCCGCCGCCGCTGCTGCTGCCGCTCCCTTTCCTGAGGCCAACCACAGAAAAACCCGGAGGCTGTGAGCAGTGGCATGCTGTTTGTTCACTTATGATAAGCCCCGTTCATTTTTATTCAGCGGTTAAATATCGTCAAACAAACTGCATTAACCTTTCTGAGAGGGAAAGGGTGATATTTGATTGAGCCAATTTGTGTCGCTGCGCACGCGCCGTTTGGTATTTACCCGTAGGAACGCGCGTTACCACAGCAACATAACAACACACCCACAGTTGTGCGGAAAACAGAGATTGATTTTAAGGAACTTTTTGTTCAAAATGTCTACAGAGTAGAAATATACCTAAAATTATGCCATTGAAAAATAACATGTGATGCCCAGCACTATTTTAGTTCCCAGAGCTTGTTATTTATTTAGGATTACATCAAATGTACATTATTAAAATAAACACTTGTTATAGCCGTAAACATGTCAGAGGTAGACGTGTGAATGCAAAAAAATGAAATAACATAAGAAATATAGCTACATAGGTGTACAATAGAGGAAAACACAACATACATTAAATGTGGAAAATTTTCACTGGGGAAATTACATGAAAAAAGTGCAGTGGCACGAGATAATTACACGAATGAGGGAAATGAAAAAGTACAGGTGAGTGGTGCAGAGCTGCTCCTACTATACGCCACTGTATGGCGCCATTTTGCGATGCTACTTCTATTCATTTGATTTATTTGACCAAGCACTGACTCTTACTCATAAAAACCAATGTTGGGTGAAAAGGGAGAGCGAGAGATGATGTTTGTATTTTCGAGCGTCTCCTTAATACGTTTATGTTTATATCTGGGACGATTTGGTAGTCTTTCTTGTTTTTTTTAATTAACCGTGACTTTACCGATTACTATCTTGACGTGCTGCGTCGCTCTTTGGCTGGACGCACACTGGGCGTGGCTCGGTGACGCGCCAGAGAATGTGCTCATGTAAAAGTGTGTGTGTGTTACCTCTTTAGGACCTTTTTTCTGGCTTAAACACTGGTCTTGTGAGGACCAGTAGTCCCCCCATGAGGACCACGACCTGGTCCTAATGAGGCAGAAGCTCATTTAAGGGGAAATGATGAAGTGGGATTTGAGTTGTGTTTAAGGTTAGGGATAACGTTTAGTTTAGGTTGTCCAAACTACGCTGTGTCCTCAGAAGACGATCTTTGAAAATCTGTGTGTGTGTTATCTTGTCATGAAAAATGCAAACAAACAAGCAGAAGTAGATTAAAAAATGAAATGAGGAAAACCTTGTGTGGACACCTGCAGTCACAGGGATTCGGCACTTTCTGCCAAAACTGCTGACCTCAGGTCACGTCTGGATTATTCAGCGTGACATCTCCAGGCTGGAAATAGATTCCGAGCTGTCTCTAAACTGCAACAGGTTTCACTTTATTACGAAGGTGTTAATAAATGAATAAAGACAAAACTTTGCAGCCTTTATTGTGAAACTTTAACCCGTTTGTATCGACAGGGGCAAATTCTGCAGGTCGATTTCTGAAGATCAGAGAGCAACACGATGCATTTTCAATGACTGGAAATGTATGCAGCCATCTTGTGTATAAAGTAAAGTGCTTTCATCAGATTACTTCAAGATGAGTCAAGGCACTTTATTTGTACCTGGGGGTAGATTTGCTTTGGCAGTCACACGATAGAGGCATCCTCTCGACACACAGACCACAGACACCACATGTTGCCATGATAATTGCATTAAAATGGTCTGTCTACTCCTGTTTAAGTCTGTGCGAGTGCATTGTGATTTGTTGTTGTCAGTCAGGGGTGACAGAGGTTTTCAGGTATTCCGGTTCATGCTGGATCAGGTCCAGATTTCTCAGAAAAGGCAGGTATGAGAAAGGAATGAAATTGGCGAGAAAGAGAGAGAGAGAGCCAGCGAATTTGAAATAGAGCTGCTAATCTGAGCACCCACAGTATACTGTTTATTCAATCACATTACAGTAAGAGACATACAGTGTTCTAAGATGCTGCTGTTATGTATAATATAATGTATATATGCAGTTACCAATAAATAAATAAGCAGCAATTTATATCTTAAATATGACTGAGCCAAATACATTGTAAAATAGTCAACAGATGATGTTTTGTATCTGAGATAATCAAAGACATTGCATTGAAAACTGGATTGAGAATGTGTTAAAAGACTACAACCCACAGCATTAACAAAAAAAAAATAGCCTACCCCTATTGTAAGGAGCAGATGGTACATCCCTGTCTCTCCTCCTCCTCCTCCTCCCTCCGCCTTCCAGTGTCCTCCATCTCTTTGCTTTCCCTCATTTTGCTATAATAAGGACACAGTGACTTCCTGAGACTGTCGTGGTTTCCTCCTCCATCTGTTACTCTTGTTATCTCTGCAGAGGCTGTTGGAGAGGTACGTAACGTCCAGATTTCCTCTCATTAAATCATTGCAGGATTTTAAAGGAATCATTTTTAATGATATGTGTGCAGCCAACATTTTGGCAAATGCAAGCTGCTGCCATGCATTCACTCCATTTCAGAAGTGTTTATTTGAACCCCCTCCTCATTCTATTGTCCTCATTTGCCTTTTTCCCTGATTTCCTCTAATGCAGTCACTGCAGTCCTCACTTCTCTCCTCCATCTTGTTCTCCACGTATAGCCCAATATGACTCATTTACTTTTAAGTGGGAGAGCAGAGAGGAAGACTGCAAGACAGTAAATCTGTGTGATTGCATTCAGAATAAATCTAATCCAGGTCAAGGAAACAAGAGATTCAGTCCTTGACAATGAGTCAGCGCTGCAGTTGCAGTACCATGCCCCTTTCCTCCCTGACAAAAACTGCTTGACACAGGAAGCTGCTGTTACAATGTGCATCTCTGTTGTCAAATACCAAACACTGATTGAACTTGTTGGTCAAAGAAGGGAATTTCAGGGATTGACCTGCCTTGAATGACAAAGATTACGCCGCAGCAGCTGAAACAAAAATAAACAGTTCACTGTCCTTCTGAGCATCGGAGTGTTCCCATCAATGTCGTCATTTTTCCAAGGTCACTTTTAAGGCCCCAACATGAATACTCCACTGCTGTACAGTGGATATGAAGGGCTTTCTTATTCAGTTTGTCTTAGAATATGTCATAATCTGGCCGTCTCGATTTGCTGTTTCTCCCTCAGTGAAGCAGCACAGACCTGACCGTGAATAAAGACCACTCCTGACCAGACCACACCTCTGTCCCTGAGTCCATGGAAGCCAAGGCCAAGTCCGGGACTCCAGCGTCCAAGACGGCATCTAAAGCAGAGAAGAAGGAGCCGGTGGTCAATCGCAAGGCTGAGCCTGCGCCTGCACCAGCGGCGCCTGAGCCTGAGCACCCACCAACCCAGGATGGAGCAGCAGAGGCTGAGGCTGCAGCAGCAGCAGCAGCAGCAGGTGAAGAGGCAGCGGCTTCCGGCACAGACTCGCTGGAACACCTGAAACCCTTTCTCATTGGTGGTGCCATTATTGCTGCAGGAGCCATCTTGCTGGGAGCATTGCTACTGGCGAGGAGAAATTAGAGCATCCATGCTGATTGGTTCATAGACAGACTACCATGGTGCAGATGGGGGAAGGGGAGCCACTGTTATATAGTTGTTTATTTTTTGGAGGGGGTGGTATTTCTTTTTTTGGGCTTGCTTTCATCCATTTAAACAATTCAGGTTCTGATCCATGCTGTATATTAAGCAGAATTACTCATAGCATATGCATGAAATTGCTTCAAAACTGCTTCAGAACTATAATATTCCATTGCTTGAAGAAGAAAAAAAAAAAAAACTCGCTATACTGAGCTTTTAAAACCTCTCTGCACATAGACTTTGCCACTGCTTTATCTCGTTTAATCCCGTTTGCACAAATATTGACAATATCTTGCAATATTTGAACATTCTTGACTCGGAACTTTTCTAAAAAAGATCGTGAAAAATGTTGAGATCTATACGGGCTGATTGGAATTGTTCGAGGGTTTATTTACTTTTAAAAGAGAGAAATTACAGACCTGGAGGGGAAATGTGCATTGTGATGTATTGCACATTTTGTGGCTGAATCAGAGCCCAGTTTCTCAATCTATAGAATACCAGAAGAGAGACAAATGTCCCTGCATATCCCCCCAAAAAGGTCCAGTGCAGTGCAGAAACAGACTATATAAATATACAGTGGTGTAGAAATGGGACATAGGGAATTGTTGGAGACAAAAAAAAAGGTACAGAATAACAGCAGAGTTGTGTCTTAATGTAGAATAAGGAAGAGTTTTAGTTTACTATAAAAGAAATCAATAACCTTTCATGTCGTACACCATAACCACAGTCAAACTTAGGTACTTAGCTGTAGCAGCCTTCTGTGTGGAAGTATCAGGTTTAACACCTGCTGCCAAAAACACAGGAGCTGTTTCTGTTTTCACTGTGCTCGCTGGGCGTCCTACACCACAACAATACAACAATACAACACCAGTCCACTGTAGAAATGAACTACTGTTGTATAGTTTTCAAAGGGTAACAGTCACAATTTTGTCGCTGTGTCCCCGTCACCTGTACAGCCACACAACACTGTCCACGCTCATGTAAACCTCACGGTTATGTCCCTGTTGCATAAGTACACATGAACATATATGACACGAGCATTCCACGATCACTATTCAACAGCCCAGACACATCCGAGAATAGTATACCAACACCGAAACGAACTTCACCTTACATTGTACTTTACAGTGTACCAAGAAAAAAAAAAGAAAAAGAAAAAGAAAAGAAAAACCCAATTTTCATAAATTCAACAGCGTATAAATGCAATAATTCAGATAGGACTCATCATTTAGCACCTGTGCTGTAGCAAGTTAAATGGCATAAATGATGACACGATAAAAAAAAAGAGAAAAAACTGTTGGTGATTATAATGACAACAGAGACGTGATGTTCCGAATGGTGGTGATGATGATGTTGGTAATGATGCTGTTTTTCATGACTGTAATGATACTAATGATGGTTGTGTTATATTTTTGATATATTTCTAACATTATCCTTATGCGCGCTCCCCACTGCCCCCTCAACTCCAACATGTAAAAAGAAAAAAGGCTGTAATTTAAACCTTTATTAAAGGCAGTGAACCAGTTTAAGTGAGTATTTATTCTATGAACTGTAAAAAATTATTCATTGGAATTTGTGAAATAAATTTTCAGATATATTATGTTATATCTTAATCTTAGTGCATTTTGAATTCTGTGATACTTCTTTGCTTTTTGTTCCATTAACAGAAATATGCCCTGAACATTCAATCTTATTATTGGTTAAAAAACATCAAATGATCACAAGTTAAGTTATTTTCTTCTTTGCATCTAGCTTGTGAATTCTCTTTATAGTTCTTTTAAATGGATACATATTATGGAGAAAATGCACATTTTAACTATGCATAACATTAATTCCTGACTTCTTTATGACATCACTCATCTGATATATGATAGGAAATCATATCTGATCAAAGCCAATTGATTGGTTGGCGTTTCCACCTTGACCGTTGATCAACTAACACTTTAAAGGACACAAATGTGTGGTTATAACCCTAAAAGCCCATTTGTTGAGTGAATGGTACTAGGTGTTTGTTAATAAATAAAAAAAACACATACAAAAAATGTATAAAAACAGGCTGTAACAGATTAGTTTTGGGGTGTGTGCTGGTTTTTGGTGCAGCTTTTGGCATATAATATTTAAAGTCACAATGACTCAGTTGACACTTTATTTGGTACACCTGCTAAAACTAATATAGTGTAATACAACAAGTCATGGCTTCAATAGAACTAGGACTGAACAAAGAATTTTTTACAAAGTAATTACAATTTGAAACAATTTAATCATCAAACTTGCATTATAGTATAGTAACAGCATAGTAACAAAGTAAAAAAAAGTGTGACAGAAAGATCAGTCACAATGACTATATGAATCTATCTATCCATCTATCTATCTATCTATCTATCTATCTATCTATCTATCTATCTATCTATCTATCTATCTATCTATCTATCTATCTATCTATCTATCTATCTATCTATCTATCTATCTATCTATCTATCTATCTATCTATCTATCTATCTATCTATCCTTCGAAATTTATCAGTGAATTTAATTTATCAGTGAATTTTTAGCTTTTATTTTGAAGGATCAGCACTGGAAGTTACCAGACGGAAGTTGCTGTAGCACTGCCTGGGTCAGGAGGGAATCCGCCATCACTCTTCGTAGTTCGCCATCACAGTAACGTTTTTACTTTATCTTCAGGAAAAACAGACTGGTGACGGTAAGTACACACAACTTGAATGTGTTAAATATTATATTTTATTTTATTTTTTTACCGGTAAATGACTAAAAAACAAAAGCAAACTCGTAGCAACACGTTTCTTGTGGCTAGCATTAGCTAACAGTTTGCTGTTATGCTAATCGCGTGGCTATGGTCTGTATTGGTATCGGAGTTTAAGTCATAAAAGACTCTGATCTGCAGTATTTTAAAGACCAAAGCTTTAACAAAAACGTGATAATTCAAGCTAAGATATGTAAACAGAATCGGGTCCATACAATTAAACAGGAGTTAGCCTTGTTGAGCTCACATTTTAATTTTGTTTTCCGTCGCATCTTCTTAAAATGGTGCGTTAACATTCACTAGTTATTTGATACTAGTTTGGTCTAAGTCTTAATTTTGTGACGTTGCCCCTTTGGAATCTATTTTAATTCGATTGTGTCTTTTGTGTCTCTGGCTGCAGGTGCGTAACGATGATTATCCCAGTCCGGTGCTTCACTTGTGGGAAGATCGTGGGTAATAAGTGGGAGGCATACCTGGGTCTACTCCAAGCGGAATATACTGAGGGGTAAGTTGAAGTACTACCTGCTGGTTATATACTTAAGTGTATCCGCTAAAATAGTGGTGACCAACCATTTTGTCATGACTCATTTGTGTCAGCTGTTTTAAAACCAGTTTTTGGGAAATTGAAATACACTACTCATAAAAAAAACCTTTCACCCTATTCCCCAGTAACAAGCTTTGTATAGAACACATCACATGATGGAATAAATAATGGAGACCATTTGGGTGGATACATCCTCATTATTGTCTGCATTAATGTTCATGTTGTTTACTTATTTATCCATTGATCTGTATGTCATGCATTATGACTGACTTTTACCTCCTCTCTTCCTCTTAAGTGATGCTCTTGATGCCCTGGGCCTGAAGAGATACTGCTGTCGGAGGATGCTGCTTTCTCACGTGGATCTTATTGAAAAACTATTGAATTATGCTCCTCTGGAGAAGTGATCGTGACCGCCTACTTGCAGCAACTGCATGGACTTAATGGGGCTGGGGCTTGGACTGATTTGTGTTTTTTTGCAATGGCAAATGTCATCACAATGAAGACTTTTGAAACATTGATTTGTTCATCTTTTTTGACAGGTTTTCTTTTCTAAATAAAGCTATTAAATGTACCTTACTCCTGATATTGCTGACTTACTTGAATTACAGTAACCAAAGTGTGCTTTTGATGAGTGTGCTGTGCAACAAACTAAAGCTTTATCTCAATCTCCATTTTCTAATAGGCTACTTGATTACCAATGTCAGTCAAAAATGGCTTTGCAATGCACATCAATTGCTGCTGAATTATGATTCATATAAATATATAGTCAGGTGTGTTGACTGTACTGTGGTTAAATATCCATTCTAATGGTTAATGAACATACAAATAGAACAGCTGTAAAGTATCCTAAATAAGAAAAATAGACCATTGGATATACAGTTCCAGAGATGTTTTTTTTTTTTTTTTTAATTTGTAGACTTAATACAAAAGAAAGTGATAAACAATACAATGTATTACTTAAGTTAATCAGTTTTCATATGCATGCAAGCTTTGGACTGATGTCCCAGAAGCAAGTGTACCTGAAAAATAATCCTACAACATTTTTTTTCTTCTTAAAACAGGAAAAAGTCCCACTATGTACAGTTGACTGAAGAACAAAAAGTACACATTATTATACTTTTTGGAGACACATCTTCAGCCTCACCTTAGAATCCTCCAAGTGTTTTTTTTACTACAGCTTGACGCAGAAACAAATAGTCCTGTCTTTGCTCTGCTTAACCGTTATAGACGTGACCTGCCTGTGAAGAGACAGAGCATAGCTTTTAAAACCACATTAGAATTGTATTACAACAGCTTAATGAAACACCGTGTGTTAACTGTCCTTAGATCTAGAAGTATTGGGGCAATTTTGTGCCCATTGTTGACTCATAAAATTACGGGACACAATCTGGGGTGGTCCACACAATGCTATGAACCCTTGTATAGACTGAAAAGTTTACACATTCACTCCACCTTATACTCAATGCAATATGTTGTCAAGTTATAGCCATGAATAACTACATGAACTGTAAACTGCTAAAAGGTTTCCATTGCGAGCAGAAAAGAACCAGAGGCCAGAAATGAAGATAAAGTCAGTAAGACCAGCATTAGAGTCAAAGAAATCTCTTAAAAATTACACATTTAAAAAAACAAATCCATTCAATTGGATGACATTTCTTAGTTGTTTTTTTTTTTTTTACCATTAACATACTGCAAACTACTGGGAGGCAGTTTGTTTAAGCCTCTTAACTGGCAGAGAATCCCAAGTTAGTCAGGCCAGGGACTGAGTTGGTCACAGTGGTTTTAAAAAGGAGCCGTTTGTAAGAAATGTATTAAAATTCCAGTGTTGAACCTCTGTTGCCCCCGAGTAAATACCACAACACTGCAATCCCAATTGTTGGCAAGGGTTTGAATGTTAGACATTTGTTTATAGTAAGTTACAAACTATAGCATTTAGTAATAAAATTATCAGCCAGTTTATTCACACTTTAAATTGTGTATGTCTATGTTGTGGAAAAAGGGTATAAGTGTAGTTCCTCAGAGCTGTGTTTTGGGTTCATGTGGGATTTATTCCTCAAACTACCTGGAAACCTCAATTTTCTGACGAAGAGGGGGATATCAGTACCTATTTTAAATTCTAGTTGCAAATCAAATATAGCCCATTTATATTTGAGCAAAAGTGCAATATACTCAAACAACTATATTATAAAACTGTTGAAAACAAGCTGCTGAAAACACCGAGTATTAATCTGTTAGTAATCTGTACGACTGGAATCCAGAGGATTGGTTGTGTATTATACAGCAATAATTATTGAGGTTCACCAAGCAATAGAAGACATGGGATGAGAGATAAAACATCCCAGTGGTTTAAAACTCCAGGTAAATGTGAATGTACAGGCAGTTTTTACATTATAGTCTCCTTTAAATTACAATAGCAAATGTATAACATCAAACAATAAAAGTCTAATAATTTAAAATGTAACTCTATATTAACACATTCTTTAAGGAATCATTCACATCTTGTTCAATGCATTAAAATAAAATAGAAAAGGAAAAAAAATAATAAAAATGTCATACCATGTCAGCGGTATCTGTCTCTGTGATCTCTGTGCCTTTCACGTTCCCGTTCACGTTCCCGCGAGCGCTCCTTCTCTCGATCTCCACTCCAGGAACGTTCTCTGCGTCTTCGAGACACTCCCGCTCCTTCCCAGCCAGAGGAATCTTCCTGGTTTCTTTCTCTATCCCGCTCTCGCTCCCGGTCACGGCCCCTATCGCGGTCTCTTTCTTTTTCCCGAGAACGACTGCTTCCCCTGCACAGAAATAGGTGCTTGTGTGATCTCCACTATTACAAAAGCTTTCTGTGTGGACAACAACATGCACCATGTATTGGAATCCAGAGGTTTCATTTTACCAACCTGTAGCCATAGTTTCCTTGGATGGAGACGAGGCAATCTTTGAGGGAGGTGACCAGCGCTTGACAGCGTTCATCTCTGTACACTCTGGACTGCTTAATGATGGCAATGGCAGTTAATAGAGTCTCCATCGCCACTTGCAAATCTCCTGCATTGGCAATTAAAGAGACTAGAGATTAGATATTGATTTAAGTAGTTGAGCTCTTCAAGGCTGCATACGTTACTGTAGGTACAACTGGATACCAGGGATCAAATGTACCCCTCAACACTGTAAAGATAGGCAAAAAAATCCAAGCACTGACTTTTATTTGGACTTAAGCTACTTACTTAAATGTAAATTAATATCATCAGGTGCATGTAAATTGCTTTATTTGTGCACAAACTAATACAAATAAATCAGGTAAACACTACCAGTAATCACAGGTGATATATATAAGAAATGTGCTGTATTAAGACATAAAATGACCATGTCAGAGATTGAAGGAACAATCTGGACCTAAAAAGCCTCAGTGCCCCTTTCTAAAGTGTCTCAACCAAGTTGTCTGATCTAAAGCCAACACACTTTCTCACATTCTCAATCCCAGCCTGTAGCTGAAACTAACATTAACCAAATAGGTTCAATATTTATAAAAAATAAAACAGACCATGGGACAGTTATATACAAGTTTGTGCACAGCAGTGTAATGTCAGGTACAAGTGCAGCATCATATTTCCTGCAAATCTGGCAACCAAGCCCCCTGCAATGTTTTCCATTGGGATTGCAGTAACTCTTTTAAAGGCTAAATTTTACATTTATCAGCTTGAAGTAACACCACAGTTTGACATTGATAAAAAACATTTCAAACATCTACATTTTATTGATTCAGCTCTACATAATAATTCCGCTCTGATAATTATATTTCCTGTAATGAAATGTAGAAAGCTGCACCAGCGCACACAAACACCTACATAAAGTATCTGAGCGAGTGATATAAATGTTTAACAGCGTTTACAGAAATAATCTGTATAACGTCTAGTTGCTCTTGGATATTTTCCATATGGCAGCTATTTTAAGTAGTGACCAGTTCCTCCTCCACATGGCTTATTAGGTTCTGCGTTCTTTCTTCCACTTCAAAGAATAAACCACTTTACTTACCAGCTGTTGCTCCAGACACAGCCTTAGAGATGGCACTGCTGGCGATGGCTCTATTTCTGTTCATTAGCTCATCGAAATCCTCCTCTGGACTCTGAGGTGTTTGTCTAAAAAAAATAGACAGATTGTTGTCACACTGACAAAGAAAATCAAAAAATTGACATATCTTGCTGCTAATGATCCACTTTCCAGTGTGGATGTATGATGTACTGACACATATTCAGTGCTGCCTGAGCTGTGTGCCCCCTGCTGGCCCCTTCTGCTGAGAACCAGCATAAGACTGACTTAATTGCTCTTAGTGAAAAAAATGTCTGCCAGCGGGGACACAAGAAAAACAGATTTTAGACTCTTTAGTCTCACCTAATAATAGCCACATATGCTCTTATCTTAAAATACTTGTCTCCTCTTTTCCAACTACAAAATAAAGTTTGTAAACCGCTCACTCTTCCACACCAAAGCCAGAGGTTTCAGTCTGAAAAGGCAGCAAGAATCATAGATCATAGATTTATGCAGCAAGAATCATAGATCATAGATTTATGCATGCATAAATTGTATTAGTTAAGCGTTCTGTTAAGTGGATAAAATCTGTTTTTCCACATGTCCCCACAGGCAGCAATGTTTACAGTGAGTAGGGTCAGGGCCCGGTGATGCGTCAGTACCTCAAAACAACCACACTTCAAAAATCCTGAACTATAGTTAATTTAAAAAACAGTACATGTTCTTACTTGTGTTGGCTGTAAGCTTTGCTGCCGTGTCCATCCTGGTTGAAGAATGCAGGGTTTATATGAAGACTAGGAGGCGGTTGGCTGGGAATATGGACTGGATGAGGAGGGAATATAGGCGGAGGCAGGGGAGGTGGCATGTGTGGAGGCATAGGTGGGAAGGGAGGAGGCGGATGACCGATGAAAGGCATAGGTGGAAACGCATGTGTTGGGAAAATTGGGGGTCTTGGTGGAGCGATGGGCTCCTGTGGTAATGAGGGAGCCTGATCTGAATGATCCGACTCCTTGGGATCTTTTGAATTTAGACGGAGGGGTATACCTGTTGAGAACACAATGTTTTTGTCAAAGATTGCAGGAACAGACACACTTTGTATCATAAGTTCCTCCAGTATTTTGCTAAGTTTATAGTGCGCTTACGTTTATTTGCAACGTCCTCAAACACGGTGAGGTTCTGTCGAGTGGCAAAGCGGCATTCAACTGTTTCCCCGTTCAGTTTACACTGGGGTATTTTTTCCAACAGTATTTTGAATGATTCCTCTGAGGTCACCACTACTTCTGCATAGCTGTACAGAGGAGATGAAACAACACATGCAACTCTACACCACATAAAATGCTTCATTTTTCATTATCTCTTACACAAACACTTGAACCACTCACCCTCTTGACTGGCCATTCACTCTGTTCTCTGCAAATTTGATCTCCTTGATATCCCTCACACCCAAGGTTAGGGCCATAGATGTGATGTCCCCATCAGATGTCCACTGCAAATGTTTGCAGATTTGAGAAAATGTCAGAAGGATATAATGGAAACTTAAACAGACATTGTCATTAAAATGGGATGCACAATTAATGTCAAAATATCTAAAGTAAGATGAAGTGCAATATCCGAGAAGATAAACAGCTAGCAAACGGGTCTCTTGTTTAACAGGAAATCTATTTTAAATAACTGTCATTTACATAAACTCAACGTAAATCATAGTCCTTCATCACCAACAAAAGTAAAACACATTGAATGCTTTGCTTAAAAATTGTATTTTATGACTTCTGGAAAATTACATTATACTGGTTCATGTAGACAGTGTTCTGCATGTCGATGTGGACAAAACAACAAAACGGATAATGTACAATACCATGTGACCAAAATAAACATAGTAAATGTAACTCACCCAGGGGAAACTTCCAATATACAACGACAGTCGCTTCTGTGAGTTTCCTCCGTGCACCTCTACTGATTTGAACTCATCTTGAACTGCTGCCTTATAAGGAGGTGATGCCTTTTTAGCCACTTTCTTTACCCGATCGACTGAGCCGGTCAGAACAGCATCATAAAGTTCATTCGCTTCAGCAATCCTGTCCAAGTCCTGAAAAAACAACAATAAGTTATCTTACACTCGCTCATCATCTGTTGAAGCTCAATGGACAAAGTGGATGAAGCTCAAATGCTGGTGCCAAGTTGCAGGAAAAATAAACTGATGTGACTATTCCCATAATATTGTTTGTGACTGCCCAGAATTATATTGGCAGCAAATTCAACTAATAGAGGGTGAGGGCAGGCTGTACAGTTAGCAGTAATTGATCTTACAGGCGACTCATCAGCTCTTCTGCACAGTTTAAATAATGATTTATTACAGGACCGGTTTATTAGACACTGTTGATGTAAAGGTCTGGTGTGCAGCATTTAGGGGATTTACTCGCAGAAATTAAATACACTACGCATGAGTATGTTTTTCAGTGTATAATCACTTTAAAATATGTGTACTTTAGGCAAGGGTATTGCTTTGTAGAGGCCACAATCTTGCAACACCATGTTTCTACAGAAGCCCAAATGAACAAAACAGCCATAGCATGTGTTTTGAGGCTGAAACTTACTACACATATGAAGAATGATTTCTGTTCTGGGATGTGAAGGTCATAGTAGTTCCCTAAAATACTTTATTTGTTATGCAATTAACCTTTGTTATGCAATGAACCTTTAAGTTCAGTGTTCCTAATATAGTGACAACTTAGTATGTGATTGTATGCACACCCCCTGATATGTACATTGTGACGTCCGAATAGTCATGCATTATAGTTTTGATTTCGGTCATTATTTTTAATAATCGGCATTGGATGATTATTATTTAATTGATTACTTGCTCAAGGGGTAAACAGCTATACAAACAAGTAAGTGCAACAGGTAAAGTCCACTGTGTCCATTCACGGCCCATGATAACACCAGACTCACCTCCTCGTTTTGATTCAGATCACTGTGAATATTTCTGGCATTCCAGTTGGAGGTGCTTGGTCCGGCTGCAGCTCCAGGAGCAGCCATCCTGTGGGCCTTTGATGATCCAACTGATGGCACTGCAGCGAGTTTTCCTTTTTATCAATATCCCCTTTTCCCTATCAAAGTATTTCGCGCTTGCACATTTGACTGCAGATCATCAGTGCACACCGACAACAGGTGAACTGTTACCGTTCACTAATTGCTGCTAGCGTTCCGCCTTGTTTGCACTTGTGCTAATGTTCCGCTCGATCACGTAAAACATCAAACGGTGAAACAAAACATGAAAAACCGAGAATGCGATGAGCGGAAATTGGCACACAAATACTTTAATTAAATAATTAAAAAGAAAGGCACATTATTTTATGTATAAGTGCATGTACGAGTAATTACCAACTAGCGAGCGGTCGCTCTTACATTAGCTCGGGCTAATGTTGCTATTCCTTTAGTATGTGTACGTCAAAGTGTGTCGATGCGACTCGACCGGGTGGGAACAATATCTAATATGGGTTCCTTCAGTCAATTCATTTCAGTTTAGGACGTCAATTTGGTTTAATTTAATGTTATATTCACCACATTTGATAAAATCGCACCCAATAATCAACACCTCCTAAATGCACCACATTAACCCCCAATTATGTTCTGCGGTAACTGGAAATAATAGTTTCCTTATATTGTGACGTAATGTGTGCGCTGTTGAAAGTCGCCCCTCGAAAGTGTTCCCTTACGTGAACGCTGCTTGTGTAATATCCGATTTCCAGACACCAGTAACAATCAGACGTAGGAAAGGCTGTTTCTTTTACAGGTTTCAGAACAGGAGTTCAACATGCTGTCGTCTGTCATTGCGAAAAGAGTGAGTAATGAAGTCAATGTAATATGTATTTGTCGGTGTAAATGTAGTGGCGCTGCTCTAATCTGAAACAATAGTAGTTCAGCGAGGATTTGTTTTTAAAATTGTTTACGCTAAATTATGTCGTGTGATATTTTTAATACGGTTTAGCAATGCTACAAATGACTAATGTTCACTTAGTCGAGTCTAATAAAATGTAATGAGTCAAGGTGCTGCTAGAGGACAGTTGTACAACAGGGCAGCGTGTGACGGACATATATTTGTGTGACACCCCTCTTGTTTATCTTTTTTAGACAACATAACTTGCTAAATGTTTAAGTGACGTGTATTTGACTAATTAGAACATTGTAACAAACAAATGGCGACACTTATGTACTGTTATTGTAAGTTCTTGGCCAAAACTAGCACGAAGAACAGATAATATAATATATACAAGCAGTCAGACCACCATGTTTCTACAATAGTCCAAGATTGACAATCTAAAGTTTCTCCAACACATTTGTTAGGGAAGGTTTAGGTGAAGGATATTCTGTACTTTAAATAATCTCCCATAAATGAGGAGCCCTATGTTGTATTTACAAGTAAAAACATTGCATATTATTATCGTCAGTAACTCAAAGTGATACATTATACTGTAGAAGTTTATAACCCTTTCTGAGGCCCTGCAAGAACCACATTTGGGAAGCTCTGATGTAGAGGGAAATCTAAAAGTGCAATTTTGAAAGAAGGAACTTTCAAAGTCATAAAAACAAGTATCGAACACCACATAACCATGCAAGAGTGATATGTTTGAATTTGTTCTATTTGCTTTGGAAGAAGTGTAGGAAGTGAAATAAATGTTTTCATACAACATACAATAAAGTGTTATCTTTGTGTTATTAGACTCCAGCCTCGCAATGACTATAACATACAATATTTGTGACATATATTCTATACAAGGCCCCAGTTCAGACATGCACCTACAGACATACACAAGTGATATAGCAGTTTGACTCACGGATGTTGGCGACACTTTTTGGTAAAGGTCTGGTGATATTAAAACAGGATAAAGACTGTAGATGTGATGTGTTGTCAACAAGATACTGGTATTTGTCCTAACATGTCTTATTGTTTTATGTCAGCTGGTGTCTGGGGTGTGCCAGGCAGCCTGGAGACCAGCAGCTGCGGGCATGGTATCGGTTCGTGGTTACCGTGGAGACGCGCCAGACGACTCCAGGGGAGACCTGATCGAGATCCCTCTACCACCTTGGGATGAGAGAGCAAACGAGGCCACTGACATCAAGAGGCGCCGTCTTCTTTATGAGAGTCGTAAGAGGGGCATGTTGGAGAACTGCATAATACTCAGGTGATTACGCTGCACTGATTGTGTCCCATCTGTAATATAACTACAATTATTGAATGTTTTTTTTTTTTATAAATTTATTTGTAATTGATATGCAACGTCTTTAATCTGGCACTTTCTGTGAAGGAGACATTCTTAAGTTCAGGTGAGGTTAAGATGACCTCATCTCACTCAGCCAAAGCTCTGAAATCTAATTGTACAGCATATGCAGCATGTGTGCAAACAGGTAGGAAAGTTGTTGGGTGAACTTTCTCAGCTTCCACTCTCACTGGTGTTGGATCATTTGCACATCCTGCCACTCTTTCTAATTAAGGTTGTTATGTGGAGTTCATTCACCAGCGGTTCAGATAATTACCAATTTCTATTCAGAGTGAAGACTATGAGCCTCAGACTCCAATGAATTCTCCCATCTGTCTTGTAGCCTGTTTGCAAAGCGATACCTGAACACAATGACTGAGAAGCAGCTGCACCAGTACGACCGGCTGATTAATGAACCAAGCAATGACTGGGACATCTATTACTGGGCAACAGGTGAGATCTTTCTTTTTTTTTATGATGAGTTTCTCTTGTTTGACACGTTATATTTCCCGTACAATGCAGCAGTCATCATGCATTATGCAAATTGTCCGTGAGCGGGAGAAACTTCCAAATTCTGATAAGTTTTTCGGTCCCGGCACTGCAAGACATTTTAATATTTAATGACATTTCAGCCTTGCAATATTAATGTTTGTACAAGTGCAAATGACAAATGTTTGTTTTGACTTGTTTGGTGTTAACAGTGACAAATAAATCAGACGTACGCATTTTAAATTCAGCCCTTAACACTGCAAAAGATGGCGGAAAAAAAACTCCAGAGGGTGTAATGATTAAAAAGCCTGTTGTGTGTTTTTATGTGTTTGTTCACCATTATTCTAGGCGGCTGATTCTAAAATAACTAACAAGTCTGCTTACAATTTATTCAGACTTCACCCCGGGAGCTTATTTGTTGTTCAAAGAGAACTTTGCACATTTCTTTTAATTTTTAATAAATTTTGTGTCTACTCCATTGCACATAAGAGTGGGAACCGCATGAAAACAACCAGTTGGCAGCAGTACTTTGGAAAACTGAATAAAGCTGTTGGGGGCAGTCTGACTTCACTGGAACTGATAGTAAAACACTGAAATGGTTTAATTTTGACATTAATAGACATCATTTTTCTATAGTTACTCTCACGTTTTATGAAGTCGCCTTAAATGATCGTAACTTGTCCTTTTAAAGACCAGAGTTACCGTACCTCTTGTCATTAAATCCTTGTATATATTGTGCATTTTAGTTCTGTGGCCGTACCTCACCAATTAATATTGTTGTTGTCCTAAAAGAATAAAGATGTGGATATTGCTTTTGCCTCAAGTGGAGATATTATTGTCTGAATCTGAAAATAATTAAACCTTTGTCTCTGTTTTGCCAACAGAGACTCGGCCCACACCTGACGTTTACCAAGGAGAGGTCATGGATTTGCTGAAGGAGTTCACAAAGAACCGCAACCAGGAGCAGAGGTTGGACGCCCCCAGCTTGGAATACTTGGATAAGGAAAGTCAGTGAGAGCCATGGCGCGTCGAGCTGCTCAGAGACTCGTTAACAACGCAGAATATTCAGAACACTGTCCACTTTTACCAGCTGGTGATCACAGGGAGAGTTTGTTTGGGGAAGTGTTATGCATATTTTGTTTGTATTGTATTGTAAATTTATGGTGTGTGACTGTAAATTCAAATGGCTAAATCAGCTTTCATGTGTGTATGTAATCGGAGCCAATTCTAGACATTATAGGTCATGAAATAAATGTTGATTCACTCAGTTTCTCTTCCTCACTCACGGTCACCTTTTACCACAGGGCTGCATCACATGACTGGAGGATGCCATGTTAAACAATATGCAACGACGCCGTTACATAATAATGGATCGGCTGCCTGCAGTGTCCGTGCGTCGACACCAGATGGAAGCAGATTCCTTTGTTTGCGCCGGCTCCACTGAGGCACACGCTGACCACAATGACACGCCTGTTACTTACACATCTCACACATGTTCGCAGCGTGGACACATCAGCCCACAGCTGAATTATTGTGAATCCTCCTACAAAGTAAAAGCCTTTAAAATGATCTTCATTGTAACTGCATTTTAAAATGACACGGATATTAACTGTGTAATTGGCAAAAATGCTTATTTTTTAGCACATGGCCATTTTTTAACAATGTTATATTCGTCTCCTTCACCACTGAGTGTGTGTGTGCACACTAGGATTTCTTGCCTCCACTGTGTGTCATGTCAGCTCAGAGGAACCTTGTACTAAGAGCATAAGGGAAATGGCCTCTAGCCGGGAGATGTGCACAGCATCGTAACAGACGTGGACACCTGCAGAATTATAATGCCCACATGATACACTGCCAAAGTGTTGCACAAACAAGGCGGTCGCACAGGAACGAGTCCACCGGTCGTGTGCATGTTCTCTCTCATCACTCTTCAGGGAACATAGTGTACGTTGAGAAGGAGACACCTTCAATTTTTTATGTTGTCAGCTCCTCCTAAAATAGACCGAGGTGATGTCAGAAGGGTTCCCCTCTGTGTGGTCTCTGCTCCTGTGCCATCTGTCTCACTAAAGATTCTTAGCACGGGAGGAAAGTGTGTTACGACAGTAATAGGATTATTAAAAGTTACATTCACACGTCCATAGTTGCGAAATGAGTTGTTGAAATTCAAAATGAAGTCACTGGAAGTAATTCTGTTTCAAGAAGAACATCAGAAGAGAATTTCAGAGCCGAGCTTAGACTGGATCAGCCAAATATAATCTTTGATGACTAAACAAATGAAATATTGGCCACTGCTGAGTTGGAAAATAGAGAACAAATGTAGTTTCCCGCTGTGTCTGTTATTGGTTGGTCCATGTACGTTCATATTTTCCCCTCAGCACAATTGGTTTATTATGATTTTTTTACATTTATGAATTCCATAATATCATTTTAATTAACAGAAAAAGCCATCCACTTATTTTGAAATGATTAAATTCAACATGTAATGATATATAAGCCTGTCTAGTGTTTTAATTACAATTGTCATTTGGATTTAATTCTGTTTTATTTCTGTTTTTTGTTATTTACAGATTCATTTTGTGTCACATAAACACTTTTACTTTGAAAGGGCGTACAATGTCATCCTGAATATTTGTAATTGCAACATCGCAATGGATTATCAAGATATCATTTTAATTTCTAATCACTAAAGCGTTCATTTTTCCCCAACTTGTCCCCTGGCCCCTCCGGACCAGACTAGAAGTGCACTGGCCCCCAGGCCATTTTGAGTTTGAAGCCCCTGTTTGTTTCAATACGTTGGCCCTGCCATTAAGTTTGCCTTAATGAGTACCAGACACGCAGTTTTGTTTTATATACACATTTATATTATTATATACACTGTACAGAGTTCAAAAAAATAAACGGCTGATATTTAACACTGTGCACTCCACAGATGTGTGATTACAAAGAGAAAACGGAGTGAAAGAAGGGGGGGGGGGGCGGAGTCGTACCAAGGACAGACAGATATCAACATTCCCCGGGAAATACTGATGTTTTCTTATACAAGACACTTCACAATCATTTGTACAGTATAGAAATTAAAATGTTGCTGGTAAAACCTCTCAAGCAAGAGTGGCCCCTAAATCGGACATTTAAAGTGGTCCACTGTAATGCATCAGTGGGTGATAGTTGGGCAGTGAATGTTGCAGCTCAGTTTCTCCCAAACTACAAGCCTGACTGACGTTAAAGCTGCATTTTGAGCTGCATCACTTGTAGTGACTCTTTACTAAGCCTTTTGGAATGTAATGCCTTGTCAGCAGCACTGGTGATAATGCACACGACTCCTGGTGCTCCTGGTTATTTTTGGGACTCTCCGATGTTCTGCTCTGACCTGAGATGTAGCTAGCAGTGATGCAAAGAGGTGATGATTATCTCTCATGTCTCACCTTTTTTCTTTTTTTCTTCCCTCCCCCCCTTTCCTGACACCCGGAGAGGGAGCACATATGGTGAAGAGCAAGGCGTGGCGAGGTTTACAAGGCACACAGAACACTCTGTGCCAGAGAGCATGTGTGCACAACAGGGGCGTTTTAGGGTGAACATCAACTGGGATGTTAGGGACCCACTTTTCTTTTTTCTTTCTTTCTTCTTTTTTTGGCTTTGGTGAGTCAGTTTTTGGACTAGATAGAAAGCACAGATAAACCAAAAATGTCAGGAGCTACTTCTGGCTGAACTGAAACATCTGGTACATGGTAGTCAAAGGAAAGTTTTCTTTCTAATCTTATAGAGTCATTTTTGTCGTCATCACAACTATCATCGCTCTGGGAATGCTCTTTTAAAACCATACATGACGATGCTATGAAGAGAGGTTTGTTCCAGCAATGTCATCACCGTCAAAGTGCAAGAAATTCTTCTTAAAGAATTGAGAACTTAAAAAAAAAAGAAAAAGACGACAAAAAAAAATTAAATCTCTGTACATCCGGCGTCGCTCCATACAGAATAGAAACAGTAAACAATGTTTGTTCTGTGTTAAACTGACAAAATAGAACTCAGTGCAGATATACTGTACACACACACAGAGAGAGGGACTCACAATAAATACAATCACACAAATGAAAATTCAAATATCGACACTCGTCCACAGTGCAAACACACATGCACACATCCAGTAGACAGTGGAATGTAAAAAAAGACTTTTTTTCCCCCCAGTTATTATTTCTCTTATTTGTTTCCATTCATCCACTTAACACGTGTGTGTGTGTGGGGACTATGGGGGGGAGGTCACAATCTGGCAGTGAAGCAAGAAACTCTGTTTATGGACTCATAGTCACTGTAAGAATAAGGACAAACATGGAGGAGATGTTAATAAGTAAGAGCAAATAGACACACTACAAATGGGTGACAGGGGATAAGGCGTTTGACTGAGTCATTCATTTCCTCTCCATCTTTATTCTTTATTCTCAAACCCTGAGCAAAACTTAGAATTTACTGCCTGCATTCATAGATTTTTCAGTTCACCCACAAATAATTCACTTTATACTCTAAGTATTTTTTTTTTTAAAGTAAAATCAAGGTCGATTTAAAGCTACATAAAAAAAACAAAATCAATTCCGAGGTCACTTGGGTAAGATTCGATTAGCTGTGTCTGTCGAGTTTTTCAAAAGCCGTTTGAAATAGAACGAGCACCACAGTGAAATCCTTGGGTGTGGCAGTAGAGATTCCGGGGGGGGGGGGGTTGAACCCTATGACATCAAGACCTGTGTCGGTAAATTTTGGACAGATTGACTTCTTTAACGGAGTGACCTCCCCACATCTTCATCTTAAAAAACACACACACACACACACAGAGAACAAAAACACAAGTTCTAACTATTTCTCGACCGTCCTTGACAAGGGAAATACTTTTTTCTTTTTTAACAATATCTTTAATTTTAGCTGTGCAACTCTTTCTTCTGTTAACACACGCTGGCATTTTTGCTTATTTTCTGTCTGGAAGAACAAGTTGATTCTCTAATTTCTTTTGGAAAAAAATTTAAATAAATAAGACACAACATTTATCACTTATAGGAAATAATAATCTTTATTTTTTTTTTTGACACTTGTCCTACGTGGACCAGTGTTAAAAAAAAAAGAATCCCACTCATATCCCTTTTTTTTGTGTGGTTGGAGAACTCGGTTTTGGGGTTACAGCACATCACCCACAGCACGCACAGACGACGAAAGGTTTCAGCCAATGGAGAATTATTATTATCATTATTATTATTATTATTATCATTATTATTATTATTATTATTATTATTACAGCGGTGCCAGAGAAAACGTGGAAAGTGGGAAAAAAAAGATAAAGTCCAGGTCCATTTTAAATACACTTCAATTGCCTGTGTGGGTTTTTCCTGACAGTGACAGCAACAGAAGAGGACTCGAGTAAGACGCGACGCGGCAGAGTGGACAACTTCCTCATTGCAAACACCAGATGTACTGTGGGTGGTAAATGGGAGGGGGGGGGGGGGGGGGCAGAGGTCAGCGCCATTTAAGCCTGCCTTGCCGCCACATGGGATGGCAGGAATATCAGTTTGATCCATTTTTGGTCGGTAGTATTCATGGGTGGCAAGAGGTAGGCTACTGCTCCGATGTTTGACACTGATCGTGGTCGACACTGGGCGAAGGGAGGGACGTCGTGAGAAAGCAAGACTGTCAACGGGGAGAGGACGCCGGGGAGAGACGTCAAAGTGGACAAGAGTGGAGGTTGAATCGGACGGCGTCATAATGAGGGACGGAGGGCAGGGATTTACAGTTTCAAAGTGGCCTGAGAACAAAGACATGACACAGAGTTTCCAAAAACTACAGTCAGGGAGTATGTGCTGAGAAGATGATGCTGAATTCAGAGGGGGGGGTGGGGAAACGCTGTAGGCAGGTTGGTCCCTCGGTCCCTCAGGCCTTGAGAGCATGCCACTGGGCCACAGTAGTACGAGGATGACCCATCATGTCTTTCCAGTGCTTGACTTCTGCGGGGCCACTCTTCCACGAAAGATAAATCTACAGGAAAGAAAGAGAGTCGTGTGACAAACAACAGAATCAAAAAACGAGTCTGCAGAAAATGAGCATTAGATGAAGTGTTTCTTTTTTATTCTCCCTGTTGCTCTTCCTCCTCAATTATACCAACAACTTCCTCCAGCTGGAGGTGCGTGGTCACACACACACACAGATAACTGGACCTCAGCACGAACCGACAACATTTAACAAAGTTTTTAATTAAAAATCATCAAAAGTGCCGAGCGACGGAATATAAATCTGACCCAACGATGACTTTGTATTAACAGCGAAGACTTAACCAATTAAAGCCGGCATGACCCGAGACTCTTCAGTCAGCGCTGCTCATTATGCAAAAAAACTTTGTGACTTGAGGCCACCGCACAGTTCTTGATAATTTAAGTTTCCAGTAATAATAATAATAATAAAAAAAGATCATAAATAAAACTGCTCTTTGAAAATAATTAATCAGGAAAGCCATTTACAGTTTCATTGCAGAAATAGTCTTACAGCTCCAGCCCAGACTGGTTTCACACTCTCGTCCTTCCCTGTAGGTCTTGTTGTTTTTGTGGGAACAGGATCCGATCCTAGCACCTGAGTTCGGTTTCAAACCTGTGGTTTCTCTCAGCTCATCAGCCACAACCTACCGGCACTAAACCGTGGTCCCCAGCTCATTAGTTGCCTGATTGTCCTGCAATTAGTGTGATAGTGGGACTCTCGGCCACTGATTGTTAAACCCAGGACACGACGTCTAGACAGTCGATGGTGTTGACACAAGCCCAGCTGAAAGCTTCCAAGATGTTATTTTGTGGTATTTTGACCTCTTGTTTCTTCAGGTTAACCTGCTCGTGTCTCAGGACGTGGGACTTGCCCCAGCGTCCGTCCTCTATCGCTACACCCTGCATCTTAATCATCAAAAAAGCTCAGGCCTTTATACCAAAAAACATTTCACACACCTACTACTAAGTTTTAATGGGGTCAATTTAAATAAAACCATCTGCTCCACACACTGTGCATTCATTTAAAGATCAGAGGATTGGTCTGCATATTCCAGCAGGGGTCAGTAGAGACTGCCTGAGTGATCAGCTGCTGATTTGTCAGTCACAAAATCAGAGGAAATACAGAAGGAGACGAAGAAGGAGAAGGACAAGAGGAATAAGAGCGGAGAAACCTTTCCAATGACATCATTGCGACTGAGCCTGTCCTTGTCCATGACGGTAATAATTATGGTGGTCTCCCTCAACACGTGGGCAGGCACATCGAAGGGGAAGGACTCGTTGAACACAGGGTTCAGACAGCGCTTCATTACCACCGTCTTCTTCTTCTCCACGCGCTTGTCCTTGTTCATCAGCCACACTTTTACATAAGGGTCTGTGAAGGAGGAAACATGCCGTTTGCAACATTAATTATGATTCAATGTTGGTTTGTTTACAAATATGGATTGGTCATTTTCTAGCAGTGAATCATTGTGTCATTTATTTGAACTGTGTGGAGAGTGTGGAACAAGCAATGATCCAAAAGGGCAACGTTAAAAAGGGAGATGAAGAGGAGCATTTTTTTTACCAGAAGTGCCTCCGATGTCCATGGCTTTAAGGTTGCGGGCTTTGATGATGCTCACAGTGATGGTGTTGGCTGTGGGGTTGTAGCACAGCGACACCAACAGATCCCCTCGACTCCCCTGGGGAAATCATGCGCAACAACAGTGATTATTCACATCTTTACACCATTTTTTTTCCCTCCTCTATCGGCTTCTGCATATTTTTGTTTCTTCCTCTGGCTCTCTGTGTTCTCTCCATCTACCTGTCAGCCTCTCCATACTCGCTGTCTCCCACCAGCACGCTACCACATTTCCCCCGGGAGCATCACAGCAGCCAGGAATGACATCACCCGCTACATTCTGTCCCATCGCCTCTCTTCCCCTCCTCCCCCCTGTTCCTCTACCTCTTCCTTCCCTCCCCCCCCGTTTCCCTTCCCCACTCACGCTGCCGTCACTACACGGTTTCAGCTCCTTCCAGAAAGTCTGCATGTTGGCCAGGTCCAGTTTGTTGAGGGGGATGGACACCTCTCCTATGGGGTCATTCCGGCTGAAGCGGTCGTAGTCTAGAACCTGCAGGTATAGAGTCCTCTGGACCACCTTCTCATAGGGGAAGCCTGAGAAAGACAAGGACACAGCACAATCCCACATTTCCTCTGTGAAGCAGAAACATTTTGAAGAGTATATCGAGATAGCCGCCTCCATCAAACCTTCAAACAGGAAAGTCTCGTTCCAGTGGGGGTTTAGGTTCTTCCTCTTCACTTTGGTTTCCAATTTGTGCTTCTTGTCCGGCAGCAGGTAGAGTTTGACGAACGGATCGGAGGTGCCGGAGAAGTCCTTCGCGGGCAACTCCTGGCCCTTCAGGATTTTCACGGTGAGAGTGGAGTCCTGAAAACTGTAGCCCACGCTGAACTGAATGCGCCCCAGCTTCTCACACACTGGACCCTCGTGGTCGTCCTCCTCCGAACCTGGAGATAACTTTTAGCCACAGGAGAGTGACGAGACACGCGTTATTATTTTTCCTTTTATCTCGTTTGTGGTCATTCATGTGTTTCTGCTTCAGTGTAATTGAAGCATAAAGACATTTATGGGTTTATTACTCAATCAGGAACTATTAACAGGGGAATAGAATGCTAATAACACATAAAAACAGTCAAATACACATCAATGTAAAGCTTTTATACAGTTATTGATAAAACACCACCTCATGCTCCACATACTAGCTTGTTTTCAGAGTGTCACACTCCTATCCTATAATCCACAACACTGTTTAAATAATTTCCTTTTTTATGGTGCATTTATCGTCTGACGTTTCATTTGAGGGTCCAAACTCCAAAATCCCAATAACCCATCTGACAGTCCATAACAAGAACAATCCATAACAATGACTGAATCCACTCAAAGTCTTCGGAGTCATTAAAAGTTGGAGCAACGTCGTTCCAATAAGCTACTGAGGCCAGTCAGTTATACAGCGAGTTATACAACTCAAACAACTCTTCAACAAAACTCTGAAGCACAGTTGCATTTTATTCCATTAGTTTTAAGTGAGCTCACAATAAACAGGCACTAATTAGCCCCTTAAGAACTGCACGGTTGGTAAGAAATAATAATATAAATATGTGACAAGGAAATAAATAGTGCCCAATTTTACACTGGTTAGGGAAGTTGAACTCCATACCCTAAGATCTTAAATGTTAAGGCAGGGGTCTCAAAGTTGCGGCCCGGGGGCCACATGTGGCCCTCCAAACAATATCAAGTTGTAACGAGTCAGTTCTATATGTTTTTATTTTTAAATTAATAGATCCATTTTGCATCATAAATATGTTTTTTTTTTTATTGTCGCATATTAAAACAAGCACTTATATTTTGAAATGATCCAATCCAACTTTATTTGTAAAGCACTGTAAAACAAACACAGTGGACCAAAGTGCTGTGCAGAATTATGGATAAAAGAAGAAAATGGGTACATATAAAAAAGGAATTTATACGGCATATTGATGTGTAATTTTGTAATTTCAACGCAACTGTTGCTTTTCCCAAAAAATTCGGGACTTTTTTTTTACTTGACTGGCCCCCGACTGACCAGACGAGACCGTCAGTGGCCCACAGGTCATTTGAGTTTGAGACCCCTGTCTTAAGGTATGGTCCCAGCTCGCCTCGCCACGTCAAGGTTTCGGTTGGTTTTACAAAATACAAAATAATACCTACTCAACGTGGGTGGAGTCATTACTGCTTTGACTTAATTGGTCAGGACGCCTCTTCCTGACCAACCAGTGTCCGGCAGGTACCAGGTACCAAGTTCTATGCTGGTGGAAATGCAACTTAACCGAGGCGAGGCGGTGGAAACGCGTCATAAGTGTCAAACTAAAGCATGTCGTTGTGTCACATGGTTCCTGTCTGCTGTGCAACAAAGTGTCCATAGCTTTGTGGAGATGAGAGGCAGATAATGAGCCGGTGGACAGAGAGAAAAGTCTGAAGGAGACGGACAGAAATCCTGTTTAAAAAGTGCTATCTGATGGAAGAAGAGCCAGAGGCATCGCTCACTCAAGGAGCATTTCCAGAAATGTAATATCCAATTCCACATTCTCCCACACATTTCTGATGGTGCTGCTCAACCTCATTCTCCATGCTAAATATGATCACTTTTCATTATGCAGTCCTCCACCCAACAGCTGGCCTAAATTGCTTTCCACCCATTTCCTACATTTGGCCATTCTTTCTTTTTTTTTTTCCCACAGATTACTCTCTCCCTACCAATTTATTTTTTTTCCTGAAACGCAAACAACTCATTTTCAGCAGATGGAAATTCGACCGAAGCACCGAACACGGTCTAGTCTACACTTTTTAAAGAATAAATGCTGTGATTTTCTGTATTTTCGATATTGTCTTAATGGAAATTAAGCTTTGCGTTACTTCATGCTGAATACATTTATCAGTCATAAATTTGGATTTATTCACTAATTTCTTGCTATACCAATGCTGCCTCACAGCGTTTCACTGTCGGAGCTTTGCTACTCCACCGCCGCTAGAGAATTTCAGAGAACGAGGCACTCAGCCAGCCAATCCAATTCTTACAGATGAACCTTAAATGATTTTATAAAAAAATTAGTTTTTTTGCATTTTTTGGGTACTATTTTCAGACACACAGTGTTGGTTTTTGGGGTTTTGTGGCAGTTGGCATTTGCAATGTCGCATTCAAGTGGCATCCAGCCATGGTGTCATCCATAGGAATATAAACTCCCGCTCTGAAGCCTCGGGATTTGAGATTTGGCTGGCGCCATGTTGACGTTTTACAAATAGAAGTTCAGAGACTGTACCAGGCATCTACTGGAAGATATGAGCCGTCAGTCACACTGAGTTGGAACATAATTTAGTAAACTTGCGACTGTTGCGCCTGCATTTAACATTTATCCTTTTTCCCTTCATACATCTAATTGCTATGTATGGTTTCATATCATTTTGTTGTTTATCTGCCCTGTTTTTGTTCTGCTTCTTCGCCAGGTCGTCATTGTACATGAGAATTGCTTCTCAGTTGACTTACCTGGTTAAATACAGGTCAAATAAATATAATTAAATGAACCGACACACCAAAAACTAACATTAAAGACATTTAACTCTTTATTGGTGTTCTAAATTAACCCTAGAACACTGATGTTGGGTGATTTGATTGATGCTTTTTTTTTTGTTTTATGAGATGTTGTACGTTGTCATATTGTTTTACTTTAATATATTCTGATGAAAAGTATTTTTTTTTGAGGTATATTATATCATATCGGGTGAAATATACCCGGCGTTAGTGATTAGTATTCTAGGTTTAAGTGAAAATTAGGCTCATTTTCACATAGACTTCTATTCAATCTGTTCTTTTTGCAGGTGTCCTAGTTTTATTCTTATTTCCTCACATACTAGGGTCATTTTTTTTTTTTTGCATTACTGCATTTTTCTTTTTGGCTTTCAGTAGCAAGTAAATTCAGTTTCCAATGCCCAAGTAAACATAGGCTCATATACAGTATATCATATATAACTACATGGGTGGAGGTAGAGGAATAACCTATGTCTTTAGCTTTCGCTGGAATGACTCAATCCACTGCACGTTTTGTTCTTTGTAGCCATGATGAAGAAGCAGCAGCAGCAACACTCTCACACCACACTATTTCTGGCTCTGTGAACATCACACAAAAACGAAAACAGTGTCAGAAAACATGCCGATAAGAACCATGTGATGCTGACAGGACCTCCACTACACCAACTCCCCCCCCCACCAACCCATCTACTGCCAACGCCTTATCACCTGAGACGCTTGAGCGGGTTTTATGTATATACTGTATACCCTGGCGTTGAATGTCATTCCACACGCAGCATCCTCTCAGTCTCAGTGCTGAATGTGAAATAAAGACACACATACACACATGTGTGTGTGTGTATATGAATAGCGCTGTTGCTTTTTCCTGCAGCAGCACAAGTGCCTCAAAAGTGCCGGCCGGGTATTTTGAGCAAAAAAAAGAAAAAAAGAAAAGATGGTTGTGTAATAGATAGTAGCCTTTGGCAGAACTGCCCAGAATGAGCATTATCATTAGGCACCAACACTGTGAATTCCTCAGACACACCATGAGACCCACATAATTACACACCGCTCATACCCATCGCTGCCATATTCTCACAGCACCCACAGCACTGCGTGTACTTTCACAGCTAATTACCGAACCGCGCTGAACAAGGCGTGCGGCCCCTCCCCTCGCAGCGCCTCACACGAGGGTGATGATTACCGTATATTTCTGTTAGCCGAGATACTGCGGTATGTTCCACAGGTGGGTGAGCTGAGTGGGATGAAGAAGACGAAGACAAAGTGGAAACACATAAAACTCTATAGGTTTTCTTGTGCACTTTAACTGCTCCACAAATAATAGAGTTCTTATTTTGTCCGTCATTTCTATCAGTTATGAAAAGAAGAGTCTACGCTCACAAAAGTCACTGCTGTGATCTGGCAAGCATGTCGGCTTAAATTAAATCAGCTCGGTCTGTAAATAGTGATAGAATTTTACAGCACACCAATTTGGAAATAATTGAAATGCCTGTGCTTTGTCTTCCAAATAAGTTTGGCTGATTTGGGGTCTGGCATCAAACAAATATGATTTGTTTCTCACCCCAGCTGACTTGTCTTCGGCAACGTTACCGTGTTCCCAGATCTCTGCAATCACTTTGGTAAACACGGAGTTATTAATACTGGCTGCGGCAAAACTTTTATACACAGGCACTCAGTCGTAAAATGGAATTAAGTGTAAACAGTGCACAGCTCAGATGCTAATCATCGGGTTTTTGATACCTTCAAATCAATATTGGTGCGCAGAACGCACCTTTAATAAGAGAGTGAAATAAGCAGAACACAAACTGCACAAAACAATTTGACTTTTAGGCCAAAAGAGATGGAGGGAGTCAAGTCAAGTTCAATTATTTGGTGTATGAACAGAAATATCATGTATTGTTTTAACATCAAACTCAAGGCTTTCCTGCTCCTCCCTTATTACACACTTACACATCCTGTAACCTAAAATTAACATGAAAAGAACAAATGAAATGTGGTCTTTGAAAACACAGAGCCGGAACCAGAGGGGGGGGGGGGGTCATGATGGGACCGTATTTTGCTTCCTCTCTTTGAGTTGAGTAAATTATTGTCTTATTACATATGACTACAGTTCTACTGGAATACAGCAGAGGAAATGAGCTAAGACAGATGGATATCGCATTATTATTGGGCTGATTTCAGTGGAAAATATTTCACAAGCTATTTATTGCATAATATTTACTGCTCTTACTCCAATATAACTTTGAATTAGTGATCCAATGTTAAAAGTCCAATTAATCCTATTTTATGGATAAAATAATCTAATCTAATACATCTACACATGACAAATTTGATTTTATTTGATTCTTTATTTAATCCGTGAGCTTGCTTTGTTCTGAATTTTATATTATTTGACCTCGTCTGACCCTCGACCCTCTGTAATTGAGTTTGACACTGGCTGGTTTAAATCAACAATAGCATGAACAGCACCTGACACAGAAAGTAAAAAGGACCTTGAGTCGAGTTTGATGTGCGTTTCCAACAATAGAAACAAACTAACAAGCCTTATATACAAACCGCCAATATAAGCAATGTTTAGATTCATTTCCAACCAGATAAAGCCCTATTTTTCAGCGTTTTCCTCGACCTCCTTGGCTCATCTTCCAGTTCTTTGTCTGCCTCTAATATTAACCTTAGATTGAGGAAGATGAGGCGAGAGCACATTCAAGTCCCCCAGCCATCTCATTTATTACGTTTTTAAAAAGGCTCCGCGGACAGCCGCCAATCTCGCTTTAATACAGATGAGTTCAGCAAAGCAGGAAAAACAGGCGCACCGCTGATTGAGTTAGTGAAGTATCAATAAAAGGTGTCTCACAGGACAGACTGTGTTGATATCGCGCGTTACCATCAGCATGTCACTGGTGACTGAGTTGGCCAAGTCAGAAACTGAGGAGTTGGCGTCGTGGCCGTGGCGACGTCCGGTCTCGTCTGGGGTCTGACCTCTGGGGCTGCTGCCTGGTTTGTTACCTGGAGTCCTGTTAGAACGGACACAGACACACTCGTGTAAATACACATGGTCACATTCAACACTGGCCTACATTCTGCACAGGTGTAGCTGTGTTGCTGCCTGGCATATTCTTACCCTTATATTAGCTTTTATTTTATATGGTAAATAAAATAAATACAACTTAGAAGAATGGTCTTGTGTTGATTTTTTTTACTTTGTATTCAAAATGGCACAATACTAAGAGGTTAATACGGTGTCAGCCTACTACAAAAGTAACAAACTAAAACGATAGACAATGCATTTATTGTCACCAAGACAATGAATTGACTAGTTTAGATTTGTTTTAAAGCAAAACACAACGAAAAATGAGAGCTAGAAAATAAAAATAAATATTTTACAATTAAATATTAAAGTGAAAATACAAAAATAACACTACAATGATAGTCAGATAAGTTAGTAAAACAGCACCTCGGTAATGTACAAACAAGTGCAAATGCACTAAAGTACAGTATTGGATAAAATAAACAAATAGTTAAATGATAAAGAGATAAAATGCTCAAAATGTCCGTCTTTTGCTTTATTTAACCAGAAAATGTGCTTTTTGCTACTTTCAATATCTGGCAGTTATTTACAATTTACTGCATGTTAAAATAGTGTATTAACGATTTAAAATGAAAACAACCACATTTCTATTCACTGTAGTTGTAGGTTTTGTGTTAAATTTCAAAATAGAAGAGTAAAAAACACATTTATTTATTTTATTTAAACTATGTACCGTGAGTGAAATTACTGTAATAACCACACGTTGGCTTTGACGTGCAAGAGTGTGCTTGCGGAAACGTGTCGTCTGAGATAAGCTCGGTGTTAAAGGGTTAAAAATTGTTGTCTTTTTCTGCCTTATTTATATATATATATTATTTTATATCTGCCTTATATACCACCATCAGCACCAGGAGCTTTCCTATAGCTTAGAAACAAATGTCCTTGCTTGGATATCTTCCCTCTTGTGTCCAAACCCCAAAGACTCATCAAATGATTCTGTTCAATCAGCACATTATTTTGTTCAGTTTGTGATAAATTATTTTTCATACGCTTGTCTCTCTCTCTCGATTTAAATACTTTTGGGATTAACTGAAGCATTGATTGCGTGCCAGGTTTTATTGCCCAACTTATCTAACACACACTTGTCGGCGAACGGAAGAGCACTGCTTCTAAAATATTGTGGAATCTTTCCCTAAAAAAATGGATGCAGTCCCTCCCAACTCTTGAGGGAACACTAAAGCCTGTAGCCTGAAAAATTAAACAGGAGGACGCCGTGAAAAGCTTAGGTAGGCTGCTTGTCAGTAGCCTTTCCTGTATAGGCTGTATTTTTAAGTTCACAGCCAGCAGGGAAACTCACACCATGATTATTTAAAAAGAAGAAAAGGAAAAAAAATAGTACAACATATCCTGCCCAGAGAGACAGTTGGAGACAGCAGTTTTTGCTTAGTCTTGGCATAAAACCTGGAGACGGGTGATAAAAAGCTACTCTGGCTCCCAACACCTCTAACACTCTCTTTTATTCATATACATCATATGATCTATTCATTTAAAGTTTAAAATGGACACGTTTTTACAACTGTTGCCCCATTGTTGCCTCGCTGTGTCCTCATCTTACAGGTTGCAGGATCCAGATCCAGTTTCGAGGCTATCATTCATCACCATTATTATGATGCTATTGTCCTTTCTGTCCCCCATTTTTCCTTTCACCCCAACCGGTCGAGGCAGATGGCTGCACACATGCGCTATACAAATACAATTGAATTGTTTCCAGCTGCTATGCTAACACGATAGTAGCAGCAACTTTACCCTATGAATATGGAACTGAATGACACGGGATGCAAATCTATAAATAAATAACATATCCTGCCATTTTAACGTCCATGGTTTTAAACCAAATGGTTGCTTTATTTCAGTGTCCACGTTCTTTTGACTTGCATTATTTAGACTAGAAATATAAATAACATGCGAAGAGGGAAGGATGCAAAAACATCATGCCTCCTGCAACTGTCTGTGACCAGAATGCAGGCAAAACGAAACCGCATTTACACAAAGAAATAAATAAGAATATACCTGGTATACTTGATTATATAACATGGTAGACATGGACCTAATAGCAGTCTAGGTGGATTGACTAATAAGACTAATGAGCACTTATCGCTGTGAGAGAGATACAGTGCGAGCCGGAGTCAAGAAGACAGAAATAATACGTGAGTGAACAGGTGAGCTGTAAAACACAAAAGCAGGAGTGAGATTAGGAGATGGTATTGTGAGAACGACGATCCGAGAAGGAAAGATAAATTTGAAAACCCATCTGTGCACAGAGACGAGAGAAAGTGAAGGGGAGTATTTGTCTTTGTTAAGACGAGGAGGATTAATAGAATGAACAAAGTGAGGTTACTGACTCAAAGGAACACCAGACTGAGGCATCACCGCACACACACAATAACACACACAAAAGCTTTAGCTGGGAGAAATCCAGTAGAGTGGGGACATAGTCGGTATAAAAGCCCAGGAATAAAATCAGATTTGGTTTGGGTGAGGAGTCAGATGTGAAGAAGAAAGAGGAGGAGGAGCGGCGAGAGATGGACAGGGTTCGTGGAGCAAAGAGACAAGCAGAGGTCGAGCAAGAGTGACCAAGGAAAATGCAGAAAGGTGGAGAAAAGGATATGGTGTGGAAGAGAAAAGAATTGATTTGTCACTCTCTGTCTCGTTCCTGTGATCTGCAGGTCAGAGCGCTAACAGACTGAATGCAACATGTAATGGTTTCTGTGGAAGAGGGTTGACAAACGCAGTTTACTTCTTCACGTATCTGCTGTCATAGGGAAATTAGGTTTGCACGGTGGGTTAAAAATATTAAATTACACGTACTATTAAGGGCGCCCTAACACAGTGAGACACAATGTGTTACCTTAAAGTAATTACATAACACCTGGCTGTCGTGCTGTGCTAATGACGCAGCTTCCACCTGCACTGCAGTGCATTGTTTTAGCCACTTCTTTACCCGCGGTATTCCAGCTTATATTCACTCAACATATGTGTGAAATTGACTGTATTTATACAGTTTAATGAGAATATTATCCTGAAAACTAAACTAATAATAGTGACACAACATTTACAAGGTTTATGTAGCCTTCTGTTTTGTATGTATTCAATTTATTTCTGAAATATTACTTTAATTGTTACTGTTTAATACAAATCTTTGTTTTCTATATTGGCCCACAATTTAGTGTGAAAGTAACCCCAGGCTATGCGCTGCATCCAGAAGTAATCTCTCAATTATTTTATATTAAACTGATTAAATATGATCAGTTTGGCTGTGACATTAGCAGGAGTCAATGAGCTGTCGCTGAATCAAACTCCTCCTCCCAAACTGACTCTGAAAGTAGTGTGCAGCTGGGATTATATATCTGAAGTCAGCCATCTAACGGTGCTTTAATACGTCCGAATACTTCCTCAACAACCCCCATTTTTAAAAAAATTCTTTGTAAATTAAATCTCCAAACGGAGGTCGCTGCTGTAGTGCCACAAAATCTACCTGCGAGATGAAACACTAATCTGGATCCCAGTGCAGCTTTACTTCCAACCTTGAGAGTGATAAAATTCAATATATGTTTTCTGTGCGTTATCGAGGGAAAGAAGCAGATTAGATTGACTGCTTATGACAGCTGGGAGATGTGTTTCATAATCTCCAATTTCCATTCTGAAAAAAGTCAATCACCCTGACAAAGGAAGATTTGCTAAAACCCAAACTCTGTTATCACATAGTAAAAAAAAAATACACATACACACACACTCCAGGTCTGTCAACAGCCATTTTGCTTTTTTGTATACTACATATAATATACATCAAATATAAACATATATACATATACACATGTATATATATATATACATATATACACATATACATACATATATACATACATACATGTACATATATAAAGATATATATATATATATATATATACATACATACATATATGTATATATATACACATATGTATATATATATGCATACATATACTGTATATATACATACATACATACATACATATATACATACATATACACACACATACATACATATACACATATACATATACATACATATATACATACCTACATGTACATATATAAAGATATATATATATACACATACATATATGTTTATATATATACACACATGTATATATATGCATACATATACTGTATATATACATACATACATATACATATATACATATACATACATATACACACATATATGTATATATGTACATATACATACATACATATACATATATATACATATACATATACATATACATATACATATACATACATATATATATATGTATGTTTGGAAAATGAAAACGTCTGACTTTTATCGTTTTTTTTTGAGCCAAGATAGCAGCCCA
This sequence comes from Solea solea, assembly GCF_958295425.1. Lineage (NCBI taxonomy): Eukaryota > Metazoa > Chordata > Actinopteri > Pleuronectiformes > Soleidae > Solea > Solea solea. The sequence goes on from NC_081138.1 coordinate 3,047,935, forward strand.
TTTGAGCATGCTCACTGCAATCTGGCAGTGACAGGGACCTCACTCCCAGAATGTAAACAATGTCCGCCATCTTTGCTAACAGTTACGCTAACATGACTAAGTGTCACTGGTGGGCACGTAACAAAGAAAAGAATGAAGATATTTCTCGACTCAGGGGAAACTGAGGTTGGGAAGCAAAATTTTTCAAAAATACTACACCTTTTCTAGTAATACAAAGCTAAATGCAAATCAGTGAAGTATTCCTTTAATTTACAAAAAAAGACGAAAAAAATTGGGGTTGTTGAGGAAGTATTTGGACGTACATGGGTGATGTCAGATATATAAACTCAGCTACATTACTTTCAGAGTCAGTTTGTAATTGAGTTGTCATTGAGTCCTACTAATGTCACACAGCCAAAGTAAAACAGAAATCTTTACTTTACATAAAACACGGCAAGCCATTTTCTCCATTACAGTACAAGCGTGATCCTAATTTCATTCTACGATGCTACTGTGATTATTTGGCTATGAATCATCTCAGCCATGTGCAATAACCTAACACATAAAACTATTTTAGTTGATGGAGGCCTGCATATATTATGCATGTTTCCCCGCCGAGACTAAATATATCCACTGCTCCGTCTACTCCAGACTAATGAAACACTGTGCCAACCAGAAAGACGGCCCGCTTTGTCACATCTGTATGAATTTAAAGCAGGATAGAGCCCGGTTGTAAGACGCACTCGTAAAAATGAGTAAAATAAAAAATTTGCACAATGAAAGAACCGGAGCAGATCTTGTTAATCTGTCCTTTCTATCAAATCAAAAACACACATAAAAAGGTTGAAAACATTGGACATTGGGTTTTATAACGGCAATGGGAAGCAATTCACGGCCTAATTCATCAATCTTAAAAAGGACATTACTATTCGTTTCTGAAATTAACCGATTGAAAGTAATACCAAAAAATAAGAATAAGCCAAATTGTTCAATGTGAAAATGACTATTATTCATATGGCACAGGGTTCAGGTCTCTGCGACTACATTTCTGCCACTGCTTTATCCTCCACACAGGGCTGCTGGTGCCAATCACAGCTGACACAGAGCTAAAGGCAGGTTACACCCGGGGACAGGTTGCCAGTCCATCACAGCACCGACATATAGAGACGGACAACCATTCACCCACACACTCACACCTATAGGCGATTTAGAGTGTTCAGTTAACCTCTGGAAACTGGAGAAACCTGGAAAAAAACCCACGCACAGAAAGGCCCGCAGGTCATCTGTACAAGTGAAGTCATTATAACTTAGTTACTTCAAGCAGCTGTTTAATTTGTTTCTCATGTCATTGAACGTGCTCCCCAATATCAAATCTTCAGCGCTGACATATGCCGAGATGAAGATTGAAGAACATAATATTCTTTTATAATCAAACACAGTCATGCCACCACGCAGCGTGCAGCCTCATTTCTGAATTTGTTTTGGGGAAACAGACACATGTGATAGAGACAAATCCGCACAATAACACTCCGATATGAAAACCCTGTTTCCCCTTTAGTCAAGTGCAGTTGCGGGGGCTGCGTGTCACAGTCAATGAGGATTAACCTTAAGTGACAAGACAGGCAAATAAAGATTGGAGTGTCCTCCAATCATGACTCTTAAAACGGTAACGGCCTGCGGCACGCCGAGCAATCGTATGTGGTCGTGAGGTGTGTTTGTTCAAGCATGTAAATATACATATTTATTCACCGTGAAGCACACGTAGTCTGGTTTCTGTGACTTTCAGAGGACGTTACATTGACTTACATGTAACCTTAACAACTACTACCAGCCTTCACCCTAAACCTACCATCATCTTAACCGTAAAGCCAAGGGGACTTGCTTTTTGTCCCTGTAAGGAAGACAAGTCCCCATAATGTGACTGTGTAAACAGATTTAGGTCCCCGCAACACGAGTAATACCTGGAATACACACACATTCTAAATTCTAACCCTAAAACCAGGTCTTAAACATCAAAAAGCCCTTTTGACAGAATATGAGGACCAGAGAAAATGTCCTCACTCACTGAGGTTTATAAGTTTTTTGGTCCTCACAAAGATACCCATACAAGAACATACTGTACACACTCAGAGTCCATACATGTCTTCACCTTCATATGTAAGGATTTACTTTATGGGGACTTGCTTTTTGTCCCCATATGGAAGACAACTGCAACGACCCAAAACACATGCAGGATGAGAAACAAGTTGCATATTCACAAACACTGCAGATTCAAAAACACGCACAAACCCCAAAACACACGCAGGACAGACAACACACACACACACTGGTGGTAGAGCTGGACGAAAACGAGCGCTCCCACAGACCCACTTCCGTTATTGAATATGCTGGTGTTTTCTGTCCTGCGTGTGTTTTTGGATTTGCGTGTGCGTTTTCTGTCCTGTGTGTGTTTTGGGATTTGCGTGTGTTTTCTGTCCTGCGTGTGTTTTGGAATTTGCATGTGTTTTCTGTACTGCGTGTGTTTTGGGATTTGAATGTGCGTTTTCTGTCCTGCGTGTGTTTTGGGATTCACATGTTTTTTCTGTCCTGCGTGTGTTTTTGGATTTGCGTGTGTTTTCTGTCCTGCGTGTGTTTTGGAATTTGCATGTGCGTTTTCTGTCCTGTGTGTGTTTTGGGATTTGCGTGTGTTTTCTGTCCTGTGTGTGTTTTGGGATTTGCGTGTGTTTTTTGTCCTACGTGTGTTTTGGAATTTGCATGTGTTTTCTGTGCTGCGTGTGTTTTGGGATTTGCATGTGCGTTTTCTGTCCTGCGTGTGTTTTGGGATTTGCGTGTGTTTTCTGTCCTGCATGTGTTTTGGGATTTGCGTGTGTTTTCTGTCCTGCCTACGTTTTTTGGTCCTCACAAATATACCAATACAAGAACATACACACACAGCTTGGACTTGCTTTTTGTCCCTTTAAGGAAGACAAATCCCCATAATATGATTGTATAAAGAGATGTAGGTCCCCACAACATCAGAAATACCTGACAGAAAAAATATCCTGAAATAAGCTTTGAGAATATGATGTTGCAGATACTAAAGAAATTGGATTTATTCTTTTTCCATTCACTTTATTCTTTCTTTTTATTTATTGTAAAATTTGAAAAAGTTTGGAATAAACCAAAAAGAGAGAGATATCTAAAGCCGGGAGTTGCCTCATTACTTCCTGCTGCTGACTATCTTGTCTGAAGCACAACACTGGTTACATAATTCATACTTTAGAGGTTGTTGTAACCATGACGACTGCAATGTGTGCTCCCACTTAAGGTTGTAGTTACTACCATCATGTATTTTGAACAGGGTTGCAGTAGCCATGGCAACTTCAAAAGTGGGCAGAAAAGAAACTGAGGAAGCTCTGCAGAGAGGGTCATCTGCTGGAAATAGCAGAAAGCCCGGAGGGCAAAGGGACCAAACATTTAGAAAGTCTTTGAAACACACTCTTTGACTTCCATCATGCCAACAATTCTCCAATCTACCAAGAAAATAATGCTAGAAATTACAAAACACCACCTCGTGTTGAAAACGGCTGTGTTGAAAATGCAATAAATAAACTAGAGTGCAAAACCCAAGGCCGCTCAGCTCCCCACAGTGTCAAGGCACTTCCCCCCAACTTGCAAGGTTAACAGTCTGCAGAAAATTTAATCAAAATCAGTCCTTGATTTTTTGATTTACGCTGCTCACAAACAGACAGAGAAAAGCAGGCAACACTTAAGCTGTTTGGCAGATACTACAATAAGTAGAAAGTAAATAAGTAAATAAATCAATTAATAATAACTTAATAACTTCCAGCAACCAGTAAAACAAACTCCGACAATGGGAATGGTGCTAAATCTTTGTTGAGCAGGTTCACCCGTGGTTTAAAAATCCCAGGTTTACCCATTAATTTTAGTGTGAAAGAGGCTTTTGTTACCTTATGTTTTCACTCTTTATTAAACAGCCTTAAAGAACATGAGTTACAAGTAAATCTATAAAACACAACAAATGAGCACACATTCACACACAGACAAGCACTTCTCCTCGAGGTGAAGCGAAATGTCCCTAGAGGATGATCACCCCAATCTGACCTTTGACCTTGTGGCCTCAATCTGGGACTGAAAAGCCATTATTTGTGTTGGCCAAAGCAGGTTATCAGATCGCAGGGGGAAAATGCACAGACATGTTATCACCTATAGCGTTACATGTTACAGTACATTGTCTGTTGGAAAATAGAAATATGTGGAGCCCCAGACATGACATGAAAAAAAAAAAAAAAGGATTTGTGGCCATGAAATACTAATTAATTTCTACGAAATACTGTTACGGTATAAAATAACGGTAAAAACGTGGGCACGAAATACAAACTTGTGGCTACGAAATACTAATTTGTTCCCACGTAATGGGTAAAACGTGGGCACAGAATACTAATTTGTGGCTACAAAATACTAATTTGTTTCCACGTAATGGGTAAAACGTGGGCACAGAATACTAAATTGTGGCTACAAAATACTAATTTGTTCCCACGTAATGGGTAAAACGTGGGCACAGAATACTAATTTGTGGCTACAAAATGCTAATTTGTTCTCACGTAATGGGTAAAACGTGGGCACAGAATACTAATTTGTGGCTGCGAAATACTAATTTGTTCCCACGTAATGGGTAAAATGGGCACAGAATACTAATTTGTGGCTATGAAATACTAATTTGTTCCCACGTAATGGGTAAAACGTGGGCACGAAATACTAATTTTGTGGCTACGAAATACTAATTTGTTCCAACGTAATGGGTAAAATGTGGATACGAAATACTAATTTCTTGGCACAAAATAGATCCATATGTCCATGTCCATCCACCCATCTTCTACAACTTTATCCTCTACATGAGGGTCAAAGTACTTCATAGATTATTTCATTTCTACACAGCCCTAGGCATGACATGAGGGAATATAATAATATGAATTAATGAAATAATTAATAATTAAATAGAAATATCAATTAGTGCGCATTAAATACTATTTCGTGGCCACAAAATATTAATTTGTGTGCATGAAATACTAATGAGTGGCTACAAATTTGTATTTAGTGTGCATGTTTTACCTTTTAAAATTAAATTGTGGCCACGAAAAAGTTTTTTCCCCCCCCATGTCATGTTTTATTTTATGTTTTTCTATTATACTCGCATTGCTGGTATCATTTTTATTAATTGTTTCTGTGTCATCAGGGTTCTTGGTAGGGGATTCTGTTGGGATTTTACTTGCTTTTTCCAAAGTAAATGACCAGGAATGGAAGAATGGGTGTGTTTTTGACACGGATCTACAACTAATAAACATTGCTGAATCAAAAAACTTTTTCAAAAGAGAAAATTGAATTAGTCAACTAAAAAATTATTTATAATTAAATATAAAAATATCTCACTTTCTACACTGGGTGAGTTTGCCTAAAGAAAACATCCTGACTGAAGAGTTTGCAGAATGTCAGATCTCAGGTCAACACTGAGCTGAGATTTTATGATTAACAGAAGCTTTCATATTTATATTTTCATAATAATTTCTTTGTTTAAGTGTGGCTTAGACAGCTACTAAGCCTTTATTGTTTGTCTTCATAAAGGTCTCTGGAATCAAAGTCGTGTTATTTGACATTATGTGTGGTATAAAACTGCGACACTTCTTAGAGAAGAGAAGTTCAAAGGGTTTGTTTGAAAAATGGAATCAAGGTTAATATTTTACTCTCTTATCATTTTCACTTATCTTTCTCAAGAAGTCAAAACAATTATTTTGACTTCCATTTATGAGATAAGTAATGAAATGATAAAGATTCATCACATTTTTACATCTAGCCTCATGTGGGAAAATAGTATGAACTATGATTAAATTCTTTATCATTTATGTGGATTAATAAAGCTAGAAATGGAAACACGACTAGGTGTATATAAACTTTTAATATCTAACATCCACGGCCAGTTTTAAAAGGTGATACTGGGACGTAACACAAGGCCGATGGTTGTGTCGTGTAAACACATGATATATAGTATTATTTCCACAGGGAAATCACATTCCTTTAGAAATGAAGCAGATTTATCAGCGTCTGACAGAGCTGACAGTCATCGACACAAACAGAGGAGCCTTTCCATGACATCACCCTGTCACAGTGCCAGTCAACACCCCCGGGAAAAGGCTGAATCAGGAGACGGTGGAGTTCAAAAAGGAAAAAAAGTAAGCGAGAGACAACGGTGGGGAAAGCGGGGCACAGTCAGAAAATCGTGCAATTAAATAAAGCACGGCAGAAATTGCAACAGATGACAGAGGGAGGGAGATAATGAAGGAGGACATCTTACAGAGACCACAGAGGAAAGTGATGAAGGGGTCGGGAGAGGAGTGGGAAGCAGAGGGTGTGGGAGGAAAAGTGGATGGACAGGTGAGAACATGAGGAATGAGGGCTACCATCAGGGCCTGAGAAGGAAGTGTTTCCATAAACATAGTATATCTGAGTATTGCTGATCATACACTCGCCCCCAAGGAGACCATGAAACACAATATAGGTCCCATGTCCCATGATGGATGAGGCTCAGGCTCCAGTGTCAGCCCACTCAGCGCTCCTCACCAACAGGGACAAATCACTCAGCCACCACCCCTTTCAACGCGCAGCCTAATACAACTAATGGAGCCGTCCACACGACTCGACTGGCTCCGTGTTCTTTGAATAGACTTCCTCTGCCTCGTTCTTGAGGTTTATAAATCAAGCCCTGTGCATCAAAGGGGCCGTAGGTAAGAAATGTACGACATTAAATCATAAAATGACCATGTGTCATCAGATAACAAAACAAAAACAGACTGAAATACCAGCATGACTGACAACAATAGTCCGTAACAGTGTGTTCACAAATTAAATTTCAATTTGCAGGCCATTAACGCTCTTGTTTTGGTTTGGCGTTTTGTTCTGTTGCGACGCCCACCCAATAATGCAGCTCATCGCACGTCGACAGCCGAGCTGCCGACAGAGCAAGCAGAGCAGCAGTGGCTCTGAAATGCAGAACGATATGAAACCTAAAGAGCCTCACGACCCATCTCAAAAATGTCTCGACCACAGTAGAAAAACAAGGGTTAGCTCACTCTCTCCCTCTCTTTCTTACATGTTGAATCACGGAATTTTTGCAGTCCATGATTGTTGCCTTGTCACCTTCTCTCATCATGTGATAATATTTCCACTATCACTACATGAAAATGATCCAAAAAGGCTCAATGCTTGTAAAAAATAGCTTTATCGGGGAGTAAACAGAGGTCGCATCCATTTCAAATTTGGAAATAAAAGTGGCTAAAATGTGTCTAATGACTTTTTATTTAACGAGAACAAGACTGTTTCTCATCTCCTGCTTTTCACTGTCACCATTCTCGTGACGTCCCCCTCGCTTTCCTTTCATGGGCCCTCTTACATCAGCTCCCTGCTCGTAGCCACAAGGAGCAAATGGTAAATGAGCTGCAGACTTAGATCTGACAGGTTTTTTCAGAAAGATGCCTCGTTTGTGCTGACCTACATTGCTTTTTCCCTCCAATCATCTTTCCTGCGAGACCACTGTTGGCCTCAGAGGCTGCCATGGGGACCAGTGGCCCAGCCTGGAGAGTCATTAGGAGACTTGACTCGCTGTGATTGCTGGCTCGAGCACACAGTTGAAAGAGTCGGATATGCCAGCTGATAACGGGTGGCGACAACTTCCTGCTTGATTAAAACTGTACAGTCTGGCATTGTGCGACTGAGCGATTGCAGTATGAAGTTATCGCAGCCAAGATTAGAAGTTTGATTCCCATTGAGGCCACACAGACCACGAATTTAGACAAGCGTTGTGTTTAGTTGTGCATGACAGCACAAATCGAACGCCATGTGTTCGACCTCGCGTACATAAATATATAATAACAACTCCTGTTCATAGACTGAGAAGAAATATCCATCCATCATCCGTGTTTGAGGGTCACGGTTAGAACAACAGTAGAGCCAATAACAGCTGAGTGAGAGACTCTGGACAATGGGATCGTTCTAAATACTGGGCCACATTTTCTTTCAATGGATTTTGACTCAATATTGTGTTTTATTTCCTTTACAGATAGTTACAGCTAAAATTTGTCATGCTGCCTTCTTGGCATTTCTAATCTCATTGAGGCATTACCTGGTTAAATGAAAGGATACATATTCACAATATGGTAGGCCATGACCGGGCCAAACAACCACAACCACATATGCAGGCAATTCAGAGTCTCTTATCGGCCATCTATGCAGCAGAAACTCTCATCCGCGCCTTCGTTACCACCCGTCTGAGACTACTGCAATGGAGTCCTGTTTGGGATTTCAGGCTCCAATACATTATGAACTCCACAGCAGGAGTTCACACCTGTTCCAGGCACATGGCCCCCACTCTCATCCACCTCCACTGGCTCCCGGTCATGTCACGCATCACAGACAAAATCCTTCTCCTCACCTAAAAATCAGTCAACGCCCAGGCTCGTCAGTACCTGTCAGACCTCCGGTCCTCAGCCATGAGTCTACTCAAAATCCCTCACATCCATCTCTGCTATCAGCACTCTCTCCCATCTGATCTGCACGCAGGCCCCCAACTCTAGACAGCTTCAAAAAAACTCCTCGAAACCCATCTTTTAGATCCAGCCTACAGCTGATAACCACAGTTCAAACGTACACTCTTCTTGTACTGTAAAGCATCCTTGGGTTTTTTGAAGGGCGCTATATAAATGGAAATGATTATTATTAAAGGGTAAATGGTTTGCATTTATACAGCGCTTTTCTAGTCTTGATGACCACTCAAAGCTGCTTTTTGCCATTCACTCATTCACTCACACGTTCATACAGCTCCTCCATGTGCAGTGCATTTTTTATCACTAATTTTTCATAACCATTGTCATGCGACCGTGCATGTAGACTAGCATGGAATTAGATTTGTGTCAATATTTTCAATAGACTTTTCAAAGATTGCAAATAAAATATGGATTTAATCATTCAAAAATATTGGATTTTATTTTATTTATTTTATCTAACGTTTGTAATCTGACAAACGTTAGATATTTATAATTAAGACAAACAGCGACACCAAGCCCGTGACTACTTCTGGTCCATTGAGCTGTCCCTCCAAAACTCAGTAGCCAATCAGAAGGCAGCATCCTAAGGCCCGCCCATGGTCAGAATCACAAACAGTTTGGAGCGCAAACGCAAAGAGTCGCAGCAAACTTCCGATCATTGCAAACAAAAAGTGGATTTTCAAACAAATAAAATACAATATTTTTGAATGATTAACTCAATATTTTATTTGCAATTTGTCTTTTTACATTTTTGTTCGCAAAAAAAGTGTTGTTTGAAAATATTGACACAAATCTAATTCCATGGACTAGCTGAGCCGGGACTTGAACCAACAACCAAAGAAATCTAAAAATTATACTTTATTAATCCCCTTAGGGAAATTATTTCTCTGCATTTGACCCATCCTAGAACTGAGTAGGGACTTGGACCGGCGACCCTCCAGTTACAAGCCATGTTCCCTTTCCACTTGGCCACAGGCTGACCAAAGACTCGCTCTACTACTGAGCTACCGTGGCCCAAAATCCCAATCTGCATATGGACTGTAAGAGGAAGCTGGAGATCAGGTTCAGACAATTCATTAAACCCAGTGTTTGAATCCCTGATTTTGACCATAACTACAAACCTCTTGCTGTGAGTCAACACTTCTATCCACTGTTAAAACCCCGAATAGAAAAAAACATACTGTATAGGATGAGGCAATATTCTTCCATTTCTGACAGCTCGGGGGCAGCAAAACAAGCTGCAAACACAACACTGGCAGACGTGGGGATTCATTTGTTACAAGCAATGACAGATTCCATTCACCAGGAGGAGAATTCACCAAGGAAGTTGTGTTTTTAGTTACGTCTGTCTGTCTAAACTTCAGCGGCAAAGAACCGATTTGGCTGGGGATGCAGGATTATGGTCGTCGTCTAGATTCACATTTGGGATTATTGTTTTTTTTTTTTTTGCAACAGTGAGAGTAAATAAAACAGTAAAGCTGTGGCATGTAAATGGAACACAACAAGTGTAAATGGAGCTAGTGATGCCAGTAATTTAATTTTATGAAAAATTATAGATTAACGCAGTGTTTTGAAAAGCATCTAAATCAACTGCACATAAGGGGAAAAAAGGACCCCACTCGTAAGGATAGGGAGTAGGAACATGGACAGAAGGTCTGTGAGCAGGTGTTTATGGCTCACTTCACAGTCTGACTGATTTTACCCTCACTTAATGCTCATTTCGAGGTTGTGAGTGGTCAAAGGAACCGAAGAGGAACCAGAACATCCTGATACTGAAATAAACAAAAACAGGATGATCAACAGACCAAAATGTGCAAACTGATATATATTCACAGTGATCCACACTCGCGGCAAACATCCCATCAATGAGAGTCTGTTTGTGCACTTTGATATTTCAGAAACTGTTCTTTATGATAAAGCTTTCCCAAACACACGCTCGTGTTTGTTTTCCCGTTGCGTCGAGTCTCCGAGCTCATTGAGATGCAGCTCTGCCGCACAACAACAGCTTTCCCAGATAATAAAAAGACAAAACGGCTTCGGAGCTTTATCACAGTGATCTGCAGGTGGGTGATTATGTCCAGCCGTCCACAGGGCATCGGCCAGACGACCACACTGGCCCAGGCTTACATAAAAAGCATTGTCTCGCATTAAGCGCTTAACGGATCTTTCACTTAACGCCGAGTGAAAAACGTGTCCTCCGACGATAATATAATCAAGGATGACCACAACACTGGTGTTTGAATAGATCTCAATAACACACAGCTTGTAGTTACAATTTATCACCAAATCACAGATTAAGATTAGATCTCTGACATGACACAATCACAAATTCTGGTTTGATTTCACTGGAGGTTCCCTTTTCTTAGAGCATGTAAAAAAAGAAGCAGGTATTGAATAAAACTGTTTCACATAAGTGACAAGTGGTAAAAATAGATTGTGACAAAGCTGCAGAGCTCTGCTAAGCGTCTATATTAGATGCACCTGTTCGACAAGCTGCTGAAGTTCAAACCCAAGCATCACAACGCAGAAGAAATGTCTCGACATAGAACAAATCACTTCCTGTGTGCAGTACGGGAATGTTGCCAGGTGATCTTAACACTTGAGAAACACAGAGTTGGACTCAATCGGCACTGTGTGAACTCACTTGACGACGATTTGAATGTAATATTTAAAAAAAAAAGGTACGCGCTGAGAGTTTTAAGTGACCTTAAATGTTGACATTATGGTCTGAATATCTCAGAAACTACTGATCAACCTGGATTTTTTCCCCAAACCAACTCTCAAATGGCAGAAAGACAATTAACTCAAATGACTACAGGTTAGAACAAAAGCATACATACATCAGCTCAATGCTGACACTTTATTAAATGGCATTTGTACCTAATAAAATGGCCTGTCAGAGTACTTTTACGGGATTAGATTAGGGTCAATATTTCCAAACAACACTTTTTAAGAAGCAAAACATATCGGAAGCTGCAAGCTCAACGGACCAGAAGTCTTCAGTCGTCAAACTCAGTAGCCAATCAGCAGACAGCTTCCTAAGGCCCGCCCACAAACAAAAAATGTATTGTATTTTCAAACAATAAAATCAAATATTTCGGAATGATTCAATCAATCTTTTTTGCTTCTTAAAACGTGTCGTTTGAGTCGTGAAAAGTGTTGTTTGAAAAATAGTGAACCAAATCTAATTCCATATACTTTCATATTCAGCACGAGGACACAAATCAACCGCTCTATTGCTGTGAGATGATTGTGATGCACAATGAAAGTTGACATTGAGTCAATCCTAAGTGAATATGATGAACACTGTCAGAGCTCTGAAGACACCAGTGCTAAAAAGACTCTTTTCACCTCATTTACAGATACAGAGTGGAGTAATTAGCAAAGAAATATTTGCACTCGGAGCTTCTGGGCAAAACACAACAAAAAAGAAAAGTCTAAATTGGACTTCTGTCCAAACGCGGCATGAAATAAATGCTAACACTGCTAAAAAACATGTTTGGAGCTTGTTCCACTGCCCCGAAGTGGCCAATCACAGTTAAATTAGCGCTTAAATTAAAGATACTATGTGAATATGTATGGTTTGTTTATTTACTGTCCATATTTAGAGGAATTGACTGGGCAAATATAGATCTGACCCACATAAAGCGCACACACACACACACACACAGCCTTTGGTTTTATCCTATTATTTCCATTTTTTTTTTGTTAATCAGATCTTCGTCTTTGTGAATATTTGTGCTCCGAGCTGAATTTGATGTCATTAATAAAACAAGAGAATCTGAAATCTCCACGGAGGGTTCTATTTTTATCTCGCAGCATATTTCTCTAGAAAGCTGAGAGCAAAGGTTCCCCCACTCTCTGTGTGTGTGTGTGTGTGTGTTTTACTGTGTGACAGTGTCTTGTCTTGTCACATACTGTATATTGTTGCCGGGATCATCCTCTTCTATTGTTCTTAGTCTGCCCGGGCTGCTTGAAAACAGCCAGGAGCGGCGGCAGCAGACAGACAGACAGACACAATGAGCTTACTGGGTAACAACACAGACGGAGAGAGGAGAGTGATGGACAGAGATGATGATGGAGAGCTGTTATTAGGTGAGGAAGGACACTAGACTTAGCCCACGCGACCCCTCCGGATAAAACCGGTCGACCGACCTTTGAACATGTTTAGATTCGATTTCGAACGCATAAATATGATCGGAATTGTTCCACTTATCCACAAAAAAGATACATTTCCCACGTTCCTTTTTCTCCAAGAGAGCTCTTTTCCCCATCAAGCACAAACTCACAGATGACCTAGTTAGAGAAGCACACTCGGATGCGTTCGCAGAGAGGTTTGGACGAAAGATGTTTGAATAAATGCAAAAAGCGGCAACAATGCGGGGAGGGATTACGCCGGGATTTATAGATCAAGATTTGTGGGTTACAAACTTTATCCTCCCTCAGACAGTTTGAGGACGTTTGTTTGCCGTCGTCAGAAAGCTGCCGTGAGAGCAACTGGCGTAGATGAGAGGTTGGCATATTTTTAGACGAGTGTTTCATGTGAGGAAGCTCACTTCTGAATAATGGGGGGGCCCATTCCCCCCCGCGTTCCCTACGACTCAAAGATCAAAGATGCAGAGAAGAACTCTGGACAATTAAGCTGACTTACACAAGGTATGGGCGGAGAAGACGACGGGAGCGCAACACAATGACAGAAAAGGAACCGAAATATGAAGCAGGGGGGAAAAAAATTAGAGGAAAACACAATGCTGCATAAAAAATAAGTCTTTAGTTCAACACGTAGAAGTGTCGTGAGAGAATATCAGGGATTTGCTCTGGCCTCTGTGTTGTTTTTAAAGATGTGTGGGGGAGTTAACGTAATTAAATAAATTATTTGTCTGTTGTTTTTAATGAGATGGAACATTTTCACGTCGTGGGCAGAAAATATGTAGGTGATCGTGGGGATGCATTTTGTGTCTTGACATCAGTATTCTAAGGCCCTTTTTCAACGGAATAAATAAAACACATCTGACTCAAAGCACATTTACATGTGGTTTGGAATGCGATTGGAACGAGATTTGTACAGATGCTCATAATCGATCCCTAATTGTCATTTTGCATCACTCTGAACGCGACACACAACCGGCGATGGGAATACGAGACCGTTAAATGCACATAAGTGTGACTACAGCACAGAACATATAGTGTATCAGCACTGTCTCGAGAGCTAAATGATGCATCTTCATTTTTCCTGCATCTGTTACACGCAGATAGGTTTGAAAAGTTCTGATTGGAAAATAAAAATGTTCCTGCAGTATGAACACATCCCAAAAACCCTTACATCTAAACTCTTGCTATAAAGCTAAATATCCGATTACAATTACACGTGAGTGTTGCCTTCTTATGTGTGAAAGAGGACAGTCATCATCATCATCATCTACCGCTTTATCCTCCAATCTCAGCTACATTGGGCGATAGGCGGGGTACACACCACACACAGATAGAGACAAACAGCCATTCACTCTCACACTCACACCTATGGTCAATTTAGGGTGTCCAATTTACCTAACCCCCACATTGCATGTTTTTGGACTGTGGGAGGAAGCCGGAGAACCCGGAGAAAACCCACGCACACACGTGGAGAACATGCAACTCCATGCAGAAAGGCCCTTGCTCAAACCTGGGTCTTCTCGCTGCAAGGCGAGAGGGCCAACCACTACACCACTATGTGACCCCCTGAAAGAGGACAGTTTTCTCCTTAAAATGACTGATACGAAGCAAACAGTGGATAAATCGCCAACACATTACTCGACACAGATATCATAGGAGGGAAAATGTGTTGTTTAATCTGTGTTGTGTTTCATCACATCCGCTGATTAAGATGCATTTTTAACAGCTGGGTTACGGCACGATGAAAGTATGATGACGTTCTTCTGTTATGAAGCCGCGAGTTTTAGGATTTTTAGCCAGTGCCGGTTTCCTCAAAACCCGATATAATCCCATTCAGAGGAGAGGAGGAGGCGGCGGCTCTAATTCAGAGCTCGTCCACTGAATTAACTGTCAATCACGTAGAGCCCATGATCAAATAAATGCCATGTTTTGTAATCTATTTGTTCCTAAATGATCTATAAATAGAGTGGTAAGTAACAGATAAACAGTCCTTTCCCTTTGAGTCTGACTAACTCATAACTCATCCTCTTCTCTCTTCTTTCTTTTGTTACCTCTTTTCAGGTGTGGTTTCATTCTCTTTGCTCGCTGGGGCCTCCTGCAGATCTGGGAGGTTGGCAAAGTCATCCTGTTCGGCCAGCCCGATAGCTAGAGACAAAACAACCATCTTCCCCTCACTGGACACATGGACAAACAAAACAACACACAGAGACCACACAGGTATGTAGACAAGTGGAGGTAGAAGAGCACACACACACACACACACACACACAGACAACAACACAGCACACATTCAGTTCATGAACAAAGACAGAGGGAGAGAGGTAGTAGACTGTTGTGAGGACACTATTTAATTTGAACAAATATTCAGTCCAAACTTGACATTGCAGTGTTATCTCAACCAACACCACTGTGCTATGGGGTGAATTAAAAATACACGCTGTTACTGCATACATTACTTGCTATTTTGTTTGCCAGTTTTTTTCAGTTCTGTTCCAAACATGGACTAACTTGGTGATTTATGTGCAGCATAAACTATAAACCATAGAGTTTTACTGTCTGTTCCAATTGTTCAAGTTATGGCATCAAAATGACCTGATGTGCAATGTTTAAAGGTCCAGTGTTTGACTTTTTTGGAGGGTTTATTGGAAGAATTGCTTTAAAATAGAATTTGTAAAATGACTTTAGGCAAGGGCCTTGCCAGAATAATAGCGTGTCTACTCGCCACGACACGGCACAGTACGGTTAAGTTGCGTTTCCACTAGCGTAGTACTTTTTTGGTGATACTATGCGTGACATCACAGGACGCTGAAAAAATCAAGCTGAACAAAGCCAAATTGTAGATCAGTTAAAACTACTTAACAATCCTAAAAACGTGGGCTAATCACCAAAAATGACCAGGGAACTGTCTAAAATCTCAATATTTAACAGAGGAGTCTGATCGTGATGGAGACTGGCGGCGGCATCACACATCCTGCCGCTGTATTTCAGGGTCAGACGGGGTCTGTGCTCTGGTCCTGGGAGGAAGTACTGAACAAATACTTTATTTAACTGATTCTAATGATTCAGTTACACTGAAAACATCTGCTTTACAAGTCACTAGTCGCTTGTTTGAGTCATGGCTGTGTAGGCACTATTTTGTAGTGGAAAACCAAATTAAACCGTGCCGTGCCGAGGTGGAAACGGGGCTTTACTAAGCAAACAAACAACAACAACCTACATTCTGCAGTCTCACCATTAGATGTCATTAATACTTACACACTGGACTTGTAACATCGAATTTCATTATGTGTAGCATGTGTAGTTTCAACAGTGTTACATTATATTATGTCCCCGCTGGGGCCCTTTAACACTGACTTGATGTATTAATCTTATCTGAAGTACCTATGGACTTGGTGTCTATTTAAAAAAGTCTTTACTACAGTGGATACAATGTGATATTCATCATCACTGAGCCTATAATACATGAGCATTTATTAAAAACATCCATACAATGTTTTTGCTTACACTTCTGTGTTCAAATATATGAGATTCAATAATGCAACATTGAACAGTGTGAGCAAGAATCCATCCTCAGGAAGGTTTTTAATCCACTCCAGATATAGTGGTTATTAGATATTTTGAATACAATGAATATCACAGGGAGAAAAGAAGAGAAACACTGTTGCCATGGCTTTATCATCATCTGAATATCAGTTTCACAGAAAAATACAGCGAAAGAAAGCCGACGTCTATAAGAAGAGTTTGGATTATTGGAGAGATAAAAGTAACACTAAGTGAAATGACATGCAGAGAAAAAAGAAAAGAAATGACCATTAAAAAAAGTGGCTTTACCAAAAAACATCTCATTGATTTACAGCGGTTATTCTCCCTCCCTAACATGCCGGGAGTCATTTAAATGACTTCCCACTAAAGAATGATGCGCCGTAAATTTGAGAAGCCAAGCAGTGACCTTAACAAATAAACATTTGGCCACGACTAACCTTGTAATTCACAGTTACAATAAAACAAGCCACATGCAGGCACAAAACTCTTCTTTCCTTTTCTGCGCCGATCCAAGGACATCCTTTATGTACGTTCTTTATTTAGCATTTTATGACACAAAGAGATCAAGGTCAATTCTCTAGTTTTTATAACGCCTTGGTTTGAATGCCACTTTGATGAGGCAAAGACTGAAAGAAGCTGGCTTCTAATGGAATAACAGGGAAGGTTAATAACTGACAACATGAAACCGTAATCAAGTATCTTTCAAAATGAGAAAAATGAAATCTTGTGATGATGATGATTACAAATGAATGATTGTGGACATTAGAAGTCGACTGATTCAAGGTTTCAGCTCCGAAAAGACATTTCGCAACATATTGGCATCAGGGATGTGCCGCCTCCACCCGTCATGTGGCTCTTAGCACACCATGCACAAATCATAGGTCACTGGCTATAACTGTTCAATGAAGGGCCACAAAATGATTTTTCACCCGATGATTAATGACAAAAACAGCTGTGTAAGGACTTCAGGAAACAATTCATGATTATATATAGAAAATATCAAGAACATGTGAGCTATAGAGGTGCATTGTTTATTTCTACAAACACACATGCAGTGCACGAACTACCTACAGCTAATGCATTCAAGGAACATTGCAAATTTCATCATTTCTGCAGTCGAATGTATATATTCTTGGATTATCATGACATTGACTGTCATTTTTCTTTTTTTTCCACCCTTGGCTGATTGATCATCTGTTTTTATTCTATCTGCATTTTAAAATCCACTGTCAGTCGACCTCTGGTACATAGCTCCCCAAAGTATATGCTAATGTGAACTGGATAAAAAGGGTTAAAGACTCCAAATCTTTTTTAAGGTACAATATTTTTGGGTCTCCCTAGTCTTCCCGATCTTCCCCCTCATCTCACTCTTCTGATTCATCCTCCCAGCCTGCCTGCATTTCTCTGGAGTGCATTACCGCCTTAAGCAACATCAACAAGAAGAAGAACATATTAGTCCTCCCGAAACAGCCGCCCATTAGGGATTTGTATTACCAGCATGGCAATCATCAATAACATGAACAGATGTGCATACGACCGTAAAAGACATGCACACTGGAAGTGGAATGCTCTGAAAATCACAACATAATGCCAGCTCTATTTATCTGAGACGCTAGTGCCTCGCTTGCCACAGTGACACGCTGAACACAAGTGGAAGGTGATGCATTAGGTTGGTCATAGCCCACTGATAGCAAACGCATAATATTCCCACTGCCCAGTTTCCCCCCTCCAGGGTCAACAACTGGCACGTTTGGTCTGCAGAGATTCATGAGGACAGTTGACAATGGGGGGATGCAACCTCCCTACGTATACTGTATGTACCCAGCTTTATTTCGACTGATAATTCCAAAGGGTCACTGGCTTGGAGACACTGTTAAAGGGAAGACATGCAAAACAAACCAAAAAAAAAAAAAAGTGCAGAGGCGTACAGATGTGGGAGAGGAGGATGTGTGCGAGTGTCGACGCTCACGGTCGCGGAGGGGGCGTTTACGTGCAGCTGCTGCTTTGTAGAGCACATAATCTGTAATCTATCGTTCAAGTCAAGTGGAGGAGGAGGAGGAGGAGGAGGAGAGTGCTCTCCGTGCTTCGTCCCTCAAACAATCTGTCGTCCTGCTCGGTCATGAATGGATCTGGAAACAGCTCGAGTGACCTTGGTAACTATTTCTTTTGAAGCGAGGTTTTTTTACGACTTTAATTGTAAAAGCAACAGGACTAATGTTCTCGATTTTGTTGAGTAGTGTACTTAGATTTGCCAACACCCTGTAAATCCATAGAAATCTGTGTTTCCATTTAAGGTAATGACCGTTTCCTCTCTGCTAACACTTCCAACCTAAAACCCCCTTGAGTTGCTTTGATAGATTTTGATCAGCGGTGGTGAAGACAATTCCCATGATCCCACACTGCATCCAGATGTCATCAAACTATGTCTTTTGTTGTGGTTTTCACTGAGAGACTCTTTTCAGCAGAGAGTACAGAGCATACTTTTAATAAATTGACTATTTACTATGTTGTTGATGCTGTTTTTAATGCTTTTCAGTTTCTGGTTTAGTGAGATCTGTACATTTGTTGTCTGTTTTTTTAATGTTTCTGTTTTCTTTTGTGCAGCAGATGAAATGTCCTTTTGGATATCAATGAAATTGAAGTTGAAGTTAAGGTTGATAACACTGGAGCTGACATGACATAATCAAAAAATACCTTTGAACATATACTAGAATCCTTTCAACAAACTCAAACATTTAAAAAATACATTTAAAATCAAGGTGCAGCGAGGAACAATGAAGGAAGAACTAACGTTACACTATTTGGGGGCAAAAGTACAGCTAATATCTTTAACATAGAAAAATCATGAGGTCGTCAAAAACAACAACTGTATATTCACAGTTATTTACTGGCTAAGAGTTGCATTACTTTTATAGGAAGTGACTGTGTTTACTGTAAATGTATAGTTATGCCACATGTGACTGTAATTTAAAAAAATTCTTCATAGGGGTTTCCAGTAATGGCCACAACAAAGACACAAATATGGTTATATTGTTCATTGCAGAGTGTCCAATTTAACATTTTCAGCATGAACGGTAATTCAAGGATAGATAATGTTAAGCTAATCTTAATGTATCACTGAGCAGCACTAATATCTTAAACACATGAGATTTTTGCAGTTTCCTCACCGTCCCGTTCTCGGACAAAAATGTGATTATTTCAGTTACGGTAAAAACTTGGTAAAAAATGTCTAATGTCAGCTGCCTATGATTTATTAATGGAGAGCTATCAGTGCAGTGTCCAATAATAACGTCCATGGTGCACATTGCATCACTGATGATAAAAGCAGCAGTTTTATCATCTATTCATTCTTTTTTTCTGAAGGATCATTTTACAGAGAATAAAACTTAATGACACTCACAAGAATGACTTGACGTCCAGCCCTCTGTGGCGGATCTGCTCCATCATGTGATCCCAGCTGCCCGGATTCGACCTTGATCGGCCAGTCCCTGCTCCTCTGTACCGGGAGGCTCCAGCCGGACTCCCCCGGACCCCCCGCGGGCCCCCACGGTGACCTCCCGCGCCTGGGCCCGTGTGAAGCTGGCCCAGGCTCTGCGACGTAACCGGGGGGTCGTTGGGACCCGGAGGGGGCTGGTGAGTGAGGGGCTGTTGGAGACTCTGTTGCCGGACCAGGGGCCGAGGGCGAGCCACGGCCGAGGACGGGATGTGCTCAAGGGTGGAGGCAGATGACAGGGAAGCGTCCCCGAAACTGAGCAGACACATGGGGGCACCAAGGGAGGAGATGGTTACAACAAGGCAGACACATTGGTGTTACGCTGGACTCACACATACGCGGCGAGAGCGTCCACTGAACGCAAATGTCAACTTTCTAAGCAGCAGCGCAAGCTTTGGCCAATCAAATCATCATATGCAAATATTCCAACACAGGTGCTAGCCAAGGTTTGTTGGACAAAGTGCAGTGGACCGTGGGCACAGCTGACTTGATGCTGCTCTGCTCACCTCTGATAGCTAACAGCAAGTGTCAGGTCTGCCCACTGTCAAGTGTTTAAAGCGCCGCGTACGTGGGAGTCCACCAGTAGAGCTCACAAGAGGACACGGCACAAGGCGCGACGACTTTTAAAGGACTTAGTATTTAGTAAGACGTGATTATGTTGATATTAAGTCAAAAACAAAGTGCAAATGAGTGAAACGTCCGTTTGTAGAGAATGTTCAAAGGAAACAGAAGAAGATCAATAAGAAAAAGGGGAAGAAGAAAAAAGAACAGCGA
Source organism: Solea solea (assembly GCF_958295425.1). Classification (NCBI taxonomy): domain Eukaryota; kingdom Metazoa; phylum Chordata; class Actinopteri; order Pleuronectiformes; family Soleidae; genus Solea; species Solea solea. The sequence continues at coordinate 3,068,470 of NC_081138.1, forward strand.
TGATTATTATTCATCCGTACGTGTAGAATTTTTCAGACTTGTGTACGGATGGGCAGACATGCAGCAGTGTGTAAACACTCATTTATTCTCCTCCCAACTGGTGTAGCCTACAAATAAAGCGTCTGCTGTGGATTAAAGTTCAGAGTATAACTATCACTTAACCTGAGCCTGTATTTAAACACTTTCTGTCCCTCATTACCAGCCTCTACCTGTTTTTGCTTTGTTGTCTTTTGCTTCCACCCGTGTGTCTCCTGGGTCCCGTACACGCCTGCTTCTTTTCCCACTCTTCCCTTTTACCTTTGTGCCTCGGAGCTGAACTGCTCTCTATCTCCTCCGTCCATTCATCTTTTCCTCACCCTCAGCTCTCCCATCAATCTACCTCCACACCCCCTCGAATCACTGTTCTTTAAGTCTGCTCCCTAATTACCGGTCTGCTACTCTTACAATCATGTAATAGTGCTTCACCCCTTATCCTCCCCTCAATCACCGCTCTGCCTGATGACTGTAAGCTTGTGCTGAGCAGCTCTGTCGGGAGCTAATGCTGTGAGGGAGGATTTACAGCCTGGACCCGGGTCGCGGTGTGTTGGACGCGCTCTTCAGCGTTAACTCTGCTCTGACTCTGCTGGGGATCCGGGAGACAAACCCCCAGTGAACAGCACAGAAATGGAAGCAGGATCTAGTAAATACAGGAAAGAGCTCATTTACATCTCCGGTTTCTCTCATACATGCCCAACAAATTACAGGCCACTGGAGTCCCTGTCGAAGACAGGCCTTTAAGTGAATGTTTACTTGTGTATAATATTCGACTGTGAATTGCTATATTGCTGTTTTCTGTTGAGCAGATTAAAGTTTCCAGAGGTCAAAGTCTCCTTCACTTCCTGCATCAACATTCCGAAGCGATTGGGTCGGGCCTGGATTGAGGCTCCCAGTGGAAATTCAATATCAGCTTCTTTGATTAAAAGTCAAAGATAAAAAAACCCCTGTTCATAAAAATCCAAAGATGTTAAAGGTTGCGTAGCATTTACAGTCACACCTCATTTTACAAGCGACTAATACCTCAAAAACTATACGTCCGTACTCATTTCCGTCATGTTCTGCTGCTGAAACAGTCTACGGGTGGTACAAAGACCAGGGAATTGGGCCCTAAACTCACAAACAGGAGCACAACTGAAGTCACCTTGTGTGTCCCCCAAGAAGTTTCACAAAATTCCACATCTACACTGTTCCAAATGAAAATTCTTCAAAGTTTACATGAAATCTGAGATTAAAGTCAAAATTCTGAATCAAAAGACTGACTTCTGACTACAATCTCAGAATTCTGACTTCAATCTCAGAATTCTGATATTTTATTTTATTTTAGAATTCAGATTTTTTCCTTTAATCTCAGAATTCTGAGATTAAATAAAAAGGTCTGAGAAAAAGTCAGAATTTCTTCTCAGACCTTTTTATTTAATCTCAGAATTCTGACTTCAATCTCAGAATTCTGATTTTAATCTCAGAATTCTGACTTTAATCTCAGAATTCTGACTTTAATCTCAGAATTCAGATTTTTTTATGATAGAATTCTGATTTTTTTCTTTAGTCTCAGAATTCTGACTTTTTCTCAGACCTTTTTATTTAATCTCAGAATTCTGACATTTTATTTTAGAATTCGGATTTTTTCCTTTAATCTCAGAATTCTGACTTTTTAAAATCTCAGAATTCTGACTTTTTAAAATCTCAGAATTCTGACTTTAACCTAAATTAATCTAATGTAATAGGGTTACATACAAAACCAACGCAAAGAGGAAGTAGATGTGAATTCTCCCTCAGATGTGCCTGGGCTATGTAAACCTTAAAAATGTTGTCCTTTAATGTCACTGAGTCACAGTGTCACAAAAGCCAGCGAGTGTTTGAGATTCTTCCAACAATGTCAATAAAAAAGTTATCAAATCTCCATTTACACATACAGACAGCTATATAAAATGTTACTGACTTAATGAAAAATTCAATACATTTGAAGCTCATGATTCATGGTGGAATTAGGCTGGACGTCTGGGAGCCGGTCTGTGTGCTAATAAATTGTCCAGTGTCATAAAATTGGCTGAACTAAATTTAAAAAAAAAAAAGGGTTCTCAATTGAATTGACCTGTGCTTTCTGATACTGTACATCTGTTCTGTGACTGTATCTATCGTGCGGCACCAGCTATTCACACTATACCCTGAACATGAGCTCGCTTCATACACCGTGTCAGATTACTCTCATATCGGGCTATTTTCACATTTTCTTCTTGCCTGAAAGTCAATTAAAATGACTGTAAACCTTGAATGATTGCATAATTAAGGGAAATTGAGGAGGGTAAAAAAAGAAGAAAAAAAAAGATCAAGTAGTCAGGAGTCACAGAGAAAAGGGGGATGGGAGAGAGAGGGAGGGAGGGGGAAGGAAAATGGCCTAAAATAGAAACCAATTCCAGAGGAGAAACGGATATTCAGCCAGATTTGAGTTAAAAAGGGCAAGAAAAGAAGTGACAGAAGTGAAGAATAACAGTCAAATTAGATTTAAGTCCAGATATTCTATACTGAAATCCTCACAGGTCATCTACTGCACCATCATAAAACTCATTATTCCATTATTTGAGGAAGCAGTTTTTAATATCAACAGTTCAATCAAGTGGCATGTAGTCCATTTGTTTTTTTAATACTAAAAATGATATTTTGTGTTCCGTTTCAACAAGGACGAAGTTCACGAATACAAAATTGGCAAATAAAGAATGAATGGCGGAGTGACATTAACTGTGAACCCTCAGAACGCAATTTTTAATTAATCATTCAGCTGAATCTTCTAACTGAGTTGCGGCAAAACACTAAAGACGATGGATACGTCGGCCTTTTTGGTCTGTGTTGTTTCTCACGATACTTTCCCTGCTTTGTTTTCAGCTTCTCCGTGATCGTTGCTATTTCTGTGAAACACATGATACTTTTAAAACCTCCAGTTATCTGATTAAATAACAACAATAAGACAAAGAGAGGTGTGACTCAGTGAAGGCTACTCAGTTTCCATCTAACTGGATTCACTTTAACATTATTTCTTCTACATCCACAGAAAATGTCATAGACATTCATTCTTTACTTTTTTCGAAGGTTCAGTCCAGGTAAAATTATACCGCATTCAACCATTTTGCAGGAAAGGTATGTTTGTTTTCTTATGAATCAATGTTCTGATAAAACTGCTCTCCTGCTGTTTATGCAACAGCTTGATCCCGGTTTAAAACGTGGATGAATAAACAAGCTGTTTCCGGAAAATCTTCCTTTATGAACAGCTGCTTCTTTTGAAATTCTTGAAACTGCTCGACTGCGGAAAATTGGCGCTTGTATAGGAATATTATGACTGTGTGAATTCACTGGGACTGTGCTGACGTAAAAATGATACGTCAGCACATGGTGGCCCGTAAGTCATGGGCCACCATTAGATTTCCAATGCACTGGTGAAATTACCACGTATCATTATTTCTCCATCTCTTTATTAGAATACATCCAGAAAATACAGGAAGTATATGCAGTATTAAAATATCAGAAATCTTCTTTAGTTTATTTTATTGTCACAGTGTAGTCGATACAATGAAATGCATTTGACACCTTCTCATCCCTCTAATCACAAAATTCAATAAATAGTTAATAAAGTACAAGTAAAAATTCAATAAATAATTGAAATGTAGTGGAAAAGCTCCAGTGCAGAATTTCTATCGCCCCCTGTGGACTTCTGAGCTGTCTCTCTCTCTCTCACTCACTTCGCCTTCAGTTGTGCAAGACATTCCATATTTGTTCCTACAATACTTTGGTGAGTTATCTGTGGTACATCTGACTTTTAACATAATGTTACTTGTCCAGACTGCATCCAGAAAACTTAGAGAAGACCACAACCACAAAATTGTGATTCAGCCATGGCAACTGCTCGCAGCTGTCTCGCTTCCCTATTCCCCAACTAAAATGTGTCACTCTGAGTGCAGCATTTAAAACAGCACAAAATTAGAAAGATTACAGAGCTGCACAGACATAAAGTCACAATTTTGCATGTGCAAGGCCCACAACAAACGTTTACATCGTACTGTAAATGCTATTTGTTGGCGAGAGAGTTCTTTATAATGGAGAGACTTTAAGGGTTACTCGTGCATCACAGGGACACCCTGCCAAACAGCTGGCAGCAGAAATAGCTTCATCTGTGTTTGACAGTACATGCGTACGGAAGAGGATTAGGGCCATAGAGGAAAAAAAATATTTGAGTTGTGACTTTAAACTCAGAATGCGGACTTTATTCTCAGAATTCGGACTTTATTCTCAGAATTCTGAATTTAAACTCAGAATGACTGACTTTAAACTCAGAATTACTGACTTTAATCTCAGAATTCTGACTTTAAACCTCAGAATGCTGACTTTAACCTCAGAATTACTGACTTTAAACTCAGAATTCTGACTTTAATCTCAGAATTCTGACTTTATTCTCAGAATTCGGACTTTATTCTCAGAATTCGGACTTTATTCTCAGAATTGACTTCTGACAAAAAATCGCCAATGGACATCTGCCACCCTGTGTTTCTCAGAATTCTGAATTTAAACTCAGAATTACTGACTTTAAACTCAGAATTACTGACTTTAATCTCAGAATTCTGACTTTAACCTCAGAATTACTGACTTTAACCTCAGAATTACTGACTTTAAACTCAGAATTACTGACTTTAATCTCAGAATTCTGACTTTAACCTCAGAATTACTGACTTTAACCTCAGAATTACTGACTTTAAACTCAGAATTCTGATTTTAAACTCAGAATTATTGACTTTATTCTCAGAATTCTAAATTGATTCTCAGAATTCGGACTTTATTCTCAGAATTCTGAATTTAAACTCAGAATTACTGACTTTAAACTCAGAATTACTGACTTTAAACTCAGAATTACTGACCTTAAACTCAGAATTCTGACTTTAACCTCAGAATTACTGACTTTAATCTCAGAATTCTGACTTTAAACTCAGAATTCTGATTTTAAACTCAGAATTATTGACTTTATTCTCAGAATTCTGACTTTATTCTCAGAATTCTGACTTTAATCTCAGAATTCTGATTTCTGACCAAAAATCGCCAATGGACATCTGCCACCCTGTGTTTCTCCCACCTGCATGTAAAGGGACTCTCACCAAATTGGTCCTAACAGGGTACCCATAGTTCTAATTTCTAGTTCTTAAAGTCAGAATTCTGAGATTAAAGTCAGAATTCTGAGAATAAAGTCAGGACTCAAATATTATTTTCCTCTGTGACCCTAATCATCTACCGTACCATTCATGATGCTTCTTCAAACTCGCACCCGTCTTTTGATATCCACACCATGCTGCTGTGTTGTGCCCACTGTTGCCCCGCCCCCTCCCCTCCATCACCATGCGTCACTCACTTGCCAAACCGCAGACCTCCGGCATGCATGTGGCTCTGGATGGTCTGCCAGCGCCCAGCCTTGCTGCCGCCCGTCACCATGCTGCGAATGCTGTCACTGCGACTGGGCCCCTCCCCAGTCGCAGAGCACGCGCCCCCGCTGTCGCTGGGCCCCAGAGAGGGTCCCGCACCGCCCTGCCCACCCTTATCCACTGCCCCGCTGGGAGGAACAGCGTGGCGTGGGTCAGAGACAAAAGAAACACGGACAGACAGAGAGAACGGACCAGGAAACAAGGAAACAAAGAAAAGAGAGAGAGAGGAAGAGAGGGGGGGACAGACGAGAGACAGACGCACAGACGTACATGGTCGGAGAGCAAAAGGATTGTTAGTAAAGTTTGTTAAACACAGTGGCAACTCCTGTTTAAAATGTCCGAGCTTCTCTTCAGCGAGACAGTCGGTAAATTAAGCAGTGAAGATGTCTGAGCTGATATTCATGTGTCGGGGAAATGAAGGCCAGCGTGGAATACTCACTGGAGGTAACTTCTCAGACGGAACCTCAGACTCCAGGGGCGGGAACTTTGACTAAATGAGGACATAATTGCACAACACGACAGTTGCATCGCAGGACAACGTCGTCAACGACAAACAAGACACAAGACGATGCACGTGCATACCTGGTTACGCTTTGGTTAAACGTATATTTATTCCCCTTATGCAAAGCACCGACTCAGACTCTTACTCTCTCGTTCATCTGCTGCCACATACGTCGGAAATGCCACAATTACCGGCCCATTAAATACCGTTCGAACGTAAATTATTCCGCCAATAACATAATGCGGCGCAATAACAACAGCGATCGCAGCCACTGATTTTACAGTCATTTGAATGTCACTGCACAGATAGATTGTAATTGATCTCCCTGTGGTTAAGAGCAGTCGAGTAAGATGTAATTAGGGAGGATAAGAGTGAAAAGATTCACTTAATACCTCACAGGTGTGTGTGTGTGTGTGTGTGAGATGCATCCAAGTGATGGAAGAGAGGTTGATATGAAACTGACATTTTCCCCCATCCATACACTTAATTGCAGCCCTGTAGACAATGGGTAGTGGCACTATTTTTGGAACAGGGCTCGGCGGACTCGGCTCGGGAGGTGAGTACTCACAGTAGGAGGAGGAGGGATGTGACAGAAAACACAGAGCGAGTGGACGGAGAAGGAAATTAAAAAAAAAAAAGGGGAAAACAATGAAACGCAAACAACCACATTGAAGAAAAAGTTTCATATTTCTCAAGATATTTTGGGAAATATGCTTATTGGCTTCTCGGGGGAGGTTAGATGAGAAGGCTGACACCAGTCTTACAGATGATTGCTTTTTAATAAGCTGCAAACAACATGTATTATATATATAGATATATATCTATCTATATATATATATATAAGATATATGCTGTATGTGTATAAATTCACACTTCTACAAGGTTAGTTAAGAGCTGGACATTGATAGAGTCTCATTTATTGTTACCTGGTAATTAATCATTTTCAAGTCGTAATTGCAAGATCACAAATGCTGTAATTTAGGAAATGCAATTATGCCGCACTTCTGACTTAGGATTTCCACTTTATTGTTCAATAAACGCCATCTTTTCCCCGCACAACACATTCTCCTCCAAATCATCCAGCCCGACGGGCAATTGGCGGCCTTGTGATAAAAATAAATTCCAGCTCATTCTCCACATGCAACAGCAGCAAACTGTTGCTTTTGGAGTAACACGGTAGTCGGACCTTGTGATGAGATAACGCTGATCAACACAAGCTGCCGGCTGCTTTGGTGTTTGATGAATGGCGCTGTATAAGACTGGCGTCACCCGTTCACAGATGAAAGACAAATCGTGGGAATCATCAACGACAACAGTCAAACCTCTGCAGAAGGTAAGTGTGTGTCTAAGATCCCGAGGAGCAGATGTGAACACTTGGAGTTGAGAGACTGTGTTGCAATAAGGGGCACAGAGGTTCAGGTGAAACAGTGAGATATGCTCTCTGAGGGTTTGTCTGTCTCCATGGTAACACCCCATGGGTTGCAGGTAAGAGGTAAAGAGGGTCTGATGAGGTGAGCAGGGCTGTAGGAAACTGTGCTTTTTAACTTTCCCATGACCTGGACACTGACACAATATAACGCAGATAAATCATAAAGTGGTTTTTTCCACTGTCGATGTTTTCACTTCGACTGAGGCATCGTTTTCAGTCGGTCGCATCTCTATCTGGTGCTGCGTGACCTGCAGCGCATACTAAACACCACCGTACTGTGGACATGCACGAGGATTAGAAGGGATGAGGGGGACACGTCTGCTGAAAGACACGTCGCCACGCCGCATCACAGAGAGAGCCTCTTGGACTGTTAAAGGCACAGTGTGTAAAATGAGTTGCATGTAGCAGGTGAACATCTCTCCCTTACTGGTCCAAAATGATGGTTCCTGCAGAGCCGGCCGTGCTCCTGATGTAAATATAAAAGGCTCATTCTGCAGAAATGAGGTAATTCAGGTCATTAATTATCTTTTCCTTCCATTTCCTACCACTTTATTCTCCACATGAGGGTCACGGGGGGTGCTGTGCCAATCTCAGTTGACATAAGGCGATGGGCGGGGTATAACCTACACCTACAGTCCATTTTAGAGTGTCCAATTTACTTAATCCCCATATTGCATGTTTTTGAAGCCAGAGAACCTAGAGAACATGCAAACTCCATGCAGAAAAGCCCTTGTTCCGACCGGGTCTTGAACCCAGGTCTTCTTGCTGCAAAGGCAAGAGTGCTAAAAAAATAATAATTCACCTAAATTTTACACACTGAACCTTTAAAAGTGACATTTTCACTGATTAGAGCAGTATAATATTTTGCGTCACATTTAATGCAGACCAATAGCTAATTGCACCAATTTGGCGTGCGCAAAATTATAATGTTTTTGTTTTTTATGTCAGTGCAGCTTTGTGGAGGGTTTTCAAGGTGCACTCAAGTCCGTGTTCACTACAGCCCTGCACAGACAGAGAGTTCCCTTACCAGCCAGGACTGAGACTCACTTGGGTGTGAGGCGAGGGTCTCCGTAGGGGGCATAGGGAGACATGTTCAAGAGGAACTCCTTGGGCGGGTAGGAGCTCCACCTCTGCTGCACATTGCTGCTGTCGTTGTTATTCCAGAAGTCTCTGTCTAGATCGCTGTGGCCAAAGAGTAAGAGAGAGAGGGAGAAGTGAGGCAGGAAAGAGCGGCAGATAATCCAAAGACGGTTACAAAGAAGTCAAAGAGAGACGAAAAAGTTAGAGAACTGTCTCAGCAATGAATGTAAAGGTCAGGGAGAGACTTAAATAGGAGCAATAAGGTCTATAAAGTTGTGTTGTGAAACTGTGGACACCTGAACTTACATAATAGATACTTTTGTTCATAGAACCTATATAAAAATGGACATGGAAAATTGAGACCCAGGACAGCTGGTTGCAAAAAGAACTCTATTTGAATAAGAGCTGCTATTTATTGATTGATTTAATAGAACATGATGTCTTCCGAGATTAAAGTCAGAATTCTGAGTTTAAAGTCAGTAATTCTGAGTTTAAAGTCAGAATTCCTAGTTTAAAGTCAGTAATTCTGAGTTTAAAGTCAGAATTCTGAGAATAAAGTCAGTAATTCTGAGATTAAAGTCAGTAATTCTGAGTTTAAAATCAGTAATTCTGAATTTAAAGTTTGTTGTTAGTTTCCGAAACATTGCACAGTTTTCTTTTTGCCTCTGTCAGAAACTTCTCTATTATCCAAACCTTGTCACCAGTGTAGATTTTATTGTGGCACGTCACTTAAATGAGTCCGGGTTATAGCGAGACCAAAAGTTCCGCCTGCTAAACTTTAGTCAGGACTTTTAAAATGTGGACACTGTATGATTGGCATCTAATATTGACCAATAGGAGCCTGGTTGTAGGTGATGTTTAACTTCCAGTTTAAATAAACTGACAGGGCTGTGCATAATTTAAGATATACGATAAAAGAAAGAATAGAAATATTAGTCACTCAAGATGAGCAGATAAAAACAGACCTTAATGGGTGTTTACAACCTAAAATGCTCTGCAATAGTGTTTCCAGACTCTTTTTTTTTTATGTATCTGAAAGAGTGAAGCTGGTTTAGCAATGTTTTTACAAGAGACTATAAAGAAGTAACTTTTGGAGTTTGCAGACAGAGAAATATGACCATGCAAAACCGTTCAGAGATGAAGCAAATGGCAGAAATGGCTGTTAAAAATGTGATTCTATCATCTCATCATAGATCATTACCATATGCCACCATCTTACACCCTTCCTGACACCTACTTGATGGCTTTATTTTCCCCTCGACCTCGCACGGATTCTGGAGAACTCGCAGCTTCCACCCAGGGCTTATTCCGCTTCCCCTGCAGACAGACAGAGACAGAGAATCATGGAAGGGGGGGGGGGTGGACGCGTCTTAAAACCGGGTCTTGATCATGGTTTACCACAACAGGTTTGCAGCTGAAGGCCTCATTAAAGAGGCTTTAGAAAAGCATCAGACTCGAACATGTAAAATATGATAAATGAGGAGAGAGCAACAAATTGGTTTGATGCCAGGGCTAGAGCCAGCTTTGAGACGTGACGAGGGACCACTTCACCACAATGAGATGCAAAAAACAACACAGATTCTGCACACAACTGTGATTTATTACAACATTTCTGGCCCCAGTTGCTGCACACACTTTAGCTCCTTCACACAAAAGAACTACACATGTAATATGTCTTCTCCTGAATAGCTAAAATTGTACTTAAAGGGGAAAAAACTGGTTCACACTCACTTTTTTTTTTAAACTGAAAACTGACGTTTGTGTTGCTTTGCAAAGCGTTTACTCTCTGCACCAAAGCCCATAGAGAAAATCAGTGATTTTACGTCGCAGCACACATGAGTTGTTTATCCACTGCTGCCTCCCTCACTAAATTCCAATGTGTTCTTTTGTGACTTGTGTGTTTGCAACCGCGCACTGAAATGTCATTAAGTGACACAAAGTTATCAAATGAGTGGGTAGTAGACCAGCAGCTCTTGTGTTCCTGCGACCTAAAAACATCGTGTTTTTCAATGGATTTTGGTGTGGAGAGCGAGCCGTTTACAAATTACAGTTTTCAGTCAGAGAAGTCTGTCTAATGGTGAGATATACAGTACATTCAAACAAGATATAAGTCAGTACCTCATAGATCCACACTTCCTGTAAACTGTAAAACTTAGTTGTTGGAAATACTTGAAGGAACAATACTGTTAGGGTTTAAAACACAACAAGGATGGGTAATAAAAGGAATTTATACACAAATTAAAAAACGCTTTCAAGGAGGATAAAAAAAAATCTAGACTCAAAAAAACTGGACTTATATTGGTGACGTGGTTCTTGGATGTCAGGACTGAGACGCAAGACAGACATAAATGAACATGAGGTATAGGGGAGCACAGGTGAAACCAATGAGGGGTGGGGTTTGGCAATCTCAATGGAGGGAAAAAAAATCACACAAAGGGAGGAAGTTGGGATCTGGAAACAGAGGGTACCAAAATAAAACAGGAAGTGCATGACACGACTGGACATGAGTGACTTTAACTAAACATAAAGAGACATATATTAACATATTTGACGAGACATAGCAAACACAGCTGCACCGTGTATATTCCAGTGTTGCAGTGTTATTATTGGGGGGAAAATCAACTGTATTTACAGCATTTGCTATTTTTTTTGCCCCTTAATAAAAACTGAAACAGGATCATTTGCAAATATTTGCATTAAGCAAACGAGCAAACTAATGGACAGTTGCTTTCAGCAGAGCAATCTACAGCAGTAACAGTGATTGACCCCTGAGTTTTATTGAACTCTTGAGGGTGATAGCGCTCTTACGTTGATGTTTTTCTTTACTCTTCTTCTCGCTATTGTGTTTTTATCATTATAACCTCAACACTAGAGCACATTAGCCATGCAATTAGGGCTAAATAAATAGCATTCCTCAACCTGCAGTGAGTAAAAATTACACTTAGTAGTCAGTGGCAACGGAAATCTCCTCAAATACCTGAAGAACCACGTTTGCATTTTAAAGCCTATGTCAAGCAACATGCCCTGGCATACACTTTCACTGTATTGTACAGAGCTAATTAATAAATAAATAAAAATTATAAGAGCTAATAAAGCAATATTAAACATCCTGCTCGAGTTTTCCTGACACGGCCAAAGCAAAGCAGACTGAACCCAGGCAAGATCTAATAACAGAGCAGACACAGAGTGAAATGAGGCAATGCAGTGATGCTATGAATCAAAAAAAAAAAATGTGCACATTTGTACATCCGTTGGAGCAAGACACGAAATTAAATTTATGAACTTGAAAATGATTCAAATATAGACACTTTAACAACAATATCGTCAAATGTGCACCTTCTATTCGGCAGGTTAAGCAGCTGCATCGGGTGGTGTAGTCAAATCTACAGCGTATGACTGTTTCACTTTGTATGATTTAACAATAACATAGCCGACATATTCAAACATGCAGGCGGTTGTGTTTTTATTTGAAAATGGCATTTTTTCAGAGACACGAAATCAGCGCCGAGATGAGCATTTCAGCAATCTGCATCCACACAAACACCTATGATGATTTTCCACATGTCGACACTGTCAGGGCTGTAATGAAGAAGATACTGTGGGTGTAAATAAAACGGAGAAGTGCAAGGGAAGGGAAGAGTGAGGTCAGGGATGTTCAGCTGCAACTTTATGGTCATTTTACACACTGTACCTTTAATGAAGGTTGAGCAGCATCACACCTGTCACATGCTGACCACAATGATCCAGTCATAAAATACAGGTGTGGACGCCTTTAAGATCCAATCACTCAGACCACATTTTGGAGGTCGTCTCACACCAGGCACACTGAAGCCCCGCCCACTCATCAGATCCACTCCAGTTACATAATGAACTGAGAGTAGTTTTAACACTTCTCGGTGTTTCTCATGCATTGATTTATTCGCGGTGCCCTGCCACATTATCAACATTGGCAGCCACGTATTGATTTGCTTTTCTGTTTCTACTTCAAATGAGTAAATAATAATGAATTATTTGTGCAGCGCATTGATTCGCTCTCGCTCAACCCCTCCCTACTCTGTTCACTCTATCCACCTCTTTCACTCGCTCACACACACAAATGTACATCTTTGGTCTTTGGAAACAGAAGTAATAGTACATGTTTATATGCATGCAGAGAAAGGAAGTCAGTACATGATCACTCAAGATGCATCTAATTCCAAAACTGACATAGATCAGGGGGGTCAAACATACAGTCCACCAGCCAAAACTGGCCCACCAGAGGGTCCAATCCGGCCCACAGGATGATTTTTTCTAATTTTAATTTTCATAAAATTCACAGTTTGTTACTGTTACTTAAGTACAAAATTCACGTATCTGTTCATTACTTTATTTATTTTCTAGCAACTTTTTTGTTACTCATTACTAACAAATAAAATCAGAAGAGGAGGAAGAAGAGTTGGTATTATGGTCTGTATTTATCCAGAGTCATGATGAGCTGCTTTACGCTACACTTTTCACCCATTCACACGCTTCAACGTGTTTTGCTCAAGGACACATATAGACTATAGGAGAGCCGGGAATTGAACCCATATCCTTCCAGTTGAAAGACAACTCGCCTTACCACTGAGCCACCATGGCTCAATCCCAACGCCTCACTCCCAACTTCCTACATTTGATATCAGAAAATGACCTTTGATACTTAGTTAAAGTAATTGTCATATACTTTAAAAGTCATTTACTGGTAACATACTTGTACTTTTATTCAAGTATCCCTTTAAGGTACTTTATACAAGACTGGTAAATGGTAATATTGCTGAAATTGCACTTATTTAACCTCAGTCATTTTGAGATTGGAGGTTTGTTCATCATTTGTTTTGTAAAAAAGATACTTCATTAAAGTTGTTATGCTATTATTTTACTGGTCCGGCCCACTTGAGATCAAACTGTGCCGTTTGTGGCCCCCGGATTAAAATGAGTTTGACACGCCTACTCCAGATCTTCCACCTACATATAGCTGTTATTTGGCCAGCATATCTCATGCTCGGTTAAATAAACCTTTAAAATGTTCTGTTTAATCTGTAGCTGGTGGTTTCTTGGGGTGTTGGGAAGAGGGAATCTCCTCTTTCATGTGCCAATCAATCCTGGTCATAACAGAAGGCAACGTGTGGTTCTTGAAGATGATGGACCGCTTATATGGTGCCCCACGTATTTAACCTGTTGTGGGGTTAACATGCTGCCATCGCAAATCAATACGATTTCATGAGTAAATGGTGTTGAGCTCTCTGTAGAGCGACGTCAGGACTGCATCGTAAGTGGCCATTAAGTGTGTTGTAAACCAGCTCCTTGGATACGATCGATCCACTTTCTTTCAAATCATCGTTCTTCTCTGGAAACGTGATTTGTTTCCAACATGTATGTGTGAATAATAGAACAATCCAAATTAGAAGTATGAATGGACCCTTTGCCATTCAAATTATGGCGTTGACAAGTGAAGCGAGCTCCTGTGGAACTGCATGTTCAGTCATGTCACCACATGCTTCCGAAGAACCACTTCTGAGTGTGTTTTTGTGATCGACACGTTCAGCAGACACTGGGTTCACACCTGTGCTTAGTGCTCTCCACTTGTGATTGGATCACTCGAGACAGATGTTACTACCAGCGTCTTAAAACAGCTTTTCAGTCACAGACAGGTGATATCTTTTCTTTTCTTTTTTTTATTATCCAACTGTTTTTATTTATTTCTAACACATCCACAACCTGCTCTATTATTTATCCTCTCATATCTCATGTGTCCAGCTCAGGACAATCATTTTCAGCAGAGAGCACAGCTCTGGGTCTGACCTGATGCTCGGCGTGTTAAGCCACTGCACTGTAAACACACACACACACACAGACACACAGAGGACAGGGGAAAAATATTAGAATCTGGGACTTAGAGAGGGATGTGTTTTCAGCGGTCATGAGGATGCTATCAAGTGCGGCTCATCTATCATTAAACAGAATGATGGAGAGGGTGGAGAAGGTACAACGTTGAGAGAGTGTGGGAGGATGTGAAACAGAGCGAAGGAGCAAGAGGATGAGGAGGAACAGGAGCATGTCACTGTGATGACAGAAAAAAGAGTTTAAAATTGAATGCAGAATAGTAACGATGGAAGTTACAGATACAACGTGCGGATGTCGCAGGTATGAGTAGAGCAGGAAGGGTTTCCCTGCTTTTCCTCTTGAGCTTCCTCCCAAATCCTGCTGTTATCATGTTTGTCACACACCTGAATGATTAACAGCATCTTCTCCTCCTCCTGCTTGTCTCTCTGTGGCTGTTTGCATCCCACTCCCCCTCCAGCCCCTCCCCCCATCTGTGTTACACTGCCATAGAAAGAATAAATTGATTGAGACCAGCTTCATCACTCCTGAAGAAAATGCTTTTTTTTTCTGTACCATGGTCAGAAATGCACCATTCATATTTTTGACGTATCACACGAGTAAGTGATTTATCTCTTATATTTTAATCACACAAAATGTTGACTTTACCGATGTTATCTCGTGTCGATGCTGACAAGGGCCTCAGTGGTGCACACACCGCCCCACAGAGGGCTGTCAACGTCATCGCATCGGGGCAGTGTGCCTCTCAGGCTCGGTTTAAGTGGCTACATGCAAAGAAATGTAAGATGAGAAGTCATAAAATTATCATGGTATCTCATCAGAGATTAAGGAAGCATGTTCAAATGCAATACAGCCAGTATATGCACATAACATGGTTTGGCTAAATCAGGCAGGCCAACGTCCTGCAGTTTTGGTTTTATAATATTTTTTATTTATTTATGGCTAAAGAGGGACTCGGACAGAAAATCGGTCTCAATCATGTGTCAAGGGTCCTGGGTTTGAAACCCATCTGTGACAGACAGATTCATGCATGTTATTTTTTCCACTCCTGCGTGGCTTAGATTTGGTCACATTTCCATTTAAAAATGCTAATTGTGACAATGAAAATGAAAATGATTATAAAACTGTTGCATTTGCAAGGGACTTTTACTGTTTTTAAAAAGGTCTGAAGGGACCATCTTCACATTATCAAACCTGGCCCTCTTTTTAAAAACGTTTGGACAGCCTGGAATTAAATGTTAATAAGTCAATTCAACGTGTCTCTTAATAAACTTTGACTCGAAGATTCTAGATTAAAACATCATTTACCAAGACAGCAGTCCACATATATACAGAATTCATACTTTCATACTGTTTATCACCTTATAATCTCTAACGCAATAGCTGCTTGTCATGGGGATTCACCTGATGTTGGCAGTAACTCCTCACTCAAACTCACCTAATGTCATGTACATAAATAATTAAATGTTATTTGTCTCCTGTTTAATCTCAGGCTGGACAGAAAAGTTGGACATTTCCTGCTGTGTCTTCTGTTTTTGTTGTTTATTTATATCTTGGGGGTACGACGGAGTAGTAGGGCCACATTGAGGGGGAAAAAACTTCACAGTCTTCAAGAATAAAGTCTTAGTTTACGAGATTAAAGTCGTAAATTTACAAATGTATTCTTGTTAATTTACGACTTTAATCTCATAAATTTTACGACTTTATTCTTGTTAATTTTACGACTTTATTCTCGTTAATTTTACGACTTTAATCCTCTTTAAAGAGATTAAAGTCGAGAGAATAAAATCTTAATTTACGAGAATAAAGTCGACTTCATTCTCGTGAATCAAGACTTTATTCTCATGACTTTAATCTCTTTAAAAAGGGAAAAAAAATCCCAGAAGTCGTACATTTACGAGAATAAAGTCGTAAATTTATGAGATCAAAGTTGTAAATTTACGAGAATAAAGTCGTAATATTCTAACCTGTTGTTTTAGAAGAGGAGAGCAAGAAAACACATCTTTTCCGCAGAAAGAACCAGGCGGACTCATTTTAACAACTCTCCTCTTCTAAAACAACAGGTTAGAATATTACGACTTTATTCTCGTAAAATTAAGACTTTATTCTAGTAAATTTACGACTTTTTTTCTCAATGTGGTCCTAATACTCCATTGTATGGGGGTAAGTGGGTGATAAGAAAAACAGGAACTTATACACTTCCTTTCACAATCACAAGACATTTTAATTGTTGGCCAAAGTTTGATCACTCTCTATTGAGCTGATGTTATGTCTCCTTCCTTGTTGTTTACTATAAAATAAAAAAATTAATGAATAGAATAGTTAATCATGTAACTTCCTTCCTTCCTTAGAACTATCTAAAACAAACTTTTTTCAATTTTAAAAGTAGGCTAAAAATGAATTGTTTTAATAAATAAGTATGTCTTTAAAGTTAAATTTGGAAATACAATGCTGAATATTTGCCACTCTTACTTTATGACAGATGTTACTGTATGAACATATAGTTTGAGACTGTTAAACAAGACAAAACAAGCAACAGGGAAATGTCACCTGATGTTTTTGGGAAACTGTGATGATATTTATGACTTTTACAGCCAAAAAGATTCACAGGGAACACAATCAATGGGATGAAAATCACTAGTTACATAGCTATTGTTAGTGACCTTCATTGTTAGATTTTTTTCCCCCAGTATGTGTTTATTTATCTATCCAGAGACACACAAGTTAATATAAGATAATGAAATGCAAGATAGAGAAGAGATGAGGACAATGAAGCGGAGAGAGAGAGAGATGAGAAAAGAGAGGCAATCCTGGGAAAATCTGTGATTTCCTCTCAGCGACACAGAGATAATGTGACAATGGGACCAAACCAAACCATTTAAAGGGAAAAGGAAAGTGACAAAATAGAAAGTAGGAGGCATTAAGGACAGACAAAGATACCAACAGTTGTTAATAGTGGAGTTCAGGCTTTTTGGTACAACAACTATTTACATTTTGTGCTCAACATATTTCATCCAGTGAGTATTTTTAAATTTTTTCCTCTTTTAATACTCAGCTTGTGTACTTTACTAACTGCTGTTGACTCACTCCTGAAACAGACACAGGTGAGCGACGAGAGAGCAGGACACGCTGAGGCAGTGAGGCAGGACAGCAGGACAGAGTTTAGGCAATGCCACCAGATTATAATATAGAGCAGGAATAACAGTTGCTCCGGTCGGAGCCATTAGCTCTGAATGACGCTTATTTGCATATGAATCATGAGCATGGCAGTGGAGGCTGGAGGCAAGAAGCCACGATGCACAAAGCCATGTTTACAGAGTGCACGGTTACTGATCGTGTTTACTGTCATGGCCAAACATGCTTGCTCTCTGTGGCCCCACTGCCAGCGAACACCAACAGAAAAAACATCAGTCAACAACAGCAACAACAACACCGCCAGAGCAGCGGCATTAAATCACTGTGTACATTCAACTCAAGGTCACCGTGTGATCAAAAGGGAAAAGCTTAACAGACGACGAAGAGGAGAATTCATATTCAGTGCCTACAACATGCGTTTTTAGCGTCTATTGTACTCATTGTTTCCATGTTTCTGAACAATACAGTGTGATGTAATTATTGTGTGGTTTTTTTTCGACCCTGTCAAGCAAAGTGACATCCCATTTGGAAGAGCTGCATCATTTTTATCTGCCGCCGTTACTGCTTGTCAATATATTCACCTCTTTATTTCAAGCAGCTGCGTTTGAAATGTCTGCCCGCGCCACCGAAACCACTCTGACATGCACCAGCCTGGCTGATATGATTTTGAGTGTGTGTGCGTGTGTGTGTGTGTGGGGGGGGGGGGGGGGGGGGGGTGAAAAATAAACACAGTAACTTACCAGTTTGCGCTGACACCAGGTGCAGACGCCACAGAGAGCTACCAGCCACACGGCACATACTACAAACGCAACAGACACCAGGAACACACTGAGAGACACTGAGCCTGAGGGAGAGAAAGACAAAGACGGAGAAGACAGAGACACACAGAGAGACCCATATTAGTATCAGTGCATCAGCTGCCCTTTTCGGAGATTTAAAGTTGACTTTAATGTTGCAACACATGCGACAAAACCCCCCCCCCATTTTGGCGGAATATAAAGATTTAATCAGTAGCGAAGCCTCTTGTGTTCCTTCCTTTCCCCATTCATCTATGTCATCTGTCGACTCAAACAGATATCGAAGGGGTGGAGGACAGAAAGACAAAGAAAATGTCCTCATGCTCATGTTTCCTGTGTGTATCAATATGAGCCGTGCACATGTCAGGAAGAGATTACATCACAGGGCCAGAAGTCATGCAATTACCAGCTTCCTATCGTGAATCCTTCACCAAATTTGTTTCCATCTCGACAGATGAAAACTTATTCCGGAGCCGCCCATTCCTCAGCTCCATTTCTTTCAATTACTGCCTCTCGACAATGCTGCTCATTCAGCTGTCTGCCAAGAAATTCAAAATGTCGTGGCGTGCTGGCTAAACAATGTTGACAAATGATAACTTCCTCTCGGAGCCTCTGCCTACCTTTTTATTCCTCTATTTCTCCTTTCATTTATACATGTTTTTTTTTTTTTCAATCTGAAAGGTTAAAGAAGTAGTTAACCCAACTTAAAGGCACAGTATGTAAGATTTATGTAAGATGGTGTTGCCTGTTGCGGTTGAAAATCTCTCACCTCACCCTTCCATTCCGAGCACGTAGGAGAACATTCATACAATACATACACTCAATATTCTATGTCTGTCAAAGGGAAATAATTGCACCTAAATCTTACACACTGGACCTTTAATCTGCCTTATCTACCAGAGTCCTTTACAGTTTTTTACCCCCAAAACTGCTCTCCTTATATTCTTCAAACGACACCTTTTAAACCAGTTGATTCATGGTGGATTCAAACAGAACTGACTTGCAGGCTCCCTGCTTTTTATGCACATTATTTTCCATATTTTCTCTATCTCTGCTCACTTTTAACGTTATATTAAATGTCCAAATATACTTAACCCTTAGTACACAGAGCATTTAGGCTGCTTTTTTCCCCCATAACTATGTTAAAATGTACAGTATACACACATAATTTATACTATACATGACAATCTGACCATTTTCACAAACTATATAAACACACCTGAACAAAAAGTACTCAAAATGTTTCAAATCAGATTAGAATTGATGAAAGTTGGAAACTTGGTTTATCAAACTTTGACTCAACATCACATAAGAAGACTGAAGAAAGCCTGACCTATAAACACACACCCCAGGATGTCCATATAAGGAGTTGTGCATGATTCCCACAGCAATTTCCCAAGGGTGCACCTGCGGCACAGATCGGCACTCTAAGGGTTAACAAAGAAAATAAGCTCTAACCGTTAAAACGATGTTGTCTTGTCTCAGTGCCATTCAGTGTTTAGTAGCAGAGAATCCATTGTTTCTTGTCATAAATACATAATCACCTCAAGGCTGACTGGCACAACACAATATAATATCCATCCTCCAAGACATTAGTTATTTAAGTTGTTTTTTTTATATGTGCAGTTCTTTTCACCTGTTTGATAAGATAATATTTTTGGCAATTAAGGTAACAAGACTGAATATTTCCCCCGCTACTTGCTCGCAACCTTCCAATTTGGCAACAGTGGGTGTGTTGTTTCTTTCTTTCAGAAGCATTTAAATGTTAACACATGGTGTTGCTGGGAGATTTATCTGAAATGTACTCCAGGAAACACAGCTGGAAAAAAGAACAACTTCTGTCAGACCCTTCAGAGGAGCGAGACCTCTGTCTGTGAACGACAGAGTTGAACCGCTTTTCACTGGGGATGTTATCAGCGGGATGGATTGATGATTTCAGCTATTAACTCACGAGAAACACTCATTTTCCACAAGACGAGGCATCTGGATATTTTACCTGGATAAAGAAAAACACATTAATTCAAGCTGCTAATACAGGGAATTGTCATTAGGATGCCATGAGACAACAGTTGGAGATGGTGGAGCTCTGACTCTCACTGCATTCAGATCTCACAATGATGTCCATTGACCACAATATAAAGAGCAATGTGTGGCCAACAACTCCTCTTTGGGAATACTGAGTAATAACCAAAACACTGTCACATGTCAACATGACGTATGCCCACAGGTGCATGGTCTCGCCTCACTCACACGCCTCTGATAAGCATTTGTCACAGAATTTTTGTCCGCCATTTTTTAACAGTAGAATCTACTTCTGAGACTCAAACTCTTATGACACTGTCAGCCTCCGAACAGTTATAGTCAACAAACTTTGCTAGCACAATGTTGCCGCCGCCGCGTGCTTCCCCCTTTGACAGGCTTGACGAAAACTGAATAACATCCTCCGTGCAAGGCAGGAATTTCAGTTGGCGACGCGAGAATCGAAACACTGTGATACTGAGAAACACAAACAGAGTCCAAACGTCCATTTTTCTGCGCCAATCTCAGCCAACACAGGGCGTTAGGTAGGGTACACCCCGGACAGTTCACCAGTCCATTGCAGGGACACATAGAGACACACAACCATTCACTCTCACACTCACGGTCAATTGAGAGAGTCCAATTTATTGGTTTTTGGACTGCTGGAGGAAGCTGGAGTGTATTATTGCTGCAAAGGCAAGGGTGCTACAAACAGAGTCCGATTGACCTAAAGGAATTCTGCCGATTTGCATTTAACTTTGTATTACTAGAATAAAGGTAGTCTTTTTGAAAAATTGTGCCTCCCAACCTCAGTGAGAAATATCTTCATTATTTTCTTTGTTACGTGCCCACCAGTGACGCTTGGTCCTGTTAGCGTAACTGTTAGGCGGACACTGTTTGCATTCTGGGAATGAGGTCCCGTCTCCTAACGTGTGGGTCTAAAAAGTGCAGAATTAGCGTTGCAGTTTCAAGCCTCGGACCAAGGCTTTGACCAAGTGTCACTGGTGGGCACGTAACAAAAAAAAAAGAATGAAGATATTTCTCGACTCAGAGGAAACTAAGGTTGGGAAGCACAATTTTTCAAAAATACTACCCCTATTCTAGTAATACAAAGCTAAATGCAAATCAGTGAAGTATTCCTTTAATCAGCGCTGTGTGTGTATTACATCCTTGGTCTTGGGACTTACTGAGCAGTACCCTAGCTCTAAATGCCTCATTTACATACTCAGATTGAATCTATATAATAGAAGTATCAGATTGATAATGATATCAAGTGTAAATGTAAATACATAACACATGCAGCTACATCTTGTAAAGCTTTAAACTACGCAGAAATTGGATTATTGTGTTCGACCTTGTGTCCTACCACTACAAGTGAGTCAGTTCAGCACCATGGACAGCATCCATCCCCATTGGAGCTCAGCAGCAGCAGATGCAGCAGCAGCACGTCTGGTTTGTTTCAGGTTGTGTAGTAAACACTTCTTGGACTATACATGTCAAATGAAGTGCAAGAGTGTCAGTTTCCTGAAGCTCTATCTTCTCGATTGCATGTGCGTTTTCAACAGCTTATCTCCCGCTACATATGACAAGGCCCACAACCACCACAATCACTCTTCCCACACCACACGTGATTACAGAGGAGGATTGGGCATTGCTTTGTTGTTCAGCGCTCACTTAAATGTGGTCAGATCAAGTGACAACTGGTGGCGAAGTCACACATACATACACCTGAACTGAAACGTGAAGCTTGTGAAGATGATTGTGGTTGGGCCAGAGCAATGTTGAGGTTTTGCAACACAAAGTCTGGCTGAAACCAGGTTCAATCACACTGGTAAATCCACTATATGGGAGCATGATTTACACCACATGTGTCAAACTGGTGGCCCGGGGACCACATGTGGCCCTCCAATCACTGTGCGAGGTGATGGAATAGAGACAGAATATAAGACTAAAAGTATTTAGCGGCAATATTTTTATAATAGTAATAAGACATTCGGTTGTAATCATTGCTTTATTAAATGTATTACACTCAACATGAAATTACATATACTTAAGCTGTTTTAATCACAATTATCCTCGTCATTATTTGCTAAATTTTATTTATTTTTTTTATTTTGATGTCAATTTTCACGATTGACATCATATTCTATTGAAGGAGAAACTCAAACTAGTGATTGAGACCACTAACTTATCATGGAAACATTTAGTAACGTAAATCAAATGAGAGGTAGGGAAATTTCCCCATAGACTTTAATTCAAACAGACTTATTTTTGACCCCTAGTGGATATTGAATATACTGCTACCCCCAGATTGTCTTCTGCAAGGAAGCTAGACATTTTTTTATATGCAGTCTACGGGTCAAACACAACTTAATTATTTAAGTAGCTCTGTCTGTTAGATCTCACATTTTCCACTGATGGTGAGCTCATATGTTCCAAAGTAGCTGTAGCTGATATTTTTTTTTTTATCTAATTCCCTTTTAGATCTGTAGTACTGTAGTACTCACTTTTGAACATAAACAAGCTCCACTTTCTCCCCGTTTCTTAGGATTCAGATCTAATTTTGCCTGGTGACATTCCCACACTGCACACAGGAAGTGATTTGATTGAAGTGTGACAAGTGCAAACAGGATGATGACTGGAAACACAAAGAAGCGTCCACAAACAGTTCAAGGGGTGATTTCTATTGCTTGAAAACCCCCCAGCCATACAACAGTTTAACTGCTGTGCTGCTGCTGTATACGCACAAACATTCCCTCAATCAGTGTACAGTTACTGATGAACAACAATGTTACATTCTTACTGTTCACTGAATGTTACACAGCACACCTTTAAAGCTTAAAGTCGTGGTTCCAATCCTGTTAACATAGTTTGGTGTGGATGCTTCCTAATTACCAAGAAAGTGTTGAGTGCAGGTGATATTTTAGGAATGTGGCAACTACTCTTATCTGGTAGCTGAAACCCCGCAGGCCTCTGAGGACATACTGTACTGTGGAAATATCCACACTGTCTCCACAACACAAGGAATTAGAAGAAAATTCAAGAAGCGAAAAACCTTGAGTGCACCTTCTCTTCTAATTGCCTGCATATGTCAAGCTACTTAAATAACACATTTGAGAAAAGCTCATTTGTATCGACAAAAGCAGGAATGCATGGATTTCATGGATTTTCCTCCCTAATTAGTCCACGTGCTTGTATCTCACTCGTCGCCGCTGTCGCCCCGTCTTTGAACCACGTCTTCAGTGGCGGTGCGATGATGTAACGTCAGGTCACGGAGGGTTCAATCAACGTGGGGAACCTCCAGCTGCAGCGCCATGTGCTTTGCCTGGTGTCACGCTGATAGCCTCCTATGGCACGGAGTATAAACAAGACCGCTGCAGTACTGCCGCTGTCACTCAGACACTCCGTCTTTCTCTGCGTGTATTATTTTGAAACGAGGGCACAGATCATTTATCATTCATTGTTTTTTTTCTCCCCCCCCCCCCCTCCATCAATTATTCATTATTTATCGCTAAATGTAATCCAATGACTGTTTCATTTGTTTACTAAACGCTTACGGGCGGAAGAGAATATGTCAGTGTCAACAAGCAATTATTTTCATTCAAGATGTAATTATATCATTTATAATTAGCTTAAATGATGGTACTGCTCGTCTAAAAAATAGCCCTCATAAAAAGTCACCCCCTCCCTCCTGTGCAGCTCCCTGTTCAACCAGCAGTCTCGTGATAATTATTCAAAATGTTGTTGGTCTTTTTATTTTGTGAGACGGTGCCTTGAGCACACTACTTTGTATACAGTAACTCTGTAAGGTGGAAAGTTTTTGTGTACTTGTACTAATTTAAGTCATTTTTTTTAATTTGTAATTTTACTTTTACTTAAGTATTTATTGTACTTCACTACATTTTAAATCACATATGTTACTGAGTCAAATAAGATGTTGGCCTGAATATAAATAAATGAATAAATACATAAATAAATTCACACACCAGAGTCTCTGGCAGTGAAAGAGGACAGGTGAATTGGCGCTAATTAACGAGGAAGTTAAAGCGTTTGTGACCTTTGACCCATTTTGACTGATACATTATGTATTTAGATATTTTATTTTGTCAGAACTGTAATTTCTAAAGGTTTGTTGGAGTATGACTGAATACAAGAAAAGGTTTCTACTCGTTCAGCAGTTTAACAAAATAAACACATCTTGTACCCGCCCGCCCCTGTGCTGCTGATGTATATGCACAAACGCTCCCTCAGTCACGTCTGACAGTAGTGCTTGACAAACAGTGTCACGTCCTTTCTGTTCATTAAGACCATACAGAGGCAGAATAATAACAACCTAAATCACCACAAGAGTAACTAAACTCCCTCTGAAGCTAACTTTTGATTTTGAAAAATGCCAAGAAGTGGGTGAGGGGACAGGAGTAGTGAAATGTGAAAGTTGTAGCCATCTAACAAGGTGCTCCATGAGATGAGCGCCTCAATCTCTTTCTCTGCATTTCCAGCGGTGGAGAGAGAGAGAGAGAGAGAGAGAAGGGCGACAGCTGTGGTATTAATAAAAGGGGGGAGGAGTCAGGGACAATTAGCCTTTCACTGATTAGACAAGGTGACAAAAGAATATACCAGTGATGCAAGCACTGACTAAACAATTTACAACAAATAGTATATATACAATAATAATACAACAATAGTACAACTATAATTTCAATACTTTAAACAAAACCTGGATCAGTAAATAACAATATTAGATATAAGTATACACTGGTTTTCACTGGTTTAGTAAATATTCTGGAATACCGTTTATTAATGCACCTGTGTATGCAAATTTCATTTTCTCTCCCGCACACTTGCTGCATATTCATCAGCGTCCCTTTGTTGGTTCGCTCACTGTTGAATGGTCTTGAAATTGCTTTCTTTGTGCCGGTATTCGCGATGACGCATTGGGAAACACAAACAAGGTTAAACTCGAAATAAAATGCCATTTCAAGCGAGACACTTTTCGACACAACTCTTTCTCCCGCGCACGACACAGTGAGTCACTTCCAACTCTCGACTCGGCGTTACAGTGCGTTTAACTCACAGCTGAAAACCTCTTTTTAATGACTTGCACCGAGCTTAATTAGAGTGAAAATCACCTGTGTGACTGTGCAACCTGCTAAACCACTAAAGTCTGTTGCATACCATGATGCAGGAAACACAAATATGACAGAGAAAACAGATGAGGTGGTGGCGAACATCTGTTTCCCTTAGACGTATTAAAGCTCTGATAACCTGATAAACCTGATAGCTCAGGTTTTTGTTTTTTTTGTGAGGTATTGATATATTATTTACACTGACGTCTCACTCATTAAACACTCTTGTATGTACTGGAGATTGCAAACTGCTCATTACCTATCTCGCACCAAACTCTATAGGGAATAATCTTAATTAGACGCCGGTCTACTGCAGTAAACACATTCCGGAGATAGCGTTGACGTAAGCAGGTGTAGTTTTTATTAGGTTAGCCTTTTGTCAAGTGGGTAAAATCTGTTTTTCCTTGTCGGCAGCCACGTTCTCAAGTGTACGGCTCCCAGGCAGGGTCACTCGGTGATCTCAGTTATCTCATTATGTACTTGTACTCTCCCTTTAAAAGCGGCAAAGACATATGATTTGATTACATAAATATTATGTAATGGGTTTTTTTTTTATATATCTATTTATTACAATCATCATCTGACAAATAAGGACTGTTGTTGTTGTTGGTTTTTGACATTTTCTGAAAATGTCAGCGAACACTTCACGTCCGACATGACTCAGTTTGGCATCTATTGCGCTAAAGAGCAACACGTTTTCCTTCCTTATCAGAAAAAATATGAATCCTCTCTTTTACTATTACTATTAACTTGAGCCGTACGCACACTGTTGAGTGACATAGAAATAAAGATTGTGGATGTGGTACCAAACTGAAAAACAGTGTAATAATCTTTTAAGGTGAGGCTCAAACAACCCTCCACTATACCAGAGTCTCTCTCCACTGAAAGTGCCCCTCATTCTCGCTGCGTCATCTCTCTTTCCCCCTGCTGCGCTTATCTGTTCCTGTTCAGTTCACTCAGCCCCTGGTGTCGGCGCCTGGCACGACACAGAGAAAATAAGCTCGGTCACCGGAGACCCCCCCAGAAGAGAATCCCATGCTGTAGGTCAGCACAACACGGAGAGGAGAGGGGCTGCCACCTGCGGGAGGTGACCCTCGCCTGGACTGACACAATGGACGCATGGCCAGAGGAGTGGCAAACAGTGCAGGGAATATATGTGTTCAATTATCCTGAAAACCAGAGAGGAATGAAAGAGAAAATAGTCTACTAAAACATTAAGGAACTAAAAGGAAGGACTTTTTTTAAATATCCATATCCATGTCATCACCAAAATCAAATCTGTGGGTCATAGCCTGCATCCCCACAAATGTTCATCCATATCTATCCTTTCATTTTTGAGATATGCTGCTCACAGAGAAACAGACTAAATGTGGCCATGTACAGTATATAACCTTCTCTGTTCATGAAACCATCATCGGCAAGGTTCCCCTTATGTTGAGCCTCTCCGTCACATGCAGAAAAGTTAGCTTTGCAGACGTTTACAAGCGATTTCAGCGACTAAGTCGTCAATGAGCAATTATCTGCGTCATTAAATCATGAAAAACACGACTATCCACGACATTACTTAAACTATTAGCTTGATAATTACGTTCCACAATTTACTCTACTGCACCAGGAGAAGTAAATGAACGTCTTAATTCAGAGAGCGGCTTCCTGTTGCTCACTCAGCTCACAGAAACTCAACAAAGAGACACGTGTCGCCTTATTATTTACAATCCAATTTCCTTAAAATACTGCACGGCCTAAAAATGATCGCAGATGACATAAAATATCACGTTTGTTTAATGCCAAAATAAATGCTTTTGTCAAAATATGCATCTCTTAATTTCTTTACCATAGATTAATATCTGGAAAATTGTTTAATTTACACGTTTTCGTGCAATATGTGTTAGCTCTGCAGCTCAAAATTGACCAGAAGCTCTGCCCACAATCTCAGTATTTCTGCTCCACTGGACTTCACCTTTGACGACCTTTACTTTAAGCCCCTGTTTCACAACAAAGTTCCCTGCACCTCTGACAGAACAGGTCACTGGACACAACCAAGGCTTTGTTTTGTTTCTTTCCTGCTTCAAACTCAACACTTCAAACTCTTTTGTTTGGTTAAGAAAGGCTGGAATTAAGGTGGTCAATGAGCAGTGAATAAGATCCACATCTGAACAAAAGCATCAGTTGTTTCCGTCCCCGTAAACGTCCTCAAATAAAATTTGTTTATGTTCTCGTGGATGCAGTTAATTACGAAAGCAGCAAAGGAGGAAGCCGGATGTTAGATTATATCATATTAGATTATCGAGGATGATGGGGTGGGTCAACAAAATATCAGATGTTAACAGAGGAGAACTCCGAGAGTCGTTATGAACAGACAATAAAGGCGACATAAATCTTAATCCAACACTGTCTGGGTTAGAAAATGTTGCTATATGTCGTACCACAGAGCATGAATGAACACTGTTTGTTGTCATTAAAATCTGCAGACTGCTAATTGAATGAGCAGCACATCTGTGATGAGTCCTGGAGCTTTTCTGTTGCTTCATAAATCACAATGAATATAAAGCAAACCTGAACTGTAGAGACTCCAGAGATATTGCAGAGACAACAGTGTGGGCGCTGTAAAAACGTCTCACAGTTAATGCGCGGCAGAGGCTCCGTTTACCTTCAGCAACATGGCTGAAGGGTGTCACACTCAGTAATTCATACTGAAAAAGCATTTTTTCCACATTTGTGAATGTGTTTCAATACAAGTTGAGTTCTCTATTTCATCTGCAACTTGATCAAGAAATCACATTCCCTAAAGCATGCCAGCAGACTTCATTACACTGACGCCAAACCATCGTTGTTTTCTATAACCCTGCGACTCACTGTAAAGTCTGAGGCCAAGCCTCGCAGGAGTTGGGGACAGAAAAACGCCGATTGCTTTCCAGATCTTTTTTTTTTTTCATTCCAATACGCAACATGTGAGTCGATTGAAAGAGACGTACAGTATAAATTCTGTTAGGATCAAGCAAAGTGAGAAACCTCGCGCGGAACAAACACCTCAACCTCGTCCCTGCAGTCACTGAACACGCGGCGCCATGTGTTTTGTTTCAGCGCTCGTGAACTGCAGCAAAACAATCTGCCATTTGTTGTCTCAGAGGGACAGAGTACTACACACTTGATTGGCAGGTGTGTGTGTGTGTGTGTATCCGGGCAAAACCTCCCAGGCTGCGAGCAAAGCCATCGAAATGTGTTTGTAAGACCCCGCGATCTGTTGTCTGTAATGAGCACGATCCAGAGGTTTACTGTGTGCCACACGAGGCAGGCTACGGGTGAACGGACAGGGCTGAAGAGGCGTAATGACTCAAATGGAGAGACAGAAGAGACGGGAGACGGGATCCAAGCGGGATCCTTCGGGAAAGGATAAAGACTCTCATAAAGTGAGCTCACAAACCTTAGCCAAAATGACATTGCTCATTTACATGTCTATTGTCAACAGAAGTGCACATCAATCACAGAACAAATTGGATGTAGTCTTCTGCTTTGCCAGTTGAGGACCACCCAGAAGCAAAAATATTGAAAAGTCTTCTTATGACCAACATGATAATGAGGCCACCTGGATTTATTTTGATTTTATAGCTGTAGAATTGTCAAAAAAAAGTCCAATGTTCAAAGATAACGTTCACTTTCGATATCCGTTTAGGAATTACGGTACTGAGAAGCTGACGTCACCAACGTGTGATGCGCTGCGATTGGACGATGTCGTTCGTCGGAGGTCCTGAGGTTCTACCGTAATGACAAGTATAAGGGTGCAAAAGCTCTATTTCTCTGCTTTCCTATATCCATCCATTCATCTTCTACCGCTTCATCCTCAAATGGTTTAGGAGTTATTCTAATGGGAACTACAGATGCCAAATCCTGTCGGCGACGTCAGGATGGTAACAGAAAGGTTACATTTCTTCTTAATTTATTTTGAATGAACCTTCTGGTTACGAGCCCAATTCCTTTCCTCTTGGCCATGGGCTGCCCAAATCCCAGCTAAACCTTTTAAGGGTGGCTTTTTAAAAGGGCAGAGGATTTGTCTTTGTTTTGGAAGACTCGCTGGTGGCGAGGAGACATGTCCAGCTTCTTACTGCCTTCATCTGAGCAACTGCACCCGCCAAACGGAACATAATCTCCTGCCAGGCCCATTTGCAGTAGCTCTCCTCTTACTGATCCCATGCTCTTGATTCAGTGTTAGGATTATGATTTAGTATCTCTGTTGCTAAAGACCGCCAAAGATTATGTGTCACAGACCTCTATTGTTGTTGTTGTTCAACCACTATCCATAAGCTCTTATCCTTTGATGTAGGGTAGGAGCTGATCTGAGCTGACGTTACGTGAGAGATATGGGACACAGAGGCAAGCATCCATGCTCACATTTACACCTATGGTCTAAGGACCTTTTCCCTGTGAACCACAGCACTGCCCTCTAATGATGTCGTCCAGAAACTATTAAAAACACTTCAATTAGCCCACATGCTCCTTAAATTACAAATAGTTACAGTCTAGAAAAAGCCGGACTTAAGTGCAGGACTTGTTACATAACTCAAAAACCTATTAAGTTATGGCGTGAGGAAAGGCAGACACAGAATAACTCTACCATGGGCGGAAAGGGCTGGTGAAAAATGAAAGTTCACAAAAGGCAACAAAACATCCCAAACTGAACCAAAGGGTATTAGACAAAAAGGCAGTTCATGAAAACAAGCTACAACAAAAACAACAAGGAAGGAATACACAAGGGGAGGAGCTTAAGAGACAGGTGAGGGGTGGCACACAGGTGAATGACATCAGGGATATCGACCAATATGTCTCGCATTTCTGTTTGAGGCCTGTAAAGTAAATCATTATGGGGGATTAACAGACAGACAGGGAGATGTGAATTGCAATTATAGATACAGTAGATATGTGTATATTTTTTAATTCTCGGTCTACTGAAGTACTATCTTTTTAAATTTGGAACTCATTTTGGGTCTCGCACAGTTTGCATGAACTACTCTTTTCTAAAAAAATCTAAAGAAACTGTTCACATTTCAAATTTAACACGCAAAATCTGTACAACTACAGTGTTTTTTGAAGTAAAACATTGTTTTTCTTCATTTTAAATTGTAAATATACAATTTTAACATTGCAGTAAATCAAATATTGAAAGTTATTCTGGAAAAATGGGCAAAAGCACTTCTCACAGGACATTTTTTTGGTCCTTAAATTAAGCACAAAAGTCTAGACGCACATTTTGAGGGTTAATGACTTTCATTCATTAGCTGTCAGTAATAACTGCATCGTCACCACAGTTGTTAGTCAGAAAACGTAACCTTGACCTTATGAAAATAATAGCGTCTGCCTCGTCTTTCATTCCTAAAATTAATTCTCTCTGCAGCGTGACAAAATATATTTAAAATAACAATGATAAACCTGAAGTCCTTTTATTTTGTAACTAATGTGTGGACTGCTAAATGTGTTGTGGTGAATTTGTGGACACCCACTGCATCCAAGCCCCAAAATAAACGTTGGTTTATTTTGCGGTCCATGAATCTGTGTGTGTTTGTTCATTCTGGCCGACACCGCGGCGTGTGTGAAACACAATTCCCCGCTGCACTATTGCCAGACACCGACACCGCTTCCACTGCTAGAAAATACTGACTTGTTAACTGGCATGTTGCAACACGCCACTTGCCTTTGTCTGAGCTCATCATTTATCATGAAGTGAGATGATTTCAGGGTTTGACTGAACGACAAAAACTACAAAACTGAATCCCAAATCCCCATTTCCTCTCTCGCCCCCAATTCAATCACTAGAATTGTGAGTAATATTATACCACACTGTATATTCTTTATTACTGACCCTGCAGAAATCTTCCATTTTTATTGCCACTGTAGAGCAGACTGTAAGATTTCCACACAAAAGGTAACAGCTGCTGTAGAATATATATTATTATTTGAAATAAATGTTCCTCGCAGCTCTTTTGAGGCACATTTCCTCGTTGTTTGGCCCAAAAGAGGCTTGATTTTGATCTAATCTGGACAGACTGACACAAAGATGCCAGGATGAGATTTATAACCCACATTAATGTCAAAGTATTTCCTTTTCCCTTTTTCTTTCTTGCGTCCAATTTACACTCTTATTAGCGCCTCGCTGTGTCCCAGTTCAAGAGCTGGATCCTCTGATGTCTTCATTCCTCCAGCTGGAGATGTCAAGCCAACACGGCCTGTCCTGTTTAAAGAACACGCCAAACGTGGTCAAACAGAAATTCAGCATTTGATAAAACCAGTAACTTTGTACCGTTTAATGTGAGTTCGGTTGAGCTTTAAAGGACTGTGATCTAATTTCCAGTTTTCTTTTTGAATAAAAGTGTTAACCGGGGAAACTGCGAGTAAATCCTGACATGACAACGTAGTGGTTTCGTCTTGTGAGAGAATTTCATGAGATGAGTGAGGGAAATTGAAGATTTGTGGAGCAGAAACCCATCACCGGGTTCTTGAATAAAAACCCTGTTATTTCACAGCAGTGTATGACAACACCTGGTATTCTCTAACATATCAATCAGCCCGATCTGTGCTTTAGGAGTCGATCTGTGTAGAGAAACAGCAAAGTCCGTGCACAACTCAGAAATTCAATTTTGAAATCTGTTTTCTGTTTGCAGCTGGTGTGGAGAGAGAGTGTCGGGAGACTGGCAGAAAAGGGCTTGGATAAATTTCACGGCAACAAACTGGAGAGTGCCGAGGTTGAGTCTCTGGTGTGGAGGGCATTTGCCTCGGGGCCCCTTCATCTGCATTCTGTGTCCACAGAGAGTCCCCGAGCAAGCAAGTGGATTCTCGATCTCACATTCCATTCCAGCTGTGGTGATTTCTCGCCAGGAGTTGTTTAGTCTTTGAGTGATGGGTTGTACATGTGCGAGTACCCGGCCAACCTCCTCACATGACCTTAAAGCAAGTGTCCAACATCACGGTCTTCTTTATTTAAATGACGACCGTTCAAAGCAGTTGACATCACGGCTGCTGTTGTCTCTTCTTTGACCAACAGACGAGCAGCGGGATTAAAGCCTGGCTTACACTTGCTGCAGTGCATCTGGCACGAGCCAGAAATAATGTCATCACAGTCGGCCTTGGAGGAGAAGTTTTTAGTGGAGTAGTTTGCAAAGTCACACAAAGTTATACTCTATAAGCGCTTTCAAACACTGCAAGACACTCGTCTCTCAAACGTCTTTTATTGCTTTAATGTAGCCTCGATGAGGTGAAAACAAACCTCACGTGTAAGAAAGAGAAGGTCACAATGTCTTTGTATTTCAGTGTAAGCACTATATATCGGCAGCAATAGGCAGACCAGACTCGTTTCTTTGTGGTAGTGCAGAATATATGCAACTGTGTGCAAGGGGTGATCGCGTTGTGCCACGTGGACCTAAAGCATGTGCAATCGATGCATAGTGTCAGAGCCGCCATTCCCTATATGCAGAGTACTCAGAGTGTGTGGGGCCCCAAGTACCTGGTGGGGGCCCCCAAAATTAAGGTTGATAAAAAATATCGTGATAATCATCACATTAGTTATGAACAGGCCCACCGTTGTTGTTTTTTAATTATGTATGCTATCCCTGAATTCAGGCAAATTAGATGTTTTCACCTAATATGTAAAAAGAGCCCCCACCCCTTCCCCCGAAATGGTACAATCTTCGAATTGATCGTCTTTTTGCAACGGAGTGAGCTCCGGTTCTCTGGTTTCCCATATTATTTCTTTATCAAGCTGTTCTTGAACTGCGAGATGACGCCCGTGCACGCCTTGCAGCTAAGTCTGCCGGGCTGATGTTGACATGTCACACGGACAAAAGTCGTGCAAAGCAGGAAGCCCACTGACCAATTACGCTTAGGGCCCCCAAAAACTGAGCAGCGGCCCTGCATACAGTCACAAAAATGGTAAATGTTCTGTATTTTTATCTCGCTTTTTCTCGTCTTGATGAACACTCAAAGCTGCTTTGCATGACAGTTTTGCCATTCACGAGCAGCACTTCCGTACCCATTCATTCAGTAAGGAGCAACTTGGGGTTAAGTGTCTTTGCCCAGGGACACATCGACATGGACTGGTAGATGCTGGAAGTATGACTCGGGTCTTACGGGAGGCATTTCCTTGATCTGAAAGAGCCGACCTAACGTCCTCAGGATACTATTCAGAGCTCAGGAGCTCACTTCTGTAGTGAATTTGTGAGAAAAAAATTACCATTTGGGGCATTCCTGAGATATTGCATTCATAGTAATTAGAATTCAATGCTTCACATGAAAGGCTCCATGGTAAAATATTATTTAAATTAAGTGATATTGCAATTTGATAATATTAACCTCTATAAATAAATAAAAACTGAGTGTACTTTGAAATACAGTTTAAGATGTGCTGACTATCTTGTGGGTCAAACTTTGTGGCCCAACAGAGCGACAGTTCTGCCCCTCCAGAGAGTAAAAAAATGACTTTAATGTGGATTAAAAGGATGAAGAGAAAGTTTACACCGGGTCCAGACAGTCAGTCGACCTTCACTGCTCCCCCACTTGGAATATAAAATCTAGTCTGGTTATTTTTCGCTTTTATATTTATATATTTATATACTGTGCAAAAGTCTTCTGCTGTTTTAGCAAAGCTATAATGACCGTACAATATTTCTCCGTCGCTTTAGTGGAACAAAAAACCGCTTCTCCAGGTTAAAGTGTCAAGTATTTAGTGTGACCTACCCTTACACTTGGAAAAACAGCACAACCCTGTCTCATTAAACCTGGAGTGGAACCCTAATTTATGTTATTGGTAAAAAAAAAGGTCTATTACACCAGGGGACTGACACTTTTGCACAGTACTGTGTATAGAATGTCTTGTTTTTGGTGGCGTTTCACTGCACACAGTTCCATACATGTGCTGTCAATCATCCTGGGAGCGATGGCGCAGCCAGGCTACCGGGGATCGTAACAACTGGACATTTAATTAGCTGCAGTCCAGCAGGAGGCTGCACAGAAATGCCTTTAAAATGGAAATTGTATTTTAACACACTTACTTATGACCCGTCATCTCCCCGACTGTGAACAAAAGTGTTAACCCTGATTTAAAATATTAAAAATGTAATTAAAATATTTTCTTTTTGACCGCACTTCACAGTGTGATGTTCCTATGGCGATATATAGCACCCGTGCCCTTAATTTCAGAGCTGTGGATGTGTGCCAGGATTAGAATTTGAAATTCTAATCTCCTCAGTGTAACATCACTGCAGCGATAAGATCAGTCTTCCATCTCGGCTCTTCCGCCGTCTGTCCAGTTGCTATCTGAGCCGTCTCTTTCCCTGTATCTTTCCTTCTTTCTCTTGTTTCTCAACGACAAAGACAGACACAAACACGCATGTAGTGCATCTGCACATACATTTTCCCCTCACACATAGTGAACGAATACTTTATAGAAGCAATACAGTGCCTAAGAGCCATTCATAGCAGATGTAGGAAGACTCAAAGATGAACAGTTGATACTTACACTCTCACTTAAATAAATACTTCCCTGTAAATGCCACAGAGTGACACCAAGTGAAACCTCGTTACCCACCCTCTCATATTGTCTGGCGCGCAGTTCGGGAGCTTTATGAGGTAAAAAGAGGTCAGTGTTTGATCAAAGGAACAACTTCTCTGCGCCCGATTTACTGTCCTTAGTCAACTATGGCCAAAAGCATTATCATGATTGAGAAAAATTCGAAACTTTTAAACTTCAGGAAACAACAAGCTCCTGTTAAAGGAACATTTCACAAATCTGATTACGTGTTACATCTCAAAGTGTGATATCGATATATGATATATATATACTGAACCTATGTTATATTCATATTGAAGAAAATGATGTTGCGATATACAGAGGTGGAAAGTAATGAATTTTACTCATGTTACTGTATTTGAGTGGGTTTTTTGTGTAGTGTAATAAATAAATTAAAAAAAAGATAAATTCATGCACTGGAAAGTGTTGAGGACAGGTGAATGATGAGGACAAGTGAGTGATGAGGACAGGTGAATAATGAGGATAGGTGAATGTTGAGGACAGGTGAATAATGAGGATAGGTGAATGTTGAGGATAGGTGAATGTTGAGGACAGGTGATTGATGAGGACAGGTGAGTGATGAGGACAGGTGAATAATGAGGACCGGTGAAGGTTGAGGATAGGTGAATAATGAGGACAGGTGAATGTTGAGGACAGGTGAATGATGAGGATAGGTGAATAATGAGGACAGGTGAATGTTGAGGACAGGTGAGTGATGAGGACAGGTGACTAATGAGGACAGGTGAATAATGAGGATAGGTGAATGATGAGGACAAGTGAATTGGCATAATTGAGGTCCCTGAGTGAGTGAGAACATTAAAGCATTTGTGACCTTCGACCCATTTTAAAGGTTTGCCTTAAATTAAAAACAATTTAAGTTTTAAAGTTTTTTTTACTTGAGTGGAATATTTCAGTACTCTTTCCACCTCTGGTGATATATATGATACATTGAATTATAGCAGACAAGACTTTAAAAGTGTTTCACATCCGGTGACAATGAAAGTCATTTTTTCAACATCTTAAATAACAGTGTTAGCTGTGGAGACTGCTTTTAAATACTGACATGACAATGTAGTGGTTTCTACCTGTGAAGGGGTGAGGAAAATTGAAGGTTTGTGGAACAAAAAGCTAAGTTAGTTAAATTACTTCTCTGCTTATTTTTTTTTATTTTTTTTTTTTACAGCGCCTTCGACTCTAACATGCCAACACAACCATTTACAAGCATCTATACATCTGTGCTAATTGCTTTAAACCACTACAGATAATCAAAAAGAGACAAATAATATTACTGAAAGAAACAGGAAAGATTTCTCCTCTGAGGCCCATGGATGTCTGCACAAGATGCTTTAACAATCAATTCAGCTGCAGTTAAGAAATGTCCTTGTGGACCAAGGACTGAAGTCTTCAAGCTGTAGTTTGTAACTTTTACATGAAAACAAATGTCACACAGTGCTGATAAATCCCATTAGCTCAACATTTCTCAGTGTAGTAGTTTGTTTGTCGGGAAGAAGCACACAGCGCGAATAAAGCTTTCAGAAGTGCATTCTACCGCACACAATATCAAAATAGAGGATTTAAGCCTCTCACTAATATGATCATCCAATATTGTAAATGCGTCTTTTTGCCAACAGCAATCAAGCACTCCCTGCACAGCTGCATGACTACGTGCCTGTTCCAATCTGCCTGTGTCTGCACCACCTGGACGCAGTGTGGACAAGTAACGCTACAGTGGAAGACTGATAAACAATACATGTCTCACCTGAGGACTGTAGAAAAAACTCGAGACGACGTTTCTCTCTCTCTTTCTGTGTGTGTGTGTGTGTGTGTGTGTGGCTGGGCGGAGGAGGTGGAGAAATCTAGGATCTCAGTGTTGTGGTAATTACCTGCAGGTCCACAGGGGACGAGGTTCAGCACTTGAACTTTAATGATTCATACAAATATTATGCACTTACCTCATAAACCAACCTGTTCCTGCAAAAGCATACCCGCCTCAACCCAGACTGAGAAACACTTTACTCTACATCTACCCATTTCCCAACATTGGAAGAAGAAGAAGCTGCCAGGTTGAACGCATTCGGGCTGCAAAGGGATTTAAGAAATCATGCACCTCTTGAAGTTTAACTTCACTTTCTTGTCACCCGGCTACTTTTTCCTTTCTTTCAGCGGTAACATAGCAACAGCTGCTCAGGAGAATACTTAGCAGCGCGTGCCCAGGAGCAGTGTGACTGGCATTTTTAAACCGAGCTCTCTATGACTGTCACCTTAATCACATAAACACAACGGGAAGGTGGGAACAGAGTCGGATTCACACAAACCCCACTAACGATACATTACACTACACCAGCCAAGCTTGTTTTACAGAACATGGTGGATCCTATAATCTGTTACTCCTCCTGAATATACGACAGGATGACAGTTTCATCAGAATATTGCAGAAAATACAGTGACCACAGTCACTTACTCATTATACACTCTTAAAAAGCTTATGAAATCATAAGTAGTTTAGTGGTATGTGGTCTTTGGGTTCAATTCCTGGCTCTGCTAGTCTACATGCGAATGTGTCCTTGGGCAAGACACTTAACCAGTGTGTGAAAGATGTGTGATAGAAAAGAAAAAGTGCTGCAATGTAGTGTAAAGCAGCTTTTTTTTAAAAAAAAAAGGGCCATTATAAATACAGACCATAAATCATCAGCCATTTACAAAAACAGATTTTGCCTCCAAAAAAAATCTTATGGTGAATCAGTGAAATTAAAGTAATTTATAATGTAATTTATTCAGTTAAAATGGGCTCTTACATTATTTCACAGCAGCCGGTGTTTCAGCCTCCAAATGATGGTTCCCTCAAACGTGTCTGTATTTAAATATTATCTACAAATGACAAAACTTCACACTGCAACTTTTAAATAGAAACCATTGTCAAATGGCTTCACACAATGCTGATTCAGTCAATCACCTCCACATGATTCTCTCTGTGTTTCTCTCTGTGTTTCAATATTTTCCACAGTGCACACAGGGAACAGTAAGTTTCAT
Organism: Solea solea; assembly: GCF_958295425.1. NCBI lineage: Eukaryota > Metazoa > Chordata > Actinopteri > Pleuronectiformes > Soleidae > Solea > Solea solea. The sequence continues at coordinate 3,106,492 of NC_081138.1, forward strand.
GTCACTGCAGCAAACATGCCCAAGTATGACTGAAAACACAACGACAAAGTAAAAACACAACAAAGTACATTTTCGTCCATAAGTTGTGGTTTCAGCACTGCAGCTGTATACACACAAAGACTCCCTCAGTAAGGTCTGACAGTGTTGCTCGCCAGGGACCGCCTTCAGATGAAGGAAGGATACGAGACTTTAGGAAAGCGATGACACCACATTCCTTGAAGGATGTGGTGGATCTCACTTATGCGGCAGAATCGTGCATTCTTATAAAGTATTTATGTTTATGACAGAAAGTCGCTAGTTGCTTTTTTAATAAATTTTAAAAGGTCGCTAAATATGCACATGGAAACGGCACGAACCGTAAACAGACATTATTTCCCTTTCTTTCCCCTAGATCGGTCCATTCTGTCTGTTTCTGTTATTATATCTAATGTTTGGTGCCGTTTCCATGTGCATGTGGCCTAAATTAGGTTATGGTCACCAGCTACATAATCAGATAGTGTTTAGTACAGTGCTAAAATTCAATACTGACACTGACCAGGCAAAAAAACACAGCTTAAGTAGAGTCCACTTTTCCAAAAGGAAAAAAAAAAAGACTCTGGGCCAGTAACCTTAGACCTGCAGACTTGCAATAAAGACCTTATCAGCGACTGATGGCGGCAGTTGCCGTTTCTGGCAGTGTCCTCACGTTGGGGTCCCAGTGTGAAGTGTTTTATGACTTTGTTACTGGCACAACGATTGTTGACACTGTCTCACAGCATGATGATAGACTGCCGAGCTGAGCGTCTTTGACAGAGATGTCCATATGGATGTGCATCTCCCTTGGCGCCCATGTCTGATGGGCTCTTTATAAGGGGGGGTAAGACTCGGTGGCTCTGTCACAGCCCTTCAAGTTCACCACCTGTGTGGCTCTCGGTCAAATGACAGGTGTGGACTTCCTGCTTTCTTTCAGCGACTTCTGTTGCTTACTATAAACAGAAATATTTACAATTTATTGAATTGAATGTGTCCATGGTCACAACACTAGGTGGCAATATGCGCTTGTTTCAGGTTGTGGACCAAAAACAACCCTTTAGCTGACGGCTATTTAGTCAAGAACCATAAACTAATGTCGTATTCACACCAGCCCTTCTTACTCCAATCCTTCAGTAAGTCTTGATGCAGCCCGGGAAACCAATTTCTTAAATTTAATGTGTCAGAAAAAACAGAAATCCTTATTTATATTAAAGGTAATGGACCATGCCATTTTTGGTCACCCACTCTGTCCATCTTCACTGTTGTGAAGTGACCATGGAGGCTTTACAGAACTTTGACTCAGTTTAATAAGCGGTCATCCAAAAATGGGATTGGGCAAATTGGACACTACTAAATTGACCATAGGTGTGAGAGTGGATGGTTGTTTGTCTCTATGTGTAGTCCTATTGGCAACCTGGCGACCTGTCCAGGGTGAACCCCGCCTTTCGCCCTATGTCAGGGTCACCCAGCGTCACTCCTCATGTGAAGGATAAAGCGGTAGAAGATGAGTGAGTGAGTGAGTATAGAAATATCAGGATAATGGTGCATTTATACCAAATGTGATAAAGTCAATGCAAATTTGCAATTAGATGCAGAAATGTGAATCATGTGAGTGACACAAATCAAGCAACACAATGCAACAAAAATACACTTCAAGTTAGGTGTGAACGCTGCTTAAAGCCAATTTCACACTCACTGTACAGCGCTGAGGAGTCTTTGCAGTCGCTGTAACTCTGATAACTGAGCGTCAGCAGCTACACTCGGCACAATCTTTCACCAGAGGGATTTGTTGACTGATACGACCCGCCACAGAAATGCAGATGAGACGTGACACGGGGAATAATGCATGAAACCGGGTTTAATTTAGCCCAACACCACGGCTACTCCGCTATGCTCTGTGATTGGTTGGGGTGCCGTAGTTGCCGCAGATCAAATTTCCAGCGTACTGGAAATGAGATCAGGGCTCACAACACGTTGGGGAGACATCAGCAGGTTCCCACAGGCCATATCTTTCAATATTTTACATCAGCAACTGCTGATCACTTGCCAATTAGGGGTGATTAGCCACGACTTGCAAAACTCATTGGCAAGAGAGTATAAAAGATCCCTGATCAACCTGTAGTTCAGCTCACGTTTGGAACAGCACTTCCTAATCTTATGTGTAATTGCGTCAGCTACACAAACTACCGTGACTTCATACCAGTCCAACACAATGTTCGCCAAACAAAAAAAAAAAAGAAAAGCAGACGCATTCAACAAAGGGTAGCGATGAAGGACATACAGCATTCTTCCGTTCAGTGCTCTTCCTTCACGGCGTGTGCAGAAGACAAGCTTTGTTCGAGAGTTAGAAGCTTTTCTCTACGGTCACATTTAAGCGATGGTTCTCTGTCGGCCAGTCAACTCACAGCAGTGTTTCTAGCTCCACCGTGTAGGAGCCTGTCCACTGTGCTTGGTGCTCCAACAGAATTATTTTACCAGGATAATCCCATTGAGATTGCAAATCTCTTTTCCAAGGGACGCTCTGGCCAAGAGGCGGTAGCAACAAACACACACATCGACAAAGACAACTCCTCCAAATTACAATAGAACAATAACAGACATTAGAGAGCCTAACGATCATTGCAAATAGTTGCGTGACATGGTTGCGTGATTTTAGAGTTTTTCCTATGGAAAGTCCCAAATTAAAAGGAAATTACTACATTTTTATAATCCAGAGGGGAAACACTGGTTTAGCAGGCGTCAGACTGAGCTGACCGGTGATAAGAAATATTTCAGGGACACATATCCCTCCATCCATCCATCTTCTACCGCTTTATCCTCCACCAGAGGGTCGCAGGGGGTAAGGACACATATTTCTTGTTTTATTCTTTTCTTTTCATTTCCTACTTTATTTGAATTGTGCTTATTTATTTTCTCCCCTAGCTCAGACCACTACTTAATGATTTATGCTTATATGCATTGTTGATATGTAAATTCATAAAATAAAATAAAATCTGATTAGTAAAAAAAACAAAAGGATGTGATGGATTACTGTGGTTCAATGGGAAGAGCAGATACAAGGTCTTAGTCCTTGGGCAAGACACTTCTCCGCAAATTGTTCCTGGAGACTGTGCTGGTAGTGTGTGAATGACATAGTAAATGAATGTCTGAATGAATGGGGTATGAATGAGTGAATGGCAAAACTGTAAAGTGCTTCGAGTGGTAAAGAATAGAAAAGCACAATCAGACCATTTACCATTTTTTAACTCTTTTAACCTTTTTTGCCCCCATCATTAAAGCCACAGGAAGTCACCTACAAACTAGGACCTCAGGACCAGTGGACACATCAGTCAGACTGCGCTGTGTTTGTTTGACCAACAAAGGTCTCGCTCGTGGAGCGAGACTGTGATGCACTGTCATCACAGTTTGCACCAAGGACGCACTCATCGTCCACTACATCAGGATCACTTGTAAATGCGGCCATGATTAGACGTGGCACAGCTGCAAGGTCACAATCAAAGACAAGTGCTGGACCACGCCAATGTTTTTCTGCTGATTCTGTGTTTTTATTACTGCCATAGTATGTTTCAATTAGATGATGACAGAATTGGAAAGTCTCCCAAATACGATGAAAATGATGAGCTCGCATTTTGGATGTCGCTTTAGGTCGCGGGGAAATGTCTGTTTTGATTTACCTTGAATGAAGTAAAACGTTGGTGCGACCCAACAAAGATCTTAAGAAAGAGTCGGTGGAATCTTTTCAAAATTCAAGTTTTTGGCCCCACGTGCAGCTGCAGTGTTCTTCATATTGATGCACAAATCTACATGTAGCTCAGCAGCTCTTGGGGATAAGTGACCGCAGCATTTGTTGATGAGAGACAGACCCTTCAGCCCACTTAACAGCACTAAAACCTGAATTATACCAGCAAAAGGTTATTGCACTGGAGCAACCACGGTCTATCCGTGCATAGAAATCCATCCTCAACTTTGAATTTTTATGAGGTTCATGGTAATTTAAAGCCAGAGTGTTTTTTAATTAGCCTCACTGAAACATGACTGTAAACTATGTGAATATTTCTTGTGTATATATAATAAAAGTAAATCAAATGCCAAATTAGCGATAAAATGATCCGTCATCTTACCTTTCAGATGACTTTCTTTCAGTTTTACATGTTTTTATGACATCTTCTTGGTGTCTGGCAGTTACTATCCAATTACATCATCAGGTGCTTCTTCTCATGCTTGCCAAAGCGCCTCTAAAATAATTTAAACCGCAGTTTTTACAGGTTGAATATAACGCCTAACGATGAGGAAAACTTCACATCTAAAATTGATGGAGTGCTGTTTCCTAACTTTGCCGAGGGAACACATTCATTTACATTTCCCTTTGCAGATGAACTGAGGTGAATCACTGGGATTGATAATCAATGCATTGATGCAAAAAATGACTCATTTCCCCGTGAGCACTTTGTCATTTCGTCAATCAAGTGGCAAACGGGAGTAGAATAAATCAGTAAATAATAAAATTGTTTTTTTTTTCCTCCAATAATATGTAACACCTAATTTACTTCAAAGTATCAAGAATGAAACACATGATTTAACCAGACATTGAGGTTCGTTAGGCCATTAAAGGTGACTGTACTTTTAAGACGAGCATTGCTCAGAGTATCTTACCAGAAAATGAAAGTTAAAGTCACCTTTTAGAAGAATTACTTGAGTAAAAGTCTTAAAGTACCTGACATTTACTGTACTTAAGTATCAAAAGTAATTTTCTGATCTAAAATGCACTTAAGTATTAGAAGTAAAAGTATTTAAACAAAGTGAGCAATTACAATTTTGAATATGACATTTATTGTGGCTTTGTGACATGTTGCTGCTTGTATTTTTTAAAACTTTTTGAAACTTTTGGAGTCTGTGGAGCTTCCAGGTGTTACACTGTGTTTTAATTCAAATTGGAGGCGAAATTTGCGGTTTATCTGCGGGAGCTCACTAGCTGACAGCTGAGTGCTGAAACCTGGCATCCGGAAACAGGAGACCAGAAACCCGGAGACCATAGCCTCAGTGTCGGACGTGGTAAACCACGAGCCGCTGGTGTATTTTAAGTCCACTTGGAGCAGATTCCGGCTAACAGCTGGTGCCGCTAAAAACAACTAGCGACAACAAACAGGCATTACGTCACCAACTCAAGTTTTATTTTGTAGTAACGGAGACGGTTAAGAAAAATGTATCGGAGTAAAAGTAAAAGTTGTCAGGAATATAAATAACAAAGTAAAGTACTGATATGTGACACTGAAAATAAACACAGGATTTCTGTTGCACTTGCTATATATTAATATACTGTATACCACACACAGAAGATCCTCTTTGTATGTTTGACTATGTCTATTGGCATTTTAATTTGGTTTTTGCATTTTTCGTGCATTCCCGTGCATGAAGATGTCCCTCGGTTAAAAGGCCCCTGGAGCCGTGCCAGCAGGCATTTAAGAGAAACCCTGTTGTTGAATTCAGATGAGGACACAAACTTTTGGATTGGAAATCCTTGTCTGATTAAAGTTTGAATCAGTTCTTTACCATAAATATCAAAAATAAATCCTGCTGGTTGATATATAAAAAATACAGTTTAATTCCCAGGTATAAATGTTTTAATTCACCAGTAGGAATGTGTTAAATTGACATTCAGATGCATGCTGGTTTTCATCAGCTTCCTCTCCAGTCGGCAACAGTGAGAATGTAAGAACTATTTCTGCCAGTGATGTGCCATTTCCGGCACAACAATCAATCCCAATGTGCATTCATCTTCCTGCCATTAGCACAGCTGCTAGCATTAATCTTTGCAATAAATTGACTTTTTAAAACTTGAGATCATTTAATTATCCAGTGAACAAAGTCAAAGATGTCACATTTTCTCTGAGGGCTGGGGTGGTGGTGGTATTGTGGCTTTCTGACCTCACAGTTAAAGCAGTGGGAATGGTGTTTGATGTCTTTTGGTTTGAAAAATCCCAGGTTTCCCTGCTAATTTTGGTGGGAGACACAGAGGGAGCACAGTTGACCAGACGTCGATCTAAACGTCAATGAGGACATTTTTATTCTGAATCGCAGGCAGACAGTAAAGATATAGATTGTTCCTCCGCAGCCTGAACCTAAGTGTAGCACAACTCGATTCACTGGATCACAGCCCAGCACCTGGTATAACACATGGTCATGGATGGCTTAAGCTTTTTATGTGTGTGAAACTCCACTGTTTGATACATGCTATGTCAGACTAGATTTGGATAAGCATACGGCACGGACGTTCAAAATCGAATTTGCTAAGTCCCTCCCTGACAAAGCCAGTTATCACTGCTTTTCTTTCATTCAATAAACGTATCGCTACATTGATTCACCGTGATCAGCCTGATCTCCTCAAAAGCAGCTCTGCAGACAGCAATAATATGGCTAATTACAATGATGCTGGCCTTGATGATAATTCCCCTTCACCTGCTATTTCTATAGATTCAGATTAAGCCGTTTAATAGCGTTGATTGGCTTTATCGCTTTCTCACCCTGGAGTAATTTAGTTTTTGTGATCAATTAATTACATTAAACAATGTTTAATCCCAGTTTCACCCTTTGAGGTCGGATGAGGGACCAGGCATAAAAACAGCGTTCCCTGGATTTTAATTCAAGGAGTACAAATCAATCAACACGCTGACGTGGTTGCTGATCACATCCTTATATGTCTTTCAAAGTTTCTCACCCTGTTACAAAGTTAATTGGCTGACACCGTGTTCTAGAGGTCAAACCTTCCCTGGCCAAGCAAAAACAAACATCAAATACCTTTGTGTGCCTCTCCTCCTTTTAATTAGCAGACCTAATGTCAACAATGAGGTTGATATTGAAAGACGGACCCTTCTTATCACGGTGGGAAAAGCCAGTGGTTTGAAAATGATTGCACTCAAATTGCACCCAAGCTCAATGCAGACACTCGGCTTGAATTCCACTTAAATATTCTTGCTCTATTGATAAGCTTTGTGACAGATTTGTCTGGAGTGGTCGGCGCCATGGGCTTCATTTCCATAAAGTACAAATGGCAGGGGAACCGGGGTGAAGTAGATGTGCTAAATTTAGTGCTACACTTTGGCCTCATGCTCCGTGTCTGTTGCTGTCTGCTCCCTGAGAGCACGCCCCCTATTTGGTGGTACAGACCTTGATAATGATATTTAACATTCACGGTTTCATTTAAAATATATTTAAAGAGCTATAAGAGGAAATTGTTTGAACAATATCCAACTTTCTGATCTGTATGATCCTCTTTATCCAGTAGCCATCTATGCAGGGTGGCTAAACTGGGTCCAGACACCCCTTATGTTAGGCTATGGTCATACTTTCTGTGTGATGTATATTTTGTCCGTGCTGACCTTATAATGACCAGTGGCTGCCCTCCGCTCGCTTCTATGTAAGTTCTGCTAACTTTACCAGCGCTTAATTGCCGGTTTCATCGTGGAAAAAGAAGCACCAAACACCTTTTTTCTCACAACAAAGTAAGCCGTTTCATAGAAGTAAAGCTTCGGCTTACAGGACTCGGACCCGAGCAGCCGAACATCGCAATAAAGCAGCAAACGAAACACAGAGGGAGGAATTACACTCTTTCTCCAGGAGCTGCTATGAGAAGAAGGACTGGCTAACTGGTTGCCCTCAGGCCCGTGCTATGTTTTCTTTTCCCTGCCTCCTCTTTCAGATGCTGGACAACGAATAAACTGGATTCAGACAGCTAATACAGACTAAAAACATTTCTCTGAAAAAGCAAAAAAAAACGAACAGACAAGGAGAGTGATAGAGATAGAGTTTGAGTACGTCCTTACTGCACATGCTCACTGTAGCCCAACCCCTTCCCGTCCAGATGATCGTGGGCTCTTATTTTGGTCAAAAGACACAACACAGAAGACAGACGGTTACCAGGGAGGCTTGCTTGAAATCGCCACGACTGGAATGGAAGATGAGAGCGGGTACACATGTGTGGAACACTAGATGGACGCAAACTACAGACACGTGCGGAAAATGCCAAGTGAACGAGGGATGAAAGTATGACCCGGGCCTCAGGGAGAAAGCTTACAGTCACAGACGAGGGGAAGATCATCCTACGACCAGACAGAGTGAAGCTGTCGTAGGTGTGAGATGTGTCAGAACCATGAAGGCCCTTCTTTGAGTCTCACCAAGCAAGTGGGAAAATATTATGCAAAGTGGCTGAATTAACATCTCAGCCTTATCCCCTGAGATGTGTGACACTCAAATCCTACATATCTGCCAGTTAAGTGTTTGTTTTTTTGTATTACTTCATATTTCCTTATTTTTTCTCTTTGTCAGTCTCACTGCTGTTTACTCATTAGTCATGTTAACTGTGTTTCTAATTAATGTGTCTCGTCTCTTAGCCCCAAACTATCTGCTTAATGCGTTGCTCACAGACACATATTTCTAAATTCTCAAGCTAGAAACCAACATTTATAATGGTGTTTTCATTGTATTAGTGGTAAAAAGCAGTTTGTGAGCTCTGCGGATGAAAATTTAGAGGGGAAAAAAAACAGAGATTAGTGTGAAAATGGAATAAATAGCGTGTTGCAACATCAGCAAAACACAACAGCCACCTGGTACAGCACAGATGGACCCAAATGTCATTTGTGTTCAAAGCCAAACATAGGGCTATAGTATGCTACTTCCTCTAAACCTACTTCAGGCAGAACAAACAAGGAATTCAAAAAGCTCAAAGAGGTTGGACGGAAAATCTTCTGAATGAAACGGGACACAACAACCAAACTGGCATGAAATCCATCAACACATTAAATACAGTAAAAGACAAAACAACTGAAGATTATATCAAAGTGTTAATGTGTTAATAAATCAGCTTTTTAACCGCCAACAGTCATCTGAAATGAAGAGAAATGAAACATAGACTGCACAAGATTATTTACATAAAATATTCCACCAAACAGTCAAGCACTGATTAAGTGTTGAAAATGAAATGCAAACACGATTCAAACCACTTGTGGCCAAATCACCCAATATCAACCTAATGAGGTCACGTGACAGCATATTCACGTGGCTGTTTACTCTGCAGACCTCACGTCACACTGTGCACTCGTGAGGCCGTGTGAAGAGAAGACGTGGTGAGAGCTTTTATAAGTGGGAAACAATGAAATGAAAGTCCAGAATAACGTGGCTTTAAAATCCTAAAATCCATTTACCACAATTGTATCTGGATACAATTGTGAAAATCCTTCAAATGTAACATAGTCTGTACTAATAATACACATGCAGTCAAACAACAGGTGAAAATGATGGATTAAAGACTAAGAAAGAGGAAACAAATTTGTTTATTGGCCCATCCACCTAAAGCTAGACCTAACAGACTGCACGCATTTCACTTGACTTCCTCTCAAATTATATTGATTAATCTGTAGATCATTTCCACCGTTAATTAAGTTGTCTGCTCAATAAATTCGAAAATAGTAAACTTGAGAATGCCTCATCGTGTCCACAAACCAAAGATATTTAGTTTTTTGTACAGAAGGACAGAAATAACAAGATTCTAATATTACAAACAAGAGAAACAAGAAACAAACGGCAATTAATGAATCATCAAAACTGTTGGCAACTTATTTAGACATTGATTAATAAACAATGGATTAATTGTCGCTAATGTAATGTTTTTTATTACTAAAAAAAAAAAAACCCTGAGGTGCAGCACAATAATTGTTGTATCTAAGGTTTCAGTCATTGTGACAATTATGCAAATACTGTTAATTTCTGAGAGGGACACGAGGAGATAAAGTCCACGTTGCCCCTGAATGCGTCATCTGTGGAATATAAATGTGTTCAGTCACTTTTGTAGCGGTTTGTCCGTGACATTCTGACACCTGTCAAAAAGTGTAAGTGATTTTCTTTTTGATGGTGCTGCTGCAGGTCACCTAAGACATTAGAATTACTCGTCTGTGGATGATGACTGTCCGCCATAAGTGTAGCAGAATTTATACGCATTACTTTGAAAGATGCCTCGATACGGACCAAGGAGTTGCTCGGTTAGCGTCGTCACGTCAGCCCGGTTTGCCGAACCATTTCTCTTTCTCGTCGCGTAGACGGGAATATTGTTGCCTTTGGAAATGAAAGAATTACGGGGTTGTGTAGGCGCAAGTGGGTAAAAGCAATTCCTCTCTATCAGAGGGGCTGAATCACTTAAGTGTTAGTGATGGAACATTACCACAGTGCGGAATACAACATTATATCTTTGCTCACCTTCAGTGTTTGAAATCTGAGCCGTGTCTCTGCATCGTATACAGATTTCATTACAGCCACAGAAACATATCAACGCTGCACCATGGAAAACAACTCTTCAGAGTTCTGAGAGGTTCCAAGGTTAGATAGTGCTACTGCCAACCTAATGTATTTTTAGAAATCAGTAGGTGTCTCCAATCCAGAATACTGCAACTCTTAACAGTCTTGGAAACTTCACCGGCTGCGGCAGAGACCCTACTTCATGTTTGCAAATCTAATAACGTGAGGATGCCCTTTTTTCATGCCCTCGCTGCCTTCTCCTTCCCTTACCTCCCAGCGAGCTGCTTTTCACTTCATTTAATCACATGTTGGATTCTTGTTACTCTACCTGAGACGTATGTGTAAATTTAATCCTTAATCCCTTCAACAATTTAAATCGCATAACTGTGATTTAATACGATTTTATTTCCTTTTTTTTGCTTTAAAATAAGAATGAAATTTACCACATTAAGTTTCTATGATCCTGACTGTGAATGTGCCTTTAAGGACTCGTCTTAATCCACCAGAGCTAAATTACGTCACACAGCGCAGGAGTTTTGAACCTCCCAAAACAGCTCAATGGGATTTTTTTAAATCTGGAGACTGTGTTGTGTCTTCCATCATTTGAAGCTGCTGTTTATTTGTCTGTTTGTCCCAAACCTGCTCATATACATGAAGGTTTAGTAAGCCGACAAATTCAAATACTCCTATGTATAAAAAGGTGCAAAACTGCATTTAAAATGGATATTAAACGATGCCCCTCCACCCCAGACTTGGGGCTCTCATGGGTTGCCAGATCATTTCCAAAAGACGGAAAGAAGGAGCTAAACCTTTTGCCTGGTGCAGAGGTGGAACGTAATAAATAATATTTACTTGCATTACTGTAATTGAGTAGGTTTTTTGTGCACTTGTACTTTTTAAAGTCATTTTTAAAATTTGTAATTTTACTTTTACTCACGTAAAACACAAATTCATGCACCGGAAACTTTGGCAGTGAATGATGAGGACAGGTGAACTATGAGGGCAGGTGAACTACGACGACAGGTGAACGACGAGGACAGGTGAACGACAAGTACAGGTTAATGACGAGGACGGGTGAATGATGAGGACGGTGAAGATGAGGACAGGAGGACGGTTAACGATGAGGACAAGTGAATGATGAGGACAGGTGAACGATGAGGACAGTGAACAATGAGGACAGGTGAACGACGAGGACAGTGAACAATGAGGACGGTGAACAATGAGGACAAGTGAATGATGAGGACAGGTGAACGATGAGGACAGTGAACAATGAGGACAGGTGAACGATGAGGACAGGTGAATGATGAGGACAGGTGAACGATGAGGACGGTGAATGATGAGGACAGGTGAACGACGAGGACGGTGAAGATGAGGACAGGAGTACGGTTAACAATGAGGACAAGTGAAAGATGAGGACAGGTGAACGATGAGGACGGTGAACCATGAGGACAGGTGAAATATGAGGACAGGTAAATGGCGTTAATTAAGGTCCCTGAGTGAGTGAGGAAAGTTAAAGCATTTGTGACCTTTGACCCATTTTGACTGATACATTATGTGTTTAGGTATTTTATTTTGTCGCGAGATTTGTGTCCTACCTTGTTAAAAATTTACATTTTTAGACCAGTACTTTTATTTAGGTAAAATGTTATCAAAATAGTGGTACTTGTATCGAGTATTTCAGTGCTCTTTCCATCTCTGGCCTGGTGTTACACTGTGTTCAGCATAAACCGAGTTAGTGGATTTTAAATTAAAATGTATTTATCAATACAATGGCTCTTCTGTGTTGACAGGTAAGCCAGTATCTCAGTTTCCTTAATCATCTCTGATGGTACACCACTATCCGTCAACGATTTCAATAAATAATCTTGTTATATAATGTACCATGAATAATAGACCACTGTCACTGGGAAGAAAAACACTGGTATTAGCATCAAAATGAACTGTCTCATGCAAATATCTAGTGCAATAAAAAAAAAACTCTGACTAAGTGCACTGAGGCATATATTCGTGTCAGCTGCAGTCGCTTTAACAGGAACTCAGTAGAAGTTCAGGACACATCGGTCAACAAGGTGGTTACCTCTAAATGAGGTGGACTGCGTGCAATTTGTCCAACCAGCCGTCAGTAAAATGTCTGCTCCTGGTTTTTCCTGTAGAAGTTTATAACTACACTTAAATGCTTCAGTGAAAAACACTTTCCACGCAGTAAAAAGCACTTTACACACACACACACACAGAGCTCATTTATCCCAGACGTTCCACTAATTAAACTCAATGAGTTTCCAGTTAAAATCACACGCGTGATGATCACATGATCAAAAAAAAATACAGCTTATCAAATATTTTCATTCAGGCAGTACTCATCGCAGTATTGTGGTTAGATTTATCAGTCAATTATGGCCCTTTTCCACTATGGTGGTCCCAGCCTGCCTTCCCACGGCACGGCACGGCACGGCACGGCACGGCACGGCACGGCACGGCACGGCACGGCACGGCACGGCACGGCACGGCACGGCACGGCACAGCTGCATGAAACTGCCGTAACTTCTTTTTAATGATAATTGTTGGAGATTAACCAACGTTTTTAGGACTGTTAAGTATTTTTAACTGAGAAAATGGCTTTGTTTCGGCTTGATTCTTGTGTCGGAGGGCACTCTGACCAATCAGTGGCCGGGAGTCTGACGACGTCACACATACTCAGCTCGCTTGGAACCTCAACATGCCAACTCATCACAGAACGGCCCCACATGAACCACAATTTGAATTAGTGAAGCAGCAGTGACAACCACCTCACTTCCGTGCGGCCCCTGCCGAGATCACTTGGCTGGAAATCCCACCCACTTATGTCTGCATGCAACTACTGTTTCCTGGACAGATGGCCTGGATACATGTAAATCGCTGTGCATGTACTGTATATTCGCCCTTTTTAAACTAGAAAGCTGTTAACAGCACATTTAAATGCCGACGCATTCACCGACAAGTCATTTCGAGCTATTTCAACGACATAATCTCCAACTGTGTAACAAATATTCTGCTCCCATAAAGGGGAGATGAAGAGTTTTGGATCCCTTTTTACCCAAATGAGTCAATGTGAAATCATGGCTCATACACCTTTCTCAAGGCCAAATTCAAGCACTTCACAAGCACTTTTAAGGGTATTATCAATGCTTTTCCAGTACGTTGCAGCTGTGGTAAATGAATATGAATATGTACATCACGCAAAAAAGGTTATTTCACTGTTTTCTATCACATTACAGGCCCCTGTATTTATTTCTCCATCTAATAAGCAAACTATTCATTCAATAACATATTTATGCGAAAGAAATTAAGCACTTTATCCAAATTTCAAGCACCTCTCAAGGATGTCAAGCACCTCTACAAACACAAGCACATTCACACTGGATGTGCTCGCGGCACGTCTGTGGCAACACATCATGTTCACACATTAGAGCAGCCACACTGCCCACGTAGGAAATTTGTCTCAGGTGATCTTTCACCACATGTTCAGTGTCGACAACGGTCAAAATGCCCCAAAAACAACAATATTTGCATGGATGGATGCAAATGCTTCATAATGAAGAGTCCCGGTGACGAGTTGACGAACAACAACGACACACAGCCGACATGTGTGAACAACAGAGGTGTGAAAGACGCTGCCGCACACACGCCACACACACATCCAGCGTGGCCGTGGCCTTATTGGCGTCATGCGGCGAGAGTGGAGACAACCTGCGCCACCAATTTAACACCTCACTAACTGTGCACACACAGTTCGCTCAGTTTTAAACGCGGGATGTTATGACTTCTCGTCGCACAATGACATTTACGACTGGCTGCGACACGACCCGAAAGTAATCTGTGATAAACGTAAAAGGTTTCTCACGCACATTCTAAATGAACTCTTTCTCGCGAATAAGACCTATCTTTACATTTCCAGCCAGATGTTAAACGTGTTCTCCCCTTCAAAAATGATCTGTTCATAGCTCTGAAGCCATTTTAAACTGCTGTACGGTAACAAAATAACACACAACACAGATAAAAATGATCGACTGTACCGTCAAGCATGTTTGCAATAACGCAGTACATTTACCTCGAGTCCATTTTTATATGTACTGTTTTCTTTCCCGGAGTGCAATGGCTGGGGCTCAAATTGCTCCCTCATTCACGACCACACAAGAGGAGACGACGAATAACTGTCCACTGTGGGAAATTTATGGCGCTTGGGTTTTACATTTGAAAGCCAGACACTCAAAATGCCAACTGAAACCAAAAAAAAAAAGGTATAATGAAGCATACTGGTGCCACGAATTGATTCAAAGACAATTACTTGCTCAGCCTGTTTCACATGATGAGATACATGAATAATAATAATTATTATTATCATTATTATTATCTCACCAGGCTTAATAACAGCAGAATCTCACCATGTCTTAATGTCAGCATGAAGTAGAACTTCCTGCTGGCTTCAAGCTCACAACATCAAATCGTGAATCTAACAATTTCCTCCATGTATCTGTTCTCAAAAAGCATCGGACAGTAAGTTATCGCGAAGCCTGAAACGTTTCCCTATGAAATAACATCATCAATATCATGTCATGTGATCATTCATGATGTTAGAATGTGAAAAAAAAAATCACGTTATGAGATAATTGTCATTAAAACCTGGAAAATATCGTGGATAGTGGAATAAATACTTTGGACACAGGCAGAGAATCGTGCATTAAAGCCGCAGTGCGTAACTTTTGGTGATTATTTTTATTATTATTATTATTATTCTGCCTCAGAACTGATGTAACTGGTATTTGTATGATGTGAAAATGGGCTCCGTCAGGCAAAACTATCAGACCTGGTTTTAGGGAGTGATTTGGCACTTTTCCACTACCCAGTTCCAGCTCAGCTCTACTCGGCACCTGGTACCTGGTACTTTTATTTAAGTACCTGCTCTGCTCATACTATGTGTGATGTCGTCACCGGAAGAGTCATGAGCGCGACGTCGGGCACAAGAATCGAACCGAATGATGCCGAACTGTACATCAGTAAAAAAAGACTTAAAAGTCCTGAAAACATGTGTTAATCTCCAACATTTAGCAAAAGAATTGTCTAAAATCTCAACACAGGAGTCTATATTTAACTTCCTGTGTGCATCTAAACCCTAAGAAACACAGAAAGTAGTGCAGAGGCTTCATCAGCATGGTGTGAATTCATTTGACAGTGGTGTGAATGCAAGAGGCGGTCGTTTATGTTTAAAAGTTAGAATTATAATATAGTTTTAAGAATGCGCACATAGTGCAGGAGCCTAATTGACTCAGGTGCTGATTGGTTCATTGTCTGGAGGAAGCTGCAGGTAATTGCTCGCCCAGGGACAGGAAGCTCAGGACTCTTATCCGTCATCTCCCCGCTCAGCCACACTGACCTCATTTCAGACGTGTGATTATAAAATGTTGCACGTGTCACGGTGATGGTAACTGATTTCTGGAGGACAGTAGAAGGGACATGGGCTGTACCTTATTCCCTCCCATTTCTTATTTAAGTGGGTTTCATTTTTTTCTTGACTAATTTGCTGCGTTACACTCACATTATTCCTCATTTTTGCAGACTTCAGCATATCCAGCTGATAAAGGATGTTTAAGGCAATTGCTTAAAATAACCCTTAAATTGACTTTCTGGTAGAAAAGTTCAATCTTTGGGGGACAAAGCTTAATTATATAATATGAAGCTTGGTAATGAATAGACGTGAATGTGTTTCATTGTGCCTGGGTCATCAGAAATGGTCGCCCTGTGGCAACCTGTAAAAAAAATATATATATATATATACACGTTATACAGTGCTTTAAAATTGGAATGGAGCTGAAATCCTCTGTCATGATTAATTTAATGCACTCTCTAATACGTCATATCTAATTCATAAGAGAAGTCGAGCTCTTCTTGCTGAGCTCTCCCATGCAGCAGCCTCGGGTGCATGGCAGCGGCGGAGTCATTGCACCTTGCTATTAAGTGTCCTCGAGGCTGCTGGATATTAGCGGTGATTTTTCTGTGTTCTTTAAAGCTTTATGGCTGCGTCTTAAGATTCAGGGACAAAGATTAGATTCACCCCGGAAACAAAATGACAGTGACATTGGACACAGCCGAACAAAGGAGTGCATTTATTACTGCTGTGTCATCCCAAAAGTGAATCAGTTAGCCCGGCTGTTAAAGAGACGCAAGGTCAAAGCGGAACATTTTTACTATTATCTGTCATTTTCGGAGACTGAATTTAGGACCACGCGGTTGGTGTAGTGGTTAGCACTTTTGCCTTTGCAGCAAGAGGACCCGGGTTCGCGACCCGGTCGGAACAAGGGCCTTTCTGCATGGGTTTTCTCCCACAGTCCAAAAACATGCAATATGGGGATTAGGTATATTGGACACTCTAGATTGACCGTAGGTGTGATTGTGAGAGTGAATGGTTGTTTGTCTCTGTGATGGACTGGCGAACTGTCCAGGGTGTGACCCCCACGTGACCCTCAAGGTCAAGTTTCACTTTATTCATCCTTAGAAAAGGAAATGTTGTGTGCAGCAGGGCGGACGACACACATACACAGAAAAGCAACAACAATAGAGACACTGCACAAAATGACAGAATCCAATTGGACAGTAGGTAAATCTGTCATAATGAACATGGACAGGAATAAATAAATAAATAAAAACCGACCAATCGGTTGTTTTCTAATCAAAATCGCATCGTATGACTCGACACTATTAACAAATTGCAAAGGCTGCAACTGAATTTGTTTGAATAGTTCTATGTTCCGCGACCAATTTTCCATAAATACGTAAACACGTATACAGTTGTCGTTCATATTTAGACGGTATCTCACGTGGTTCATGTGGAGGAAAAATCACAGATTCACGTAAAAATGTTACCAATATTGTTCAGCTCTGCAATTTTCCATGTTAATAAAATCCCATTTTATGTGTGTCCACTATGGACCGAAAGTCTAATAAAACCATTACATTAATTATAATCCTCTTTTTAATGTCCTTCTTCAGAATAACTGCTGTTAAAACTTTTTTTTTTTGCTTTTAACTGATGATCCAATGCCTTTCCATCACTTTAAATGTAGTATATGTTATACTTGTGTATTATTATTATTATTGTTATTATTGTTATTATTGTTATTATCATTATTATCATAATGATGTGACTCACCAAGACGGTGGGATGAAGAGACAGTAAAGAAGAAGCTTTTTCACAAACTGTGGACTTAAATTAAAGTTTCTTCATGTTTTGCTGCAATGAGTTTATGCGCATGCACACACACACACACACACACACACCAACATGTTTCCCACTGTTTGACAGCTCCTCTCGTCTACAGGTGGCAAATAAAGCACCGAGACAAACAGCAATGCATCATTTTAGAGAGTAAGCAGCTCTGTACGGGTGAAAAAAGGCCTTTACAAAATGTTAAAATGCTTTAAACTCGATCAACACAGCGCATGGATTTAACTCTTACTTTTAAATACATTTACATTCCTTCCTTCACAGCCAAAGACAGAATACATGATTCATTTAGTCCAGTTGTGTTCTTTCTTGAATGTGTTTCCTACCAAATTTTAAATTCCTCTCTTGCCATATTTTGAAGCTTTTTTTTTGAAGTTTCGGTGGAACATTGGTTCTCCTGATCCCCGGCTGAGGTGGATAATTAGCAACAGCTGGCCTCTCCTCTCTCTCTACTGTGGTGAAAGAAAAATGGGAAGGCACCACCTGAGCAGTCGACGGTATAGGTGCCATGCAGCATATGAAACACACGAGTGTTGAAATCCAAGATAAATGAACCACAGAGTCAAGTGTGTCGGAGGTTTTGATTAAGCGAATCTGGATGGATGATGTAATAGGTCGCTGGAGTCTATTCAGTCATAAAAGAATAAGACGTTAGCTCATTTCACGTCTGTGCCTTTTGTCAACTGCTAAGTGTACATCCCTAGATTTCTATAAGCACGTCTTCCCCTCTTTCTATGACTAATCTCCGGCCTTCCCACACTCACACAGTTTCCCTGTCACTCCCATTCTCTCTCCCGCTTGTGCTTTTCTTGGCCGCCTATCTCCGCGTGTCTATTTTGTGCCGCTGTGATCCATGTGGCGGTCCATTGTTTCGCGATTCCTGGCCCCGGCGCCACAGCAATCTTGGACAACATCGCAAGGATCAAAAGCTGACCGAGGATTGTGCCAAACATATGAGACAAAAAGAGAAAAAAAAGAGAGAGAGGCTGGATGGAATAATTGCAAAATGAATGATGTGCTGTGTAGGATGCGTCGGAGTAATTCTACATAATACATGTCTTTTCTGCAGAGACACTGGCTGAGCATTCTTCTCCTCCTTCGGGTGCACCTGACAAACCTGACAGAAGCATGAAAATTCAGGATTTGGTTATCCAGCTTGGAAATAGCCCACATGGTCTCTAGATGGCTCCTCTAAATTATTCAAAGCATTTGTGTATAAATAAACACTGACTGGCCCTGAAGCCAGCTGTCTATTTTTCTCTGCCCTGGAACTCTCAAACCTCCAGCAAACCAAATCAATCCAAACAGAAAGATGTGTTTTTGTCATGCATGTGCCATGTGTTTGATCCGGTTTAAAACCTAGAACATGGGTTGCCTTCAGATTCAGCAGAGGGAGAGAAACTGCCATTTTCCCTCTAGCCCCACCATGAGGTTGACATTTACGTCTCTGAAAACTATTACATAGTCTGACATTAATGCAGATTGAATTGGAAGAGTGTTCCGTCAGCTCACGTTTACAAAATAATAAATATTGATCCATCTGATTTATCGATGTTTTTATCCTATTTTTATGTTGTTATTTTGCTGGTTTGATCATATTTGTGTTTGAGTTTGTACAGACGAAAGAATCTGAAAACAAAATGATTACAGAGAGGAAAATTACATTAAAAAAAAAAGAGACCACACTGTCATTCCTTTTTTCTTATCTTATTGCACTTTAAATATAACAAGATAACAGATTTCAAGAAAACAAAGGACGTGTTTTACCACTGGCACACCAATTTCAACTAAACCTCCACCACGGCCACCCAGATTCCCACAGTCAATACACTAGTAATTGTTCTTTTATAAAGATCCTGAATCAGGATTCTTGTAAAATCTATCTTCAGAATCCATACTTTAATATTTGAAGTTATTTCATCTGGCAAGTGTAATCTCATGGATAATAAAACAACACTAGAATCACACTAAACCAGAAATGTGGTCAAAATATGGCAACAATCATCCAAAAAGTGTTTATTCTGGTGCACAGCCACAGTCGCCTCACGAAAACATGAAGAGATGGAAGTGATCTGGGATTCTCATGAGGCAAAAAGGTTGGGACCATGCAGGTGTTTTTGTGGCGTTGACAGCACAGGATGTTGCAGTGGATGTTCTGGTTTGTAGCATCCGCATTATGGGCAATCTGGATCTGGGCCAGTTTTATTAGAAAAACAAAGATCCTCTTGCGGGCTGGAATCGTGCCAGGGACCTTATGTGGCCTCTTGAGTTTGACATGTTTGCTCTAAATGAATGCAGATATATTCTTCAGTGTATCCGGTCTAACTCTCAAAACCACTTCCACTCCCATTTCTCCAAAAATCTGGTGCCATCCTTCCCCCCCCACACACACTTTTCCTCAGACACTCCATTTGTGGCCACTTCCCATCAGCATGGTTTAAGCATTTAGGACGTTTGATGAAGTTTGACACACAAAAGGAAAATAAAAACAATACATTAAAAACAAGGGGAGTGGAAAATTGACGGAGTGACACAGGAGCAGGAAAACATCGGCTTCACATTGATCCAAAAACTGATGCATATGTTGTCACACATCATTGCAAACATGCATATACACACATGAGCAAACAGCCTCATTTAGACAGGGATGGAACCCTCCATTATGCAAAAGCTGTAAACAAACACACACAGACGAACACTTTCATTTCCCATCTCTTTCCCCTGGGGAGCAGACAACGCATAGATGGCTAATAACAACTGTACGGCAATTACAATCATCACTGTCAGTGTACAGGTGCTGGGTGCTTAGTTGTAATGGGAAATATGGGTGGTTTGCACTGGGAGGATGTGTGGGTCAAGTCAAGCATTTGAAAGCACTTCATATGCTCATATATACATATATACATATACACATATATATATATATATATATATATATATATATATATATATATATATATATATATATATATATACACATATATATATATACATACATATATACATACATATATATATACACATACATATATACACACATACATATATATATATATATACATACATATATATAGATATATATATATATACATATATATACACATATACACATATACATATATACATATACATATATATATACATATATGTGTGTGTGTGTATACATATACACACATACATATATATGTTTATGTGTGTATATATACATATGTATATACACACACATGTATATACACACACATACACATATATTCATATACACATATATATATTTATATTATATATACATATACACATACATATATTATATATATATATATACATATTTAAATTATATATACATATATACACACATATATACATATATACATACATACATACATACACTAAACTGACACTTCGAATAGCCCAGCCTACGTCGGACAGTCTTTAGAATTTGAAGAAACAAACGACAATTCCGACGACAAGGTCCCAAATTTAAACGAGCGATAATGGTCCGGAATTTAAGGGCGTTTCCGAATCCCACGCATGCAAAGCACAACCAAGTGGCAGACAGAACAGCATCTTGCCACTCTAATTAACACTGACATCAAAGACATTTTAAAAGCCACTCATGCAGCCCATCTTTGACACATTCACCCAATCTCACATGTAGGTGATGTTGTACGCCTCTCACGCACAAAAATACAGTAAAAACGGGCACATATTGAACGGGTTCTGTACAAGAAACCTGAAAAGACAGACTGGAGAGGCCAAATCCAAATGTAACCAATTCTTGATTTGCCTGAAATAATTCACTGCCTATGCAACAGCCTGTCGTGTCTTTCTTCAGGAGCGAGGCTGAGTCACCTCTGTGCCCTCAGTGCCTCAGGAGGAGAATGCTGCTGCACATCCTTAGCTGCTGATCAATGGCCTTGACACGGTGACCAAGTGACTGACGGCAGCAGCAGAAATCATCCTCCTGCACTATGTATGCAAGACTCTCTGGTCTCCACAAAGGCAGGTTACCCCAGTAATGTAGACCAGGTGAAACTAGATTCCCTCTGGGCCGGACTCAGAACACAGTGAAACTGGCAGCTGGAGGTTGATGAGGGAAGTAGCTCAGATTTTCACACACACACACACACACACACACTGTGGAGTGGGAATGATCACGTCAGGCATTGTGATTCTGTCCAAAACAGCAACAAGGGGAGGTTTGACATTCTGCAGCTGGATGAGCCGAAGAGGACAAACAGTGGGGAAGGGACAACATAATTATTAGCTTTATTCATTTGTGGATGTCACATGATAACTGGCAGTGGCCCTTCCAAATGTCTGTGCACGCCACTGATAACTGCGTATAAATGACAAACATTATACACCAATCTACAGCCATTTAAGTACAAGAGAGCTACGGAATATTCTTATGACGACAATGTGCAAACACAAACGTGCAACATAAAGCTTGATTACATCTTCAAACGATTTGTTTTCTATAATTGTAATTGCAGGAATGTGTCCCTGTTTTGCACCGTTTTCTAAACTCAAAGCTGCAGTAAAGAACTTTCCTACTCAGTCAGGCAAAACTATCAGACCCGACCGAGGGAACTGCACAGACAGGTGGGGACAAGACGCCTTGAATGACCTGGTTTTTGAGGAGTAAAATTCACCTCTGGAACTTCCCGCTTCCTGTGTGCAGCAACAGAACACCACTCTGCAGAGAGAGAAAGTCGTGTGGAGTGGATATCAGCATTGCATGCACTAAAGTTTGGAATTTAACCGACATTTGTTTATGTTTAAAAGTCAAGAACAATTCTACGTCTGTACAAAAAGGAGGCTGATTGACCCGAATGCTGATTGATTCATTGTGTGCAGGTATCTGCAAGTAATGAGTTGGTAAACAGACGCTGCACAGCTTACAAAATGTGCTTCTTCATCTCCATAATTAACCCGAGATTGAACAGAAACTGAATCTCTCGAATAAGAAAGAACAAATTTAGCCTCGAAAAGTTTGGCAAGTGGTCAAAAATACCTTCCACAGACAGTATTTGTCTTTCATTTTCAATTTTTTAAAAATGTATGCATACTGAGCAACTCCAAGAACCAGCTGTGGTCAGTGCATGTCCACAAAAGTGAGACAGCAGCAGCAGCAGCAGCAGCCAGGCTCATTCCTGCTCTATCCCTGGGTGATGCTAAGGTTTTGGATGTCTGATGTGCATCTGACAAAGTTAAAAACCTAATTAACTGTGAACTAAACATTTGTGCTACACTTAATAGTCCCCGAGAGCTTCTTAGCATTAGCTCATTTGATTATATTGCCTCTCCGCTACCTGTGATGAATAATTCACCAAGCAAACAGAGACGCTTTTGCTGGGAACTGATATCAAGAACCCGGGATCAAACGAAGGCGCGGGCAATCGCGCAGACATCTGTGTTTGTTAGTATTCAAATGCGTTATCACGATGACATTTCAAACGATACAGAGTGTGGATGGAGAGAGTTGATGCTATAGGCGCTGTGGCACAGCGAGCGAGCACTAAAAAAGAAGCAGAAACCCAACAAAAGAGCGCAGAGGAAATGAAGAGCTGTGGGTGTGACAGTGACAGCAACACAGTCTTTGAGATCACTGAAGCTCCTGCATCACGACTTTTTTTTAAAATTTTATTTATTTTTTTTAAGTCTAAGACTCTGTATCTTTGCGTGTACACACTGACACTGTTCTCCGTCAGTCCTGTATTGGCAGGAAGATCCTGTCTGTGCACAGCTCAGTCTCACCATCTGTTCCTGGCTAGACTGCTGATATCTGTTCTTATTATATCCCGGTCGCCTTCCTCAGTCGAGGTGGGGCACTCACACACACACACCGTATTTTATCTGGATTACTTCTTATTCAATAGAGCAAGCTATCAATCTCCCCATTTACACAAATATGTTTGTTTTTTTGTCCTAAAACAGAGAAAAGGCGGTGTGCGCTCTTATTGCGACAGTGCTGCCTCTGGGCAGGATAACAAAACCACAAATAGCTCTCAGCCTTACTCATCCTGAGAACCTTTCAGACGCACACATGTTTGAGGTTTGAGGGCAGGAGGCTCGAAACAAGTCCAATTCCTACGTAAGTACCAAAATAAAGCGATCCCCGCTCCAGTTTGTTGTTTCGGTTCACGTAGCGGCACAGAGATCAACATAAATGTTATTATAAAGGGGCCTGCAAGAATCCTGCCTTTATCCAAGAAGCCTCACTGTTCCGTCAGCTGCTAGACAAGCATGGTGTCTGCACTTCTGAAAAGGTTAAAGGAACTATTGGCAGCGCTTGCAAGTCACGTCCTTATTTCGGCACAAGTGACTCCTACTGGTCAGGGCACCTGTTCTGAGGATCAGGAGATGATAAAACTCTCATCTGAGGTGTTTTTCACAGAAAGTAATGTCCTCCCAAGTAGAACAACAGCATCATTTTGTTCCAAGTGAGTGGCTCGGGGAAAAAATAAACGTTTACATTCAAGTGACAAAGCCTCCGAGCAGCAGCATCAGCCTCGCAGATCCTTTTACACGCAAAAGAAAAAGCTTGCCTGTGAATCAACGTGGTCGCCACAGAGACAAGGTTCAGGGGGAGGACTAACGAGTATTCCAATTAAAAGGATTCCGGTGCAGTTTTACATGATACTAATTGTTATTTAGTTTAGTTTTGTTTGCTTTAAAACACTTGAATAAATTAAAAATCAGCTCCACACGACTCCCACGTTGAACACGGGGAGTTTTCATGTTAAGACAGAGGGAGGCAACAGCAACATTGAGAAAGTAAAACAAACAACAGCAAAGAGGGTTGGACTTTAACTGAAGAACACAAGCACGCGCCCACGTTAGGTTTCAGGAGTGAATTCTGCTGCTCAAAAAAACCTGTCATTCAAGCCGGGGACAAACGCTTCTCGACCCCGTCCAAGTAAACTGTACCAGACGACTGCTGTGAAACAAGGAGGGAAAATAAATTATACACAAATCCATCCCTCTGTCTCATATAAGTCTGACAGGAAGGTCCAGTATGTAACATTTAGGAGTGTCTATTGGCAGAAATGTATTATAAAATCAATTAAATTATATTTGTAAAAGTGTAGAATTGCTTTAAAACAAAAAAGGAGAAACATTTCATATGTACTTTCAGGAAGGGCCTTGTTTTTAAGAAGGCCGCCAGTCCTAGTGGACTAAAAACCAGTCTGTCTGTCTCAAACTTGACATGTGTCTTGCCACAGGCACGAGTAAGTGCAGTGCCAAGTTTGGCGTTATTTGGATAAGTAATGCAAAAGTTATCGTTAAATAGATCTCCCAAAGAAGCACACGTTGCCTTTCGCCGCTCTACTGTAGCCACGCCCCCTCTCTCTCACTCACACAGCACTGTGAGTGAGACAAGGTACAGGGTTACAATCTGCATTAGACATCACTAGTTCTTACACATTGGACCGTTATACAGTGAAATAGAATCTGTTGTTAAAACTCAATGCAGAGTGTAAACTGTGTTATTCTGCATTTAACACCTGCTCTGTGTCAACACTGACCAAAATCCTGCATCCTGAAACAAACTCGGTCAATGTTGACTTGAATCCACTGCTGCTGTTGTCGTCGTCTGGGTTTTTTTTTACCAAACAGAAGAGCTCAGAGGGGATCTCTCTCTAAATCCACAAACATCAATCAGTATCATAAAACCACACATTCAGCTCACAGTTTCTGCCCTTTGTTCTTCCATCTTTGTCGTCTTCATTGTTTCTGCTCGCGGCGTGTGAACAGTGTTGCCTTGATAGTTCATAGAATAAAACGGCAGAGTGTATGTCTCTTTCTGTCTTTTGCTTCCCCCTCAAGAGTACTCACTATTCAGAAGTGTAGATACTCTGCACAGTGCCCCCCCCCCCACACACACCACCCTTTCTTTCTCCTCCTCTTTGCCTCCGACTCCAATTATCTATTTTTGTATTTCTCCACCAACCCTCCTATATCTGCCACAGCTACAGTTCCATCCCACACTGCCGGTGCAGTGGTGGGCTACTATTCTGGATGCAACCTCATCCAGATTATTAAATCTCCCTCAGAAATCTGTGTCCTCCTCGTGTGCCGATCGATACTCGTGAGGCACAAAGTAAAAAAACCCAGACAAGATGAAAACCCGGGGTCAAGCGAGAGGAGAGACGAGGCATTAAGGCGAACGCAGAAAAACAATTAGACTGCCGTCTTTATCGCAGACATGCTGCTGCAACACGGTTATGTAAGAGCACGGGCTTGTGTCTAAACACACAGCACATCTAATATACACAGAAACACAACGCACACACACACACACACTGCAACTCTCACAGTGTGCTTTCCAGAACAGGTTCAGGATATGGTCATAAACAAATAAATGGTCAATATATGAACAGATCCTCCTTTAAACATTTGTACCCAAATGTTTAAATGCACTTATTGTAAGTCGCTTTGGATAAAAGCGTCTGCCAAATGACATGTAATGTAATGTAATGTAATGTAATATTTAATATTACACATTTTTATCTTTAATTTATTTTTTTGTTGAGTTGTTGTTGTTGAGGGAGCGTCTCACAAGTGTTTTGTCAATTCACAACCTCTTTTCTTTTGCTTGTGGCCATCAACAGGAAACAACTAGCGTTCTGTCATCGCTAAAAGCCGATGTTTTGCTGACCTGTCCGTCCACTCTAATGGCCCTTTTCATACTGTGGTCCCAGCTTGCCTTGCCGCGTCGCGGCGCGGCACGGCACGGCACGGCACCACACGGGGCGGCACGGCACGGCACCACACGGGGCGGCACGACACGACACGGCACCACACGGGGCGGCACCACACGGGGCGGCACGGCACAGGACGGCATGGCACGGCACGGCACGGCACCACGCGGCACGGCACGGCACCACACGGGGCGGCACGGCACGGCGCGGCACCACACGGGGCGGCACGGCACAGGACGGCACGACACCACACGGCACCACACGGGGCGGCACTGCGCGGCACAGCACGGCACGGCACGAGTTGGTTTTCCACATGACACACACGAACGAGTGACTTGTAAAGCAGTGTAAGTTTTCAGTGTAACAGAATCATTAGAATCAGTTCATTAAAACTATTTGTTCAGTACTTCCGGACAGGACATGTTGGCAGTCACAGGGACACACAAAGAAAACCATTCACTCTCAAACTCACACCACCTTTTGGACTGTGGGAGGAAAACCGGAGAACCCGGAGAAAACTCGGAGAACACGCAAACTCCATGTTCCGAGCGGGTCGCAAACCCTGGTCGTCTTGCTGCAAAGGCAAGAGTGCTAACCGCTACTCCCTGCACACACTTCCAGTTTGTTTATTGTCCTTCATTCAAAACTACTGCAGCATCTTTAGCTCTTTAACGTAGATGTAATTTCCTGTTCTCATCAATGAGTAAAGACTCTCCTTTTCAGGCTATAAAAAATTAAAATAAAAGCATCATGCTGTTTGACAAATCCAGTTCTTTTTCCACAGCACATTTATCTCATCGCAGTTAAGACTCCAACTACAGACTGTCTTTTAATCGTTGACTGAAAAAAAAAAATTCTGCGTGTGAAGAGCGTAATGTATAATTTAACACCGAAAAGAAGCAATTCAGAGAATGTCAATACACACAATACTGTGTGTAAATGTCAATACGCTGTAATGATTTTGGTCATTTATTTACAAACACTAGAAAATGACGGCAGTTGGGTTTATACGTCCAATGGAGAAGTCGCTGAAGAGTTTTTGTCCAACAAAAAAACAAAAAAACACAAACGTGTCCCTTTCTGTGACACATTGGTGTCATTTTATTTGCTCCCTCCAGTCTGACTTTTCTATTGAGCCATCATTTCTGATTTGATCTTCTATCATTCTCCTCTATGGTTGTAAATGTGTGTGCAGCTAAGTAGAACAGAGCAATATTTCCCCCCTTCATGGCCTCACCGTCTGCTCCCTTGAGTCTGTAAATCCAAGTGGCTTATACTTCCCTGCACAGCGAGTTAAACGGGGAATAAAAACACCTTTGTTTCAGAGACTCTTAATTATTGCTCTGTCTCCCTGTCGTCTCCCCTGCACCTCGTCTCAAATGACTAATAAGAATCCACCCGATTAGTTTTGAAGTGTAATATTAATTTAATGTTTCTTGCATGTGAATGCGACTAATATTGAGCAATTATTTCTGACAGCTCAAGAGGCGGATTAATGATGCTTCTCTATTCTCTCCAGGCCAACATGACACTGTAACATGTACATCCAGGTTGTTCTGGAGAGATTTCAACAAAAACATCCTGTCGATGGCACGTCGTGTATTCTGCTCTCCCAGCGTTTGGACCGGAGCAGTCGGATCAATAGTTGTCAGAATGAGCAGTTCACAGTGAGACTAGCGTCGCGTGATGGCATCAACATTTAAGCCCATTCACTGATATCGACAAGAATGAAGCCAAGGATCCCTTTGTGATCTTTTGTGGCGCTGAAATTAAATCTATTGTCAGACTGGAACGATCATAAATACACATTTAAACCATTACAAGCTGCCAATTGTTAGAAAACTTTTCTTTTTTTTTTACAGTCACACTGATCCACATCCTGGTGACATTATACTTTCTGTGCCACTGTGGTCTGAGAGCTGGGCAATAAATCAAATCACTGGGAAATCAAGAAAAATCCAACAAAGAGCAGGACAAAGAAAACTGAATCATGCCGGTGGTACTGAAAAAGTCTTAACTATAACTACTAAACTAACATAGAACACTGATAATCCTTCTCTCAGCTGAACATCTGATGGCAACTTCTCCTGATCTGCATGTCTTTAGATTTTAAAGCTTAAAACCTCCAGTTATCAGTTAAAACCCTTTAACACCGTGCACTTTTTCTATCGGACAAATTCCAACAGTTTCTGTTGCACGTTAACGTCAACAAGAACACCTGTACATACAGTCATTTCCATTTTTTTTTGCCTGTTTTTGCACATTGAGAGTGTTTTGTTCAATTGATTGTGTTTATACATTAGAACAGCAGTTGAACTACATGCAACGGTGTCTTATATCCATTGGAACACTGATTCTACTGTATATACACTTCATATTAAAAATGAAGGACGAACATCTGATTTATTTTGAAATGGGATTATCCAAAATAGTGTAAATGATTAAACTTGTAAGTAATCACATTTTATAACCTCATTCTGATGTATGTATACAGTTGAAACCACATATACATGTATGTATGTGTATATGTATATACATATATACACACATATATATATATACGTATATATATATATACACACACACACATATACATATATGTATATACATATACATACATACATATATACACACACACATATATACACATACATATATACACAAATATACTGTATATGTATACACATATACACATACATACATACATACATACATACATACATATGGTTAGAATGAACATGTCAAACTTTATAAAAAATTGAAGACTCACTGATGACTCAAGAATCACTGTTGTACTGTTCAAATTTAACACGCAAAATCTGTTGTTCATGTACAACTGCATTGTTTTTCTAAATAAACCATTTTGTTTTTCTTCATTTTAAATTGTTAAAACAGTATCACTGCCAGATATTGGAAGTTATTCTGGAAAAAAAAAATGGGCAAAAGCACTGAGTTACAAGACATTATCTTGTCCTTTTATGGTTAAAATAAGCACCAAAAACCCTCTTCAGCCCCTGTAGCTTAGAAAGAAAAAAGAAATCTATTCAAATGTTTTTCTTTCTTATTTAGAGACCAAGGTGAGAACTAAAAGTGTTTTAAAAGCAATACCTTAAAACTCAACAGACCTGTGTTTGAAATATGGAAAGTTTTTCACAAACAATGGAACTATGTCGACATAGTTCTGTGTCTTAGTTTAAAGTAGGTCTACATGTGCCAACAGTGCTATTTTCTTTGTTTCTTTTTTTAGTTCTTAAACTTCTTTTATATATATATATATATAAAAATATATAAAAAACTTGATATCATCTTTATTTCATGGGTCATAAATGGCTCTTCTGATACCAGAGGTTGCAGGTCTGACAAAACAAAGTATACGTCCTGTCACCTTGCATTTCAGAAAGAAAATATGCAATGAACACTTATCATTATATATGGCACACGAAAAAAAAAATACCTAATTGATTGGTTATGAAAGTAATCATTAGATGAAATCAATGATGATCATAGTCATTAGTCGCTGCTCGAGGCTGGTGCTTCCCTACTCTTGTTGTGACATGATAATGTTAGTCACTGGCCCCACCGTTAGTGTCTCACCAAAGAAAATACAGCGTGTGCACTGTGAGAGCCAGTTCATCGAAAAAGAACAACCCTCCAGCAGCGACATAGAAGGGTTTTTTTTTAAGTACAGAGCTAAAAGCATCGATGTAAACACTGCTCAGGTTTATTTATGACTTTACATTTTCCACCACAAAGCTCAATTTGAGGCAGAAAGTGGGAAGAGACTTTTCAACCAGCGGCTAAAACGTACACAAGATAAACATAAAGGTATGGAGATGCTTTAGATTCATTTACACTCAGTGCTTTTTGTGCGATTTACCTTAAACAACACCGTCTCTGCACTTGTGCCGTCATTAATCCTGGGTAATGCATAATGACACATAAAAGCTGGAGGTTGAGCTGTAAATTGTTCGGTAATGAATCCGAGTCACTGATCCGATGCATTCTGACACAGCAGCCTTTAAGCCTAAAACCTTACATTAAAAACATTTAACACATATCATTTAACTTCTTTCTTCTTTGACACGACCTGGAATATGTCTGCACACTTCACTGTTGGAGCAGATGGTCAGAGTTCCACATTAACAGCTGGAGAGTCCATTACATGACTGTGATGGTGTGAATTACTAAATTATTTTAATGTGTTGTTCACAAAAATAAGCATCGCTTTATACTTCTCATATGTACTTTGAATTATAATGAATATCTACTGCCTCAGCTGTCTGTCTGTCTGTCTGTCTGTCTGTGAGCAGAATAACTTAACCCTTCAACACCTAAGCTTCAAAATGTCTGTCAGGACTTTTTTTTTGCTTATTTTATTCAAAAAAAAAAGGCCAAAAAATGTCCTGTGAGCATTTTTCCAGAATAACTTTCAATATCTGGCAGTTACTTGCAATTTACCGCATGATAAAGGAAAACAGAAAGTTTTATTTAAAAATACAAGACAAAAAAACACTACAGTTGTACATGAACATGATTTGAGCAGTATAAAACATATTTAAAGTAACATTTGTTTGAGTTTTTGTCAGGTGCTTTTCTAACACTTTTCTCTCTGGTGACAAAGACGCTGATTCTGCAGCTTCCTGCAACAGCACGAGTGAAATTACCGTAATAACTACATAATGGCTTTGAGTTTGACTTTGCAGCTATCCGATATCACAAACCATCGCATAATTATGGTAATGCAAACGTGTTTGGTTGTTTTTGTAATAGTAATTAGTAGTTTTTGCTACATTATACTATTGTCTTAGGTCACTTTTGGTTTGACATAGATGCTTCTTTTATTTCGCGGATGTTTAGTATGCTTCGGGGGCTCGTACATCGGTGGCAGTGGCTAACTTTGTTGCCAATCCCGGTTCGAGCAAGGGTCTCTCTGTGCCGGGTCTGCACGTTTGCCCCGTGTGGACGTGGGCTGTCTTGTCTCCAGGTACTCCAGCTCCCTCCCACAGTCCAGAACCACGCAGATTGGGGATTAGGGTTAATTGGAACTCTCTAAACTGACGTAGGTGTGATTGTGAGCGAGAGAGAATGGTTCTTCATCTCATATGTTTGCCCTCAGCTGGGATCGGCTCCAGCTCCCCGGTGACCCTTATTTGGAAGATAAAGCGCAAGACAATGAGCGAGAGAGTATGTTTTGGTTTGGGCATAGTGTGGGCATGACGTGAGTTACATAAGTAGGATGACTGGTGAGGGACCAGAACGCACCTGGGTGGGCCTATAATTCTTTCCAGAGCGAGAGAGGGAGACATGATTTCTTTTGTTCACTTGCTTTTTGTATGATAACCTGGACTGAATATGAAGATTATTTTGCCTGGGTAAGTCACAGGCTCACGCTGCAGTAGTAGTATTTTGGGATAAGTCAAGTCCGGGTTTGATTTGAATGACAAAAACGGCCACGACATTAGTAACGTCAGTGTTTGCAGGTGCAGGTTTTCACCGTGTTGGGTTCTGTTGTCACATTTCACCTTTTCATCTCTCGTCTTTTGATTTGCACAGTGCTCTCACACGTTCCTTCTCACCTTCAGGTGCGCACACACACACACAAACACACACACCTGTCAAGTTATCATGCAATCACTTCTCGTTACATACTGTGACTCATCTTTTGTCCCTGACAAATCCATGTCTTGGCAATGAGGTTGCGGGGGATTTTAGACGAGGACCGATGCAGTGTGTGTGTGTGTGTGTGTGTGTGCCACAGTGCAGGTCAGCACCCCCTCACCACCTGGGGAACTCCTCAGTGAAACTGCTTTACAGCTGCTAAAAACAAAGATATTAGTGTAGCCCATAAAGCTCAACAGCTGCACATAAAAGTAATATGAAGTGTATTCTCTTGACAGCCATATCAAATCATTATTATCAGCATGCTGCTCATTTGAGAGAGAAGAGGTGTTTATTTATAGAAAGATTTATCGTGCATACAATGTGTGTGAAACTGTCAATATCAATAATTATCGCAACATATGTGGCGATTAAAGACTGTTTCTTTGCTTCTTAGTTTGTAGTTTCAAAAGATAAAGAAGAAAGAAGATAAATAATGATATTGAGGGAAAATGACATGATATTTGAAGGTTAAGTCATTGCATTTCTGAGCTGCAGAGTTCTTGAACAATACACGCGACTTATTGGTAAATGTAATATGTGCAGGTCAAAGAGAGCAGACGTGCTCAACTTCTACTACAGTGTGGGTGTGGTGGAACCAGGGGAAGTCCAACTTGGACTCATCACACTTGAGGAGAGGGTGTCTGCGTCATCTCGACAGACATCCAAGAGGCAGAATCTCCTCCAGCATCAGGTGTTTTATAGTCAGTGACCTCGACCTCAGTTCAAACAGATGAGAGAGGGGAAAAATATACCGTGCGTGGACGCTGGTGGGGGCAACAGATGCTATTTACTCCACCATTACTTATCCTGATGTAGGGGACTGGTGTCATTACACGCCGTCTGCTCTCCAATTCTCCCCCTCCGACCACAACGGAGGACACACACACACACACACACACACACACACGCAATGTGTGCAAACACCTCGCAGCTGCACAAACCAGGCAGACATGCTGCTGCTGCTGCTGCTGCTCACTGATGTAAAAACTCGACAGTGAATGACCTTGTGCGTTTCTGCTCAGGTCACCCTCGTGCAAAACCCCCGCGGGCGCGAACATTCACAGTGAATCCTAATACAGAGTACAACAAGTGCACAAGTGTGACTGTGTCTCGCGCGCAAGCACGCACGCACGCACGCACACAGTCATTGCCATCGCCACCTTAGGTGTAAATGCAACACCTTCTCGGTGGTGAAAAAGCAGGCATGCAACAACGGAGCCAGTCACCATCTCATCAGCGACTTGATGATGAGGATGAGGAGGGTGATGAGGATGACGGTGACCCCCCCAGCATTATAACTTGACATCATCAGCATCATGACACACTCAAGGGCATCCGTCCGATGGCTGCTGAAATCTTTCCCCCTCACCTTTGCTGTTGTCTTCTTCTCTGTTGAGATGCATGACTCTCTTTTTGTCCTCACAGAGCTCTCATCTAGGCTGTCTTCTTCTTCTTCCTCCTTTTCTTTTCTTCTTGCAGTAAAGAGTTCTCGGGGTGAACTCTTTATTCCAGTTTTGGATTGAAGAGCCCTTGTTTTTGCTCCCCTCTTATTGTCTTGTTCTGCTGGCACGCATGGACGCGCCTGCACTTGTGCGTCCTCCTCCTCCTCCTCCTCTTGTTGTGCTGGAGCAGGTAGTCTAGGTGATGTTGGGACTCTGCGTGGATATTGTCTCTCCAAGTCTCCTCTTTTTTCCCCCTCTCTCTCTCTCTCTCTCAGACCCAGAGTCGCTCAAATAGATGGAGGCAGCTCAGGTTTAAAGGGAGGAGACGGCGCGTAGACGGGCGGGGTGACGTGAAGTAAGTCGGTAGGAGGTCGTCTACTCACAGCTGAGGCACGGAATCTCAGCGCCGTTTGCCCATTTCACCAGCTGTTCCTCGTCCTATAAACATCACAACACACCGAGACATTTTGCCTCCACTTTCGCTTGACGTGCAGCTCATGGCGCGCACTGGAGCAGAAACAACCCGGGATATTGACACACATATTTCGCATTTCTTGGCCATTATCGATCATATTTATGGCATTCAGTTGCCAGGCTTCTTGCAGCCATCCTATTTCACAATATTTGTCATTTGTGATTGATTCTAATAATCATTTATATCTTATAGAGTGATGCAGAAGTCTGCTGCAGCTCTGTGAGAATAAAGAGCGCACGTGAAAACACAGGTGTAAAAAAAAAACAAAAAAAACATTGTTGATGTCTCAGTAATTCCTCATCATCAATGCTTTGCCCACAGCTGGGATTTCACTGGAGTCGAAATTCAGTGGGATTCACGTGCGGCTGCTTTTACGCACAAGTTGTATCCTGCGTTTCAATTGTGCCGAGTCTCTGTCGAGCTTTTCATCACTGCCAGTGTCATAGACAGTCTGTGTGCTTTCATTACGACCATCGTGCCTTCACCGCCAATGGGCCTGTTCAGTGGATAATTTACTCACCATTCACGTTCGCCCGGAGCCACGCGCGTAAAATGGCTCACTGGCGGTCTCTAGTGTCGGATATGGGTCAGTGAGTCATGTGGGTGTGGATGAGATTCCAAACTCTTCTTTTTTAATTATTCTCGGTTTAAGATATTAAGTCAAATCTGATAATTAAGACAGAACAGAAGTATTAGAAAACATTTATGGAGTTATAATGTCATCCTTTGGCATAGACCATCTCATTTTCAAACTGCACAACCATTCAAGGAACAAATTGTGAATTCTATAGACCACAAGTCAAATGACCTGGGGGCCAAGGAGAGTCTAGTCTGGTCAAGAGGGGGCCAGTGTAGAGGAAAAAAAATATGAGCTTAAAATTATAGCACAATATTGCTTGTCTATATGGCATTAAAGATATTCATGATCATAGACCACAGAGTTTCAAAGTAAAAGTGTTTGTTTTGATATGGAACTATGCATACTTCACAATAATAACATATTTGTGATGCTAAATTAATCTAGTTATACCAAAAACGGTGAAATAAATTAATAAAACTAAGTAAAAACTACTGCGGACAACTGTAATTGAGACACCAGACAAGCTTTTTGTATATATAATTACAGCCAAATATCTCATTATACTACATGCATGTGGCCCAAGAGCCACCAGTTTGACACCTCTGCCATAGACCATCCCTGTTCTTCACCGACAACAATCACGGGGCAAATCTAATCAATCAAAGCAGGGCAAGGTCACAAGTGTTGTGACTTTCCCTAAATGCCCCAAAGATCAAACTGTAGTTTCAGAAGAGATAATGCTGATGTGATTTGAATGTAAAGCACATCCCACAGGTGTTTATCAAGCCTATTATCCATAAATGACTAAAACAGAATCAGAACTAAAAAGCCCACGTTCTCATATATTATTGTACGAGACAAGGAAACCAGTCTAAAAACAGTGCAGTGGTCAGTGAGAGCCAAGTGTGCACTGCAATCACAGTTGGCAATGCCTAAATGTTACGTAAAATATAACAGCCTTTTGCTGGCTACAGATTACCAAAGAACAAAAATAATCAGACTTTATTTATATAGCACCTTTCATTAAAAGCAACACAACACAAAGTGCTCCACTGGATAAAAACACAACAAGGAGCAACCATAGAATTGGACTGAGATCAGTTGTGTACAGGGTTCCACGCCAAGTCTCCGCTTGTTATTTATTTCTTTGTTCAATCACCCAGATTTCTGTCTTGACGCAACAGTCCCTTTGACATCGCAGCGCAATTTATGTGCAAAGCAGATATTCAGCCTCGCCGCTTCTGCTTTATATCATATGTGGATACTTAATCTCCTAAATACAGAGTGCATTCATTTCCAAGATATGACACAATCTGCTTTTTTCCCCCCGTTCCATCGGCCTACTTCTCGTTGCGTCAGCGCTCTTCCTCACCCCGACACCCTCTAATCTCCCACTGTATGCGTGCTGAATATTTATACGCCTGTCATAGTGTCATCTCTGAAGTCAAAAACAACACATTCATCAGCGAAACTCCCACCACGCTTTCACCCACCAGTGGTTTTCAGTGGGCTGCGTTGTCAATTCTTCAAAGATTTGTTCAGTGTCTGGGAGTTGATATATCAAAGCTATACACAAAAGTGAAAAGAAATAAGAGTTTCCACACACTTGCACATTTTTAAGACACGATGTTGTTGTAATCAATCATTGTTATACACATCAGGAAGAATGTGATGTGTTTTTACAGGACAAAACCAAAATTTTAAATGTGGAAACAGCTCCAAGGGGACTGCAAGTAACTTTAGGAAACAGTCTCACAAGAAATCCACTACTGAACCATGAACCAATATCATGCTGGAGGGGTTATGATCCTTGGAGCAGTGTTGTTGTGGGGAAATTTGCCCCTGGCAGAGACTCCCTGGGTAAATTGGTCCTAGGTGAATGGTCAGACAAAGAAGAACCAGTGTACCCTGCCCTGAGATTTACCAGGGCCTCAGCCTGAAGGCAGCCCCAGGAAAGGTGGCCTGTCGCTGAGCACGTACCAGCTGAGCCTTCACCTATTCAGGCCCAGCCCAAAGCAGAGACATGGGTCAGTCCTCCAGTGAGCTCACCCTCTGGTGCAGTGTGAATTGGGCAGCAGACAGGGCCGGGTTTCCTTGGTGGTCCGATCTGTAGTTACTGAAATGGGCTTTCAGGACATGGGATGTCACCTCTCTGGCAGGGAAAGAGCCGGAGCTTGTGCAGGAGGCTGATAGATGTCGACGAGATATCGTCAGGCTCACTTCAACCAGCAGCAGCAGCTCTGGAACTAAGCTTCCCAAGTGGGGCCGGACTCTCTCTTCTATGCTGAGGTTAGAAGAGAGACTAAACCAGACTGAATGCCTTATTTTTAATGACTCACACGCTGACCACAGAAAGAATTAAGACTCCTTCACAAAACCAGGAACATCAGGAACAAGTGGGCCGAGGGGCATTTTGAGTTATTGTTCCAACAATGTCTAACACATGGAAATCTTAAAATATTTGAATGTAGGCACTCCTCAAACTGGTTTAGGGAGAATTTTAGCCTCAAAGATGTACACTTTCTGTCCAACCCCCTCCTGGTCTAATATATCAGATGTCACTGACGCACAGTGGATTATTAAAAGACAGCGTCCGGCATGAAAAAACCCTTTTTATTCCCAGTATGTGACTTGACTCGAATGAACATCGTTAATGCAAACTCACCCCAGAAGAAGGTAGGAGGTTAATAAGAGGTTCGGGGGTGCTTTCTTTTCACCGCAGGCGTCATGTCGTCATCTCAGAAGTAAGAACGGTACGTCTGTTCACCTCAAGATGTCCAATTATTGTACACTCTCTTTCGGCCTCTAGATAATCCATCCCTTTGTTGTGTATAAACTCTGGAAAGTTCAGTACACGTTGCGGCTTCTTCCTCCGTAGCATTTCCGCAGTATAGCAGTAGTAGCAGTGAGGAGTAAGCGATCAATTCAAATACAAAGTTTATGGTTTTCTGACCCACAATACTGTGATTTGAAGCATGCGGTGGCTTCTTTGTAATTTCAACTTGCATATTGTGTGAGAAACCCAAATCTCTGATTTCTCTATTTGTGCTTGGACACTTAGGCTGGACTTCAAACAGACACAGCTGCACTAACGAGTACTTATTAGTAGCTAACGAGGCACAGGTGAACCCAATGAAGGCGGAGCTTGTAATTAGACAGGCAGGGAAACAAAGGCAGGAAGCAAAACAAGGTGAAATAAGAACACGGAGTGAATGTCAAATAAAACACAACTTGACCATGACAACAGCAAAACAGATAAGTATTTAAAAAAAACAACAACAACAAAAAACAGATTAAACTAAACTAAACTAAACTAAACTGAGTTAGTGACCATGAAGGTTGGAGAGGTAACTTTAATTTAAATGTGTCACGTGTAATATAAGTTGTGTTGTGCTTTACCCAGAAGACACTAGATGGTAGCAGTGAGCTGGTGAAGATGGTTTGATTATTTTGTACATCTTGGTAGACCGGGAACTGTGTTAACGAAAACTGTAAACAAAATTAAATTTGAATTTACACAATGACAAAAACTATAGAATGCGAATGAATTTGATGTATAAAATGTATGAAAGTAATATAAAAGTTTAGTGTTTACAGAGGAAAATGTAGGATGTTATGGAGAAAATGACTGACAATGCAAACAAGGAAAAGTTGTATTTGTTAATTTTCCTTCCACAAAGATGGTGCAATAGCATATACAGTACATTTATAAATAATACTCTAATCTAGTACCATAATATACAATTTAGTCCAATATAACGACTCTTCAAATCCTTCAGTGGTAAGAACATAAAGCTTTTAGAGAAAGATTTTGATTCATGCACATAGAGATGTCTTAATAGTTTATACTGTTTACACAACTGGCTATATCACTGGTTCCCAAAGACTGGGTCTGGACCCACAGATGGGTCACAGGAGATTTCCTTTGGAGCCCCTAACAAAATGAATTAGCTGAATTTCCCCAACCTTTTGGTTACATGTATTCATTTTAAATCTCCAGGAAAGGATTTGTTTACCAAATCAAAATGATATAAGGTTTTAGAGACATGGCTTTAAATGAGTTACTACATTATGCACAAGTTTGCTATTGTCACATAATATTGTGATTTTTTTTTTTCTGTTGCTTACTTACTATTCCTCTTGTCTGTATGCTATTTCAGGACATGAGCAAGTTTCCCCTCATGGAACAAAATAAAAGAGCCAAACTTGGCTTTGGTTATAGACATTCATGCTACCACTAACTATAACACAGTCACACCACCCACATCTATCTTTATATTATTTAGTCTATATTTATATTATTAGAATGCAGACTAAAATAAGACAGAGCTCAACATCGCTTCCATTGGAAGCACAAGAACAGAGGCAGCCCCAAGGCATGAGCAAAGTAAGCAGCTGCTTACTGTTTGGCGAAAAAAGTAACATATAAAAATATTAGATATTTGGTTTTATTTTGGAGTTGAAGATTAAAAAAAGAAAGACATGAAACTGGTTTGCTTGTTCGGTATCACCACAATTAGTGCTTCACTTTACTGCCCCTGAACGCGATTTGTCTATCACAGGATCATTTTGTACATTTTCTGACGACGTGAGCATATTTTAAACAGAAGTAACGGGCATTTCTTTTCACCATCAACCAAACATAAATTAAATAATACATTTGCGTCCGGGGTGAACACAGCATAAGGTTAAAAAAACAAACAAAAGTGAGACTGGTTTGGTGTCAATGACACATGACACAACTACAAATGCAATTTCTAGTGGTATATATATGGGGGGGGGATTCT
The DNA here is from genome assembly GCF_958295425.1 of Solea solea. Lineage (NCBI taxonomy): Eukaryota > Metazoa > Chordata > Actinopteri > Pleuronectiformes > Soleidae > Solea > Solea solea. The sequence goes on from NC_081138.1 coordinate 3,145,696, forward strand.
GCTTTGAACCCCCCTAAAGGTTTGAACCGGCCCTGCACAGACAGGAAACACCACTTTTACCAAGTTGCCACCACTGTGTTGTTATAGTAAACCAAAATAAACACAACATGGGATTTATTTTCATGTGTAAGTGTTGGAAAAAATCTAAATAAAAAACTTATTTTGAAAATAATAAACTGTGTGTGTGTGTGTGTGTGTGTGTGTGTGGCAGCAGCGTGGGTCTGGTCTGGTCTTGGTGTGGGAGGTGCATTCACGGACCAGACAACTGCAGTGGGGTCGGTTTATGTTATACTCGTTCCGGGGCGTCGCTGTCAGTGAACAGCCTCAGTGTAAGAAGGCTCTCAGCTGCTCACACACACACGGTGAGTGATGCTCGAGCAGCAGCAGCAGCAGCAGCAGAAAGCAGCATTAACCTCACAGACGTGGACAGAAGCTGACTCGGACGGCATATGAAATTCACCAGGTAAGACAAACGTTATCGGTAAACACGGACGGATCCCGCTGCGTGTAGTTTAAGCCACGGTGTTCCTCCTCAAAGGCACCCGGAGGAGGAGGAGGAGGAGCGGTGCGTGGATGCTGATCTCTCCGCCTGGAGGATTTGTAGCATCGGCTTCGGCGCTGGAGCTGGAGCGTTGACCGAAAACGTTTCCCTCCCTGTACTCAGATAGTATTCCCGGGTAACCTCATTAAAAAAGACCGGAGTTTATATCTGTTCACAGCTATTGATAAACCCCCCCCCCCACACAGTGATTCGTCCATGCGCAGCCTTTAGTCTACGCCTAAAATTATCGATTGTTTTTTAATGTTGCCACAGGCCTTTAGTGTCTCATCAGAGGAGGAAGGTCATCAATTTTAACACGTATTTAATGGTCCAGTGCCTGCATCGTTTATGGCACCTTAGGCGTTTGAGTTGGCCTTTTTAACCTTGATATCTGCTCATTTTCTCTACTATTGTGTTTCTCGTCTTTATTTTTTGTCCAGTATATCAGTGACCTATTATAATTAGTTGAATTCCTCCCACCTGTGAGGAGGGTTGAAGTCGGTGTCAACTGTAAAACCCTGACGGTCAGCCAAAGATGACCAGCACACTCTCTGACTGTCTTGTGTTTGGTAAAAAAAAAGTTGAACTTGTGTAAAAGGAAACTGCTTTACTTATAACCTCTTTTTTTTTTTCTTTTTTTTAAAGAAAAAAAGTAGTTTGAACTCCTGTTTTGACATCTCTAGATTTGCAGTTTGGTGTCCACTCTTGTGCTGTTTATTTTTCTATATGGGATCATCATCTACAAAGCTGATGCAATGTTCTACTGCATAAGGCCCGAAAAGTAGTGATTTAGACCATCCAAAAAGTTTACTAGTGTTATAAATCACCTGGAATGTAGACTCAATTTCCCATTTTCTGTTTTTTGCAGCAGCAGAGTGGCCCCCTGGTGGCTATTTGGTATATTTTAACTTCCTGTTTTGCTTCAACCGGTCCAAATATGGTCCAATTGTCAAATATGGTCCAATTTTCAAATATGGTCCAATTGTCAAATATGGTCCATTTGACGACTGCAGCTTTACATTTTAACAATGTCCAGGAAGAAAATGTTCAAATGAAATGAGTAACTTATGGATGAAGGTGCGTATATGAGGTCTTGTTGTGTGTCTCATCGTCTAATTGGCTGGTCTACAGCTCATCGCTGAATTGGTCAAAAAAGCCATAAAGACCCAACAGTGTCCCCATTACGAGCCGTCATCAGCGATGCGATCAGTGGTCACTAACCCCATCCCTCAGATATTGGAAGATTAGAGGAAAAAGGCTCAGGCTAAACACATACTTCGAAACACAGGTGATATTATGTTCTAATGTGACCACTGGAATGTGATGGCTGCTCATGTGTGTCATGCTGTTGGAGTGTATTGGTTGTGAAATGAATATACTGAATTCAAGCTGGTTAATTTCCTAAGCGTAAGGCTTGTGAGTTTGATGTTTGGTGGAGGATTGTATTTATACTTGCCACTGCGAGCCTGTACCAGCCACAGAGGAGAGCAGGCGCTGACAGCAGTGGTGTCTGGCTGTTCATTGTTCAGAGGGAGATGGAGACAGACTCACATGGTCTGCTTTACATCATCATGCAGTGTTTTCGTCCATACACTCTGTCCTCATGCGGTCACGCAGGAGTTGTGTCACTAACCGCTGTCCACTCGTGACGTCTCTTCAGTCTGTGTTATGTTTACGCTACAAGTCTTATTTACATTATTTGTCTCCTCAGAGAAGTGTTTTCCCCTGGATTAGATTAGCACATTATTATAATAATATAATAATTTGTGTTACGATGGACAGTGGTGTGAATCTCATAGCTTCATACAGTACAATGTAAAACCCAGTGATTATTATTATTTATGATTTATAGCATTTTATGGGCTTCTATGGCTCTTACTATATATTTGACATATTTTATTTGTTTATGTTTTATTTTCCCTACCATGTAGCACTTTAAGATATTTTTTTTTTCAAATGTAAACTATATGAATACAAATGAAATTCATTATTATTATTATTATTATTATTATTATCATTGAATCAATTCCATTCAAATAGAAGCAAGAATTCAAATTTAGATTAAAGCGACCCATCGTAGCCTCTTTACTAAGTCTCAGTGTGTTGCTCATATGGAATTTTTAATGATATTAAAGGTGCAGTCTGTAAGAATCAGTGCCATCTAGTGGTGAGACTGCAGATATTAATAAATGGAAGACTCCGGTCCTTTCCCCTCTCCCTTCCCCAAGCACATGAGGGAACTACGGTGGCCCGTGCATGCCAGAAATGATGTAATTAGTCTGTTTGCATCGTAATCTTCTGCTTCAAGATATGAAACAAGCTACTGTAGGAACAAGTCACCCTCTGTAAAGCAAGGCCAACGCTTAAAGCACAAATAAAACTATTTATTTACTATTTATATAGGGGCTTGGGCAGTGGACACTGTACAGTGGTTGTTGATGCAGCTGAGGAGCATGTGTGAGTGACGATCAAGACTATAGCGGATGAGGGCAGATATGAAAGAGAGTAATGTATGGCTATTAGAGAAAGTGAAGGGTCCCTGGAGAGCCATGATGGAAGCCTATAAGGCCTTGGAGGACGCACACAACATGTTGACTTGCCGCTTTGTTGACAGTAAAGAAGTTTACTTCTTGAAGGCTGTCAGTTTTTCCACCGCTGTCCTCCGGTGCGTGTCTCTTTGACTCCTCAGCTTTGTCTCGCTGCGCCTGGAGCCGCAGGGACAGCACTTGAACTGAAGGACAAACAGCCGCCGTACAGGCTGCCGGGCTGTTCTTCATGCTGCAGTAGAGGATGCTGAATTTAACACCAGCGGAGGAAACATAATAGCGCAATGGCCCTCAGCCCAGCTCCACACATTGTGAAGGATAATCACAATTATTTGGAAATCTGTGATTAAACCATTACCATACCATGGTAATTGATATAAACAGTAGCCAAACAACAATATATATTCAGCAGAGATGAGTCTGCCTCACCGTGGATGTTAGTGCTGCAGGGAAATCAGTTATCCGTTACATAACGACACGCATAATATCCTCTTAAAAGCTTTGCTCAATAAGATATGGATGCACGTATCAAACATGTGCATTGTCTACTCTGTTTATAACACGTGGCGTGGGCAGTGGAACAATAAAAAGAAAACAAACGATTGCGAGATGATAAAACCTATAAGCACAACGACGCGGTAGGGGTTGGTTTTCATTTCACCTCGGGGAAAGTGAGCTTTTGTAAGATAAGTGCTCCCGCACCGTCATTACTGACTATTGTACTACTGCGGAAAAAAAGCTTTGTGAGTGAGCAGTGAAAGTGAGGAAAATGTCGTCCGTCACCGGGTTCTTCATCACATGCGGCACATGTTGAAGCTGCAAACACACTGTGGTGTGCAGCTCATAGGTCACACTGCTCACTGTATTAAGTAGCAAACAGATGTGCGGAGGGATTACAGATTACGGGTCCATACGCATGAGAATGAGCTTTAGGAGAATCTGCAAAAGTTTTGTATCAAATCAGATTTTTTATCCATATAGAAGCAGTTTTTTTTGGAGCCCTGTGATGTTGTTTTTGGAAAAACGGGTCCTGCATATTCATGTTTACAACCAATATGCAACTATGATGTCAGAGCGCCACCTCTCTCTTGCTTTTGCACTGATTGATAAATTATTTAACTTCCTGGATGAGCCGATACGATACTGGTCAAAATCACTGGATCAGATATCGGGCAGATACTATTGTAAAATCCATATTTAACAACAGCATTTTAGCTTGTTAAGTTCTTATTTATGGGAGAAGAATATTTGTTACACAGTTAGAGAATTATGTCTTTGTTTAAAGCTTTATAGTTTAAAAACTGTTTGGGACTGATATCGGTATCGGCAGATACTTGAGTTTGTGATATCGGTATGACATGAAAAAGTGGTATCGTGTCATCCCTAATTGTAATGTATACTTGTTCAAATGTACAGTTTTGGTGCCACATACTAGGGCTGAACAATTAATCGAAATGTTATCAGATCGCAATATGGCCTACTGCAATTTTCAAATCACAAGAGGCGCAATATGTTTTTTAAAGGCAAAGTGTGTGAAAATATAATTTTTATTTTTAATTATTGTCTTGATCTATACAAATCTTATTCCACAGGCTTTGTTTCTCACACCTCTCCACAAATATCACACAGTTTTCGAATTAAAATGATAACAATTCCAACAATGGTGGACATGACAGCACACCATCACTGAGGCAACAATAACAACTGCTAAACTCCGATAGCCGCCTACAGCACCAAGCTCCAAACCCGCCCACCATCAAGTGTTAAAGCCATGTGCATATTAGTCCCTCGTTAATAATGTGCATTTTATCTAAGGCTGCAACGAGTACTCTATGTACACTTTGTTTATATTTTACACAAACAGAACTGACTTGAATACATGTCATCATTTTGAGGTTTTGGCAAACACTGATTGATATTTTATACAATTTTGTAAGAAACAACTCATTGATTAATATATACAATCAGAGTCAGATTAATTGATCATGAAAATTATTCATTTGTTGCAGCCCCAGTGCAGAGACAGCTCAAGGTTGGTAATCAGGCAACAAACGTGAGATGCATTGAATTGAATCACTGTCCTGTGCTCATGCTGTGGATTGCTTCCATTATTCATCATCTCTTGAGGGTATTTGTCCGGATGACATCATCAATACATCACCTGCTCCGGCTGCTTTGATTCATGCGCTGAGCCATAAAAGTCTGCTGTTTAAGAAAATAAGATGCATATGCTCACTCGCGTGAGTTTTCATGTATAGTTATTGTACCCGATTCTGACTCTGACAGGCTCAGGCAGTAAACTGGGAAAGGCGTTTGAGCGGACAGAGGCACTTAATCTCCACATGTGCTGATTGAAAATGTGCTGGAACACTCTTCTCTTTCCTCTCTATCAGCCTCTCTGTTGTTTCATAAGCTAATTTGAAATAGCACTGTAACCCAATATATCTAGAGAGTGGTTCATCGATTGCCCTGCATTGAATAGCTTTGCTGATCTGTTTGCATAGTAAGGGCTTCCACGCCTCCAATTTGTCTTTTCTGTGAGTTTATTGTTGAATCACAAACCACATTTCATCACAAAATAAATGATTTTACTGGTTTACATTCGTGGGCTTGATATCAGGCCGTGAGGCCAGGACATGAAAATTACATCTCAAGTAAAAAAATGTTTAAAGCGCACACACTTAACGTGCAAAATAATAACTCACACGTGCAAAATAATAACTTGCACGTGCAAGATAATAATGGCCCTATAGTGGAAACAACCGTCATTTGAGCTAGCGTAACTCCGAAAGGATCTACACATTTATTTTCCTAAATATTATATCACAACTTGTGACAATACAATTGTTAAGGTCCTTAGGGTAATGGCTGTTGATGGTTAGTGTTGATTTTATTTTCTTGTGCCAAATTGTCATTTTAGGGGTGTTTATTGATCCGGCGGTTGACCTAATATGCTACAGGCAGCGTTCACTTGTTGTCATAGCAACTGTAAACATCCTGTGTTAGCGGAAACAGGCAACGTGTATATCCGGCTGATAAATCTGACGTCGTCAAAATACGATTTCCAGGTCCAAACGCTTCGTTGAATCAAAACAGACAACAACGGCCGAACATGTGAACAATTACGATCACCGCTTTATTCAGTGAGACGATCTGTAAAATGACAGATACGTTGTTTTTTTGGGGTTTTTTTTTAACTCAGATCTGTTCAAACAATGGGGAACTACGGAGCCATGGAGGTTTAGGGCTTTACTAAGTCGCACACGCGCTTTACTAAGTCACACGCACGCTTTACTCGTGTGCGAGATCGTAAAGCATGCATGCGACTTATTATCTTGCGCATGCGTCTTAGTAAAGCATGCATGCGACTTAGTAAAGCGCGCATGCGACTTATTATCTTGTGTGTGCGACTTAGCAAAGCCTGTGTGCGACTTAGTAAAGTGCGCATGCGACTTATTATCTTGCGTGTGCGAATTAGCAAAGCCTGTGTGCGACTTAGTAAAGCGTGCATGCGACTTATTATCTTGCGTGTGCGAATTAGTAAAGCGTGCGTGCGACTTATTATCTTGCGTGTGCAATTTAGTAAAGCGCCGAGTGACTTCTTATCTTATCTTGCGTGTGCGAATTAGCAAAGCCTGTGTGCGACTTGGTAAAGCGTGCATGCGACTTATTATCTTGCGTGTGCGACTTATTATCTTGCGTGTGCGACTTAGTAAAGCGTGCGTGCAACTTATTATCTTGCATGTACGACTTAGTAAAGTGTGCGTGCGACTTATTATCTTGCGTGTGCAATTTAGTAAAGCGCCGAGTGACTTCTTATCTTATCTTGCATGTGCGACTTAGTAAAGCGCTTGTGCAACTTATTATCTTGCGTGTGCAACTTAGTAAAGCGCGCGTGCGACTTATTATCTTGTTATCTTGCGTGTGCAACATAGTAAAGCGCATGTGCAACTTATTATCTTGCGTGTACGACTTAGTGAAGCGCGCAGGCGAGATAATAAGTAGTAGTAGTAGAGTTATTAAGCACTATGCATGCGCTTACAACAACACGATAGTAGCTGTGATGTGTTTGTAAAAAGCCTAAGAAAACACGACTGCAGATGTGTCCTTGGGTTGTGACACGGAGGACAACATGGACTGTCAATCCTTCAAAGAGAACTTTTTTCCACTCCCGTGCTTCACCACTCTCTTTGTTTACACTCATTACTTTTACTATGCAGAGTGCTCTCATCGGTCAATACCACTGATGTGACTGAGCGCGTCTTAGAGGGCATGGAGAAGAGGGAGAAAAAAAAAATAAATCACACATGCCAGACTTTCTATCAGGAGATCATGAGGCTTTTCAGACGTGGCCTTGGCTGTCTATGACACATTAGACGGGGGCTGATGAGTCCTGTGCTTACACACTGTTGCCTCTGCATTAGTCAGAGCTGCAAGGATAAGTGAGTCAAAATGACAGCATTACATTTAACATGTTGATGCCACTCAGCAGTCACCATATATATTTACTCTGACAGTCATCTAACATAGATAGCTGTATTAGCAAATAATATCTGACAATGGCTGTAATTGTCCTTATGCACATAAAATATGTCTAACATTTTCTGTATACCTGATACTCTTATATATAGTTGTCAGTTCTCTTTTAGATATGTTTGCAGTAGGGATGTCACGATTATAGATTTTCCTGCTACGATTATTGTCTGAGAATTAATCACGATATTACGATAATATTACGATTATCGCGATTATTGTGCGTTCATTGATTTCACAACACTATGAATGTGTAAAATCACATGAACACTGCTTATAGGTCTTAAAGTTTCATTTACTACCAACATAACAAAATAATGTAGCAACAAAGAATAGTAACCAAAAAGTACACGAAAAATGACAGTCATTGTATACACTACAATGACTGTATGTTCCAATACCATTTTTTCCCTCCCGATACCAATCCGATACTCATGCTGTTGGTATCGGCCGATACCGAGTACAGATACCGATACCAGTGTGTTAAAAAAAGAATTCACACTATGCCTGCGTGTGATACTGTAATATGATTATCATTGTGGTAAGGCCTTGCTCAGGTTAAACCCTTTGTAAAACATGAATGAATACAGCAAATGGAAGCCATTTATTTCTATATTTATTTTTAAATAAAACAGTAGTGCAACAGCAACAAATACATATAGGAATAATTATAAAAAACAAATTAAAGTGCAGCCATTATGTACTAAAATAAAAAGGCATTTAAATCTTTAAATAGTGTAGTATTGTGGTATCGGATCGGTGCCTGGACTCCAGTACTCGCTGTTACCGGTACCAGCATTTTCAGCAGTATCGGAGGCTTTTCCGATACTGGTAACTCTACACTACACTATTATATAGGACCAATTATTAATCCCCCAGGGGAAATGTTTAAATTATTTAAATCGTCAATTGTCATCTATACCAAAAGTTTATTTTAATCGTTTTAATAATTTATCTACAGTATTTGTATGTTACGTTAGTAACAGAGCCGGGTGATTATCCCGCAGATGGTGAAACATATTACTCGTATTTCCTTCTTTCACTGCAAAACGATGACAGCGTGGTCATTTTCTTTGAAGCCGAAAAAACTCCCACACGGCTGATTTGATGCGCTTTGTTGGAGGGAATAACTCTTCCTCTGCCATACTTTAACAATCGGGAACGGCTCTATTCTGCAACTCTGCACGGAACAAGAACAAAGCAACACAAGCGGTAACTGCGGTGACTAGAGCTGAGACGATTAACCGATTAATCGACAACTATTTTAATAATCGATTAATCGGTTCAAAGCTTTTTTTCATGATTAAAACAAGAGTTCCGATTGTTTAAGCTTCTTAAATGTGAATATTTTCTTCATTTAAAGAACTGCATCATTTCCAGGTTTGACGAATCGATTAATCGCGAAAATAATCGACAGATTAATCGATTATGAAAATAATCGTCAGTTGCAGCTGCAACCGTGACTTCCCTAGTTTGCAGCAGACTGGTCAGCTCTTGCCGTCGACCTCTAGTATTACACACATGATGATACAATGACAGCCATATTAGTTACTGTGAAGCTGTTTTGACAGCGCTGTCTTAATCGATTTGTTGTTCCTTGAAAGTGTGATCTATTTCTTCTCGCTTCATGCTTAAAAAAAACAAAAAAACTCCACTACCTTTCTTTACACTTGTTTGAAGCTATTGCCTATACAGTCGCTTTCATTCACTGGCTAATATGATGTGAAAAGTGGCTTTAGAGAGTGTTATTAAAGATGAAGTGTGGAGGATTTTACCTCAGGGATGTGACATGACTAACAGGTAAAGAAAATGTGCAGGAATCCAGGTCACATTCTGTGAATCACTCGAGCACGGTCATGGAAACGCCGTCTCGTTTTTATTGTTTTTGACAGTTGTTGTGAGATGGTCCTTGAGCTGTTGTTTTTTTTGTTTCCTGTGAAGTATTAAGGCAGTTTAAGGAGCTGTTGTGCTTTAATGACAGTATGCAAAGTAACATAGATTTTATTAGCAAGTCTTGACGTTATCCAATGTAACTTGAAGTAATCATTATGAAGTGATGTTACACAGTGATGTGTAAGACTTTATCGCTAAGACAGCTGTGTCATGTACACTCCAGGTGTGAAGACTGACGCGATGATCATGGAACCGCTCTGTTTCCTTTCTTTTTTTGGCACTTGTGAAACATTGATCTGTCGTAGCTCAACCCGACATCAGCAGTGCAGTCAAAGATCCTGCTGAGCGGAACATCAGCAAATCCTTCTCAACACCTGCCCTCTTCTATCTGCTTGTTTTTCAGGTTCGACTCTGCAATGCTGCCGAAATGAGCTTCTAATTGAAGAATTAAACGCACCTCAGAAACTGTAATAACTTTTGAACGTGTGTGTTGCTCGGTGTCAACCTCTTGCTCAAGCGTGCTGAATCATTTCCTGCCTCAGACAGTTTCAGTAACCACAGATGTTTATCAGCTGGCAATTTATAGAACGTTTTTACGGTGACTTCCAGCTTGAACTGTTATCAGGTTTTACATTTCAAACTAAATGTACGTTTTTGGACATGGTTTACAGTCTGTAGTCGAGGTTTTACTCTCATATACAAGCGAGCAATTCATCTACACGTCATATAGCAGGGTTAAAGATCACAAATGACCTGCTGCATTATTTAAATACTTATGTTTTCTACCATAAACAAGCAATAATTGTTAAATGTGAATGACCATTCACGATACAAAATAAAGATTCTTTGATACATGCAGGAGATAAAACTGCAGTGTGGTCGTAGACTGAAGGAAGTGATGTTTACACGCCTGCAAAACGAGTCCAAATCAGTTTCACACTCTGATTAAATTGGGCCAAAATGGGAGGAAAGCAAAATGGCAAAGAAAGAAACCCCATCTCCTTCCCATCTCCTTCAGTGCTTGGTAAAAAAAAAAAAAAACCCTTTCAGAGCTGCATTAATCACGGGTGGCAATAGACCCGGCTCTGAAGCAACAATAAATCAAGAAAGCCCGAGAGTGAGAAGCACTGAAAACACCATACTTGGGTGACATCAGTTTTCTTTCCCTTTACAGTAGTGTGTCCTCCTCTGATGAGACCGATCAGATGAATCTGACCAGACAAATGCACTTACTCTGCAACTGCGGGGTAGAAGAGTCGAGTGCCTTTGAAAAGCATCCGCAGCCCCTACTATAATGAATTAGGAATGTAGCCACTCCACTGAGGTGTACGTACGAAGCCCGTCTGCGGTGGAGAGTTTACGAGTGAGTGCGGCGGCACAGATCATAGGAGAAAATGTGCGCTAAGGAGAAATACATACAAAATGGATGGCGATGAAAACCCAGGTGGTAGCGACGAGAATCGCACAACCACCCGACCTGAGCTTGTGCCGGAAAAAGGTTAGCATTCGCGATCGCAGGCGTTCAGCAGTGCTGTCGCTAAATACACCAGACTCCTCTGTTAAATGATGAGATTTTACACATTCTCTTTGCTAAATGTTGAAGATTAACCCAGGATTGTTAAGTCTGGGGATGTCCCGATCCGATATTGATATCGGATATTGCTCCGATATCAGCCAAAAAATGCGTATTCGATTATATCGGATTGCATCTAAAACCTCCGATATAAGCGCTCCAATACAAGCTGACAGTGTTGTTGTTCTTTGTTTAAGTAATATCACTTGATCAAGCCTATTTTAACATTCCACAATACAAAATATGTAATTAAAGTATGTATGATTCGTGCTGATATCATATCGGATCAATATCGGTATCGGATCGGAAGTGAAAAAGGGAAAAAATCGGGACATCCCTAGTTAAGTCTTTTGAACTCATCTACAGTTCGGCATTGTTCGGTTTGATTCTTGTGCCTCTTGTGACTTTTCTTGAATGCCTGATTGAATGTTTCTAATCTTTTGTTCATGAGCGCAATAGTGCCAGAGAATTGTGATCTCAATTCTAAGCAAACAAATTCACATTTCTTCCATAATCGTGCAGCCCTAACGTCAGCCATAAGAATCTCAGCTCCCTTTTCGAATCCTTGACATCTGTCAGGTTAGCGTTTGTGCTAATGTTTTGCACACAGACGTTTACAGACGTTGCCTTCAACCGGCGTCCACTTATATGTCCCCATACTGTCCCATTTTCCTCTAAATGGGAACATCATTTACAAAATTGACTTTCTGTTCTGGAGAGCGCCGGTAGCTGACATCACGCAATCCATCATGCAACAGCTGGAATCAAAATAATGCCATCTTGGCAGGAGGCCTCGGTGTTCCAATCCAAAGACGTATACACCGGGCAACATATATACCAGGTAATAAGTCTGACAGCATCTCTCGTCGGCTATAACAGGCACTTAACGCGCTCGTAGAAGACTTAGTGATTGGAACCCATATGCAACACTTAACACTTAGGTACAGAAATCACTGTTTACTATAGCTTATGGCTTTAATTCTTGTTTATTGTGAAGATGCCGGGTCACAGCAGGTTCTGGATGAATAGCCTGTTCTGGCTGTTTCTATACTCGTGAAAGGCTAAGTTATATTCAGTCTCTGTGGATTTTTAGTGCACGGTGAAATATGTCGGATTGAAACCAGCATTGGCACCATTCCATTTTTTTTGCAAAAGCTGTTTTCCTGTCACTAAGGTCCTGTAAACAACCTGAAATTAGTGATTGAGGAAAATGTGCACTGATGTTATAAATCAAGTTTAAATCCATTTAAACTGAGTACTATTCCACGATGATTATGTGCAAAGCATTTGGCAGATATTAATAATTGTCATTTTGCAGTGGAACAAAATTTGCCAAAATAATGAAATGGTCAGATTTCAGGTTGTGAGTAACACCGTGTGCACGCCTGACCTCAATAAGCCCCACTTTCGTCGCCCTCCTGCCGCGCGTCAGACGACGACGACTCCGCTCCCCCGTCGCGCTGTCACTTATCGTCTGACTTAGGCCTAAGATGCATTCATCAAGTCATCTCATTAGCTCACACATTTTGTGTGAAGCGCGGCGCGTCATTAGCATTTAGATGTCGCTGAGAGAGCCCTCACCTGCTGCTGCACATACAGTCTCACATTGGTGCATTTCCTTCTGGCGATTGTCTTATCTGAACAGTGAGAGATTGCTGCCATTTGACGAGACAGTGCTGCCTGTGACGCGCAGAGGGGAATGTATTTGCACTTATTGAAACACTTATTGTGGCGTAATGGATGTGATTTAGGCTGAATTTTGAATTGCTTCTGTGTCATTATTATTTTTTTTTAATAGCAGGACGAGTTTGTTGATTGACAGGGCAGGTGATTGTTTACTGGAGGTGCGATGAAGACGATGGTCCTCAGTCTTTCTGCCGTGATAATGGAAGACAGAACTGCAAGACTCATCTCCCCTCATGCACTTACTCTTAGCTCTAATGTAATTGTATATGTATAATTATTACGCATCACGTTCAATTTATTGTTTTAACATTTTCATTCATGTACTGCTTTGTGCTTCTGCATGATTTTCACAATGAAGCAGCACTCTATGACAGTTTTTTAATAAGATCCGTATATAATAAGTTAAATTTAAGCCTTTAAATCATACAGAGCAGTGGTTCTCAGACTTTTCTTTCAATAATTTATTGTGCAAATGACATTGTTGCTTTAGCAATACAAATAACCTCAAAGCAATTTTCAAATAGAAATATGAAATGTGCAATTATAACTATAACAACAATAAACATACATTTTGATAACAAAGAATACCAATATCAATATTTTTATGCAGTGTTGTGGTACGTCACTAAAATGAGTCCGGGTTACCACGACACCAAAAGTTCCGCCTTAAAAACAGAACTCCAAAGTCTCCGTGGCCCCACAGTTTGAGAAACGCTGATATAGAGTAATCTGATGTCCCTCATTGTTTCTTTATTTAAGACAAAAATGCTTTCCCATGGGATTTTTTTTTTGTTCATCTTCCAGCCAACCTGGGCTGAGAGACAATAATTTAATTTCGGACCGTGCTGGTTCGACAATAATGGTGAAAAGCCGCAGTCGGGTCATAAACGTCCACACCCTGAGTCAGAGTGCCCTCCTGCACAGGGTCGAAATAATGCTGAAGCATTCTCACACCAAAGGAAATAAAGAAAATAAGAATTATGTGGTTTTCAAACCTAACAACAGAAAATAGAAGCAGTCCAATCTTCTGTTTCGTGTTAAGGAGTCTGGCACTGTGCCATTTGGCTTTGTTGCCAAATAGCACAATTTAGATGAGTTTAATTTAGTTTGATTTTTTTGTTGTTTATAAAGCACCAAAAAAAAAAATCCACAGACAGAGCTTAGTTAAGCTCGGTTATTGCTCAGGGACGAGACATCACGTCAGCATGGCAGCGAGCAACCTTGTAAAATCCTGACGCAGTGTTAAAAGTCAAGGAACAGCTTATGCAAGGTTTTAGAGTGAACAGGGAACTATAAGCCCTCGCCTGTCATGCGAGACGAGGCAGAAAAGTTTGTGATCAATGAGGATGGATTTCCTGCTGGAGATGGGCTTTGATGAGCTGAGCTGCTCTTCTTGTGAATATAAGTGTGTTTGTGTTGCTCGATTATTCAATTTCATTTGTATACCATCCAGTCACATTGGCCCTCGTTCATTAACAGCACCAGAGAAGTGGACGTTTGCCAGTTTCTGTGCAAAGATCAGCACTTCTCGACATGAACGTTGGCGTCATTTACAATCAGTTCTTATGTCAGGTCTAACCTGCAGTGCAGTGTACGGCTGTTTCACATTCATATTATTAGATTACACTTACGCAATACCCATTCACACAGAGGTTCCTGGATTTACAGTTAAATTCCGATATTGCATATTTTAAGATATGGTATCTTAAGGTGAAGGATTCAGTTCATTACAGACTACAGGTGTCAGGGGGGGGGGGGGGCAAACCCCTGCTGCAAACACCTGGAAAGGTGTGTGACATCATTTTGTTCAGAATTTTCTAAAACATGAGCATGAATTTGATTGATATTTTTATTTCGAACGATTAAAAATAGATATAAATAAATAATAATAATAACAATAAAAAAGGCAATTTCAATATTTTATGGACCAAACGATTACTCGATTAATCAAGATAATAATCGACCGATTAATCGATTTTGAAAATAATCGTTAGTTGCAGCTCTAGTTCATTAAACAGACGAATTTCTGCTGATTTATCCTAGAACATTTGCGTTGAGGATCAGTGATGGGAGTAACGGCATTAGGAATAAACGGCGTTACTTTTGTCAGTAACGAGAATTACTAGTAACTACTTACTTTTATAATTTGTAACTCAGTAACTAATTAAGTTACTTTCTTTGGGAGAAGTAACTAGTGACTGTAACTAATTACTTTTTTAAAGTAACATTTCCAACACTGTTGAGGATCCAGCGTTGTGGTGGTGGTGGATCAGTGGGGGAGGTGGAGGACTGTCACAGCTGCTGGTCACCTGGCTCCAGGCCAGTTTATGCAGCTGAGAGCTGAGCGCTGCCGCCTGACTCTTCATCATCTGATTAAAAACAATAAAAAGAAAGGTCCATAATTCTACATATACAGTGTGTATACAGTATTTAGGACGCCCTGGAAAATGAGCCTACATCTTGAGGAGCTGTGCCGGTAATAAACGTAAAACCATTTGCACTCTGCCGACATGTTTTTCTTATGAATGCATGTGGCACATGAAATATTAACCGTTATCTGGCTCAGCGACAGCTTGTGCATCTCTGTCTCCTCAGTTTGGTCAGTGTCAGGACGAGGTCTGGCTGAAACCCTTTTTTGGCGGCAATCTTTAGGCCCTTTCATTTTTTTCTCCACCTAGAGAATTGCAATCACACGTTCTAATACTTGTGCAATATCGCAGACGGGTAAATGAAATATTCAAGCCTGAGCTGGACGTCTCTGACCAACATCATTGCTATTGACCGCAGCGGAGATTTCCCCCCACTCGGTTGCTTCCTTTGATCCCACTTCTCAGGCTGTCAAACAGAATCACCTTGATCTTTTGAAAGTCCGACGTTATGATGCCTATAGCATCTGAAGCTTCTCTTCTTGATCGTACGGCTCATCTCAGAATCTGAAACTCAAGGGACGACGGTCTCTAAGCCATTAATATGTAGGAGCGTGGTATTCAAATTACAATCATTTCCAGCCGCTGCATTTAGCGAGGCCTGATCAGGCGTGTGCCAGGATGTCACATGTGAAACCTGGATTATGGGGATTTGATAAATGAGGGCCACAGTCCAATAACACATAGATTTTACTCATTACTATGTATCATTCTTCCGTATAATTGCAGCACTGTATAAGAACGTGATTACTGCATAATAGAGCTACTGATAATGACTCTCAAAGTATTAATTAGTACTTTTTAATAAAAAAATGTATTCATTTAATTTAAAAAAATCCCTAAAGATTGGAGCTGCAATGGTTTATTAATTAATTGACTTGTCAGAAAATGATGATAATCAGTAAATAATTTCCGTTATTTGTCATGAATTCATGCCACTAATTAGATGGTTCCCATTTTCTGCTACTCGCTGCATTAGACTGTGGTTTCCTGGATGTTTCTGGGTATTGGATTCTAGGTCAGACAGATTTTGTTAGAATGAATATTATCTGCAGATGATGTTGGCACCAAAAGGTCCCAAGAGCTAATGAAGGAAAAGCCAAAGCCACTCAGTTAATCAGTTAAAATGTGAAGAAGCCATGACACTCTCAAAGGGAGTAACCCTGAATACACCTGAAGAACAGATATGAGATGTCTCATAATCATTATAAAATGTCTCTGTATTTATGCACATTCTGATTTCCCCTCTACTCTGCGATGAATACTCAAGGTCGATTGTTGCCGTGCAGTAAAAAAACAAACAAACTGCGACTGCAATTGTTTGGGAATGATTTATGACTTTTGGCGAGGCCGTTCACAAAAGTGGATACCGAGACGACCATATCAGCAGTCATTAATAGAAACAGTGATTTATGCATCGGGGTTCAGAAGCTGTGAAACAAATGGAATTGCATTATTTGTTCCACCGGGGAATGAGGCTATACGATTGTCTTTGATTCCTGGATCGCAGCAGAGTCGCACATCTTTTTGGGTTGGTTGTCGGTTGTGATGTGTTTTGTCTCGAGCGCTGTATATTGCTGCAGTGTGCTGCAGTGTGAGTTGGACCTGTGGGACCAATCTGAGCCTCAGGGCTGAATTCAAGTAGGAGGGAAATCATGGTGAACTGGTGGTTAGATGAGAGCAGCACTATCAGCCTCTCCATGTTATACATTTACCTTGTGAGGACAAAATGTCCCTCACATTTTCACTTAATGGGACACACACACTCAGCATTTGAATATTATAATAACACTAAGGTTGGGTACTGTTCATAATTGAACCGATACGGTACTGGTATCGGTATCTTGAATTTTGGTACCATATTTCGGTACTTTTAAGATGTTCAGTTGTAAAACAAAATCTATCCTTCTCAGTTTCACCAAGTTAGTTAGCTAACGTTTCTAGCTTGACTGGCTTCAGCGGTGTTGCTACTAGCACTGCTAGTAGGTAGCACTGCTAGCGTTGGTAGCTGATGCAGCAGTCGTCACTTTCCATGAGTCAAAAACGGTACATTCTTCAAGGTTTTTTTTCATTAAATATTACATTGAGCTCTGTCTGTGTCTCATTGTGTGAAATGCAGCCACACTTTCGACTGTTTTCGGCTCGCCGTTATCACTGTCGTGCTCTCGTAGACTCGCGGCGCGTAGCTCTCACATTCTCGCGCTCTCCCAGACATTTCAAGTACCTGAAATTTGGCACCGATTCATGTACCAAGTACAAAAAGTACTGGCTTTCGGTACCCAACCCTAGTCATCACAATTACAGTATATTTTTTGAATAATTAATATACTGTAATTTTATAGTTATTGTGGTATGTTCAGAAAGCCTGGTGTTATTGGTGTAAAATTAAGTGTTGGTTTATTACACTCAGGCATTGCTCATCCTTTTCTCTCCTCTGTATCTGCTGAATGTGACATTCCCCTGAAAGAATGAGTCAGTGATTGTTGGTATATGTCACAGTTCAAATTTTGCCATTTCCCTTTGTTCTTTATTTCCTCTCGCCAATGTTTGCCCAGAAAAACTGAAATGAAGCTCTGCGAGAAAAGCTTTGATTTTCACAAATATTATTGCATAATCAAGTGCAAATCTCCTGTGTCAACGAGGAATCACAACAGATTATTTGGCGAGCAGATGCTGCTGCAAAAGCCTTCCTGTTTTAGCAGCCCTTTAAAGTTCCCACTTCCCTGCAGCCCCCTGTGGCTGAAGGGAAACGGCTATCATTGCTGACACGTGTTGCGTGCTGCGGGTGTGTTTTCTGGTTGATCAGATATAAATGCTGCGTTAGGACAGAAGCCTTTAGGCTCTCACAAAGGGAACTCAGGTTGTGTTGATAAGAAGTGACTTGCAGTCTTGGCACAGTCGGTGGCAGATGGTGTAGCCCTGCTGTCTGAGTTCGGGAAAGTAGCAGCTGCCCTTAAACCTTGTTGAAGGGTAAGTAGCTCCCATGTTGACACATTCAATGGCAAAGGTAAGATTCAGTTAAGGAAGTAGTCTGACTCTAGATATCTATGTATATATATATTTTACTTGAAGCTCTTACTTACTTCTAGCTCTTATTTGTACCCAAATGTTTAAATGCACTTATTGTAAGTCGCTTTGGATATATATATATATATATATATATATATATATGTATATATGTATATCTATATCTATAGCTATATATATATCTTTAATAAAGTCTTTAATAAACAAACTAATAAAAAGGCAAAACCACTGAAAAGCAAGAAGGGGAAAGACAGGGAAACTCAGCAGCTAAACAGGATGAGCTGAAACAAATGAACCAACCAAGTGGCTAAATACACTAGGGAGGCGGGGCCTAATCAAACACAGGTGAAACGAACAAGACACAGGTGACTCACCTTAGGGTGGGGCGGGCAATCAAGAGGACAGGAAGTAAAACTTACCAAGGAAATACTACAAAATAAAACAGAAACTCAAGGTTTTAAGAAAACAGAACAAAAAAAGTCCAAACAGAATATTATCAACACAAGCACAGCTTTTATGCTTGATTGATTATGTAATTCTACAGTGAAAATAAAACAGTATAATTTAAACTCTCAGTGCCCTGCCCAGCCCGTTACTACTGGAGAGCCTGACTTCTCACACACTCTGGCAGCAGTGAGGTAAATGTGGAGCTTTATAAACTACTGTATATATCGGTCAACTTCTAGTGAGAATTGTTATAGTGCCACAGGACCAAGTCTCTACAAAACTATATCTGTCTAGTTTGCCCAACAATAATGACAGAATAAATTGTCGTATGTATTAAATGTCATGTTGTGTGTTTCTGTTCACTGCTGCTAATAGACGTGCTGCTGGGTTGTGAGCAGGCATTGACATGGCAACCTCTGGGCCTTCGAGAGCTCCTTAACTCGCTGTCAACTGACTCGCGTCGTTCTGGTATACACACACAAACACCGAAGGCAGGAGATTTGAAAATATGGAGGAGATTTTGGTGTGCAGAGGTAGATTCAGCACAGTGACGGCAAGTTTTATTTGTAAATGGCTGAATTAATTCATACAACATACATTATCTCAAGGCAATGTACATAGACAACATCATCGAGAGCAGAGAAACCCAACAATTCACAAAAGCAAGCACTAGGCATCAGTGGAGAGAAAAAAACTCCCTTTTAACAGAAGAAGAAATCTCTGACAGAACCAGACTCAAAGATTTGCAGCCATCTGCCTAGACAGGTTGTGGTGAAAGGAACAATGGGGGACAGAGCGGATGTGGGGTACAGAAAGGGGGGCGAGAAAGGACAAAAGGGAGGTGAGGTAGAGACAGAAGAAAGAGACCAGGTGCAGCAAGTTATATATTCAATTAAAGCTTTGTGCCTGAGTGTCTCAGATGTAGATAAGATATGAAGTAATACTGACTAGTTCAGGGGTCAGACAGTAAATGACTAACTTACTAACAAACCATTACTTAACTATTCAATTTAAGAGATGTATTGGTTTAAAAAAAAAAAAAAGTAATTAAAGTAAATAAAAGATTTGACTGTGCTGTAAAGTGTTTCTAAAAATCTTTTTTCCAGTATAAATGGAATTTTGTGAGTTTTTGTTTGTATGCAAAATAAAAAATAGTGTTCCGTAGCGGGGAGGGCAATATAAGATATTCATGATGATATGAGACAGAATTTCAAAGTAAAAGCGCTTGTTTTGATAAAAAATTGTGTATACTTCACAATTGAAACCTATTTATGATAAATAGATAGAAAATTTTGCAAATAATGACGAGGATAACTATTTTTAAAACGGCTTAAATATATGGAATTTAATGTTGCGCGTAATACATTTAATAAAGCAATAATTACAACCGAATATCTTATTACTATTATAAGAAATATTGCTAGCTAATTCATTTTGTGGTGGGCGGGCCACATGTAATCGATTGGAGGGCCGCATGTGGTCCGCGGGCCGCCAGTTTGACACCCATGATCTAAAACCAAGTCAGTGAACTAATATGAAGTTCTCCAAGCTAGAACATTGTTTATGTGTTGCAGCTCTGCAAAGATCTTGTCCGCATCATCCTGCTCCTGGGAAAGTACCAGTCAAGGCTGATGCGATGTAGAGAGGGGGCAGCTGGAGGAGGAAAGAGAGCATCATGGGAGAACCTGACTAAAAAAGTACTGTACAAGCGAGGAGGAAGAACATGCCAAAACAACTGTGTGCTGTGAGCTTCTACACACACGCTCCTGCTCATCATTTATTGAGCTTCTGCTAGAATATTAATCCGCCCGAGTACAGCACCATCCCAGCTAAAGGGAGAAGTTCATCAGTCTCTGTGTCACGCTGACACTAATTGTCTCACAACGTTTGTTTTTGAACATCGCCCGTCGTCGACCTCCCTCTTTTAGCCTCTTCCACCTGTGATTTTGACCATGGCTTCCTCTGTGGAGGGATTAAAGAGAGACGGGGCGACATCTAAAACTCACACTTGAGCAGATCCGTAATCAGCCTCAAAAGAGACCCACATGCGTCTGAAAGTCACTGATAGATTGATGAGAAATTCATGGCTGTTTGGATTCAAGCAGGGAGCTCAGTGGAGGAGTTGTGAGCACGGCTGCCTTCGTGCGTTCGTGTCAGTGCCGTGATATGAGCTCACTCTGCCAGCTGCTGTGCTTCACTTACTCTGATTAAAGGCTTTCCAGATGAAAGGGTGGACAAAGAGTCCAGTCGTTCCCACTTGTTATAAATCATCAAAAGCCACGTTCTTAACGTGGACGCTGATTCTTTGATACCATCAGAGTGAAAGTAATGGTAGTGTTTGATGCCACGCTATGAAGCCTGTTAACTGTGGGCGTTCCATGTCTTATCGTCAATATTTAAGACAATCTAACGTTTAAGTGGATACATTTGCCTTTTGTGTTTGTTGTATGTGCATCATAGTATAACGTGAGAACTCACAAGCTATGTGAGGCAGAACAATTTAAAACTTTCCGTAAAGCAAATCACACATATACCAGCATCTTTCCTACACACACACACAACCTTTTTTACACTTTGATTTTGGCATAATTTGATTTAAATGCATCTAAATTTTCATTAGTGTGCCACTGTATCAATGATTTCTCTCATTAATCACTGAAACTAAATAAATGGGGTGCGTTTCTCTGAATTAAATTCGAATTTTTTTAACAATTTTCTACTTGTCTGCTGATTAGTTATTTTCCACCTCAAAGTATTTTATATGAAAGTGTATTCATATATAATAAAAAAGCTCACAAAGACGTCACCTAATATCAAACCCAGTCGAACTTAGCACCTAACATAAAGAGATAGTTTTCTCATTGAGACATTCCTTTTCAATTCCTGTTTTCAATATTTTCAACACCACCACCGCCATTTAACTTTTTGTTTAAAATAAAACTACAAAACTTTAGATGAGCAGACAAATACGTGACAATAAGACAATAAGTTGCCCCAACCACACTGACATTTCTATTACGGAGACAACCCAGATACACCAAATGTAATTTGCTGCCACTGCTGCAGTGTGGGACACCAGAGATAAACAAAACGGGCCCTTTACACGGCAGCCATTTTGACAGGTCAAGGTAGGATTATCCCAGGTGTACGTAATCAAATTATGGCTGAGTTCCATTTAGCTTCCTCAGTTTCGAGTCCTGAACTACACGAACTGAACAGAGGCGTCGTTAATGTGATCAGTTCCACCTGTGCTTGTCCTGCTCGGCGGTGATGAGAAGCTGGAGGTCATGCTGGCTTGGCCATGGTGTTGAATTTATGTGTAAGTGTATGTGTAAAACATCTGGAATGTATAATAATATCAAACCATGACATTAATGACTAACCACTGGCTGGAGAGAAAACAGCCAATATCTCCTGATTAACAAGAAGACCTGTCACCAGTAATGTTTACCTTGAACCACGTCCTACATCCCCAGAAAGTATCATTAAAATCCATAATTTACTGAACTAGTTGTGCTGCTCACAAACAAACAGGCAAATGCCACGATAAACGTCCCATGGCAGAGGCGATGATGGGGGGACGAGCAGTGTGTCCAGGTCTTTCAAGGCTTAATCGCATCGTGTTATATTTGGGCCACATTAGTGAAGGAACAATGTGAGAGTTTGAGCACAGAAAATATATTTTGAAGAGAAATTATACGTGAGCAAAACATAATTTCATTTGAGCAAACAAAAATATACAACGCTTCCATAACACGCCAAATGAGTAGGATATTAGCTTCTTAAATGCAAATATTTTTTACAAGAAAGTAAAAATTATTCACATTTAAATAGCTGAAAATGATATAAAGTAGAAAATATTCACATTTAAATAGCTGAAAATGATATAAAGTAGAAAATATTCACATTAAAATAGCTGAAAATGATAGAAAGTTGTAAAGATTCACATTTAAATAGCTGAAAAATGATAGAAAGTCGTAAAGATTCACATTTAAATAGCTGAAAAATGATAGAAAGTAGAAAATATTCACATTTAAATAGCTGAAAATGATAGAAAGTAGAAAATATTCACATCTAAATAGCTGAAAATGATAGAAAGTAGAAAATATCAAATTTAAATAGCTGAAAATGATAGAAAGTAGAAAATATTAACATTTAAATAGCTGAAAATTATAGAAAGTAGAAAATATTAACATTTAAATAGCTGAAAATGATAGAAAGTAGAACATATTCACATTTAAATAGCTGAAAATGATAGAGAGTAGAAAATATCACATTTAAATAGCTGAAAATCCTACTCATTTGGCGTGTTATGGAAGTGTTGTGATTGGAGATGAAACAGCCAATCTCAGTAAAGTAAAATAAAATGAATAGTATGTATGTATGTTGCTGAATGAAATGAATAATTGCAAACATGCAAATAAGTGTACTGAGCACAGAATATATTTTTGTTTGCTCAAATGTTGCTCACGTATAATTTCTCCTCAAAATATAATTTTGGCGCTTGCAAAATATATTTTTCTGTGTTCAAACGCCATAAAATTGCAAGTCCTGTTCCTGTTAGACACATAATAGTGATGTGTGGTATGATGCATGTGTGCAAGCATGTACATACGTTCTTTAATTCGTAGTTAATTCGTTATACTGAGGATAAAAATGTAGCTTAATGTTAACTTGAACAAAATGCAATTACCTCGGCTACACAGTGAGGCTCTTACCAGTGTGTAACAGTGTGATATAACGACCTAATATTCACGTCATTAACTCCACTTCAGTGCCACGTTGCAGGTATTGGATGGTGGGGATCAGTGGTTATTTGGGGCCTTACTCTTTGAAGCCTCAGCCTCAGTGAACCTCTAGCTGCAGAAGAGCATTTTGATCTACAGAGTGCCTGCACTGAGCCTTTATACTTGATTGACTAAATAGAGAAAATCTCCACACTGTAGTTTTAGAGCAGCGCAAAGAGATCAGATACAGAGTGATGGGATTCAAACGAGAGCTGCAATAATCCAGATTTCTGTGGTCTTGGGATCAGGGCTGTTTGGTCAGTCAGGTCTGTCCACGCCACTGTCTCTCATGATTCCTCACTTCATCCTCAGGGGCGGTGAGATTAGTTCTGAGCAGCGCACCGCAATGAAATGGCTGAGGCGATGTATCTACAAGCTGCCATCTCCCGCATTGATTTATCTCTCCTCAGATCTGACCTTTCAAAGAATAAATAAAAGCCATGACAGTTCTCTCTGTGAGCAGTGTGTATGTAATGATGCAGCATAAAGACCGCCTTTTGAAAATGTAAACCTGCGTTTACAGTTTTTTTTCCTTTTGGAGAAAATTATTTTGCTTTGCTGAAAACATGCACACATACGCAAACAGAACTGCTGCAGAGGAGACAAAATCAGAGCCATTTCTCATTATAAAGTCTTTTCTTATTTCCAAGAAAAACAAGACGTTTTTTTTACCTTGAAGTCGGGTTTATTGATTAATTATTGTGTGATGTTTACATCAGGGAGGCATGAGCTTAAAGGTGGAGAAGCTCTGTTTCTGAGGTTCGCAGCTGCAACAGGAACTCAGTTCATTCCTCTTACTGGAACATGTACAGTGCGTCGCCACTGGCGATGCACAGGTTCCTCCCACGCGCTGGTATAAGCGAGTTAATGACGTGTGATTAATCTGATCAGTCACTGCACATGTTTGTAGTATAATTTTGTGCACTGCGTGCTGTCGTGCACAGCTGGAGGATTCAGACTACTGTACATCTGGCTGCTGAAGACACTAAACTCCTCTGTGGCAGTTTGACACCTCTGTACACATATGATCATGTTAGCTGTCACTTCAGTAAATTTGCAGTAAGTATGACAACCTCTGTGCAAAGGTTTTTGGCTGAATTCAATTGTTTCAAACAGGCTTTGGTCTAGGCCCCCTATCTCCAGTGAAGGACAATCTTAACGCTTCAGCATATCAAGACATTTTGGATAATGCTATTTGAGGAACATGACTGTGCCCCAGTGCACAAAGCAGGGGCTATAAAGATGTGGTTTGACGAGTTTAGTGTGGAAGAATCGGGCTGGCCCGCACAGAGCCCTGACCTCAACCCCATCGAGCACCTTTGGGATGGAACTGGAACAGAGACTGAGCCTCTTCCAACATCAGTGCCTGACCTCATAAATTCTCCACAGAATGAACGGGCATAGAAATCAGAAAATCTTCAAGAAGTTCTGTTAAAGCTGCAAAATGGGGACCAACTTCAAAAAGTACTAAATATGTATTTAAATACTTCATTACAGTCCTTGTAATGGTCAGGTGTTCGAATACTATTGTCCATATAGTGTGTACACACACTAAGTAAACAAAGAAAAACAATTCTGCAAGTTGAAGTTTCGAAGAAGCCACTACATGGGGTCTTAAAACCAAAAACATTACATTACATTACAAACTTTCCATTCGAATTAGTTAGGGTGTGGTGATATCACATTCCAGTGCTTTTGTTGTGTTTTCTGCCAATCAGCTGCTTGTCACAGAGGAAACACATGGCTACTTAATATGCAGCCTGCTACGGGGCTCCTCACTGTGACTGCAGGGGCTCCTCTCTGTTATTACTGCTTCAAGAAGCTCCTGTGAACTACAGAAGAACTAAATTGTGGCTGTTACAGCGCACAACTGCCTGTACTTCTTAATGAAGACAGAGGCTTCTGGTCATGCTAACTCGTTAGCATTTAAGCTAGCGGACGTTAACGCTAATGCGTTAGCGTTTAAGCTAGCGGACTTTATCGCTAACGCGCTAGCATTTAAGCTAGCAGGGCTTCGTGGACAAACTTTCTCCAGAGATTATGAACAATAAACAGGTGGATTATTTAACGGGAGTGGCAGGACATGAGAATAACTGGAAACCTTGAGGCGAACTGACAAATATAGTTACTTCCGAGATGATGAAATGACGCCAGCGATGAGAAGAAAGCACCCCGAACCTCTTATTAACCTCCTATCTTCTTTTGGGGTGAGTTTTCATTAACACCGTTAATTACGTTAGTGTTAATTCGAAGTTTTATACATATTATGTATAAAAAAAAGCACCATGTTTTCTATGCAAAATGAGTTTACAACATTATTTCTTTTTGTTTAAGTTATAGAACAAATATTTTAAAGTAGAGCAGGTGGCACTAAGTTGATAAGTATGACAATATTTTGGTCTGCACTTTAATTATAGATTTTCCATCATATGTTAACCCATGTATTTTCAGTGTGGAAGTATTAATGTCTCATTGTGACGGCCAAGAAACCATCAAAACCTGCAGACGCACTTTAGTTTGGAAATAATGGGAATTAATGACAAGTCCCCCACAAAAAGCCCCACTTAACATGTCAACCTCAGAACTTTATTGGCTGATATTGTTTATTTATTTTACGTAGTCTTTGGGCTCACATGTGTGGCTTCAATAGTTTTCTCATCTGTGATGTCATGGGATGGAGGAATGCACAGTGCATGTAGGGGGCGTGGCCTCAATAGCCCTGCAGTAAGTAGTTTGCTGCCATATGTGCCTGTGATTGAGGAACAGCATTGATATTCAGCTGTATTTGCATCAAATCCGATTGTTTTTAGCCAAGATTATGCTACAATTTACTATCGACCATTTCCAGTTTATTCCTGTTAATTCCCATAAATTCTAACCGTAACAAAAAGGAACAGACCCCAAGCAGGTTTAACAGTGAGCCAGAGCACCATCATTACCAAACAGAGGCTCTTCCATTCGTGTTCTTGTTTGGCACAGTTGTCACACAGCGATGAGTGAGAGTTTCCCTGTAGAAATCTCGTTTCAACATTCTGCAAACTTGAAATAGCATTGAATCATACATGATTTCAAAGCAGGTCTGACTCTGTCAAACTGCATTTTCTGCTGTGATCACTTTCTCCTTGTTTTCTCCAACCCTCTACAATTGAAAAGACTCCCCAGCCTCATTAGCATAGCTTTATAGCTGATATGAAGAGACTCACGGGCTTTTCTGTCTCTCAAACATAAATCTACTAAAAAAGAAAAAAAAAACAACTTTGTAGATTAAAGCAAAACACATGAATTACATGTTTTATTTTCAAGTTTGAATGTGGAAGGAATATGGAAATCATACAAAGCTTATGAGGCATGTGCGTTTGTGTGTGTGTGTGATGGAGGTGTGCAGATTTCAATCTTCCAGCTTGACTCTGTGTTTTTTCCCTTGGGGTCAGTAAAGCAGAAAGGATGCTGGGAGGTGTGACACCCTCTCCTGCATCAGGAGGATTGATGTGACAATTTCACACTTAAATCCACACACGCACACACACGTGCGTGCACACACCACATGCAGGCCGACAGGTGCAGCAAACTGAAGCTCCAGTGTCAACTTGCACACATTCTCACACATTTTGCACACGCACAGATAAGCAAAATGTCAGCGCGACGTGGGAACAGAGTGATTATCAAAAAATGAGTTTCTTTGTATCCATCAGTCTGTCTTTTGTTTCCATCAGCGAGCGGTGCCGCAGCTCTGTGTGGCCGAGCAGGCGTTGCCTGTGTGATTAATCCTCGGTCTTTCAGCTGCCCAGACGAGATACTGAAACCAAACAAACACTCACACAAAGCTTAGAGGCGTGCATGCTCGCATGGTCCTTTTTTTTTTTTTTTTAGGACGAGCCGATGTGGGAAGGTTGAACTTCCAACCTCATCACAGCAGAGCAAAGAAGAAAGGAGCAGGCAAAGAATTGTACTTTTTATTAGAGCAAACACACACAGGGGGAAACCCTGTTTTCATTTTATGGTTAATTACAGTCACAAATATGTAGAATGTTGCTGTCTGATGGCATGAACAATACAGTGTATGTGTGTGTGTTTTCATTTGTGTGACGTGAAATCCAATGGATATTTTCCTCCTGTTTTCCCCAGAGGGGTTCGCTTGATTGATCGAACCCAGAAGTTATTTCATGTGCCTGCCACCAAACAGCATTAGTGAGCCCAGCCTGTCTGTCTCTCAACAAGATAAGGGGACATTTACTGGCCCAATATTACCCGCTGCGTTCCGTGCTGTCACAGAATACAATGCCCATACCTGCATTCAATGAATATTATTAGCATTTTTCTCAGGAAGCTGTCAGTGTGGAAGAGAAGTGAATGCCGGCTTTTTTTGACGTGGGTTCTAATATTTGAGGAGCAGAATGGACTTGATTCCATTTGGCGTTGTCCAGGCTAAATTGTGAGGGAACTGTATCACCAGTGATTAACATGAAGTGGCCTGAGATCTAAAGCCTCTGCCGTTGTTTTGGTGTGAAAAGACCTGACAGAGGTCAAGAGAGTGGAAGCTGATGAGAAAAAGCTGCTGCTGATTAAACGTTGATAAAAGGCTGAGGATTAAGAGGCTGCAGGTGAGAGCTGTTTCTGATGAGAGATCATTAAGAAGCGGCACTGTGAAAGACCTCTCGACTCAAGGACCAGGTGGACCATTGTGTCAGCCAGGGAGCAATTTCTCACCCTCGTCTCTTCACACTGTAATTGACAGTTCAGGGTGAATGAGTGGTCTGTGAAGCAGACAGACATGGCATGGTACTTTTGTACATTGCTGGTTCACCAAGGTCCAGACAACATTAAAATAACTCCAGTCCATCTTGGTGACATGTCTTTGTTTTACTCATTGGAAAAAAGGCCACAGAATTCTGTTGATGCGGAAGACTAGAGCTGCATGGGCATTAATTCCTTTAAACATGTATCATGATAAAATAATCCTCACTATCAATATATATGTTTATATTATGCCTAAGGCTGCAATTAATGATTAATTGATTAGTTGTTAAAATGTCTTGTTTTGCCTACAAAACCAAATTATTCACTTTTAATGATTTTGAGTTATATCAAGCAAAGAAACCAGAAAGTATTTACATTTAAGAAGCTGAGCGTATTCATTATTTTTTTTAAAAAACTCTCAAACTGATCTATTATGAAAATATTTGGCATTTTTCTTTCATTAAAGAAGTTTAAAAACCACAATAAACAGGAGCTAAACTTAATCGTCAGTTATCTGACATTAATTGTGGTAATTATTGACGTTGACTCAGTAGAAACTTTTTAATATATATAATATATAATATATATATATATATAATTCAGTCCAACTCAAGACATAAGTCAGGCACGACTCTAAACAAACCGCTTGTCTAATATTGACCCCTGACCCCAAACACACACACACACGACTAATCCCACTCATGTTGTCACTTGACAGAACAAACGATCATTTATTTTCTTGTCTGATTTCAGTCTGTTGGGAGAGCGCAGTGTGGGAGGATTTGTCATTATATCCAACATCATTTCTTTTCCCTTTTTTTTTATTCCTGCTGCTATTATTATGACAGCGGTGGCTGCTGTTGGTGCGATATCAAAGTGGCTTTTACATAATGTCACATATTTCTAATGTGTCTGGTCTCACTTGTTCTATTCAGTAACCAAACCCTTACTGATTTTTGGGGTTTAACTGAACAGACAGCTTCAATTAAACCCCATGAAACTGCCCCAAGTATCTGTCGTCCTCTGTGGACTCTTAGCTGTGTTTAGCTCTCAGCATGCTGGGCTTGTCGCCAGGCAAATTTTACAGAGCGTTTCATGTTCCCTCTTCAAATCTAGGTCATACCAGCCTTATGGGCCACCTGGCCGGGCTCAAAACATGTAAACTGATGTAGAATGCAGAATATTACTCTCAAAATACACTGTTTTTTTTTTTTTGGTCAGGCTTGCCAGTTGGCACCTGTGGTAGACTTAAAATTCCGGAGTGTAGGAATAAGTGACATCAAATCGTGAAACTGCAGATTCCAACAAACACGAGGACGACTCCTCCTTACCCCTCCCTTTTCCCAGGAACTCCAGGAAACTACGATTCAAAAGTGCAAAAGATGGTGGCTTCTGCAAAACAAGGCTGTATATAAGGCTATAAAAAAGGCTTATTTATTTTGATTTTAAAGCATTTATACACATACAATAATATGTATGGGCAGTATATAAAAATTATGCTAGTAAAACACCTTAAATGTTGCAAAGTGGACCTTTTAAATACATTACGGAATCTGAAAGAATGTAAGGTCAGACATTATCGGTTGGCTTATTAGAAACCGCACACTCGCTCTGTCATAATATTCGAAGAGCTGGCAATCCTGCGGAGAGATTTCATCAAAGGAAACTTTCATTGCAGCTCAAATATTCTGCAATGATGACTCTTTAATTTGATTTCTTGTTTTTGGACATGTTTCAGATCATTGCACCAAGTGCAGTGTTGCCGTGTCTTTTCCATCCAGTTGTTGTTGATGATGATGTTTCAAAAGAAAACACGTGCACTCTCATCTGTCTGTGCTCCTCAGGGCATGTCGGTCTTCAAAGGAGATGTGGTCAGCTGCATTGTTTACATTGCGTTGCTATCCTGAGGCAGCAGAAACCATTGTGTGCTTGACCCACAAACACACGGTGTGAACTCAGTGGCACATAGTCAATAGTCTATGCGTGTACTGGAGGTTGTGATTTCCCCTCACACACACAAGAGCGCGAGCAGATCGTGTTCCTCTGAGGAGAGGTGTGTTTTTTTTCTCTGTTTTCCTTTTGTAAGAGAGCATGGTTTTTATTCATCACAATGATTGATAATCTGTGGTTCAGTGCAGTCTTACTTTAAAAAATAAACAGCTCCCAAGCAAGGGTGGATCACGGAAGGAGTCCGGGGGCCCTGAAGCCCAATCCTCTGTGCAACTATCCTGATATTTTCGCTACTATGTAATTCATCTAATTATTTTTATGGGGCCCTGAAGCCGAAAAAAACACTGGTTATATTATATGATATATCTTAATAGGGGCCCCCTTAATCATATACCTACAGTTTTTGTTATCCACCCCTGAAATCTGAAAGTGGCCCTTCAGCTAAATAACGAAGATTAAGTTATGCGTCTCCTCTGTGCGACTATCCTCATATTTTCGCTACTATGTTATTCATCTAATTATTTTTATGGGGCCCTGAAGCCAAAAAAAACACTGGTTATATTATATGATATATCTTTATAGGGGCCCCCTTAATCATATACCTTGTTATTCACCCCTGAAATCTGAAAGTGGCCCTTCAGCTAAATAACGAAGATTAAGTTATGTGGCATGATGTCTAATCATTCATATCACGTTCATATCAGTGTGTTATTATGCCAATTAGCTGATTAGCACCAACCAGGAAGTGCAGCTGGGCCTGATGGGAATGCCGTTATCTGTGCAGATTTTTGAACATGAAACAGAGTATTTGACAAAGTAAAGGGTTGCCAGTTGTTAGTTAATATTCAGTGGGTTCACTTAATAAACTGTCTACCTCATTATCCTCCATATGAGGGGACTGGAGCCGATCCCAGCTGACAAGGCAGGACAGGTCTCCAGTACATTGTTGGACAAACAACCATTCACTCCTACGGTCAGTTTAGAGTGTCCAGTTAACCTAATTCACAATCTGCATACTTTAGGAATGTGGGAGAAGCCAGAGAGAACCTATGTGCGCACAGGGAGAATATGCAAACCCCATACAGAAAGGCCCTCAGTCAAAGCGGGATTCGAACTGGTGACCTTGTTGCTGTGAGACGATGCCATCCCATTCAGATTCACTGACATTGATATTCCCACAAAGTGCCCTAAAAAAATGAGATTGAAAATGCAAAAGAAACTGTCTGTGTACACGTCTCAATTCCCGTATTAGTTTTCCACAGATCTGGGGAATGGCTGCCCTTCAGTCGTGCATGCTCTGTCTTGTATTCCCATATCTAAATATGTGGCCCAATGATCTTGAGCAAGCGGTAAAAGCAACAATTCTTTTATACCATGAGTAGATTTACTGTGCACCGAGGGTGAATCTGTTTAATTGCTTTTTTTAAAAAGGAACAAATAAACAATTGTGCATGTGTGTTTTTGCTCTGTAGAGGGGGTTATTTTATGATTGGTTGAGACGCTCCTCCTCTGAGAGACTGCTCTGGAAAACAACAAAAGTTGCCATGGAAACAGTCAAGGGTGAAGGAGGAGGGTGTGTCTGTGTGGTGTTGTGCTTGTGGTGGTGAGATGGACATTGGCAGGCATTATGGCGGTTAGTGAGCGGCGTGTTCCTGTGGTCCTGTGCCATTCATGGTGCTCACCACGTCTCTGCTTTGCTTCTCTTCCTGTCTCATGCGACGCTCTCTTGTTGTCCTGAAGTGAGTGGGAGGCTGTAATGGGAGCAAACGCTGAATCTCAATGAGACAGCTGAGAGGAAACTCATTTTCTGGCTCTTTCCCTTCTCTCTGAAAGTGCTTTTATTCTTTATTTACAAGCTGCACAGTTGCGCCGTCGTCTGGTTATTACACAATTTATCACACACTGTATGTTAAATGATCTGGAAACGTTGTATGGGTTGTATAATTAGTTCGAAAGCTATAATCGCCATAGGATTGTGTGATCAGAGCTGACCCTATTAAGGATGATGGATTATCGGCAGCAGTGATTATTTCATGAACCATAAATTGTTTTTTTTACATGCTCGGTGTTTCAGGAATGTGCTCCTCAGCTCCACATGTTCATTTTTCTGAAACCCAGCATCATTATGCAACATTTTGCAATGTGTACTGCATGTTGCTATAGTGCTGCCTCCCATCAGATAAGACACAGGATCGCCTAAGACTTTATCGGCACTCGATTTAAATGTAAAAGTAAATAACGCCATACATCTTTCCGTATCAGACGCTGTCCAATTCAGTTTTATTTGTAGGGCAAAAATCGCTTTAATGTTGATTTTAAAGTATTTCACACTTCCAGACAGAGGAGATAAAAGGTAACCGATTGTGTTGCTTGATGGTGAGCTGTGTAACGGGGGTTATTAACTTGTTGCTTCATTTTATAATATTGATAGTGATGGCTTGATTCCACTTTTCATGGCCAATACTGAAACCAATATCATAGCCTTGAATATCAGTCCGATACAGTCAGATTATGTGAAAAGAAGTCCACATAGACCACATGATCTTTGCACGTGTCTCTCTTAACAGCCTGTGTTGCGTTATGTATTTAATTGATGTTTTTCCAATACCTGATCCAGTGATTTTGGCCAGTATCAAACTGATATTGATACTGAATTTTGTATCGCCTCATCCCTGATTTGCATAAATATTAAGCATCATAAACGTAACCAAACACTTTAAATGTGGTTTAACGGAGTTCACGGATGTATGTTGTAAGAACAACAACAGTGTTCTCTGTGGATGTGTGTGAGAGAGCAGACGGCATGCTTCAACGGAAACAGCAATTTCCTCAGTAGCAGCAGGTAGTCAGTTCTTTATTTTCCAAAGAAATGGAATGGAGAAGTCTATCTCTTCATTCTCACTCTCTCTCTCTGGGACCTCACAGAAATCATCCATATTCCACAATTCATGCCTGTGCTTTAAATCCAGCAGACAGGTCTCAATTTTTTTCATTTTCATTGTGAAAAATGAGCCAAGAGCAGAGACATTAGAATTCAGAGCAGCAGCAGTTTGACTTAGCACAAAATTATAGTATCACTTTTAAAGTGAAACTAATTCATCCGTGAAAAAACTAGTCCAGAATAAAAAGGTGTGCGCGACATTGGTGAAGTTGGGAGATGTAGTTCAAATGAATCGCACACAATACTGATATTAATCACAATAAGCCACATATGCAAAACGTCTTACTCAGTAGAAGTGACATACCGCTCGATAGCAACTGAGCATTTTTGTTTTCAAATGCGTAAATTACCATCTGAATTATTTATTTTTCTTCATTTACTCCGACTTAAACTCCGCCTGTGATGATTAATCTGAACAGCGACGTTCATTTTTTCCTCGTTGTGGTGCTGTTCATTTAAAAGCTGATGAATGATAAAATTAATTAATTATTCCACCGCTCCACAAGGAAAATAGTTTTTTCTGGGGGGAATTAAAAAGCACATGTTTCACACATTTGTCATTGTTAGGTCACCTTTTTACCGCTTTATCTCCACATATCTGAGGGTTGGTGGCCTCCGTGATTTTGGTCATTATTTCCCACACCCCAAGAGATCGATGGACGTACTTATTTCGGTCTTCTAGGAATTGCTGTTAGAGTTTGACTGATACTCCTCTATCTTCAGGGTTCTTTGCTGCTGTCATCAGTCTCGTCTTCCCTTCCACAGAGACATTAGTATTCCCTGGGCCCGTACTCTGACCGAGCCATCTGCTGTTTTTGGACTGCTTGTCTCACCCTCAGTCGTCTCCTCAGCTGTTCCTCAGGACACACACTCACACATTCACACATTCACACATTTAAATAGATGTATCTGGCAAATAGTGCAAGTGTCTGTGGGTAATTAGAAGCTTTAGGTTTACTGTAGCCGACGTGTATTGTGGCAGACATGAATAGGTATGTCCATGGAGACAGTCCTGTACAATTGGTCCCGAGCTGTAGCTTAAAACAGACAATTGGGATACTGCAGACAGGCTGATGTGCTGCCAGTGTGTGCACGAGTGTGTGTCTCAAGCCTTTTAGTGATGGAGGTTCAGTCTAAATCGGTGCCTTCATTTCAGAGCATTATTTGGGAGATGGCTTTTGTGTCACTGGCTATCATTGGTGATAAAACATGTTTTAATGTAAAGGCATAAATAGTGTATTTGTAATGTTTGCATGCCGGGCTGGGTTGAAATTCTGAATCATTTGGGTCTTAATGTGAAAGATCTCATAATGATTCATAAAATCTGGAAATAAATCTTTTAATATTAGGGCGGAAGGGCAAAAATAAAGTGATGAATGTGGTGTGAATAGGTGTGGATTGGCAACATTATAGTAAATAGTAATTGTAATATAAGCTGATTCCTCCTTAAGATTGCAAGCTGTTAGAGTTTGGATGCTTAAATGTTATGACTGTCTGGTCAAGAGGACAGTTTAGTTTGTTTGTGTCCTCCATTGTCACCGTATGTTATCATATTAAATTAAATGTTATTACTATGGGGTCCATTTTTTATGTAAACATTAATATTTTTAAATCCTAATTGTATACAGTACCTCAGTCTCTCATCAAACCAAATTGTTTTGCAAACTGAAATATCTCTAAATTATACAAATCAAATCAGGAAACCTGTGTATTTGTATCTTCTTATTCATGTATTACAAGAAATGTGTTTGTGTATTGAATCACGTGATTATTCTCACTCGGTTAAAATTAATACAGCAGAAACAAAGTGCTGTACGTCAGAGATAAATAGAAAGAACAATAGAAAAATAGAACAAACAATAAAACACACAATAAAATACTGGTGAAAGTATAAAAACAACACAAATAAACAAGTCATACAATAAAACTATGACAAAGCCAAAGAGTAAAAATGTGGACGATGGACACATTTGTCAATAAATTAAAAAGAACATAAATGTGCAGATATATCATCAGTGTGTAAGCACAGTTATAGTTGTTGTAAACCCTTTATTTATGCTGCACTGGTGTGTGTCATGCTAGGATGGCATAACAATTCATGGACAAATACATGCAAATGTGGTGCAGAATGATCTTAAACAACTGCCAGACAAAGCAGGTTTGGGAAAAGCCACCTGACTCGCAACACAGATTTTCAAATTTACATGGGAGTTGCATTAAAAACTAAACATGATGTGGTTCACGAACGTGGCCAGGAATCATTGTTGTAGAAAATGAGGGCTTGTGAATCGAGAAGGTCAACAAAGACGAGGTCAGAGGGTATCAGATCCCACCGGGATGCAGTTACCCATAGTTACCAAATCCACACCCGCAGTTGTAGAGAATTAGATGAGGAGGGGCTGGTGCGCCGCGGGGAGATGCTGGGATATAATGTGGAGGAAAAAGGGAGGGTGGAGTCAGGAAGGCACATGGTGTGTGGCAGCTGGTGGGGGAAGGGAAGAGCAAAGAGAGGGACGGGAGGGAGGGATTGAAGGGCGGAGGATGAGGCCGTTGTTACAGCACATCACAGCTCTATTGTATACTACAGCCGAGCTCAGGACCTGAGGTAAGAGAGATAGTTGAGGAAAGATGTTGGTGAATTTCACAATTTGTATTGAACATGCGTGTCTGTGTATCTGTGTTATTGGTAATAATAGTGTTGTTTAGAACCAGTCAGCCCAGGGCATGTACTAGTCCCCTGACTGTGTGTGTTTACATTTTTATTACTTCTTTTATTAGTTCTTCTTGTATAAACACTGTTATTTTATGGAGCATTTGGATCGAGTTAAGGTTCGGGTTAGTCAGTCCAAATAAATAGAGGTTAATGTAGGGTTATAAGACAAAATAGCTGCCCAAACCTGTGTCTGTGTGTGTGTGTGATATAGGAGAATGTGCCATGTTCGTAGAGCTAATTAGCCAGTGTAATCACTGGAGATGGAAAATGTAATAATGGGGAAGTAAAACGAGGGAAAGCAGTGGCGAAGATTCCTCTGGGACAGTTGTTCATAGCAACTGGGTGGCACAACAGAGCAGCAATGGGGACACAATGGATGACAAGGTGCCTTTTGGGAAGAAATTGGTGCATTACACATTACAAAGGCAGTGGATTTTAGTATTTTACTGTTTTATTTTCCCCTGTTTATTTTGAAGACTATACATTGACTATATCATCTATCTAGCAAACTTTCCTGGTGTCTATAATAATTGATGGTCCAATCCCAGTCCTCTTGTTTTTGTTCTGCATATCATATCATATCTGTTAAAGGGCATTATGTAAAGTACAATCATGACCTTTACATTTAAAACAGTGACTGCAATCTCATTTTAAAACTTTGTCGAGCGTGGTTTCCTGACTTTCCGGAGCACAGCATTAAGTAGCTGCACTTTTAGCTGTCGTTATACTGGGTTTATACACATGTGTACTGTCTTCTCTGTTTTATTTTTTATTATTATTTGTAACTTATTAGGTTCATTTTCACATGTAGGCAACAGGCAGACATTTGTAATAGCATATACATCAGAAATATGTATGAAAGAGAGGGAGAGAATTATCTAGACCCTTGTTTTTCTTTTCCTCTGGTTGAGAAGTTTTTGAGGGGGGTAGTGGGGCTTTTTTTGAGACACGTCTGGCACTTCCAACCAAAAGGTGCAGGTCGTTATGTTAACTCTGCTGGCAAATCATGCGTTGAAGTGGTAGAAGCTGTGTTATTGGACAGGTGGTGGTGAAACAAACTAAACCACCAAACCAAACAATTTATCTTGTGAATATTCTGGCTGTAACATTACTATGAGTGAAGCAGGTTTTCATTTCATGTTTTTCTGATCTCTGATGACATACCATGGCTATTTTATGACTTTAAGTCATGAATTTCTTACTCATAGGCCTTTTAAACATAATTGTTTTTGTTAAACAAAATTGTGATTGAGGAGACTGACGTTTACTTTTTGACAGTTTACTTGCTGAATCTTTAAAACTAAAGATGTTGAAATCAACAGCTTATTTCCATGAGTTTCATCACACTGTCTCCTTGCTTCCCACAGAAACATTTCAGTGTCTGCTCGCCATCTTCGTCTCCTTATGCCACTCTTGTAAGACAGTAGTCTTCATTGTTTCCCCGGTCAACCATTCTTACTCAGCAAGCTACTGAATAATCATTAAAAGTCTTGATTGAACTGCCAACCCAATGGTGTCAGTGGGAATGTGCAGCACCCTTATGGAGATGACCTTGATTTAACTATTGATTTTTTTTGTGTGTGTGATGCAGTGTTCCTCTGGGCTTTTGTGAAGGAGGTGGGCTTTGAAAGACTCTACTCTCGTCGTCAATTGTTCTAAATTTGAATCAGTGCAATTCATTGCCACACTTTTGTGTATTTGAAGCAAGGTTGTGCAAAGAAGGCACAATGCGTTCCTTAAAATGTGCCGAAAGTTTAGTGCACAATCGCAGTAATAGATCGGTTTGGCGTGAACTGAAAAAGGTTGCAGTTGTTTGCAAATTGTCGAAAAAGACTAAGGGATAAAGGGAAGGTAATGTTTGATGCCAGTCTGCTCGAAACACACAGTTACACTTTTTATACTGACAACCTTGAAGGCTTTATGGCTCTAACCTGAAGCATTTTATTGTATTTCATCCTATTTTATTGTAGTCTGTTTCTCTTGTGAATGCACTGTGATGGCTGGATTAACAAATGTATTTGATGGTTCCCTAACGCTTTGTCCCGTCTCTGTTTCACAGGATCAATCGAGTGAAAATGCATGGCCTGTAAGCTGCCAATCATGGCTCACAGGAAGAGGCCAGGGACCAGTGGGGGTAACAGTATGGCTGCTCCAGGCCCCGTGTCCTGTCCCACCACTCATCCTACAGAGCCATGTGACCTGAAACCCCTCCCTCCTCGGCAACGCCCGGTTCGCTACCCCAAAGAGCCACATGATCTGAAACCCCACCCTCGCACCTGTAAGGCACAATATTCCTCTACAAAGTCTCAAGACGTGGGTCACAGTCATTCAGACGTGGAGATCACCACAGACGTTGATGTCAAGCGGTGCGGTAACCAGGCCGACGCAGAGCTGCCGGGTCAGCGGTGCGGTAACCAGGCCGACGCAGAGCTGCCGGGTCAGCGGCCGGCGACGCCCTCCACGCCGGAGCACAAGTGTGAACAAGATCACTTCCACGGTGGCGCTGACAGCCTGGACGATGACTCCAGCTCTGACTATATCAACAACACCTCAGACGATGAGGAAGACTATGATGATGGTGAGTCATTATTGACGTTGAGAGAATATTTACTTGTTAGCAGCAAAACAGTGACTGTGCCATCCCTGACGTTA
The DNA here is from genome assembly GCF_958295425.1 of Solea solea. NCBI lineage: Eukaryota > Metazoa > Chordata > Actinopteri > Pleuronectiformes > Soleidae > Solea > Solea solea. The sequence goes on from NC_081138.1 coordinate 3,184,148, forward strand.
GCATTAAGGAGTAGTGATTACTAAAAGTACTTCTCAACTACTGTTCAGCATGTGCACAATGACGATGCTCTTGCACAGCTGCCTTGCTCGTATCACATTTCACCAGGTTTATTGTCTTGTCTTAATGGTTTTACATTTTGTCAGTTGTACTGAAGACAGAGCGCTGCAGAAACGGATGAGGATGTCACAATGTCACACACTGCAGGTGTTTAAAAACATGAAAATATTCCAAAGAACAAAAACTGAAGCATTGGATCAATCAAAGTCATCAGATATCGACGCGTTTTCAAGCCCCACATAAAAATGATATTGAAAACTGTGGCTCTTGGTCTTACATAGTTGTTTGCCATTAACCGATTGCATCAAATATAATCAGTCTAAGTCAGCATTAACGTGCACCCTCGATGCCCTCTTTTGCTCACTTGAGATCATATCTCACTTACCTGCTCTGTATACTGACACACACGGACGTCAGGTCCATTTGCGAGGACAAAATTAAGTCACGGTTGTGACAGTGTGTGTTTGTGTGTAAGTGAGTTCATCTGTGTCTGAGGATATTAAGGCAAGTGACAGATAGAGAGAGAGAACTGTGTGAATCAAAGCACTACTTACGCTGCTGTAACATGAAATGCGATTGTAGCCATTAATCTCATTTCACTTTGCAAGTCTGGTCACTTTTTCAGACTTCTTCTGTGCTGTTAAATTCTTAGTGGTCTGATGTTTACTCGTGTGTGTGGCCCCTCGCTCGGTCAGACACTCATTTCCTCTTCCTCGCTTTCTCGGACAACTGTTTTCTCTGCTTCTTTTTTGCAGACTCTGCCATGATTATTGTCTAAAATAACGCTATCACTGCCTTGATCTTATAGCCAGTACCAGGGCAGGGTTTGTGTGTGTGTGTGTGTGTGTGTGTGTGTGTGTGTGTAGTACAGTGAAGCAATTTGTGTTTCTTGTGAGACCCAAGACTTCGTTAAAGTAAACCCCCGCTGGATGTGTTTTTTGCGTTTGGATCTAAAGATGCGTTTAGGATGCAGTGCGTGTGTTCAGACCTGTGCTTAGTGCTGTCCACTTGTGATTAATGTTTAAGAATAAGTGATGTCTAATGATGAGTCTGCAGATAGTAACAAATGGAACACTCATTTCAGAGAACTATATTAGCCTTTGCATACCTGATAGAACGTATTTACTTTTGTAGTAAACCTCTGCTTCAAATGTGAAACAATTTTCATTTAAAGGAACGATGTAGTGATACAAACATACTGATGGGAAGTATACAGCATTTCTTGCCACAGATATTCAGAAACATGTGTGTTTGTGATCAGGACTGGCAGAGGAGGACGAAGGTTTGACTTACTACATCCGCTACTGCCCAGAGGATGACAGCTACATGGAAGGCATGGATTGCAGCAGCCAGGGAGACTGCAGCCACAGCCAGGGCCACAGTCAGGGGGACTGCCCGGGCACCATGCAACCAGCCGAACCCCACACTGATGAATGTCAGGAGGCTGTGGAAGGCTGGGCTGAGGAGGAAGAGGGTGAGGGAGAGGTAAGGGAGGAAGAATGGGTGGAGGACGAGGAGGGAGACCGGGCAGTGAGGGAAGAGTGGAGAGAAGAAGAGGAGGAAGGGGTGAGAGAAGAGTGGAGAGAAGAAGAGGTGAGAGAAGAGTGGAGAGAGAGTGATGAGAATGAGAGGGAGGAGTGGAGAGAGGAGGGCCAGGTCGGGCAGGAGCAGTGGGTGGGGCGGGAGAGGCACAGGGTGGAGGACTGGGGTGAGGGAGAGGGGGAGGTTCGCTGTGAGGTGGTGGAGCAGGATCCAGATGAGCAGATATACAACGGAAGACCAGAACCCATTCTGGACCATCACCATCATCACCACCACCATCCACCCCCCCTCCAAGACACCCTGCACAACCACGGTGAAGAGGAGGAGGAGGAGGCGGCAGAGAGTGAGGACTATTGCCCTCACGGGGAGGAAGATGAGGAAGGTGAGGAGGACGAGAGACATGGGAGGGCCTACACTGGAGACTACTATGCCCCAGAGGACAATGGGAACTCAGTGCGCGTGTCTCCGTACCGCAGCCGAAAGGTGGTGGTGGTAGAGGGGGAGACGGGGGAGGAGGCAGAGGAGGACATTGACCAAATAGTTGCTGAGATAAAGATGAGTATGAGCATGGGGAGTCTCAGCAGCAGCACAGATCAAAGCCCAGAGGAGCTGGCGCTCGACCCCGCGCCGAGTAACTACGCTCACGCCAAGCCCGACCCGGCCTCCTACCCACCAGCTCACCACCGGCACGACAGCAGACCCAAGTCTCTAAATCTGCCCTCCATGCACCACAACAACCCCGAGCTGCAGAGGAACATCAAGGCACATCCACGTTCACCAGAGGACAGGCAGCGATGGACACAAGAGCAGGTGAGCTGTTCCTAAAGCAGAGCATTCATATTGTTGTGCAATAATTTCACTTATGCTGGGATCATACTTGCGTGTCACAAAGATGAGATAAGACAAGACAAGATCTGTTAAGATGAGATAAGACTGAACAGAGAGCGAAATACAATAGGGGTTTCCTGCTTGCATGTTTTGTTATTCACCCTAAAACCGTCTCATTCCTTCATAGTCTGGTTTAAGTGGAGGCACATTGTGGCGTCTTCATCTTCTTCTTTGAAGGATATGATGATAATCTTGGTCAAAGGTCAGCTGCCACAGAGAATACAAAACATAGCTTTGTTAATTGCATTCATTTTTTAACATTTAACATTTGGAATTAATCACAATGCTTTGACAGCATTAGTGTAATTAGAAGTGACCGTGTTTACATTCTTATGTTCACTTTGTCACAAGATTGGAAAGTGAAATTGTTAAAATGATTGGAAACATTTTCAATACACTGAAAACAGATGATTTCATCTTTTTACACTTTTCTTGATATGGTTTTATCATCAAAAATCATTTCAGAAACTTACAGAACAGAAACATGTCTCTGTTTTCGCATTGTACCGCTTTAACCTCTGTATGAAGGTCGCTGACAAAGGGCAAAAGGCGGGTCAACTCAACTCAAATATTATATATATATTATATATATATTATAGCGCACATTTAAATACAACCGAGGTTGACCAACGTGCTGTACAGAATGACGTCAAGTAACAAAATAAAAACAGCAAAAATAGAAAGCATAAAAACATAAAACATTTAAAAACTCAACCTGTGTTAAACACAATGGAATAATAGTAGGTTTTTAAAGACGATTTAAAAAAATGCAGAAAGACCCTTGTTCCGACAGGGTCGCGAACCTGGGTCTTTTTGCTGCATGGTAATATTTCTACAACAATGAGTATTCAAAAATGAAAAAAAAAAAAAGTTGCACAAAGGTAAATATTAGTATACTGTACTGTAGCTCTGCTATAACCTGGCATAAATTGATCATTATTATACCTTAACCCCAGTTTGGCAAACAAAGCACATAGAGCTCATGTTTACTTCATGTGGTTAAGTCAAGAAATGGTAATTTCTCATTCTCTCTTAAAGGGTCAAACTCAAGGCTAATGCAGTTTAATTCTGGTGCGACTTGAATACGATGAATACATAAGATGGTTCTTGGTCGTGTCAGGTTGTGCTGTTATTATATTTTGTTTGGTTATTTTTTTATTTCTTGTTTTTATTAAGCTGTGCTATTTGTTGCCTGGTGCTGTTGCTGTGTCCTGATACGTTTTTATATCCAGTTGTTTTTGCTTTTTAAGAGCACAACTACCTAGCACCTGCAATCTCATTATGTGCCACATGTAATGAGAATAAAGTTTTCCAATTCCAAATCCAATTCGATACCAAATTGCCAATTGTAGCCGATGAGAGGCCTCTGAGATAAATCAGAGGAACACAAGAACGTAACGGCAACAGAACAATGTTATTATGGTCAGAGTCTCTGCAGAAAATGTCCTGTATAACGAGGCTATTTTAAAGCTGTAAAACAGAGATTGACGGCACGGGGAAATGTATAAGGAGCTTTTTTTGTGATGAGTTACAGGTGACATGTTACTTAATGATGTCCAGAGAATTGCTGGAGCTCCTTTCCTCTGCTATATTACCTTGAAATGCCCTGCTCCTCATCTTTCTCCCTCTCTCATAGCCCTGGATGAATGCACACATACACACACACACACACACACACACACACACACACACACACACACAGATAGAAGATGGGGGAGCTCAGCGTGTGTTTGAGTCGAACACTCAGATGGTAAAAAGGAGAACAGGAATAGTCTCCTGTGGGCATCCTGGTGATACACACCTGCTCCTCAGTGGGCACATGTGCTCGTACATTCACCGCGTACGCCTCATTTGTATCGCAGAACTGGGTCAGGCAGTGGAACTGGATTAAACGATGTACAGTGCGCCACAGATCCACGTTCCCTACAGTCGGCCGCTAAGACGCTTCCCGCGCTCTGCCGTCAGTGGAATGTTCTTTTGTGCAGTGCTGCACTTCAACGTGACCCTTGTATGAACCAGGACACGACAAATCTATAAAACAGCTTCGCTTCACAGTATGGCGCCGCAAGATAATGTTAGAAAAAGAGTGTCTGCTGTGTGATGCATTGTGTGAGGAAAGCACAGTACTGTAATATTATTTTTAAAGGTGCTACGTCAGTAAGTCAGTGTTTAATTACACGTTGGCGCTTGTGCGTTTAGAGGCCATGCTCTATATAGTGTATAGTGTCATTTCTAGATATCAGTACATCCGTCTGTCCGTCTGCAGTAAATCTGAGTGAAGATATTAAGATTAGTCCTTGAGATTGTTGCTCATCTGTCAGACAATCAATATCAGTGGCTTCACAGCTGGAGAAACTGAGATGAGAAAGGAAATACAACGTAGTATATTAGTCATATTATTTCAGTTTATCTGTACTGCATTTATCCGACTGGTTTATTCACTCATGGATGTTAAAATAGATGCTTTTTTTTTATTATTATTATTATAATAATAACAACGCTCTTCACGTTCAGTCTTTAACGTTGAATTTTACAGATGGAGTCATTTATAAGGTTTGACATGATTCACACTTAAGCATTCCATCCGTCCCACCGAACAACAGCGGCAATCTCGCTAATTTAATGGCGGTTTGCACAGCAGAGTTGGGCAACGGCGTGACTACTGAGCAGCGCCGCAGTTTTGATCTCTTTTCTTTTTGCAAAGGAACGGGCAAATGTCATGTTCGTGGTGATTCATTTTACATGCACAGTGGCGTGGCTTCTTCTCGGAAATTTCACTTTTTACTGCCACACCAAGACGGAGGTGGAGGTTTTGTTCGCAGGAGGATTTAATTCCAGGTGGTAATACGACGGAATACTAATGGGGGGGAGTTGTGTACTCCAAACTGGATACCCATTATCCATGTGACTGCGTGCTGGATGTGCCGTCTATGTTAATATATGTGAGGAGAGATTAGACGGAAGGGCGACGCCTGCTGAAGGACAAGTGAAAAACAAAACTTAAAGCTGCAGGAAAAAAAAAAATAGAACCAAAGTCAGAGAAAACCCTGTGGTATTGTCTTTTTAAATAATGAAAGTGCTTTTGATATAGCATGGTCATGCTTAAACCCTTTTAAAACACACAAATTGCTCCCTGTAGAGTTGAATATTCGTTTGATAATCCCCAGTGAATAGCCCATCCTTAACCACCTGGGTTGTAGTAAATGTCAGTCAGTCAGTCATCATCTACCGCTTTATCCTCTGCCAGAGGGTCGCGGGGGGTGCTGTGCCAATCTCAGCTACATCGGGCGATAGGCGGGGTACACCCTGGACAGTTCGCCAGTCCATCGCAGGGCCACACACAGATAGAGACAAACAACCATTCACTCTCACACTCACTCCTATGGTCAATTTGGAGTGTCCAATTTTACCTATCCCCACATTGCATGTTTTTGGACTGTGGGAGGAAGCCGGAGTACCCGGAGAGAACCCACGCACACACAGGGAGAACATGCAAACTCCATGCAGAAAGGCCCTTGTTCCAACCGGGGCCCGAACCCGGGTCTTCTCGCTGCAAGGCGAGAGTGCTAACCACTACACCACTGTGTGGCTCTGTAGTAAATGTATTAACCTCATTTATAATTATTAACCCAGAGGGTTTTGGACTCCCTTGTACACCTTCTTGACCTTTCCAACGTCCCGAGCCCTCTGTGGCTAATTCCAACCCTCCACAGGAACAGAGCAGAAATGTCGTGCCACATGTTGTTCCGTTTTATTCTCTTATCCACCTCACACCTGTTCCTCTGTGTTCATCTGGCAGGTGAGCAACGGTGCAGAGCAGCCCAGAAAGCAGCAGCGCTCCGACCTCAATGTTCCCCTGGAGAACAACAATGTACCTGAGGTAAGACGCCGCTGGATGTTCCCTCATCACCCTTCAGATGTGTTGTGCGGTCGTTTGCATTTATAGTGGACAGGGGGTGGTGTTGTTTATGTGTCATGCCTGTGTGCGTACACGTGTGTGTGTAAGTGAGTAATTGTGTAATTACAACGGCAGCTCATGTCCGCCGCTCACAGCGTTATAGCGCTGTGGTAATTTAGTAGCGTGTCTGCCTGCAGTTTTATGAGAGCAGTTTTTCACTGAGACATCTGCGGTGGGTGCTTCCCAAACAGGCCCCGCCCATTTTACTTTGTCCTTGAGTGGAGAAGACTGTGGCTGTATCGTGAGCAGGTTTCAGTAGCGCCGGTGTTTGAATCTCATGAATGTTTTGCAATTCTTAGCTCACTATGTGGCTCCTATAGCTTCATCCCTGTGCCCTTGAGCAAAGTGCATGGCAGGCACCTGTTTCCTGCAGCAGTAAAAGGACCCAGATGTAAATGTGTGTATTTGAGGGCAATGCATCGCTGTAAGAAAAAATAAGAAAAGTCTGAATATGTATGATGCATATTCTCAGTAAAAGCACCAAAGGGACTTGTTTTACAGGGATCAAGAGTTGAACAGTCTTCTGTTCACACAATACGTGACTGAGTGTAGTAAATGTATCTTTTAAACCAGGTGGTGGGTGATATTGTTGCAGCTCAGCAGTCGAGTTGAACAGCATTAAACCTGAAAGCAATTTTAATGCCAGTGATGGCAAGATAGAGCCATGTTGTAGTAGAAAGGTTGTGTTGTCGCTAAGCTACAAAATAATAGCGCACAGCACGTACAAAATGTGCTTGTATGAGTCTGTTCACTGACTCCATGCCACAAAATGTTATTGAGGTCAATGTTTTGTCATTAACACCCGACCAGAAATAACAGATTGATAATTCGACCTCTCAATGAGAGGTTCAGCCTTTTTGAAGATCACAAAAAACTCACAATAAATGTTTGCAAATGAATAAAAACCTTTCCTTTCTCAGTAAAGAGAGGATATTACTTGTGTAATATACGTATAATATTACAAATGGTTTGTTTGGCCCTTCTGAGATTTATTCACTATAACTAGGACTGGGTGATACTGTGAGTTTTGCTCATAATTGTGAACTGAAAAGTAATTAATTGTGGTTTTAAAATTCATAGGTCATTGTGGACCTAAAACTAAAATAAACACATACATTTTTCACAAAACATTTTAACAGCAATGCAGTTTGATATTCCCTGAACCTTTGCGATACTAATATTGAAGAAAAATGTGTAACATTCTGGTTTTGTCTTGCAGCCAACGAAGAAGGTTGCATCGTTCCCCAGCTTTGTCGATGGTAAGTGAATTGGCTGCTCACCTGTTGAGCGATGAAAACAAATGCTGTCATTGCATGGAAAAGTATTGCTCGGCCATCATGCTGTCACATCACATATACGAGTCCTCCAGTGCTCGTTTCCTGCCTGCAGGCAGATTCTGGGCCTAATGATGTGTGAGGGGCTGAGTTGCCTGTCTGCCTCCTTAGTGGCTGTCTGAGAGTCCACATCTTAATATCACAGATGCAGATTAATCTCAGTACAGATTCCCAACACTGCTGAACCTCCATTAGCTCACAGCCAGTGGCCATCTCACTCGTCAGTCCCAGCCAGACTCTTATCACCGTCTCTAGAGCAACAGCATTTGGCTCTATTTCTCCACACAGCATGTTGACTGCAGTGATTACAGTGCCCTCTCTCCTCGCACAGCCGATTCTGAGTCTTACCACGTTCTGTCCCACTAATCACCATCTTCTCTGGCCCAGTCCCAGGACCCTGTGAGCCAGAAGACCTGATTGATGGAATTATCTTTGCTGCTAACTACTTGGGCTCCACTCAGCTGCTGTCTGAGAGGAACCCCTCCAAGAACATACGCATGATGCAGGCACAGGAGGCCGTCAGCAGGGTCAAGGTACTTTCGAAACAAGCAGCCTCACTCCTGCACACACACAGTATTTGCATGCAGAGAGACCAAGGCTCACTTCCCATTTCACCTCTTGCCCCTAGCACTTAGACCCACTCCTCTGTTTTTACATTTTCACATGTAGGCATGGTTTCATGTGTAGGTGTGGGGTGTTGAGGCAGAGGACCGCAGTGATGTGTGAAGGCTAACTCGCTCCTTAAAACTTTAAAGATATTTTCCTCTTCCTGTCATAAAGTTAACATTGTTTATGAGACCACAACATCCCACTGTCCATTAGTATTAGCAAGTGTTGAATAAGTTTTAATAATTCCCTCATGATGATGTGGCCACACTGTTTTCTCCTGGATGAGTGATACAACATTTAAATGAGACTCTTTTGATCCCGTCCTGAACAAAAGCTCATTAAAGGAACCTCAGGAACTAAGTAGGCATTTTGCCTGCCGTCTTACGGGGGTTCAATAATCTTTCAAGAATCCTGGGAACCCTTTCTCTTTTCCTTTTTTTTGTCCAAGCAGGGCAATCAGAGTCTAAATTTAGCTCCTGCACAATAGTTCCTTGTCCAGCAGTAAAACTTTAAATTGGTTCGGGCACTGTCGGGATGGAGTCTGCAGGGCTCATTGTTGCTGACTTGTCAAATACAGATACAGCAGCTGCTTCCAATGCTGTACGGCTTCATTCACAAACTATAGAAAGCACTAATAGAGTGCAAACCTGTGCCAAGGAAGCTCAGTTTCCCCACAGTGTCGATAACACTTCCAACTCTTGCAAGATTAACAAAAAAGATCCTGAATCTGTATCTGAATCACCACCAAAATGTAATTACTTCTTCCTTGGGTCACAACCTACTCCCCAGGAAATGTCCATCCTTTAGCTTTTGAATGAACTTGCTGCTCACAAACAAGAATATTTGGATTCAGAGAAGAAAGACAAGACGGCCAGGGTCGAGAAATATGTTATAATGTTATCATATAATATATTATAATGTTATAATAGCTCATGAATGTGAGTCTTTGTGGAAACTGAAGTTCTCTCTCTCCTCTTTATTAATTTATGACATCAAACTGTAACATCAAAGCACGACACGATCACTCTGCTTCAAACTGTGCTGTAGTTTACTCATTTTGTTTTTGCTTTAATTTGCCTAATCCTACAAAGCTTTTCAGAATTTGCAAAGGGGAAGTTCTGGTTTTAGGGAGGTTTTTCTTTTGTGTGTTTGTCATTGAATCTTAAACTTGAATATAAGAAACATTAAAGTCAAATAAATAAAACTACAGACATACTTTAGCCTAATATTGCCATTACTGATAACTTTCAATGTATGTATTTTGTACATGAATTACATTTGGAAGATGCAATTTGATAGCATGATACGATTAAGGCATGAATTTTGCATGATTTGGATAATCTGGCTTTCATAGACTGCGTTTGTTGTCTCTGTCTTTTGTTTCTCTGCCCTCTCTCCTCACCTCCTCTCCGTAATTGTCCCTCCCTGAGTTTCATTTTTCCCTGATCAATGTTTACTCTTACTGTCTGTAGTGATATATTTAATCATTCTATAAACAAATATAGGCTAATTATTCTTCAATGGCAGTTTACTTGATCCTGCAGTCTGAGAGAAGTCCCCCGCTCCAGCCGTAACAAAGAGTATGACATTAGTCAGCCGTAAAGAGTGTAGATCAGCTCAGGTTCCAGTGTCGTCGTTCCTGAAAGGCTGCAACTGGAGGGACACAGAAGTGAGATACGAGTTTGCTGAAGCAGTGTGGACCTAAGAGAGTGAGGAGAGATATGTGCCATCACCCCTCACCTAACTAAAAGCCTGTCTGAGTGAGTCACCAAGGCATAAGCTATTAGATTATTTTTTTTTTTCCCCCCTGTGTCACAAACTGCCACAATGCAATGTTACCAGCAGGAATGCTGATAAAGACACTAGGAAGAAGCTTACATTATACTTCCAAAAACTTAGCAGCTAACTGCTAGGTTTAGATTGACAGTGTCACCTGTACCAAAAATAACATTATTATTTATTGAAGGTTAAGGGTCAAAGGAAATCATTGCATTGTATGATTTTGGGCTAATCTAGGAAAAAGATGAGCATTATTTCTTTAGTCATGGCTCCTAAAATTTAATTCTAAACATAAAATCCCCTATGACCATATACCATGAATACAAAACTTTCATTTGTGCTTTAAACTCCTCACACATCGAAGCCCCTTTTTAAAATTGGCATCCCAAGTTGGTCTTTTTTTTCCCCCACACATGACCAGCTTCAGGCCCACGCGGCGGGCGAGTGGCTAGCACTGTTGCCTTGCAGCAAAAAGACCCCGGTTCACGAGCCAGTCTGAACGTGGGGCCTTTCTGCATGGAGTCTGCGTGTTCTCCGTGTGTGTGCATGGGTTTTCTCTGGGTACTTCAGTTTCCTCCCACAGTCCAAACACATGGTTAACTGGAGGTTAAGTGCACTCTCTCAATTGACCGTAGGTGTAAATGTGAGAGTGAATGGTTGTTTACTTTGTCCTGTGATGGACTGCAGTAGACGATGAATGAATGAATGAGTGTATTTTTCTTTCTTAACTTGTATAGTAGCCTACAATTCAATTACGATCATCATCACTCTCTCTAGTTATTCATACTTGATGTCTTAGCCAACTTTATTAGATCCATGTCACACAGTGTAATTGTAATATTGCTCAAATCTGTATGAGGCTTTGACTGGTTTGTGTCAGGAAACTGCCTGTGGCAACTGACCTAATTGTGGATATTGCTAATTATCCTGTTAGTGTAAGATCACCTCCAATCAGTGCTGTTGGCATTTTTATATGATGGCAGCAGAGTCACAGTCGTCCTGTTGTTTTGGCTAATGTGTTCATTTGTCTATTTGTCATGCAGTATCCAAGCACAGTATGTGTTGTTGAAAATCAGGTAATTCAGCGGTTAACTCTTTAACACCTAACCCTCAAAATGTCCGTCTTTGTTTATTTTAACCATAAAAGGGCCAGAATATGTCCTGTGAGTAAGTTAAATTTGAAATGTGAACAGGATAACACACATTTATAATAACATTTTTGTCTCAATGTCCAAAAACAGGCCAAAAAAATGGAAACTATGTACAAGCGTTTTTTCCAACTCTTTCCTCTCTGGTGACAAAGACGCTGATTCGCCGGCTTCCTGCAACAGCGGAAGTGAAATTACCTTAATAACTACACGTTGGCTTTGACGTGCAACATCTGGTGGTACCAGTGCAGCGTAGAGTAGCTCCACTCAAATTATATTAGGATTATTGTTTTATCGAAGTGTTTGCATCCAGCTCTAGAGAAACTCAGTGTTTCCTTCTTTCAGGAAATACTAGTTTCCATTCTTTTCTCTAACACCTCTCTGTTACTCTCAGTCCTGGACTCAGAGACCAGGTGTGTGATCAAAGTTATTTTGTGATGTTTTGGTGCACAGTCGCTGCCCAGACCGCAGTCTCTTTTATCTCCCTCTCTTGTGGGCACAGGCCCGGCCGTGTTTCTAAATATTGAATGACCTCCTGTGTCGTGGTGCTCCACTTTTAAATGTATCCACATTTAAATGAGGCTTGTCAAAGATGGGATGGAGCCAACCGCGAGTACACCTGTCGAGTTGGATTTATCAGGAATTAAGTATGTGGAGAAAGAGAGACAGAGAAACAGAGTGGTGTGAAAAGTTTCAACAGACTCTCGTCCGCAGTGAAGAAATCTGTCTGAGGCTCTAAACCTGGCTGCACTGGCTCAGTTTTAGCTACTTTTTGCAGCGTTTGTGTAAAATTCAGTAAATACAGCACTGTGCAAAAGTCTTGGGCCACTTAGAAACGACAGGAGACATGTATGCAGTTTTAAAACGACACTTTTTTCAGACGAAAAACAGCTTGAACATGTTAGTGTCAAGTATTTAGTGTGACCTTCACTCACAGGTGAACAACAACATGACCCTGACCCTCTTAACCCTTAGAACACAGAGCATTCCAGCTGCTTTTTACATTACTATGGTATAATGTACAGAGAATACAAGAATTTGCAATATGTGTATTATATAGTGTTTTATATCCCTTTTTTCAGCACAATCTAGGCAATCTGATGAAAAAAACAACAACATTTTCACCAACTATATAAACACACCTGAGCAAAAAGTACTTAAAATGTTTAAAATCAGATTGAAGTTGTGAAATGTCACAGTTCAGGCTCGTTTTCATGAATATGCGACCTATAAACTCACACACCCAGGATGTCCATATAGGGAGTTGTTCCCACGGCAATTCACCATGGGTGGACCTGCGTCGCAGATCCGTGCCGCGTAAGCACTAAGGGTTAAACCTGGAGTCGAACTCTTAAGTAATATGAATTGCTAAAGCCTGTGTTTGTCCCACTGTTTCTTGTTGACAAAAATCTACTGCGAAAAAGGTCTTAAACCAGGTTTATTCAAGATGAGTTAAACTCATTGACTGCTTGCTAATATACAAGACCAGCGATCAGTCACATCATTCCAATCCAAATGACACTGAGCACAGAATATGACCGACATAAAAACAACAAAGCTAGTGTTTGCCCAATACTGTTTACAGTTATTTGTACATGTTTCCATTTTTTAATGAACACACAGACTCTGAAGACCAAGTCCCTGTTCTCAGGGTTCACTATTACCCGATCCTTCAAGTTTACAAGCGCAAGTGAAGTGCAATTTGTCCAATTTCTGTTTAGAATTGCCGTTTATTGGTCCTCTATCAGACTCCGAAATGAGAATGAATATGTATTTCAATGTGGCTGTGGTGTTACGGTGACATAAATTTATTGGACCCAATTTACAAGGAGACGAGTTGCGTCTTAGGAGAAATTGAATTACTGCAAGTTCTGCAAAAACTAACTAAAAAATTACACGAGCTAAAAGCCTGGACGTGCACGACACGACATACTGTAGCAGAAAGATGTGGTGAAGATGGGAGCTGGGTGTGTAATGTGCTGAGTGGAGTCTTGATAAGCAGTGAACAGAAGAGGGAGGAAGAAAAACATGGGGCAAATCTGTTGGAATCTGATGAGGATGAAAGTGTGTAAGCCAACACGTCAACAACCTTAGTTTGAGAAATATACAGTACACCTGCTTTGCTACATGATTTATAAAGTTTATAAAGCTTGATATTGAGATGTAAACACACAGTCACGATAATACTATGCATGTGGTATGAAAACCTGCAGCTTTAAGTTGTGTAATTTGGAATTAAAGACTCATCCCAAATTCCACGTGCAGCGTTTAAAACGCATGGAAAAAGCCGGAGATTTTGTTTTAACCAAGGCGTTTGCAAAACCTGGGAGCTTCAGAGTTGACTGAAGTTATTGCACTGAATTAATTCACTGATTCAAATATAATCGATTATCAGCTCTGCATTTTTCCTCTTAACAACTACTCTGCTGCTCGATGCTCGTGTGGAAAAGAAGGAAAACTTGCCGTGCGTGTCTGCATCCTGTCGTTAACCCACCGATTCAGGACCTTCGTATGGATGATGGAGGTTCAGAGCTTATTGTCAGAGTGAACAAAGACTAGTTTGACCTACTTGAAAACGTTGCATGCAGGATTTTATAGCTGTCTGGTGCGTTGGCTGCTCTCAGTCTAAAAGCCCTTTCCAGTTGTCAGGAGCATGTCACTTGTCATGATGTCACATCTGTGTTCGATTCCACTCTCACTCAGTCACGCTCTACTTCAGAACTTCGGGAAGTCTTATCAGGATGGAAGCATGTCAGCGGTCAGCATTTACCTTCTACTGCTTGGAGCAAGAAGTCAGCAAATAATGTTTAATTGTTTACATTGGGATGGAAACAGTTGGCTGCACAGAAATCCAACCAACCCATGCTTGAAGTGCAAATCAATCATGCTTGTATATTTTACTGCGGTGAAACCTGCATCCAAGCATGTTGTACACAAGCACAGGGAGGCACCTGGTGCTGAACGGAGTGAAAACAAGTCTGCTTAGTTTATTTATGCAGATCATTTTGTGTATTATGCTCTCTGTTTGATGTAATATTTATGCAGCCTGACTGGCCCCCCCTCCCCTCCCAACCACCACCACCACCTCTCACTCTGAACGATCCTGCTCAGGTGCAGTAGCTCAGATACTTCAGTCGCAGAGGAGGAAACACACAAAGCGAATCCCCGAAAAAGACTCTTCCCTCTGGGTTTGTTGACTCTGCCGACGCCGGTCTTCAAAGTCAAAAAAACCTGCGCAGCCGCTCAGGCAAACACGGAGCCTCGCGCTCAGAGATATAACGAGGGTCAAGATCATTTCCTTTTTGGTCGATGGCAGATAAGGAAGATTTGCCGATCTGACCCATAAGTGTCAAGAGCGCTTATCGAAATCCAACACCTGCGATAACAGGATGATTTATTAATAAATCAACACACATTAAGAGGCCGTTCACGTGCACAGATATATATTTATATATATTATAGCGTCACAAACAAGAGCGATGTGGTCCCAGTGTGCATTTGTTTTTCTGGGTCAAACATGACAGGAAAATATCTTTTTACAAACACAGTGAGTGCTGTCACTGTGTTTTATACCAGGCCAAAGAAATAAGCTTTTTTTGATGTTAAGCTTAAGCCCCACCCCCCCAACCCCATCATCCAAACTAAGCCCCTGAATCAGTTTATGAAGATGAGTTATTCTTTTCTCTCTTCACATGTATTAAAAAGTGCTGAAGGAGTTAGTAAAAGTACTACTAGTAAAACTTACCAGCGCCCAGATTTTGGATGCATCAGCAGCACAACCCAACAAACTTTTTCAAATGTTTTTATTCACTGCATGTGAATAGAGATTCATCTTTTCTTGTTTTATGTTTCGTTTTGGGTTTTTTTTTATACATCCCAGCAAATCTCCCTCGCTCGGGGCTTTGTTCCCTTTCGTGTAAGTGTTGTTTATTTTCTTTCCCGCTAATGGTTTCTAGATCCATACATGCAGTACGACCATGAATTATTGACTTTGTTGTCTTTGTAAGCTGCACTCTTTTTAGGATGATAAGAAAGGAACAAATGGCATCCGTGTGCATGTCACAAATTCAGGAGTTGTGTCAATTCATGTCTACACGCTTTTGAAAAAGGCAATTATTACACTCTGTAATTGCTGTTTTGATTTTTGTCTTTACCAACACAGCTGTGCAAAAACCCTGTCTTCACACACACACACACACACCACCTTTCTCTCTTTCACTGTGCCTTAATGTCACTCTCTGTCACTCTCTCTCTGTTTCTGAGAGAAGCGATAGCACACCTGCTGTTTGGTTTGAGGCTTCACTGTCTTACCTTCTTTTATTTCCTCCTCCTCTTCCTGTTTTTGTGCTCCTGTATCCGCTGACCTTGTCCTGTCCCACCGTCTGCCCACCTGCCCGCCCGCCCGCCCGCCTGCCAGAGGGTACAGAAGGCTGCCAAAATCAAGAAAAAGGCGGTGTGTAATAAACAGAGCCAAAGAAAAAGACCCATAGGCCACTATTCCCTCCACTCTCACCTTTTCTATTTTATTTCATTTGTGCCTGTGTGTGTGTCTGTGGATCCTCGCTCATCTGTGTCTTGCACATTCCTGTTTTTTCTGTTGCGTTGACACTCTGTTGTTTTGTTTTCTGGGAATGGCTGTGCATGTTGGCAGTGACAGTCTTTCGAGAGATTTTAGATGATAGAATGTAACACTTTACAAGTCTTTACTATAATACCATAATACTTATTGGGAATTTCAGGCACAGCAGGGAACTTTTTCATATCGACTGAAGTTGTGTTGTCAAACTGATGAATCATTAATATCAGATTTAATAACGTGCCAACAGAAACTATTTCACTGTAATTCTTTGGAGAAGAATTCTTTATATTCACTCTCATTTATCACACTGTGTGTGAACCTGTGCAATGACCTGTGGGAAAAACCTGTAACACCCCATGAGAGTATTATTGTATGTTTTAAAGGTATAACAACATACTATAAATTCAAAATATTTAGGTTATTATACAACAGGCACCACTCATCCAAACTCTAATAGATAAGTTGTGTCTGATTTATAATTATGCTACTGTTTTTATTTGCTCTTCGGGTGCAGGGACAATTCCCAAGTGGCTCAGTGTCTGTGCTGTTATTAATAACATTTTTATGTTGCCTTTAATTTCTCCTCTATTCTGAAGAATCAACAGTTTTGGAGAATTTCAGTGTTGTGTGATGCAAGATTTCTTGAAGTCTAAAGAGAGCAGTACAAAATTCAAAATGCAATGCTCACGTCAAGTTGCATCTCAAATGAAAAACATTAAAAACCTTTTAAACTCCATGTGAAAAATAATGGTAATTCTACAATATTTAAAGAAGTGGTTATTTGTCAGGTCACATGTCGCTGCACTGTTATATATTTCTGTTTTAGACTTACACTGATGGCTCAAATTCCGCTGATTTGTAACTGGGCAGGCTTCTCGTTGCTAGGCAACGCAAGTAAGGTATTTGCAGCTACAGGTTTTTAGCTGTCAACAATTGAAGATGTTTCTGTTGGAAGAGGGAAATATTTAAGATAAACTTTGACCTTCATGGTGTATAGATGAAGAAAACCGTACGTTTGAGTCGCCTCTCAGCTGTCGGCTAATTCAGCACCATGGACAGAGCCAAGCAGCTCTGTTTTGTCCAAGTTTCTGGAACATTGTCCTCTAGCCCTGATATATTTTAATCTAATGCATCATCACAGACAGATTTCCAATCCAGTCCACTTCATTTGAAAAACACAATTCAATGATAAATGCACAAAAAGCTCACAATAATCAAGAAACAATCAATTAAGACACCACACAGCTCTCATACTGGATTAAAAGCCTCCAAGGAATAAACAATTATAAACAAACATTTGATATGAGGAGGAGCTCAGTCCATAATTTAAGAGCTACTACATGGTCACCCCGGTTTGTTTTTTTGGCGATGACAATATCAGGTGATCAGTGGACCTCAATGACCTTGAAAGGCTTAAAGACAAAGATTGTAATCTTGAAGTTAATTCTAAAACCAATAGGAAGTCAGTGGGTGGAGGCCAGAATGTGCATAATGTGTTCCCACTCTCTATTTCCTGTGAAAACGGTGAACAGCACCGTTTTGGTTAAGCTGTAGGCAGGAGAAAGACTTTATATAGAGACGGATGTAGCTGCCGTGGCTGCGAAACAAACTACTGTTGTGAAGCGTTGAAGTTTGAGATGTCAGGGCTTTTTTAAACTGTATACTCACAGAAGTCGTTTGTAATCAGGCTTCTTTTGGACGATACAGCTGTATTTGTGCTGCACATGTGCTGTGCTGTGCTTTACTATCACAAAACTGACATGTTCTATTAAAAAAAGCGGAAACAAGGGATTTTTTTTAGTGTAATCCTATCCTTACAATTTACTGCATGTTAAAATAGTATATTAACAATTTAAAATGAAGAAAATCCAAAGGTTTTATTTTAAAAAAACAACAAACAAAATAAAAGCCTGTAGTTTTACATAAACACCAGAACAGGCCAAAAAATGGAAACTTATGCTCAGGCGTTTTTCCCACTTTTTTCCTTTCTGGCGACAAAGACGCTGATTCCCCGGCTTCCTGCAACAGCCCAAGTGAAATTACCACATTGACTTTGACTTTGACTTGCAACTCCTTGGCTTTCAGAAATAGCACAAACTGTCGCATAATTACAGTAATTCAAAGTGCACATCGTCTGCAATACGCTCAGTGTTATACAGGTGGAAATGTATCAGATGAAGGTGGATTCTCATTTGTCCTGTTATCAAAAAAAACATTGTAGACTGTTATGGTGAAAAATGTGATTTTGAACACGGGTAAAATACTCACCAGTGTTCACTAATTGCATTACCTATAGCTGTACCTGATTTAAGTTAACCCGGTTATTATTCCAGTCAATTTCCTGACACTTGGAAATAAATACTAATAAGCAACAGTCATAAATAAATGGTCCTCTATGTGTGATATGAAATATTTAGTTATAGCTCCATGTCTGCTCTGTTATCTCATTTAAAACACATTAGGCACACATTTGAATGAAATAAAACATAATTTTATTAGTGTGATCAGAGGGAGAGTGTGCATGTGCTCAAGCGGAATTGCTCTCGGTGGTGAAACAGCCAGCTGGTTTGGGTTTTAGTGTTGAGCTGTTTCTCGTTTCCGTGCCAGCTCGGCGTCCTCGCGCCAGGACAGTTAATGTAAACTAACAGCACCACTGCCAAACGCTTTCTTTTCCTGCCTTTTTTTCCCACCTCACCTTTAGCCTAAACAGCCTGTCATCCATCTAACAAGCATTGCCATCGGTGGAACCTAAACGACACATGCATGCCTTTTAATCTAAGACTTTTACTGTGTTTAACACAGGCAACTGTACATCGCTGTTTGCACTACAGTCTTCAGTAATGGAACGTCAGAGGAGTCAATCTGACCCTGTGACTTTGTGTTTCCACAGAGTGCAGATGGAGACACACAAACCCTCACTGAGGTGGATCTGTTCATCTCCACGCAGAGGATCAAAGTGCTCAACGCAGACTCACAGGTGAGCTCCGGTGAACCTAAACCGTGCGTACGTCATGTTTTCATATATCTGTCCTGAATGCTGCAGCCTCTAAAGAAAAAGCTTGCCACCTGATTTGTTTATTTTTAATCCCATGACGTCACTGGCAGAGTTCCCTTCCTACAACTCTACAATGTTCTCTGTGCGTAAACATCTCTGCACAATCTGCACCTGCTCCTTTAATAGATACAACAGGGGTAATACAAGAATAAAAAAATACAAGAAGATATGGGTTCGAGACCCAGTTGGAATATGGGCCTTAATGCATGGAGTTTGCATGTTCTCCCTGTGTGTGCGTGGGTTTTCTCCCTCAGTCCAAAAACATGCAATATGGGGATTAGGCAAATTAGACACTCACTGAGAGTGTGATGGACTGGAGATCTGTCCAGCTTATAACCAGCCTATTGCCCTGAGATTGGCACAGCTTCCCCCGTGACCCTCATGTGGAGGATAAAGCGGTAGAGAATGGATGGATGGATGGAAAATAGCAATTAAAAACAATGAAATTAACTAATTGCAAAGGCTCCAATGTTCTATTTAAATGGTGCCAATTTAAATGAATAATTCACCGATTAGCATTTAGCTTTGTATTACTAGAATAGGGGTCGTATTTTTGAGAAATTGTGCTTCCCAACCTCAGTTTCCCCTGAGTCGAGAAATATCTTCATTCTTTTCTTTGTTACGTGCCCACCAGTGACGCTTGGTCCTGTTAGCGTAATTGTTAGCAAAGATGGCGGACACTGGGAATGAGGACCCGTCCCCCTACGAGTGGGTCTAAAAGTGCAGAATTAGCGTTGCAGTTTGAAGTCTCGGACCGTCACTGGTGGGCACGTAACAAAAAAGAAAGGGGAAACTGAGGTTGGGAAACAAAATGTTTTCAAATAACGACCCCTATTCTATTAATACAAAGCTAAATGCTAATCGGTGACGTATTCCTTTAAAAGAATACAATACATAAATGGTAGAAACATTCATAAACTGTATTTAAGATCTCATTCTTGCATTTGTATATTATTTAACATTTTGATGGCATCTCATGTGGTTTTTAATCTATACACAGAAAGATTGACTTAAAAATGATATTTCAGCTCTCATTGAAAAAATGTTTGCGACAGCATGAATCCATCTCTTGTTGTTTTTGTTCACAAAGCTGCGTATGGCAACATTTTCTCGTCTTAAGCAGCGGAGTAAAGCGAGTGTCTCTGTTTGTCAGAGGTGGAGCTGTGGATTGAAGCACAGATGCTTCCCGAGAGCTTTGTAGTTCAGGAGTGGAGTTTTGTGCTCACACTAACAGTCAAAAGTAGACTTAGATGATGATTCATTTGCAGTATTTCAGTCTTGGCTGCTGTCAGAGCAGAGTGTCACATTGTATGTGTGTGTGTGTGGGCAGCCGCTTGGCAGAAACAAATGTGCTGCAATGCAGTGACTATCTTCCTCCCTTTTTCCATCTGGTTGCCACTGATCCTGGCACTCTTTAGAGAGCGGGATTCGGAGTAAAAACTCCCTCTCTCTGCAATTAATAAGCTCCGTGCAGCTTGCCTCGGGTGTTTGACTCTGATTTACAAAAAGAACAGCTCCAAAAGTGGGCTGGAACAAGTGAGCCGACAGGAAATTTGTTGCGTCTTCAGCAGCAATAAACAGATACGACGTCCTCTCGGCAAACCCACAGATTCACCTTCAAAGTTTGTGTCGTCTCGTAAACGTACATCACGGCACGAGACGTGCGTTAGGTGACGTGAACAATCATGATTAAGCCTTGCTTTGTTTCATCGACACAAACACTCTCATATTCAAAACCTTGTGTGAGTTATTTGTGCACCTGCTCATTAGTTCTGGGTAAACATGTATGGAAATGCTCATTTACATAATCAGATTACGCCGCGCTGTTATTTTCACTCTGCATTAGGGCCTGTATGTTTCCTATGAGCAGTGCTTTAATATCACTGTCTGCCATAAAATGATGCTGAAGCTTTAACAGAGGAAGTCGACAAATCTGCTGCACGTTGGAGCAGAAAATTCTCAAATTTGACAAAAAAAAGAGGATGTTTAATGAGCCTGAACTGAAATATTTTCATCATATATCGCATCAATATGAATGAAAAGCGCACTGTGAAATATTCATTATGACGTAATTTTGTCCTTTCAAATGTAGAAGTGCGATTAGGGCCGAGTATTGATTAAAATGCCTCAGTAGAAAATCAGTATCGATACCAATTCCTTAATGATACTTTTGATACCAATGATATTGACTCCATTTTCAAAAATCCAGTTGTATCCCGGTCATCTTTTAGCAGTAGAACATGAAGCAACGTTCTACTCTCACATTTATTCCATTCACTACCAAGTGAATTTGTCTTTTTTCTTTTTTTTGTTGAGATCTTCTCGATGTACCTTCAGTCATTAAACCAGCACCAGCCTCTAAAAACACAACACACTGGCACAAACTGACAAGATCAGGCATGCCCAAAGTCCGGCCCTTGGTCAGATTTTGTACAGCCCGCAGCTCCAGTTTTATAAAGTATTATTCATGCCCCGGGAGGGACTTAGAAAGAAAGAAAATCAGCCCTATTCATTCTGTCTATACTGTAATTATGATATTTGACTCCAGATGTGAAAGAAAAGGCCAATTTTTTTTCTTTTCATTTTTTCACTCCTACGCGGCTTGGATTTGGTTACTTTGCCATTTAAAAATGAGAATTGTGAGAAATGTGTTAAATAAAAAGGTCTTGGAGACCATTGGCCCCCAGAAATATTCACATTATCAAATCTGGCCCTCGTAAAAAAAAAGGTTTGGTCACCCCTGGACGAGATGAACTCCTTAGAGACTGAAATTTCATATAAGTTGATACAGAGGAAGATCAATACCCAGCCCTAACCAACATGTATTGTGGTTCAGTTGTAGTTTACCTGTTTGAGTTGTTAAGTTGTTTATGCGTGTGCATGAAACGCAAGCATCTAAATTGCTTTCAAGTCCCTATAATTCAAAATGTAATATATTATGATGAAAATAATAAAGCTGATGTATGGAAGTTGATTATTGCTTAGGGATACTTGTATATGTAGCTCTAAGCCAGGGGTCCAGAGGGCCACACTCAAGGCCACAAATTAAAGAGGGTTTTGATGAAATAATAATAAATAAACCCATGCATCACATTTAAATTTTAAAAGTAACAATGCTGTAAAAAAAAATCTAAAAAACATTTAGCTGTGACATGTAACGCTACTGATTCATTTCCTTTCCTGTGTATATTTCAAAATAAAAGCCTGGTTGCTGATGTAAGCTTGCTTCACGTGCCCGCAGGAAACGATGATGGACAACGCGCTCCGCACGATATCCTATATCGCCGATATTGGGAACATTGTGGTCCTGATGGCTCGGCGCCGGATGCCGCGCACAGCCTCACAGGACTGCATCGAGTCCACGCCCGGGGCACCCGAGGCCAAGAAGCAGTACAAGATGATCTGCCATGTCTTTGAGTCTGAGGACGTAAGTGCCCGGTCTGTTCATGTGTTTGTGGAAGGAACTGCGAACTTTGTAAGATTTAGTGACATCTAGTGGTGAGAGTGTAGATTGTAAGAGGACTCTTTCCCGAGAGTGTCAGGGAACTACGGTGGCCTTTGTGTACCAGAAAAGCTGAAGATACTCTTTCACAACTCGCTTCTTCTTTTTTCTTCATTGGTTTGTGTATCTGGTTGCTATATATGCTTTAACTTTGAATTAACCCCTTATACAAACATACTTAAGGGTAGTATATTCAGTTTCTGCCAGTAAATCCTCCTCTAAATGTTATCTGTAATTTTCCCTGACACATTAAAGAGAATACAGGAAGTCACTTCCTGATATTATCTCGGCGAACAGATGAAACCTCTAAAGATAACGCATTTCATGTGCGATATCATTAAATACCAGTAATAATGTTCCTAGACGTCATTCCATTTGAATCCCGACTTTTTTCATGTTTGCACCACTTTATGACAAACATCATTAACACTCAACCAAAAATATTGTTGGCTTGTTCTTTTTTTTTTATTATTATTATTGTATTTTTCGTTAGCACAGAATTGCTTCTTGTCTTGTTGAGGCACATTCAAGTGAGACTTGGCAACGCGAGCGATGTTTGAACAAAGGGCCAAACAACCCAAAGTGTGTGCCAGGCAGAGTAAAGGCTGGACTCCAATCTGTGCTCTCTTCATTTAATTTCACTGCCAGGTTCTAAAATGCCAGAGTCAGAGTTATAATAGAAACATTCAGCTGCTCATCCATCAGCTTATGAGCTGTTTTGTGTTATTGTATTCTTCCCGACTTTATTTTATTCTTCTGAAAACACATTCGCAGTCCATTGATTTTGAGAGTTAGTGGCACTAATGTCTGCAAATTCTCTACAAGATTCATAGCCCAGTGTAGAATTCAATTACGGAGGAAATGAGGTAAAATGAGATGGACCTTTTATCCTCCTGATCTATATTATCCCTCACAGCCAAGTCTTTTTTTATTTTTACAAATCCAGGTTTTATTGATGTCCCTTTTTTCAAAAATCTTACTTTTCTTCCCATCAAATGTCTTCTGTGCCGGTGATACTTAAAAAGTGCGAAATGGTCGACGCTGTACTTAGACCTTGCTTTACACAAAAATAACCGTACTAGATTTAGTTTTATCTTAATACACACAACATTGAACCTGTTTGGTTAATTTGTATGTAATAACAGACCATAAAAATGCTATATGCACATATGAGAGAGGGAGTGTTGTCCACAATGTACAGTGCCCTCCTGTGGTATTGGAACAGTGAGGCCAATTCCTTTATTTTTGCCATAGACTGAAAACATTTGACATCAAAAGATGAATATGAGACAAAAGATGAACATTCCAGCTTTACTTCCACGTATTTACATCTAGATCTGGATCGGGATTCTTTCTAGAAAGTATTGGGACACATTTAAACTAGATGTTTTCACCTTCCCTAATGATATACTGTGTAAAAGAGGATATTGTTACATTTTTGTCCATGCGACAAAGTGATCCTGGAAGTGTCTGTCATGTTATTCTTAAAATCCACTGATCAGTCTCATGTTGACAGTTAATCTCATTTATGTGTTTAGTTTATTCTATAAACATGTGGGTGTATATTATGTATAAAAGACATCTCTTTTTAGTTTTAACTACTCAAACTACTCTACTCCATGTCCATGTTGTCACGGTTGTGATATAGGACCCAAGTTGCAGGTAAAAATCCATTTTTTGTATATAAAAATAAAAGGCAGACTCAAGCAAACAAAAACAGGAACAAAGCAAAGGAAAGGTCACAGGGGTTAAGTAAAAAAAAAAACAACCTCAGAGATTAATACCATGGGGGAACAGGACATGAGGAGTAAACCAGAATTCTAACAGCGAAACAGACAAAAACAACACAGACAATCAGACAGAGAAGAAAGTGCAAAAGGGAAAGTATATATATGCACGAGGAAGAGAGAGAGACAATTAGACACAGATGAGACTAATTGGGAATCTCAAAACAGGAAGTGTCAAAATAAAACAAGAAATCCACAAAAACAACCCTAGTAAATGACATGTGGAGCACGGAGTGTATGACAATTAGAATCACTCGGTGTTGGCACACTGATGCCCATTGTTACATTTCCGTCTGTCGCTGTAACAAAACAAGACCGCAGACGCAGTGACGTCGCGGTTCCGGCCTTGTGTTTGTCTTCAGGCGCAGCTCATCGCCCAGTCCATCGGCCAGGCGTTCAGCGTCGCTTACCAAGAGTTTCTGAGAGCCAACGGCATCAACCCTGAGGACCTGAGCCAGAAGGAGTACAGTGACATCATCAACACCCAAGAGATGTACAATGACGACCTCATCCATTTCTCCAACTCTGAAAACTGCAAAGAGGTCGGTCTGCATGTTACTGTGACTGTAATCCCACGGTGAATTTACTCTCCATATGTTTCGTGTCTCGTATTGCACCAAGGCAGATGGTACGGCAAGTTCTGCTCAGAGAAACTAACTTTTCTTTTTGTTTTATATCACATTACATCACTTAACACTGTGCTCTAAGAACATAATTGGAGGTTGTAGAGGATTAAGAACAGTGGAACCGATCGCGGGCGCCACACACACACACACACCTGATGTTCTTAAACCACACGGGTAATTTGTGGTGATGTGGAAACTCGGCTCTCCTGTTGCACTAAAGCTTCCCGATCGACTGTGTTGGGAGTAAATGTTCATTACTCAAGGTGTTTGTTAGCAGCAAGAAAATGATTTATTCTACTTCAAAAGAGTGTTGAGATCTGTGCAGGAGTCAGATGTGTGAAAGCAATAAATGACTGTCATTTAAACACTAGTAAACTAGTGTAATATTTAACTTAACATAACATAAGCACAGCTTTAACAGAGCTTAGATGGAGTAAACACTGTCACAATAAGTATACTTATTGTACTTAATTGATATTTTCTACTACTGTATACTTCTGCTCCTTAATGTTTCAAATGTTCTGGGTGTACAATAGTGGAATTATGTTAATTTGGCAGAAATTGAAGATGTAGTAATTAGCACGAACGGGGGAGCAACCTGTCGTTGAGATTATTATTTTTCTCCGTCGTTGCGCTCATTTTTCAGGGGGTTAATGTGCATAAAAACTCTTGAAGGCTGTATAGTGCCCCCAGAAACAAAAGTTATCGGATCAGGCTTGCTCCCAAGTTTCTTGAGGAATTTTGACGCGAGACAAAGTGGCCAAAATTGCATTAAATGCTACATTTTGGATTGTCTAAGTTGTGCATAATTGTTTCCGATATTAACCATGCTTGGTACACTTGTTGTTGCTCTCATGATTCCAAATTTCTAATGTACTTCTATTAGCTCCGCCCACCCAGAAGTTGGCCATTTTGGAAAAACAAAAATGGCTAGTCTACGCATATAAAAGAACTCGTCCTAGCGCGTTTGAGCTAGCCACGACAACGAGTAAAAGTTGTTTATTGATTTTCTCTATGTCAAAAAGGCGTGGCCTCAGCGCTCCGGCAAAGTTGACGTTAAAACGGCAGGAAAGCGACTTTAAAATTCCACTTTTTGAAAGCTTTAACGTAAACAGAACTAAATGACATTGTGTACCATCAAATAATTGTATGTATTGTTGTGTGTCATTAGCCAAGAATGAGCCTTTTTACATTTTTATCAGGAGCCATGTTTTTACAAACTGAACATCTTTTGAGTTTTGATGCTAACTGAAGGCTACATATATATAGAGAGGATATTCAACATATAATAGAAGTAAAGCATCAAATAAAAGTGGTGCAGGAACAGTACTTGAGTACATGTACTTCTATTGAAGTATTAATGTGTCTTAATCAGAGTACAGTGAATTGTATAGATGTGAACGAGAGAATCAAGTTAAAGAGAAAATGCACAGATTCATATTTCTGATTTTGACAAATCCAACAATTTTGCTCTTAGTCATCACGGTACATGTAGTATTGATCGTAGTGTGTAATTATTGTGCTACATAACACTACATAAATGTTTCCAGGTAATGTATAGTGACGTAAAGTGTATTTATCAGTGTCTTTGTTCACACCTGGTGAGTAAAACTGTGATGTACTGCAGTATTATGATGATGACCAATACAGTACATAAATTAAAATATAATTCAATATCTAGTTTAATATATAGCATAGTGTAGTTGTGTATAAGCTACTTATGGATGATAAATAGGAGACGGAACAAAGCGTTATTCATTGTGTTGCTGTATAAACTGTGTATCATATTTCTCGACGCTTGCCGCTGAATCGCCGTTGTTACACAACAGATTTGTGCTGATCCATTAAAAAGGAGCTTGAGAAATTCAAAGTAGGCATCAAAGAGGAAGCGTATTTAAGTCAGGACGAGTGCGTGTACACATTCCTCAGCAGTTTGCGGCTGAACCAGGTTTTTTTCTGAGCTCAGCACCTCAGGACAGATATAGACACTCTCTCTCTCTCTCACTCCTGCTCCACAGCTGCAGCTGGAGAAGAGTAAAGGGGAGATCCTGGGTGTCGTGATCGTGGAGTCCGGCTGGGGATCCATCCTGCCCACGGTCATTTTAGCCAACATGATGAACGGCGGGCCGGCGGCTCGCTCGGGCAAGCTCAGCATCGGAGACCAGATCATGTCTATCAACAACACCAGCCTGGTGGGGCTGCCGCTCGCCACCTGTCAGGGAATCATTAAGGTACAGAGACGTTTAGCTGTGGCATTAATGTGATATTGAACGGTCTTTAATGGGTGTTTATTTGTTTGTGTGTGTGTGTGTGTGTGTTAAAGGGCTTAAAGAACCAGGTGCAGGTGAAAATGAACATCGTCAGCTGTCCTCCTGTTACCACCGTCCTCATTAAGAGACCAGATCTGAAATATCAGCTGGGCTTCAGTGTCCAGAACGGCATAGTAAGTTTCAATCCGTCTATTTTCTCTCTCACCACCTCAACCATGTAGATATTAGGACTATTAACAGTCTTTAGTCTTTAGTTTGGTATATTTAGGGCCCGAGCCACGGCTCCTGGCACAAATCTGTGCGAGGAACCTATTGTTATCGTTCAGATTATTATTATTATTATTATTATTATTATTATATCGGTGACTTTCTGGTCATTTTTGAGGGGTTAACGTGCATAAAAAATCTTGAAAATGCGATATCGGGACACGTACATCTCTCTCAATGACGAGTAATCCACTCATTATGTTATTAATATTATTATTATTATTATATTCAGATAGAGATGTAATGCTATTTGTCAGTTATACAATATCGCATTAGTCCAAGTGTCTAAAAGCTGACGTGTGGAAGCATTTCAGTTTCCCTGCATGTGTCAAGAAATGACAAAGGAGAAAATTTGACAGACAAACAAAAAAAAAAAACAATTATGCAGACGCGGCTAGACCGCAGTGACCTACACGCCAGGGAATATGAATGGTATGAGAAGCCACTTTTCAAACTGTCATCCTGAAAGCGTTGGAGAGAAACAAAAATGGCCAATGCTGAAAGAAAAGTGATCTGTCTTTATTTGTACAGCACGGTTTATGCAAATACAATTTGACACGAGGTGAATCACATACTGTAGAAACTCCCCAAAAACACACATTCATACACCTTTATACACAACGGAAACATTACAACTGAAACAAGGAGCTGAGGAAAGGATATATTTTTGGATAGGGCTACGTTTTTCCTTTTTTTTTTTAAAAAAGATTTGTTACAGAGATGTTAATGTATCATGAGATTTTGATATTGTTAGGTCCCCATTTTCTTTGTGAAAGACTACAAAAAGAATAGAAATAAAACAATTATCATTTGAAAAACAAGAAAAAGGCAATTACAAAGACAAAAGCATGACAGAGCCAGTTTCAAATACCACACCCTGCAGTTATTTTACCCCCATGCAGTGGCATTGATTTTCCATCTGATGATTCTTGCAGGAATACATGTAACACTTGGATGTTTTGTGTGTGCGTGTGTGTGTGTTCCATCAGATCTGCAGTCTGATGCGAGGCGGTATCGCAGAGCGAGGCGGGGTCCGCGTGGGCCACAGGATCATTGAGATCAACGGGCAGAGTGTGGTGGCCACGGCTCATGAGAAGATCGTCCAGGCGCTCTCGAACTCTGTCGGCGAGGTTCGGAGTGACACACGCACACATGCTTCACATGTTCACCCACACACTCAGATCTGGGGGTTTTCTCTGTAGCTGTGACTCAGATTCGATTTTTGTTTCAGGGCAGTGTGGACACAGAAATCACAAAAATGATTTGTGTCACTTTAGTGGTTGTAAATAATATATATACACAATATGTGACCATGCATTGATGTCATTGACCTGTGCTGGCAGAGCAGCATTCTCAAGAGCTCCTTTCTGCATTTCCCCCCATGAGGGAATCAATAAAACCACATCTTATCCTACAAAGGCCATTCGCATTCAGAGGTGACATCATCAGTCGTGATGTCACCCCCATGGAATCTGAACTCCCTGTTTTCAAGCCTCCAGAATCCCAATGAGGCCAGGCGGCATGACCAGGCTCCTATTAGACGATACCAGCTGTCAATCACAGTCGTGTCCACTCGTAAAAGCTGTATATTATTATTTTTTCTCCTCTAAATGGGAATATAATTTCCAAAACCAACATCGTGTTCTACTGAAGAAGACCTGGAACTAGTGAGGTCATTAACTCCCCAGGAAAATGTTTACTGACGTCATAAATCAAATGAGAATTAAGCCGCATTTCCACTACATGGTCCTAGCTCGCCTCGCCTCTGCGGTTTGGTTGTGTTTCCGTTACTATAGGACCTCCTCAACGTGGGCGGAGTCATCACAGCACAGCTGCATGAAACTGCCGCGACTTTGTTTTACACGCGACAAACGAGTGACTCGTAAAGCAGTTGTTTTCAGTGTAACTGAATCATTAGAATCGGTTCATAAAAAAAAAAAAACATTTGTTCAGTGCTGTCACTAAATACACCAGACTCCTCTGTTAAATACTGAGATTTTAGACATTTCTCTGGTAATTGTTGGAAATTAAGCCACGTTTTTTAGGATGGTTAAGTCTTTTTAACTGATCTAGAGTTCGGCATTGTTCGGCTTGATTCTTGTGTCGGATGTCGCGCGTAGTGTCGCCTCGTCAGAGCAGGTACTAAAAAAAGTACCAATGGAATGGGAAAGCAAAATAACTGTCGTGCCGCGCTAGTGGAAAAGGGGCTTTATACTCATTTTCCCATAGACCTTTTAAATTGGGTTATTTTTGCAAGCAAAGGTGTCGCCCCCTGGTGGCTATTCAGTATATTGTTACTTCACAGAGCAAACCAGAAGACTCCACCCATTTATGGTCTAAGACACAGATGCAACACACTTGAAGTTCTGAATGTGAGCAGTCCAATCTGATCTGTAAGGGATTAGATTGCAATTGGATTAGAACAGCATGGCTGCTAGTCTGCACACACGCAAACATCAGTCGTTTACTATAAATAATGCAGGAAACGTGAAGACGGGTTTACATTTAATTCATAAAAATCTGATTCAGGTCACCTTGAGCGTGTAGTTGTAAAACACTAGAGCAGGAACCCTCTGGAGTACGAGCCGTCAGACAGCAGCAGGTTGTTTGGGACATCTCAGCCCGGGCTGTTTATATTTCATTGCGATGATTTCTTTTGTGTTTCTGATACACGATCACTGGAGGAGTCGAAGCAAAACACTGTCAAACTGATAGAAAAAATAATACAGTAGGTTGGATTCAACCTGTCAACAAACACACTGTCACTTATAAATGTATTCAGTCATTTGCTCCTCGACGTGACAGAAAACAAAACAAAATTGTGGCTAAAATAGAAACCAAATTAATCTTTTTTTTTTTTTTACTGTGCATAATTAAATATTTACTTTCTTACAGTACATTCCCCGCCCCCCTAAACAGGATATAAAAACTCCAACCAGACAATAAAGCACCGAGTGTTGGAATGTTTTAAGACACAAATTAAATGATCTTTTATGGCTTCTTCTGAAAGTGGTACCAGGGGGAGGAAGAAAGTGCTGCAACTCCTCAAATCTTTACGTCTCTTTACGTTTTTGTTTCTCTCTCACTTCCAGATCCACATGAAGACGATGCCGGCGGCCATGTTCAGACTCCTCACAGGCCAGGAGACTCCTTTGTACATATGAATGACGTCCAGTGTCCGTGAGTCGGTCGTCTTATCGGCCGGCCGGGGACTTTTCTTTTTCCAGTCTTTCATAATCCCCCACGTCTCTAACGTAACCATGAAATGCTTTCTTTTCTCCGTCTTTTATCTCAAGAGACGAGCGCGTGTGTGACGTCCATTTAATTCCTCTGTGCTTATCTGTGTGACGTCATACGGACGGACTTATTGAGCGAACGCATCACAGTTTATTATTTTTATATTCCCATGACGCAATACGGCACCGCTACTATACATCTTGTATAGTTTCCATTCCCTTCTCAATTTATTTATTTATTTGTCATGTAAATACATATTTTGCTAATATTGTGACTGAGGGCGGCAGCCGCACTGTAAATATTTGTCGAATCGGAAGCAGACCTCGACTAATTGTCCGAGGGAACACTTGAGTGTTTGAAACGTTGTTAAGATGATATAATGTACATGTGAATCGATCCGATGCTTGCAGCAGGGGCTTATGGGAGAAATGCCATATCCTTTTGATTTACTCCATTTTACGGCAATACACAACGTACACGTTCAGAACTCCGGAGCGATGAGAAGTCTTTTCTAAGTCTCGTGTACAAACCCTCACACACACACACACACACATTTGAAGAACATGCAACTTTGATTATGCCTTTGATATCAAAAAAAAAAAATCACGCGTATGAAAAAAACCGGCGTTGCTTTTTTTTCCCGCGTGCTCTCTGCTGTTTGTTCATCTTTGGTGTTCCCGACTGAAACTCATAAAAGACTATGAGTGGATTGTGAATGTAACCCGTGTCGTGTGCGCTGTCCCATTTTGCCATAAGCAGTATTAGAATGTCTGTACATAACGAGATGATTTTTGTCTAGTATTGTGCTCTGCAAAAAAAAAACACCTTCACTCCTCTATGTTGGCTTTCAGTCGCGAGAACGAGAGAACTGTGAATCACACACTGTGACAGAAGAAGAAGAAAAAGAAGGTTTTAAAACGCGTTGTACTAAAGTTTCAACCATTTGAACATTATCTGTGTGCATGCCTCGTAAAGTAGTATCATGTCATTGTGGCAAGATAATAAATACTGAGCTGAACCTGGCTGATTTATTCCACATTCAAAGAAATCTTTGTGGCCTTATCTGGAATTATGTAATTTATGCCGCGTTTCCACTACATGGTCCTAACTCGCCTCTTTGCAGTTTAGTTGTGTTTCCATTACGATATAGTACCTCCTCAACGTGGGCGGAGTCATCACTGCACGGCTGCGTTTTACACCCGACACAAACAAACGAGTGAATGAACGAGTAAAGCGGCTGTTTTCAGTGTAACTGAATCATTAGAATCACTTAATTAAAAAGATTTCTTCAGCACAGACTCCTCGCGTGCTGTCGCTAAATACACCAGACTCCTCTGTTAAATATTGAGATTTTAGACATTACCCTGGTAACTGTTGGAGATTAACCTACGTTTTTTGGGATTGTTAATTCTTTTTAACTGATCTGCAATTCGGCATTGTTCGGCTTGATTCCTGTGATGGCACTCTGGCCAATCGGTGGCCGGCAGTCTGGCGACGCTTGTTTTAGGTGGTTCCCTGCTCCAACACACATGATTCAAACAGTTCGGTTTTGGTACAGTGTGGTGTGTTTTTCTTTTCCATGAGGAATAGCACCAAAATAACCAGCCCAAACCGTTCTTCATTCTTTGGTACACTTCCCTTGGGGTACCAGAGTAAAATGGTACAGTCTAGCTCCACCCACAACTCTTGCTACCCATGTGAAAATCAATTTTAAATCACACTCTACTGCAGGAACTGTTCTCAGTGGAAACACAAGCCTGACCCAGGGCTTTGATGATGATGAAAACACAGCACTAGTTTTTTTTTAAATCGCCATTATGAGAGTTATAAACGCTGTGACTTAGAGCATAAATTTAGGCCTTTTTCTTTTTTTTCTCTCCATGTGGCTCGCAGCACTTGAAGTAATTAAACAGATGTTTTAGCTTGAAGACGGGCTCATGAAACAGAGGCTCGTGCACCCCCAAAAAAAACCTGTGGTTTTATTGACTTAAGAAATCAATGAGACAGAGAAAAGGAGAACGAAAAGGTCCTGGGAACAAGAACCAAAGTATAAACAAAGCCCTCCAAGCCCAACCCTAATTGGACTGAACCACTGTGTAAGCTAAAGGCAGGTTAAACTAAAACAGGCACAACTCCATCCACATAGAGACAAAACAACCACTCACTCTCACACCTGTGAGTGTCCGACCTAATCCCCATATTGCGTGTTTTTGGATTGCGGGAGGAAACCAGAGAACCCGGAGAAAAGTGCTAACCACTGCACCAAAGGTAAGAAGTCAAGAACTTAAATCCTGTTGTTAAGTTTTATGTTAAACTATACTATGAAAGTACATGCCTGTCTTAATATTCACACACACACATGCACCTAATCAGGCTGATTCAGTGCTCGGCTCAGCAGCCACAGGTGGCTTCACTGAGCCTGATTACTCGAGGGAGAATGGGCCGGGTGAAAAAGAAGAAGGAAGGAGCCTTTAAAATCACTTCATCATCAGAGTCTTTGGGTTTTCTGTGTGATTTTTTTTTAATCCAGCCCTCAATGGGTTGGCAATTTTGGTTTACACTGATACATTTTTACATGAGTTAAACTTAAATCATCAGTTTTGCCATGTTGTGAGAAGTGACTCAATTCAAAAGTCTCAAAGACTTCTTTTGTTTTACTGCCAGAGGCAGATTTATTCACAATAAGATCATTTGCTCTCTCATCATCCTCCTCTTCCTCCTCACATATACTTACACACACTGGTATAGTGACATTAGAATAAGATAGAGTGAGATAACCTGCTTTATTTAGTTTAATTGTCTACACACACCAGTCAAACTTCAGCTCACACACCCTGGTATATTACAGTGGACCAGTATTATAGCTTGTGTACTGCTGGTGGTACACAGACCACAGTTTGAGAAACATGGGAATAGATAAACCTTCATGTAACTCTGTATTCACGTCATTTAAAACCTTAACGTGGGACATTTCAGCCAATTTACTCATCAACAAAGCTATAATTATTATTATTATTATCATTATCATTCTAAATGCCCAGTTGTTACATTTCATGGGTCACATGTGGAAAGATTGTGTGTGTGACAAGATTACAGTAAAACTCCCCAAAGTCACCCACTAATCATTATTATTATTATTATTATTATTATTGTTATTAATAATTATGTCTAGGAATCACTAGGCAGAGGGAAACACATCTTCAAAACACCAGCACAAGTCAGATTTTCATTCACAACAGAAAAACAGGAAGTCCAACAACACACGTGAACCCAGTTTCTCCTGATTAACAAAGAAATCTGTGACCCAGATACTGCATCTCTGTTCCATGGATGTAATACAGTTGCGTCTCTAATGATGATTCTCTGAGCATCTGTTTCCCCAAAGGGGAAAAGGAGAAGATAAAAACCACGCTCCATCATTTATTTTATTAACAAACATTCAAGAAAACTACAAAATCATGTGTTACTTGTACTATTTGATGTTAAAGCTCAATCTCCACATAAAACAGTGATCAAACTATGTTAAAATGTAAATGTAAGCCTTATGTTTATTTTCCTCATACAAAAATGTGTGAAATGCTGAGTCATCTATATTTTACACATAAAAAAAAAACATTATACCTTAAACCTCTGCTCTACAAGTAACTATCAAGTAACACAGCAATCGGATTAATAAAAACTGTGTGAAGGCAATTAAACGGAAGGAAGCAATAAATTAAATCAATACCATGGAAGGAATTGGCACGTACAGTAGTATAAGGAATGTTTGTGATGTCTGAAACGAGACGGTGAATAATTAAGAAAAGCAATAATAGAGTTATGAAGCAAGGGGAGATGTGTTATCATGTAATGAAGAGGGCGGTGACATGTGTGCTTAAATATTAGTTAGTTTTCTTGATTTCTATAGCATCTTTCACAGATAATACAATAAAAAATTTAAATTTAAGTATAACCAAGGTATCCAGTCAACTAAAAGCTTGTCTAAATAACAGTGTCTTTAGCTGCAGAGAGACTCAGACACCCAAAGCCCTTTGTACATTTTTTGGTCCTCACAAAGATACTCATTCAGGAAGACACACGCACACACACACACACACACACACAAAATTCTGCACACAATTGTGAAAATGTGAAGCTCACTTTTGCAAGTTTGTACACGTCTCTGAACACCGATGACATCATGTTGCTCCGCTGGGCTCCAGACTGCAGCGCACTGATCATCAATGAGTGTCACTCACGTTGCACCTGTGCAAACTCAGCCGGAAGAAACTCTTCGATCACGTGTCGGAGAAGAAAAGAGGCCTCGAGTGACTTGGAACTAAATAGTTGAGTGTTTCTCGTTTACATGTAAACGCTATACGTCCACAAACGTCCATGTATGTGTCTGATTGCGTAACACAGCTTTATGAAGCCGGAACATGCATGAGCATTTATTGTTTTTGTTTGAATGAGTCGGTTCTGAGAAGAGAGAACATGCTTGAGCGCTGCGTTTGATTTTAAAAGAGATTTGTGGTGTTTTTGTGACAAACTAGTTTCATTTCAGTTCACACACACACACACACACACTATAGTCTATGTATAGTTTTTTCACTACATATGATATTTACATTCTTTAAATGTTCACGCTTTTCCTACATCAACTATAAAACAGTGTATTATGACAGTTTCTGTGACATATTATGTCCTGTATAGTAATTCTCTATATGGATTTGGTATGGAAGTATCTTTAAGTGTCTGGTTCCCCCTGGTGGCTAAAATTAGGAAGTGCAAGTTCTGAGAAAACAAAAAGAAAGAAAGACCATACTTTTTAATTCATGTTTTTATTAAAATAAAGAGTTAAATTAGCAGTCTACAAATCATCTATAATTATAAAACAATTTTAAATGTTATTTCTTTTTAACTCGCACCATTTGTATTTGATGCTAATCCCTCGTCTGACCGTTGACCGTACCTCTGTTATCTTTCTCAGGGTCAATGTTCAGTTTGTAGATTGCCACACGACGTGCTCTCGCTCTGCCTTTTTTTGTTTTCCCTGGTGTGGGTCAAGGGTCAGGGGTTCTGGTCGCTCTGGTTACACTTTAACATGACCTTTATCCCGACACCCTGGCGTGTGGTCTCAAAGGCCTGCGCTGCCTGCTCCAGAGGGAAGCGGTGGGTCACGAGGGGCTTCACGTTCACTTTACCCGACGCCAGCATGTTTATGGCCATCGGCCAGCTGCAACACAGCAAGAGAGACAGTTAACTCAAACTCTCTGGTAATCAATAATCACTTGAGAGGAACTGAACTGCCCATACTAACACCTAAAAATGTATATGAACAGGAAGTTTTTCCAGTAGCTTGCACTGTTTCTGTAAATACTACTAATGAGAATTAACAGGAAAACAGTTATTTCTATTATTTCTGAGGCTCCTGTTGTGGCTAATAAGATCCATTCAGGACCTGATTATGGGTAAGAGGGTCATTGTTTCCAAAGTTCTCCATTTGTTTCCCCATCAAAACTAAATAAAATGGCTCCAGCAGTTGTTTTTGGGTTTTTAAATGCAGGGATAATGGCAGGTTTACTGTATCCAGAGCAGAGCGTGACATTATTGTCTTACGTGTTGCAGTAGCGGAAGACCCCTCTGATGTCCACCTCTCTCACAGCAGCATTAATCAGAGGAACCGTTGCCATCTCAGAGCCGAGGCCCACCAGCACCACCACGCCCCCTGAACGCGTTGCCTTAGAGGGGAAAAAGAAATAGTAAGTAAGTAACATGAAATTGAAATAACAACAATGTAAAAAATATTCAATGTTAAATAGTCGCATACATAGATGGCAGTTTGGATGCTGCTCTCCACACCAGTGCATTCAATAGTGACGTGAGGCTGAGCTCCGAGCATGTCCTCCACGGTCTTGGCGAGCCGCTGAGGTCCGTCCTCTCTCTTCACCTTCACCTGAAAGTCTGCACCCAGCTCTTCAGCCATGGACAGACGCTCTGGCACGAGATCTGAACACAGAGCACAGCAATATATTAACATAAAAATGTGTATATATATATGTATGTATATATGTATATGTGTATGCATGTATAAATATATGTGTGTATATATATATATATGTATGTATGTATGTATATATATATGTGTATGTATGTATGTGTATGTATATATGTATATATATGTATGTATATATATATGTATGTATGTGTATATATATATATATATATGTATATATATGTGTTTTTGTTCGCGAGTTACCAGATATGACGACCTTTGAGGCCCCCATTGCTTTGGCCACAATCAAACAGACCAACCCAATCGGCCCTGGAAATAACACACACACACACAATACACCCTTTAAGACAGACAACAATGTGCAAGTGCTACAAAACTATTTAAACTTATACTGTTTAACTTACAATCAAAAAGACTTGTGACTGCATGTGATTAAATGTCCATTAGAGTGGTTCTCAAGATTTATTTTTAGAGTATTCACTTTATCCTCCACATGAGGGTCACTGTGCCAATCTCAGCTGACATAGGGCGAAAGGCGGGGTCTCACACACACACACACACACACACTGGTGGTACGAGTGCCATAATTTGAGAACCTAGGCACTAGCTTGTTTTCAACACTTTTTGTTAAATATTAAGCCTCTTTCGAACCATGTTATGGTTGACTGAGTTTTGTACAGTCAGTATGAATCTCAAACCGTTTCCGTCCCTACTTGCAAAGACATGCAAATTGAATACTAGACAATCCGATGTTTTATATTTGGAGCATGTCCTGACATGAGCTCTGCAAAGACTCACAGAAGGAATATTCCTTGGTGTGAGTCAGGTCACCGCGCAAAGTTGACTTGTACTGTACCTGCGCCACAGATGAACACGGTGCTGCCGAGGGTGACGCCGGCTCTGCGGCAGGCATGGATTCCCACCGACAGAGGCTCGATCAGAGCTCCCTCCTCAAACGTAACATTATCAGGCAACCTTAAAAAGCAGAGGAAGACAAAAAAAAGAATAAAGTAACAGGTTAAGCAAGAGAGTCAGTTGGCGGCCAGAGATGGTTGTTAAGCAATAATATGGTGCAAGGCAAATGTAATCCTAAACAAGTAAAGAAAGCAGTTACTTGTAACAGAAGTTGGCATTGTGTGTGTAGTATCTACACAAGTTTCCACTGTCTGGGGGTGTGGCACAGAAGAAGATGGTGGGAGACAAGTTGTAGCGTCCGTTTTTGAAGAACTCGTCCATTTCTCGGGGAACACCAGGTTCAATGGCCACTCTGTCACCTAAAACCCCCCCCCACACAAGTCAGATTCACATAGATTTGGCCAAATAACGTGCTGTTACTACAGTTTACATCCCATCATGTCATGTGCTATGTGTGAGAAGTGAGTAGTAGTACGCTTTGTAAGTTGAGAATTACAAAGCATAAACAACACTTCTGCAGTGCTTCTGGTGTCTCACAGCTCAGAGGTCGCACCCACCACTTACCTACTTTCAGGTGCGTGACTGCTGATCCAAGCTTCACCACCTGTCCGGCCGCCTCGTGCCCGAGCACCATCGGTTTTGTGAGCACAAAGTCCCCGATCCGACCGTGCTGCCAGTAGTGAACGTCCGATCCACAGATTCCCACCGAGTGCATCTGCAGCAAAACCTCTGCGGGACACAAGAGAAGTAACTCACCAATAACAAGAGACGCCTCTCACACATTTGCACGACTCTTACCACAAAAAAAAAGTATTCATATATACTGTATTATATTAGGTTGGCACACATTTATTTAAATTTTTCGCGTACCCCTGAGGGTACGGGTACCCCAGTTTTGGGAATCACTATCCTCGAAGTGTATAGAATTGATGGAAAAATAATGCAAAATAAAATCCTGCAAATGCCACAACTGTGAGTTGTCATAGCACGTGCACAATGCATACGTTATTAACTAATTGTAAACACTTATATTTCGGAAACACGTGTACCATCAGGTCCTGGCTCCGGAATGGAACGGTTTTCCTGCAAGAAATAAACAAAATGCAAGAAAAGATAAATAATCTAATTCCAACACAAGTTACTGATTAATCTTACTGTTACGGGCTCTTACCAGTCGCAGGTCTCCCTGAGAGTGAAGCACCACGGACAGATTTTCCTCGGCCATCCCGCACGCTGCAGTCCCTCATGTGTCTGTCAGAACTCCGCTGACGAGTAGACAGCGAACTTCCGGGGAGTGACAGGATTTACCAAAACAAAGCTTGTGATTGGCCAAACACCTGCGGGACAGACCACTTTGCAGGGGTGGCCGTTGGCCGGTGTCGCGCGGAACTGTCAACTGCTCTTAGTAAATGACACGTTTACATTATCGTGTTTAGTCATCACGCACTGATACGTGTTTAAATGACGTTGTTATAGATTATGAGTTAGTGTTTTTAATCGATATGCAGCGATGTAATATAAACACCCACCGCTTCAGTGACGCTGTTCAAAGTTCAGGTGTTGTGAAAGGTGAACGCTGTTTTCAGACACTTGATTTACTC
The DNA here is from genome assembly GCF_958295425.1 of Solea solea. NCBI lineage: Eukaryota > Metazoa > Chordata > Actinopteri > Pleuronectiformes > Soleidae > Solea > Solea solea. The sequence continues at coordinate 3,223,298 of NC_081138.1, forward strand.
CAAACTGGTAAACAACAGTATAATTCCATTAGTCTCACTGTGAATACTTGGCTTTTGTATTGATTGCCTTCAGGGAAGACTCAGCTCATAAACATCAAAACAATTAGCACATACAATTAAATAATGTGGTTTTAATGTGCAATAATAGATCAGAGTTTGACATGTTATATAATCATTTATTTAATTTCAGTTCACACACTGCCAATAGGAAGGCAGGGAGGCAATATAAGCATAATGAACAAAAAGTGTCAATATACAGCTTTAAGTAGAACAGCGTTCTTCATGAACTCTCTGAACTCAGTGCATGTTCGCTGACGTGCAGCATTGCCAACACCTGGGATGGAAATCACACAGATCACCTGAATATTTCTGCAGGGCGTCCATGCTGATATAACCTTGGGTGATTAAATGAACAGAACAAGTTAACACACCAAACATGATGTTGACGTCATGGTAGTCTTGAAGTGCCAAAAATGAAGTTATCTGGTTGAATAAACTAACAGAAGTCCAGCTGCCTTCGTTTTTAGCACTTAAAGAACAAATAATGATAACTGTTTCACCTGTTTGCATGTTTCTAACTGGACAATCCTGCAAATGACGCAAGAGAGAGGCCTCAACATCTGATGAGTCCGTGTCAGAAAGTTCACCACTGCAAAGAAATAATAACAGGGAATTAATTCCATGCACAATATACAATTTACTGAGGTTTAATTCTACATATTTACACACTTGCATGACACACTTGCTTCTGCTTATGTCTCCTTCAGGGAACTCATCCTGGGAGCACTATGAAAACAGAAAGCAGTATACCTGAGGAGCGCCATGATTTATTTTCCTCGGTTTAAATCCCATTGTTTACTTACCTCTGCTTCCGACGACTCGTCCTCAGACTCCCAAATCAACCTCCCAACCATGTGCCTCACCTCTGAAATAACAGCCAAACAAATACGGTATGAGTTATGATAAGGGCTGCACAATATATTGAAAAATGTATCACAAAAATTAATTTTTTACTCATTTTAAATAAAATGCAACACCTTAACACCCCAACTACTAAATGGGAAAGAGAATAAATTACAAAGAAAGTAGAAAGAGAGACAAACTTTGCTTTATTTTTTATTATTATAATTTTTAATTCACTGTCATTGCAATTAGGGCTGCAACACTTAATCAATTAAGCGCTTGCTAAATTAATTGCCAACTATTATAATCGATTAATTGGTTTGAATGTTGTTTTTATAATCAAATGAAACAACTTCTCTGACTTTTCAGCCTTTGTGGTTTATTTGCTCCATGTCACAAAGAAATGATAAAAACTGAATCATTTTGATTTGTGGACAAAGTAAAACTTGAGATTTGGAAAACACAGATCAACGACATTTTATGGACCAAAAAAAACTAATAGATTCATCGGGAAAATAATTGACATTCAGTATTAATCAATTGTGAAAATAATTGTTAATTGCAGCCCTTATATTCATTACTTCATATTGCACGATTTCCTAATAACATGCAACCCTAGTTATAATTTCATTATTTCCTAACTGATTCATTAAGTTTCAGTGGTTTTGTTTGGCTTAATTCTTGTACATGGAAGATGAATGACCTTTTAGAACTCATATAAAATATTATTATAATAATAAACATAGAGGACCTTTAGGGTCTGGGGTCCCTGGTCAGAAGCCCAATTAGTACAGTTGGTAATTACAACAAATGAATAAAGAGTTATTATTTGTCCTCACCGTCCTGGACCGAGGCTGGAGGCAGCACGTAATGGCCAATGCACACAGACTTGAAACTCTGGCGCCCCTCACAGGTGGTTAGAAACAAGCTATGAAAAACTGTCACCTTGTCACGGAGGAAACATTTACTCTCAAATATCCTTTAAAAACAAACAAAAAGTTAAGACAAAATTATTGTTAGTTAGGAGAAAGGTTATAATAGTTGTGTTGTTTTATTTAGTTTTGACTTCTTGTTTTTAAAATGAGTTAGTTTTAATTAGTTTTCAGAGCAGGTTTGCTTGTTTTTATTTTTGTAAATGCTTAGTTTTTATTATATTGATTTGATTCACTTAGATGAACCAACTCAACCCAATTAACTAGACCAATAGCTTACATAGCCTTATGTCCCATATTGTAAACAAAAGGCTGTCTCAAAACCTTTCAAAGTTGCTGCCAGAGAAAAAATAAATACTTTTTATGAACCCAAAAGGATTGCGTATGAAATTAATTTCCAAAGAAGATTTTTATTTCAGTGAATGTAAATGCTTTTTTCATTTTAGTTTTTGTTATTTCATTAGTTTTCATTAACTGTAACCTGGATTAGGAGATAATCATAGATAAATGACTCCCTTTGAATGATAAATGTGCATATTGCTCTTCACCTCAAGGTATCTGGACATGCAGCGTCTTCACTGAAAAGATAATCTGCTCTCCTCCATCCAGCGATGGTCCCACCCTGTTGTACTATGAGGGAAATAAAGTTAAGCAGTAATAAGCACAGCTTGATCATTTTGACACCACAGACTCAAATGGGCCCTTTGCATAGCAGCCATGTTGACAGGTCACAGTGGGAAAACCAAAGCTGTGTAAATCATCTAATAATGGGATGGCTCAGTTTCAGGGTGCATGCTGGTTCACAGAGCCATAGCTAATGTCATCATTATTAGCACCTGTGATTTTCTAGCTAAAACGTGTCAAAGTGGCTGCTGTGCAAAAGAATGGGCCATTATTTGATGGTTGGGACAATGTCTTTAATCTTAAATAGACAATACTCACTCCAAAATGTGTGACATTCCTGTGACACACTGCTTGAAAACCAAGCAGACCTACTCTTAAACATGACCACAAGAGGCTAATTGCTAATTTTAAACTGCTAAGTTTGTTTTTTCCTCAAAAGATGGCGGACATTCCCGCGGTTTGTAGATGCTGCGTTCAAATGCTATGGAAAACTGTGGGAAACAGGACAATGTCGTGTTCAGTGTCAGGAGGGCTGGTGAGGCAGAAGATGACGCTGCGTGAGGAGAAAGGAACAGGTGTGTGTAGTTTGGACAGTTTATCAACAGTTGCAGCAGGTAGGTTACTTTAAAACACTCTTTGTCCGTTATTCAAATAATTCAAAATTCAAAAAATGTTTTTAAATTCGTGAACTGTGATTTCTGTGACATGGAACATGTTTCTTATTCGGTGAACAACAGTGACATTTGTTGACTTCACAATAGGCTAACAAGGAGATATTAGCTTTATTGCTTTGGTACATACAGTATCTTGAATGTCACCCAATATTTGCAAAGCATGAATTCCATTTCTCGAAACACGAACAGCAAAACTTAATATATTAACTACAAAACGTGTCACCTGCTCAAAATCCTTAGTTTATCTCTCAGAAGTAAATATTGTGTACAATATTTGACTTTATGTATATAAGTTTCAACAGTACAATGCTCATGCTAGCAAGAAATTAGCGAGTATCCACATTTGTTGGTCTGTCAACACTGGTTTGGTTTTAGGTCTGTCAAAATAAATGACACATACTTTTATATAAAAAATTATAATAAGTATACACGATTACAGCACAGTGCACATTGTTGAATTTGATACCCAAGCGATTAGAGGGCTGGCTGGTTTCATGACTAGTTTCTCTTTCATTAGTGAAAGTCAAAATTCACTAGAGATTCATTTATCAATTCAGAAATTAATTTATATAAACTGCAATTAGAGCAATTAGGGGGTCAGAGTATTCAACAGAGAACCAGTAAAATACATTTTGATCAACATGACGTTTAAGCAATTTATTATAAAGCAAACAGCAGACATTTTTACATAATCAGTTGCATGAGAATGTGAGAACATTTGTAATTTCTTAGAAAAAGTGAGAATGTTTTGATAATTCTGATCTGTAAAACGTTCAAAAGTGCCTGAGAATAATTGTAATACTCTAAAAGCATTAAAATGCTTAATTGTCATAGAAATACTAATGTACAGTATGTCTTTAGCCATGACCCCAGCACCGTTTTAATAGTTAGTCTCATCCAACTATTATAGCTGTGTGGATTGAAAATATACCCACTCACTCACTCACTCACTCACTCACTCAATCACTCACACTTGGGTTAATTTAGGGATTTAGTGTTAATCACCCTCAAGCAGCCTAATAGACTTAGTTTTCATAGTTTGCTTTTGACTTATTTCCCTAATTGTCACTTGTCTGTGGTATATACCTCAGCAGTACCACATTTCTCCACAAGATGGTAATATTTTGCAACATATTCCACAGTAGAAAACAATGTAATTTTATATAGTTTATAACAGGTCAGTACACAAGGTACTGTAACAATAAAATCATCTAAAGTTAAAGAGCTATTTCATATTTTATTCTTAGTTTGTCAAATAATTTGCCCAATCTGATGTAGTTGTATATTTATGTTTAAGCACCAAAGTTGTTTCATGTTTGTCAATACATCAAAAACCAGTTTTTTTCCATTGCCAGTTTCCACTTGTTCACGTAAGACAATGAGTTGTCCATCGGCTCGTAGAGTCACTCAGATATTCAACAGCAGTTCTTCTGGCAGCATCAGCACCTTTGCCTTACATTCTATCACCTCCTCAGTAGGGTTGTCTGCAGGTCAGGCACTTGCTGCTACACAGTCACGCTCAAATAACCCACTGACTCCTATTTATGAAAGCCAGTAATGTCATGTAACCTTGTGTTTTATGACCAGTGGCAGCCTATTAAGGAAGACGTAGCTGTACGACACACGATGATGCTGCTGGTGTAAGTGATGGGCTATGCTTGTATGAACTCTGAGAAGAGCCTGTGGAAAAGCCTTTACGTCAGTCTACTATGGCTCTGCACGTCACAATTGCTTGGAAAACCAGGGAGCAAACCTATAGTGCTCATTCATCATGTGAAGGCACTCCCTTCCTGTTGACATGGCATACTTACACACAAAGGCAGACACTCTGTGTTGCAGTATGTTGGAAGATGTGCTGCATCTACTGTCATTCTGTGACCGAGTTCAATTCATATACTCACTAGTTGATGGGGTTCAGAGCAGTGATAACTCTGTTGCCATGACAACGACAAAACCACACCCTGTTTCTTATACCCAACCCCCAACATGCTCTGTTCAGAACAAAGCACTGGAAAGAGCGGCTGGTTGGTTTACTGTGAGCAGAAGGACAGGAGACATTAATCATGTTTCTCCTGTTGACTGACCTTCGCATGGGAAGAAAAAAAACAGCTTGGTTTTCATAATAATATGAAAAATTCATGTTGGTTATCTTCATATTTCTTGCAGAAAAAACAGAGACATTTTGTTGTTTGTGAAAATGATTTATTATTCTAACACTAATGAGTTCATATATGATGAATTACTATAAATATTAATCAATATTCATATTAATCATGTCCTCATAAATGACGTGATGTTTGTTTTTATGTTAGAATGTCATCCCATATAGGTTTGTGGAGTATATAGTGCTGCGAAAATCCTGCCTGGGAAAACATGTGAGTTTCACCATGAATAATTTGATGGAAAAGGATCTTCAGTCTAGAACCTGTGGCAGCTGTTGTTATCACACTTTATACATTTCCCATCTGTCTGCAGCTCTTACATTTTACTCTGGTCTATAGTGTGCTGTCTGATATTAAGGAATTACTCACAAATTATTTGTCATTAAAAAAATACTTCTGTTATATATTCTGCTTTGTTTGATGTTGTGCTGTTTTTGTCATTTCAGCTTCCCCCCCTACAAGACTGGGAACATGGCCTAGGGTGGCAGATCTGGCTGCCATGGCCTCATCCATCTCCCCTCTGTCCCCTGTGATATTGTACCATTGTGTGGTAAGCTAATTTATTGAATTGCTATAGATGTATGGGCCTGTTTGAATTTAGCATCAATACAAATTATCAATATCGGGTCATTAAGATCGGTGGGAATCTAAAAAAATCTGTTCTTTCAAGATTACAGTCTTCTTTCAACTTTTCAATGTTTTTAAATTGTCCCTTTTCTGTGAGAGAGTAGTATGTCGTTATTCCTTTCAAAATCCATGATTTAAATCCCTTATCTATCGTGTTAGGCCAAACTTCCAGATCATAGGCACACCATTGGATTATCTGTAATTTATTACTTAATTTATACTCGTCTTTTATCATATTCCAGATTTTTAGCTGTGCTTTGATCCATGGGTTCTGTGCCTTGTCTACAAATCTTCCCAGGTGTTTGTGCGGTAGTACTGCTTGTATTGGGGGTCAATCAGAGTGGAGAGTTCGATATCTTTCCATCTGGCTCGAAAGGATGGGTTACACAAATTAATCAGGGGTTTAATCTGAGCTGCATAAAAATAATCCTTATAATTAGGTAATGCCATCCCCCCATGCTTCTTTGGAAGTTGTAAAGTTTTAAACCTAATCCTGGGTTTTTTACCCTGCCAAATAAATCTGGAAATAATCTTGTCCAGTTCAGAAAATTGTTTAGAGGAAATTTCTACAGGGAGTGCCTGGAATAAGAAGAGAAACTGAGTTCCATCTATGCATGTCTTCTTTAATTTTTGTTAAGAGGGGGCCATAATTTATCTCTGCCAGTGTTTGAATTCTTTTCGGCAGGTTTATTCCTAGATATTTTAATGAATTTTGATCCCATTTAATATGGAATGTGTCCCTAAATTGCTTTGTGGGTTGGTAGTTGTCTTTTGTTTAATTTATATCCTGAATAACTACCAAACGTTTCTAGAAAGACCATTCATTTGGGGAGTGAATTAGGAGGGTCACTTAAATAAACCAAGACGTTGACCACATATAGCGTCACCTTGTGGTCGTCTCCATTAATGCAGATGCCTGTCTTATCCACTGAGCTAGGGGCTCTATATAGAGTGCAAATAGCCATCTGGGCCCGGTGATTTGTTTGCTTTCAGGGTGGAGATGGCCATATTCAGCTCTATCTCATTTATAGGGGCTGTTAATATTCCATTTTGTTCTTCTGATATAGCAGGTAATTTGAGAGATTTTAAGAAGTCATTTGCTGGTCACCTTCTAATTGGGGTTGTGTATACAGGCATTTGTGGATTATTTGCATTTCATGTTGAAAACTAAACATCACATGTTCCCAGGGCCCCAAGTAGAATCTTTACATAATTCAACCAATAATCCTGAACCAAAAGAAGCTAAAGATTCAGTATCGAACTGTGTCATTTTTATAGATTTGTCTCTTTGCCGTGTGTGTGGTTTGTTTCGAGGCCTGTTCATTGGGTAACATCATCACAAGTGGACAACTATGTTAGCATCTGACATTGCATCTCCACTTGGATCTACTTGAATAAGCCCTTTGGCACTGGCATGTGACTTTATTGATTTATGAACCATTGAAAAAGGGTTTTTAGCCAGTCCATCCATGACAGATGGTTCTATTGTTACGTGGTTGTTGTACGACATACTGAGACCCCGTTTAGCCCTGGTATTGACACCTGTCCTGGGTGATCTCATCACAACTGGACAATGCTTAGATCTGCATCTTTTGATCTGATGACAAAAAAACACATTTGGACACACGTGGCCACACCCCTGAGCTTATATGAGCACAATTCATCCTCTGAATGGATTAAATACTGCCCTCTTTGCTGACCTCCTCTGACCTGCTGCAGTTTTATAGTATTTTTATACTTCATACGTTGATTTTTTTTTTTTTTTAAGGACAGATGTTTAGAACATTGGCTGAAAAATTCAAACATAAACATCCTACACACTGTCTCATCTGCAAGTAAAAATCATAATTTATAGGAATAGTAATCTGGACCTTGTTGGATAAGAGGAACTGTACTTCTTAGGGTTTAATTAAAGCATTTTCTTCTTGTGTCTTTAATTAAAATCATTCACTAAAAAGGAAGCTTAATTAAGAATTTACACAGAAATAATAGCACAGGCATAAAAAGCACAATTCACAAAGCGCTCCTTTGATGTGAGGACTGTGGAGATATTTTGTGTAGTGATGCAACGATCCAGTACAGGGTGGTTTGTGACATGTTTTAAATAGCATCAATAGCTGCCAGACGAGCTCAATAACAATTGGTTATTTCTGCTGGCTCTAAATTCTCTACACCTACTGCTTCCAGACATCAGCAGAAAGCCAGTCATCCTGCCAGCAAAATGGAGCAGTAAACCTCACCGGCGTTATTATACTGTGTCTGTCAGGAGAACTGATTTGCTCTCCAATTTGTCACTTTAACTCGCATTCACTTTAGTTCTGTGTTAAATTATCTATTATCCCCCCATTATTCTCTTTCCGTTTCTCTGTCTCCCTATCAAGTCTTTCTCTCCAGCTGAGCAAACATCAAAGGAGTGTGCTTCAAATCGCAGGTGTTGAAGGATTAAGGCTGCCGCGGGACGGGGGTTTTATTCTCAGCCTCATCTTTGATGTAGTGTCTCTTTTACTCACGCGTCTCGCTCCCGTAACGTGGCTTGTCAGTGTCCTCGTTCTCACACAGCAACATTCAGTGGGCACACCTCATAGGGGCTGCACCCGCAGAGTGGTGAATGTGTTCTGGGGTGATTTAATGTCAGTTCCTGCACAGATGATGAAGACATCTGACAGTAAGAGTTTAGAAGTGTAAGTGGTTGGAAGTTCATACAGACAGGTCGTTCTATATTCTGAGATTTCACTTAGGTTTTGTCTCTGTGAGTGAATTTAGTGGCTGATCTACCAGTTTTGTCCAGCTGTCATATCAGTGAGTGTTGAATGTACTGAAAGCCATGATGCCTGCATGATAAATCCTACTAACAAAAGTGATCTCTGATGCTGGTAGATATAGGCTGATATTTGTGGATATACTGAACATGGGTTGCCTCCACATGTCGCCCTCACAGTGAATTTAAACTCTCTGTTTACTAGTTATTAGCTAATTAAAGCACAGTAGGCTAATCTAATATGGTGAACCTGGCTAACATGAAACCTACTAAGACTCAATATGCTGGTGTTTTTGAAATGTCAGCCTGCTGGGCAAAATATTGCATCAAATTATGTTTGCGCGGAAGAATAACAGATTACTTTGTTTTGCTGGAATTTCTAGTTATGATGATTGTTTGGATACATATGATCTCAGTTGTATTTAAAAATGGAATTGGAGACCTTTCTTTTGTGTCAGGCCCATACGCCTCTGTGGCAGCATGGAAACATCTCTTATGCCTGAAATTGTGCACCGAAATTATTTCACTCTTTAAAGAGACGCTGGTGCTGGAACATGGTGATGGTGGTCAGTGACCTGGTGAGATTGAAGGATGGATGATGGATCAGATGAGATGTGTGAAAACTTGCATAACCAACAAAAAGGCAGGCTGGCCGGAGGCAGGCTGGCCGGAGGCAGGCAGGGATAAAAAGTGCAGGTGATCCTGGAAAAAATAAAAAGCAGAATAAGTTACCGTGGCTGGGATCAAAAGCTGAGAAGGCAAGCAATGAAAGAAAAAATAAGATATTTAATAATTACACACAGGTCAAACAAAGTGAATCTTGATGATCTTGTCTTCCATGCATTTTTTAATCTTAAAGGATTCCTTTAAAGATGAATGTCAACATGATCTTATTCTAACTACATTTATTTGAGAAATGAGAAGAATTCCTTAAAGTTACAAAACATTTGCAGCTCTATATCAGTGAGAGTGAAGCAGAGGAGACGAGGAATCTTTTCCAGTCTGACCGCTGTTGCATTGACTGGAGGCTCTGCTGACCTTCAGCCTCGGCTGGGTCACCAGGGTCTGTGGCTCTGCTGAGGAGGGACAGGAGGACACATTGCTCCCCAGACCGTCAAGAAACCACACAGTCATCAGCTGAGCCATGTCTGACAGAAGAGTGAGAGAGAATTGTCCCAAACTCTGCAGGCTCACCTTCAGGGAAACAGCAAGCACATACTTTAGACTCAGACGTGACTCACAGTCACATGCACGACCGTGTTTATTCACTCAAACGAGAGGCTGCACAGAAGTGTCTGTTTGGCGACGCCACACAGTGAAGGATGTATTTGAACAGAGGACACCTGCGAGACAGAAACTGCCAACAGAGTCAAAGTTTTGAGGGACTGTAAGACAGTCATGCTGTGATGCTACGCCATGTGTGAATGATATTTGCCCTTTTAGTTTCTTGGGCCCACAGTCATCACTTATCGTTAGAGGATGCCATCACAGAGAAATGGCTGTTCCCTGGGATTGCCCCCCCGCTGAGTGCCAGCTGTATAGATTAATGACCTGTCCTTCTTCCCTTTCTTTACTTCCCTCCTTCGGTCATCATCCTCAACATCTCTTTCTTGACAAACATAGCCCTCTCCTTTTAGTGAGCTACATTTCATCCAGCTTTTTCTCCAGCGAGAACAGCGTCTGTGTCCTTCATTTAAGTTTTCTTGTAACTTTTTACATTCTTCACCAAAAACACACTGTCAGCATCAGCCAACCAATTGTAAAGGTACATTTCTTTGAAACTTGCCTCACTGCCTCCCCCAAAAGTTGTGGTTTTAAAAAGTAAATAAGTTCTCTGTGCATTTCTGCACGTGCGTACGAACCCACTGTTCTGTTCATACTTAAAAATACGGTTTGCCTCAGTCTGGTGTTCCTTACATGCGTACTCAATCTCACATTCCAGTCCAGTAGTGGCCATTCCTCACCAGGCAATCGCCCTCATTTCTGTTTCCTTGTAATCTTTGAGTGCAGAGTTGTAAATAACCTTAAGCAAGTATCCAGTACAGTCGGTGGCACCACCTGTGCTGTGCTTCAAAGAGCATGCATTCTCAGCATGTGCGATCCATGCATACTCAAACTGGAGGTGTGCATGCATTTGTCTGTGCCGTACAGTAATGGATAGATGACTTAATCTATGTCATACAGACTCCAGTGGAGCTCCACGCACGCGATTACAGTTCACCCTCATGTTGTCTTGAGGCAACACGTGTAGTGTAATTGTTGCCCCATACCTTTTGTTTTTAATGCTTTGGTACAGTTCTGAATTTGAGATCATATTTGGCCCAAAGATTAATCTAAGGCAGGGGTGTCAAACCTACGGCCCTTGGGCCAGAACCAGGCCACCAGAGGGTCCAATTCGGCCCACAGGATGAATTTGTGAAAAAAATACTCTTTTTTTCAGTTTTTCAGTCCCAGATACCTGTGACTAAATGTTTTGTGCCTTTTTAGATCCAGTGTGATCTATAAGTGGTAATTCACATGTGTAAATGGTCAACTTAGGCATAATATTATAGAAATTGCAGTTATTTTTCTCAAGAAATTTCACAACTGTCTTGTTTACCTATTCAAAATAATATGAAGTGCTGACAGAAGAATGACACAAATTATGGCTGTCATGTTTTCAATAAATTAGGTTTGTGTGACGTTAACTTGAAATGCTATTCCTACAAAAATATTCAGATTTGTCACTGATTTATGGAATAGTCTGAGACCATCAGTAAGAAATGAGTATGTCAAAGCAGTTTAAACAAGTAAAAATAATTTACAACCTTAAACTTCATCACTCATCATGTTTAATTCAATGCAGTATAAAGTACTGTCCACTTGTATGTGGTGCAGTGGAAGCATAAAGTAGTACAAATAATAGAAAAAGTACTATATTCCTACTAACTACTTTAATCAGTCAGACATTTACATGACCCAGGACTGTGTCTGTTTACATGGAAACTGCATTTATTACTAATGATGAATATCCACTTAAATGAAAAGTTCTCATACGACCAAAGTTTACATAAAACATCACTGAAGTGGAAACAAACCTCACTCTCAACCTTTTTTCATTTATTATGAAACGACACACACAGAGGACAGACGTGAACAACCTGAAGAGTATTATTGGATGTCTGGCTTCGCTCTTCTCTTCTGAGACGCTGTGATCTCGGGACCTGCTCCTTCTTATTTTACCTTCACAGGATGTCTCTGTCTAAACACAGGCCCCATCCTCTTCTTACAAAACATACATACACGCATGAATATTTGTTCTGGCACTGTCTCACATATTTATATCCTTGTTCTCTGGAAGCTGCTGTGTCAAAAAGAAAAGAAAAGGCATCTGAACTACTGGTGGATTAAATAATCCCACAGATTTTTGCCATTTCTTGATAGCACGTCATTTAATTAGTTTATTATTACTTATTTATCTAAGTTTATTCATTTTTGTTCTTTGGCTTAGGGCATACACAAGATGCAGAGCAGCGAGACAAACCTATAGGGCTGAACAAGTTTTGAATACAAATCTAATTGTGATTGTGGTATGATTCGCGATATCAGAGGGAATGGTAATTTTTACATCATTATTCTAATTTTCATTTAAAAAAACCAAAAACAAAACGAATTTTAAATGATTATTATTTGTGCAGATCTGTGAGAAACAAAGATGTTCCCTTCAGTCTGTAGAATAAGATGTGTGTGGGGCGAGACAATAATTGTGGAGGATAAAGCGGTAGAAAATGGACACACATTTTGGCAATTTGCATCACATATATTGGCTATTGGCTGCACTGAGCTCTCTGCTACAGCACAACCTAGACAATCTGATGGAATCTTATAAACACACCTGATCAAAAAGTACTCAAAATGTTAAAATCGTAAAAAAATGTGTGAAATTTGGATTCACTTGCCCTGTTTTTATGAGCAAATATAAAAGAAGTCTAGTATTTTGTGACGTCTGCACAATTATTGCTACTTAAAATCACTACCAAAAATGCGATATAAAATGAACGCATAAGAAGACAAAAAAAAACTGGAAAATGACCACGGTTGCGCCTGCGGCACAGATCCGTGCCATGTTAACACTAATTCATGTGTTTACTTGAACTGTGAAATTAGTAAATATTTAGGAGATAATGATGATAATAATAAAATAATAAATAACAAAAACAATAATTATGAATTAGGTTCTGGTTTCTAGGTTTTCTACAGGCCTATAAATATTCTGACCCTGGATATTCAGGCTTGCCAAAAGGAATGTAGTGTAATGGCTGAGGTTATCAATGTTGTGGCAAACTCTAAACTGTTGAGCCAGTTTGTGTTACTGTTGTAAAATCCTCCCCAAGAGGCAATGAGAGCAGGCGGGCTGGAGTTTTGGGAGAGACAAGTGCCATTTGGTTCATCTTTCTGTCTGTTCCTGTGAACGCCTCTGAGGCAGGGACATCGTGAGTCACTCCGCAGTCAGTTTCCCACACTGAAATAGTCCACTAATTTACCTGAGGTCAGTTATGATTTCATTGGTGACTCTAAGACTCTGCTGATGACCTCAGTCATGATAAAGATGGTGGTTCACCACAAGAAGATAACTCACTCATGACGCTTTCTTCCTCCATCATATCTGTATGGATACTATTATGCTATAGCAAGCAGCCAACTGCCATAGTGTGTGTCTTCTCTTGATGCAAAAAACACACACAAAAGCTCTGCCACTTTATTTAACACTCCTAAAGTTGAATAAACGAAGTAGAGAAGAAGAGCAGAAACACAAGCAGACCCCTGCTGATGATAGAGAAAAAGGGAGACAGAAAAAGCAAGACTGTAGTTAAAATACTGCTGTGTTTGTGTACAGTACAGTCATTATACTGTGACCAAAATGGTTAAACAAGTCGCTTTTCTACGTGTTCGTTTGTTGGTTTACTACCAGAAAGTTTGCCTTAATATTCTGTACAAACAGTGGCTTTCAGCTGCTTTGGTCCCCACTAAAGCTTGTGTATGTGTGTGTGTGTGTTATAGAGCATGTGCTGAACAATGTTGCTGAATTTCACATGATTTGAAACCTAAATTTTAAACCCAAAGTGATATTTTTAATCATTTCAATTCAGCAATTGCATTAGTTTTTTCCTGTGGGGTGAAATAAATCACTTTACATGCACTTGGATTATAATTCACCAAACTATTTTTGTGGTTTCACAACTTTTTACAGGAGTGAAAACCAAAGCTCAGCATCACTAATCGAAAACATCAAGAGCTTATGTAATGCATACATCACAGTCGCCTTTACTTCTACATCTTAAAACTTGTGTTTTCGCAGATCTGTGCTCACACACACACACACACACACACACACACACCAGCGCAAGGGCAAGTCTTTTTTTATTTCACACCCTGGCTGGAGATTGTGAGTGCGCTCGTGTGTTGCAGTTGCAGGTTCAGGTTACCTCTGCCCCTGGAGGAAAGTAAGCCTGCTGTGACCTTGACCTTGGCCCTGCTGATCAACTCAGTGCAGCAGAATCTCTCCCTCTCCCTCTCCCTCTCACAGTATGTACGTTATTCTCCCATACTCCCATCATTTTGTGTCAATATCTTAGCATACATTATTACAACACATTTTAGTTCCACATCCCTGTCCAAAGCAGCCTTTTTTTTTTCATTTTGAATACAGAAAATACTGATACTGTAAATTAGAACGCCAAATATTCCAAATTGTGTAGCCCCTGAAATATAGCATGTCACAAGTTTTTAGTGTGAAAACAGCAATACTTTAAACTGCATCAATCCCCTAGACTGCAAAGTCTGGTCACAAACTAAATTTAGCTTCAAGCTTTGACATATCCTCTCTAATTACACTGACAGGCCGAGAGAGGCTGCAAACCAGGATGTTGTTACTTGTTAATTAAAACTCTTTCTTTGACACCACTGGTGCTTCAAAGAAATCCCTCATCTGAGATAAACGCGGCTGTGGGTGCAGATAAGAGTGGACCGACTCGATGAGGCGAGTGGAGCTCGATGCGTCTCCAGGCCGTCGAGAAATGAACTCACCGCATTTTGCTTTATGAGGTAGTCAGATTTTAGTGGACCCAAGGTACAGAACACAGACAGAGGAGGCAACATATGTTTAAAGAGTTTATTGTGGGAAAAGGAGGACCAGGAGAGCAGCTGAAGGTGGCAGGACCAGTGGTAGGCAGTGCTGGTGGGTCCAGGTGAGGAGGCCGAGCTCCATCCATGGTTACTAAGAGATCCAACAGAGACATACTTACTTGAAGCGACCGCGATCAGCTTTGATGTGAAACACACAAGGTAGCAGAATGATCAGAGGACAACCAAGTACACTTGCGTGAGCTGACTTGACAAAAACCTAAAACCTCAGGCAAAGACATCGAGTGTCACGATGGTGGTTATCACCTCGCTTTGTCAACCCTTGTTTTCTTCTTCACATCAAAAGGAGCATTTTACGTGTTATTTAACTCTATTTCTGTACAAAATGTATTGATTGCGTGTCGCCCACATCAGGTTACTAAAAGTGTAGGTCTGATCTACTCTGCTGGTTGATTAACACACAGTTATGTCTTTACACTGAATGGTGCGAGTGACCCAATTCGGATCTTTTCATGTGGCACAAGTCAGCTATGACCGATGACAGTGTAGGAGAAGCGAAAAAAAAGCCTATGGATTTGCATCTACATTCCAAGCAGCCAGATCAGATATTCCACTTTCAAGTCGACTTATATACTATCTACAATCACGTGACTCTCCTTCATCCTATGCAGTGGACGACGAGGTTTCACTCCTTTTTAAGCCTTTCAAGTGAGGATTTCTAAATTTCATAATCACCTCGCCTCTTTCACTTTCATGTCGGCCTATTAACCATTTTCAGGTCAGTAGCCCACCGTGTGGTTTATGTCCCCAAGTGTTAACCAGTGTAAATGCAGATTTCAGCTATGGTTCATTTTTGTAGGACCTGTAAACAGGTGTTTCTGGCTCCTAAATCCACTGGATCTCACAACAAAGGTGAAATCATGTTAAAAAAAACAGATTAGTGAAAGTGTGGTGCTTTTTTTATTGTCGTTTTCAAGCTGAAACTCTTGTTGCCAGGGTGATCTAGCCTGGGTGAAAGAGAGCCACCATACTGACATGTAAAACTTTGGCTTTATACTCAACATATCTCAATAAGCCAATAATCTCACTTCGTAATACAACCTACTCGTAATCAAACCAGGCGGGATTCCCCTCACGTGCCTGACCTAGATACAAAGTCTCTCTCACCTGCAGTTCATCACCTCATCAATACTCCGGTCATGTGAAGTTAAATAACTGGCTGCTACGTTGTGTGGTCCTCAAGGTCATTTCTAGGTGTGCTGTCACAGGAAGAGGCACGAGCAAGACGTCCGACATAAGAATCAAGCGAAACGATGCCGAATTGTAGATCAGTTAAAAAGACTTAACAATCCTAAAAACGTGGGTTAATCTCCAACAATTACCAGGGAAATGTCTAAAATCTCAATATTTAACAGAGGAGTCTGGTGTATTTAATGACAGCACTGCTGATTGTGACTGGTGCTCAAATACTTTGAATTAAGTGATTCTAATGATTCAGTTAAGGCAGTTTCATGCAGCCGTACATGGATGACTCCGTCCACATTGAGTTGGTACTATTTTGTAGTGGAAAAACAACATAAACCGTGCCGAGGCGAACTGGTACCATAGATGGAAAAGGGGCTTAAGTTTGTATTTGGTGTCTGTAAATCTGTAGTCACACCATTTTCCTGTGGTTCAAGTTACATCTCAAGTCTACAGTTCGACAATTCCTGTTTGGTTGCTACATCTAACTCATCTTAACATATGTTCACACTGTAGTCAAATGTTTTTTCCTCAAATCCGATCTTCTCAGGCAGACGGTCCTCTGTGTCAAGACATGACCAATCTATCTGCAGGGGTTGCTTTGATAACAACGTAGGTGAAGTATTTAAATCACGTTTTTTTAACCACCTCAAAATTTGGACTGATTTGACTTCATGTGGTTTTGTGCTGTCCAGACCAAAAACTCTTAGAAAACATGTCGTTTCCTCTTGTTTGTGTCCTGTACTTTAGGTCTAGTAAATCTGACGACTGCATTCCTTCTCGGCGCCTTGTTATCATTATAAATCAAACAAAGCAAAAAGAAGAGGGTGCTGGGACTTGGAGAGCAGTGACGTGGGTTTCATTATGTTCAGCAGCAGATAAACCTTGCTCACGCAGATGCAGACATACACAGATGGTATGTTTTCACTCTTCACTGAGATGCGTGTGATCAGATGCACAGCGACAGCCTACACAGCACAAACACGCAGCACTGCATGGCAGCACCTACAGCTCTGTACTGGAAACAAACACACAGCAGTGCCACATGCACACGGACAGTAGACAAAAGAATAAGCACTAATGAGTCATGAGAATTATTTAAAATGGTGCTAAAGAAAATATACTAAATTACCAAGTCTGTAAATGGCTAATATGAATATGTATGTATGTAACTACAGGTACAGGTACAGGATGCTTGTCACATCTGCCTGTTTGTCTGTGAACAGACAAAAAAGTAAGGGGCAATGCAGTGCAGGTTATGGGCCGAGGATGAAGTTGTTACATTTTGGTGGTGATCTGGACATGGATCTGGAATCCGGATTTTAGTTTTTAAACAGTTGTTTTACCCAAGCTTGCGAGATAAAGCAGTGTGTGGGAAATTGACTGGGTTTGGCAGATCTCTAGTTCCACTGTTGATAACCTGTGTGTTTTCATGAGGGTAGGGACCCAGAAGCAATCTCTCCATTGGGCTAATTATTATTAGAAGTTGTTAATTAATATAAGGCAAGGTAGAAATGAGATCAAGATAATGAGGCATTATCCAAAACTCCACTTTTAGGATTAATGCGTCTTACCCCAGTTTGCCCCTGTGCTGCAGCTGCATAGTCAGGTCTGATAGTATTACTTGACAGAGCCTTTTTTCAGATGAAGGATGTGCAACTAACATTACATTATTTCTGTTCATGAAGACCAGAGGCAAAATAGCAACATCATCAAGAACAAAAAAACAACACCAAAAGTTATGGATGACAGCTTTAAGTAGTTTGTATTGTAGTGTCAAGTGTTGTAAACAGGAACTGTTTATATACACAGAGCCGTTCCCCTCCCACAGCTCTGTTCATCACTTACCTCAGCATTTTGACTCTACACTGGGACTTAGGCGAGAAAAACATCTCCACCTGGCAGCCTGTTAATAAAGGTGACAGTGGGAGGGCAGGAGGGCAGGAGGGGAGAAGGCTGCAGGTGTCAAACTCTGCTGACTGGAGGCTCGGGAGCACAAAGCTCCACTTTCACTGTTTAGGAATTCACTCTGTGAACACACGCAGGTATCATGGGAATTCTGTTTTCTCAGGATCTATCAGGAAGAACACAGTCTCTGTATACATGTTCATCACTCTTCCTGTGGAACCACCCTTGTTTCCCTTCACCCCCTGAAGGTGCTTTGTAAATCATTGTCCGAGCAACAACAGCAGCAGTCGTTTCGTATCATCGTGCACACGGCTGCATTTCACGTGCAACTTTGAAGAAACAACGGCAGGCAAACTCATTTCAACGACTGTTTCATTTACATATCGTATTTATTACTCTTGACTGGGTTCATTTGCATTAGTGAGTCTTCTTATCACATCGCTGCACTCGCTGCCTAATCTCACGCACGTCAAGGGCAGTTTTTTTTCTTCCCTAGCAGATATTTTCAGTGCAGTCTTTTACTTCATGAGCATTTTTCTTTACATATTTTTTTTCCCTTACATAAATCTGTGACGCCTCTACTAATCCAAACCAGTACAGCAAAATAACTGGCAACGACTGTGAAATATTGCATGGTGTCAGTATTACAGTGTTATATTATCTTCCATTTAATGTAATTTTTGGAGATGGTCCCAGTGCTATCTTAGTTCTAATGTTAGCTCAGCATTTACACTCCAAATTAAAACAAGATCCTCCCCAAAGTGACATTCTGCTGCTACTTATAATTCAGTGTAACCGTTTTTTATAACACTACTTTGCACATGTTATGGCATGACATGCTATGGCATGAGCCTGTACATTATTTCTGTAACACCATGATTTCAAATTTTAAGTGTTTTAAGTTTAATTGAGAATTTGCCCTTATTAACACTCACTGGCCACTTTATTAGGTACACCAGACAGTGCAGGAGTGGCATCTGGTGTGATCTTCTGCTGTAGCCCATCTGCTCAAAGGTTCAGAAATGGTCTTCTGCATACGTTGGCTGTTCGAAGTAAACATTTGAATCGCTGTTGCGTTTCTATCATTTCTAACCAGTGTGGTCTTTCTCCTCTGACCTCTGGCAACGACGTGGCATTTTCTGCCAGAGAACTGCTGCTCACTGGTTATTTTCTCTTTTTTGTGGACCATTCTCTGGAATCCTTGAGATGGTTTTGTGTAGATCAGTGGTTTCTGAAATACTCAAACCAGCCCATCTGGCAACCATAACCATGCCATGTTCAAAATCACTTAAAGATAAGATATATTGAAATTTCTGCATTAAAATATCTACAAATAGTAATGTTATTTTGCTGTGAAGTGTCCTTACACTAGTGGTTGCCATGTGCTTTCTCTGTCTTTTTGCTATTTTTGGCATTCATTGGCTGATCAAATACTCAAGCAGTTGAACAGTTGTACCTAATAAAGTGACCAGTTACTGTATAGGGCAATAGATTTTTCTTTTCTTTTCTTTTTCAACTGTCATATCAAATATTAAAGCCTTGTGAAAGTCGAGCTGCAACTAATGATTACTTTCATCCTAGCACATTTCACTTATTTT
Source organism: Solea solea (assembly GCF_958295425.1). Classification (NCBI taxonomy): domain Eukaryota; kingdom Metazoa; phylum Chordata; class Actinopteri; order Pleuronectiformes; family Soleidae; genus Solea; species Solea solea. The sequence goes on from NC_081138.1 coordinate 3,242,849, forward strand.
ACCAGTTCATAAATTAACGATTTGGCCTGTGAACCGTCAGAGGTTTAATAGTATATCAAATATTTCATCATCTAACTGACGGGGTATCAAATTACAAATTGATTTTCACTGTCCCCGTGCATCGAAGATCATTTTTGCTTTTCGACATGAGAACTTATGATGTGTCAGGGCCACCTTAGCCAAGCGCAGAGCCGCCGTTGCCGTGGAGATGTGGCTGTGAGAAACGTAAGCTCTGCAGTGGAGTGTTGAGTTTCAGGGTGTATTCGCATTCATCCACGCTGCACTGGCTGAGGGCTGCAGCCTGCAGCCCTGGCTGGATGGTAGCAGATAACAGGTGGACGGTGACACACATCAGCCACTTGGTGACTCATTTCAATACTGACATGGTCACAGTGGAGTTTGCCGCTATACACTCAGCTGATGTCGTCCCTGTGTGCCGCTCGTTGATTGTTTGTGTGCCGTATGCACGAAAGAGAGGCAGCACACGAGTGAAACAGGAGAGCAGTCCAAGGCTACAGATTTAATCTGGCTGCTGTGGTCATGTGATTAATCGTGGCCAGGGGCCAGGGGATAGTGTAATTTATGGTGGCGGTGGGGGGGGATCAACACATTTGGATGGTTGTTGCTCCTGAGGGAAATCTCACTCTTCAAACCAATCCAGTATTCTTCTTCATCTCGTCTTCACTCGCTGTAATATCACAGCTGGGTTTGGAGGCAAGTTTGCTGTTTTATGAGACGATGGAGTAGACGCCTGCTGTGGATTTAGAAAGACAAAACTGTGTGAAGATAGATTGGAAGATACTCACTTGGGGTGAGAGTGGTAGTCGTTTGTAGAGCTGCAACTAACGATTATTTTCATATTCGATTCATCTGTCATTTATTTTCTCGATAAATCGATTAATTGTTTGGTGTTCAGAATATCAGAAAACCTTGTTGAAGAAGAAAAAATGTTGATCGGTGTTCGTCAAACGTAGAAATGATGATGTTCTCAAATCTCTTGTTTTGTCCACAAACCAAAATCATTGACTTTTAATGATTTCTTTGTTATCCAGAGCAAAGAAATTAAGAAAATATTCACATTTAAGAAGTTTTAATCATGAAAAAAGCTTCAAACCGATTATTCGATTATCAAAATAGTTGTCGATTAATTTAGTAATCGATAAATAATTGATTAATCGATTAATCGTTTAATCTCTAGTCGTGAATATGTATTTTAATTATCTGGTTTATAGGTCCAGTGTGCAACATTTAGGAGGTTTTCAATATACTACAAGTATACAACAAGTATGTTTGTATATTCACTTCATGTATGTCAGACAAGGGCCTTGCTTTTCAGAGGCCGCCATCTTGTGCCGCCATGTTTCCACGGATGCCTGCATGAACAAACCAGCCAGGGTGTGTTTCAGTTACTGTGCAAATGGAGAATAATTCCACCCACATTAACCCACTGCATAAACCATCAAAGAAGAGAGTGGAGAGAGTGATGAAAGAGTGTTTAGTAAGGCTGTAAAATGACTTGTTTTCAAACTGAAACTGCAAGTAGTAAATTGCAAATGCTGCAATTTGACTGTTCCATTATTTATTATTCCAAGCATGTCAAGTAAATGAAAAAAGTGGTATATATAGAATATAAAGTAGCTTTGATTGCTCTTGTTTGTAAAATTTTAAATTTTCATGTCATTACATTTTATCACAATCACCTTGTCTGTCTTAAAAAAATCGTAATTGGATATTTCCCTCCCAGTGCTTCGTGAGGGTTAGGTGAGTGGGGGAAACATCCGTTTGCTGCCATCTGCCATCTCACCACAAGATGTCCCCAGTTCTTACGTACAGTACTTTTAAAGTCAGGATTGCTCCAAAGGATCTAGGATTTATTTAAACGACTTCTCTTGTGCAAAAACTCATGATCTTTCCAATAATATCCACTCTTTGGTCACAAAAACTAATGAAGTGTTTATCCTGCGCGTCAGTTTGTTCAGACTCCATTTTGTTTGTTGACAGTGCATCACTCTCAGTCTCCACTGTCCGTGTGTCTGGCTTAAACTCTTATCACTGCCCGTGGTGACCTCTCCCTCTCTTCGGTCTCCTTCAGGCTACTGGTGTGCTTGTGTGTGCATTTACTTAATCCTCTTTCCAACTCTGAGAAGTGCAAAGACACATCAGACGAGTTAGAGGAAAGGAAAGGAGACGAGAGGAGAGGTGGGCTGGTGATTCTCCTGTTGTTTTCATATAGCTGCCAATTTCCTGCAGCGCTGAAAACAGCACTTTTCCTCTGACCTTCCCCACCAGCTGCTCACCAGCCCACTTCATCCAACACTAGTTACCTGCACCTGCGCTGTCTGACTTTTCTCCTTGGCAATTTTTACTGTGATGTTATTAATTCCAGTGGAGTGTATATATCTAGATTTACTTTCTTTTTTTTCCGGCGCATGGGCCATCTCAAGAAGACAATGGTTTATACACCTCTGTTCTTCCTTCCCTTCAGTCTGTTTATGAGTCTGAACAAATATGTAAACAGAGTGACAGTGATGTGCTGTCTCACCTCATGGTGCTGTTACGTCGTACAAAATGTGGTTCTGCCCAGGAGGGAGTCTGTGAACTGCTGTCCATTAAAATGTAAATTTGAAGTGAATTTTGAAATATTTAGACAAGGAAAATACACTTATGTCAGTTTCCATCCACTGCTGTGAAGCAAATTTTAATTATTCACGAATTTCTGTTACATTCAAACTACTGTTAAGTGAGCGTCACATGACTCTCTGTGTTTCTCTTTCTGTTTTTACGCACTGAGAGCGATGCCATACTAGTAAAATTGAGATGGCACCAAACTGGGTCACACAGAAGAAGGAGAAAAAAATAATCTAAACAAAGAGCGCCACTATCGTCCTTTATGTATGGTCACATTATGTGGCTGTGCATCTATAATTGTAATGTATTTGCTTTTCGCATGAAGTCCCTGCCAGTTTCACTCACCAGGCGTCACTACTTGATGTCTCCTCATGGTGGCGCTGCTCAAAGGAACGAGGGAAACTTGGGAATAAGTCACCTGGCTGAAGAAGAGGGAGTTTACGGTGGTAAACGATAGCGATAACTGTGCAGAAATCACAAAATAGACACTTTTTCTTTTATTTTTATTTTTAACGAGCCAAACGAACTTTGAACCTGAACAAATTTCTTAAAAAAAAAAGTACTTTTTGCTCAGGTGTGTTTGTATAGTTGGTGAAAATGAAAAAAGGATATAAGACTCTCTATATTGCACTTCCTTATATTGCATATCATTTCTTATAGCCTCTGTATGTTGTGACTAAACAGAGAAGTTTTGTTTTATTTAGTGAGACAGATATTGTGATATAATATTGATTATCACGGAATCGTTGTATCGTGATATTATTGGTATCATGGACCATGGACCACATACGTACCCTGTGACTCTCACCCCTAACACCAACATAAACAAACCAACGAGGGGAATCACTTTGACGTATGGATCTTAAGCACATGGTCTCCTCTGATTTAATTTCTCTCTCGCCCTTGAGAATGCACTGAATACTTGTGTTTACTAGGCACTTAAATGTGAAACCAAATCAATCGGTGAATTGATTAATATCTGCACAGGCTCTGAAAACTAGCAGCCTTTAAAGGGCAAAGGTAACATGAACCTGTGTAGTTCTCATGTGTGTTATTTGCAACAGATATCACATGATAAAGAATAAAAGCATGCTAACGCAGAACAAATCCATGCAATAACAAGAGACAGCAAGTTTACTACAGTACTATATTAAAATCACTAAGTGTACATCGTTTAATCTTGTTACTGGAAGCTAAAAATTATTTAATATTTAAACAGTTTAGAATAATTAAATAGCAAGGTAAAATACAAAAAACAATAAAAGGATTTGATTGTCTTTCCTGTTACCTCTGTCCTCTGAGGACTGTTATTTAATTAGCTTACCGTGGCTCAGTTTCACTGAGCCGCCACTTAGATGATGTTGGCTCGCGTCCTTGTTTAGTCAAACCTTAAGAGGAGGACTGTGCTGCTGCATCAGGGGACTGACATTTAAGCAGCAAGGTCAGTAATTATGAGACAAAAACAACCCATTTCCTATTTAAGATCCTAAAAGGTGACTTAACATACACCTTTATTAATATAACAGGATACACTTTCATGTCCAAAGAAATTCCCTTATCTATCACTGACAAATGCATAATACAGACATTTTAGATTAATGAAAATAAATGACAGTGCCCTCTAGTGGACACAGTGTGAAAAGCTATAAAAATGAAATTATACCTGTACAAAAAGTAGATTTGTGTTGCAAAAAATACAAATGTAAGTTGATCGATGTGAACAGAAAATCAAAGACATGGTTGAAATTGGAACAATTTAGAACCTTTATGTCATTAACTGTAGATATGATACCACATATACAGTTCAATACAATGTTACATATCACCGCTTTTTTTAAATAATGGCGTTAACACCACAGGTTTACTGGTGCCTTTTCTACCTATAACCTTAACCAGCCATTTCAAAACGAAATGTAGATTTGAATTAATACAATTAGTTTAATATTTAAACATTAAATGAACTACAAAATAATAATATATGAACTAAATATGTGAAACGTAAAATAGAAGAAAGAAAAATAAAGATGTGGTACACAAAATTCAGAGAACAAAATGTGCCAACCAGTTTATCAGTCTGGGTTTTTATGCTTTTATTTCCTCTCTCACCTTCTTCTCACTTGATAATGTGATATTTAAGGTTAATGGATCACAGGAGAATTCGCCTTCTTGTGATTTTTTTTAACACCTGTATCAGACCGATACTGTATCGGCTCATCTCATCGCTAATTAGCTGTCCTTTTCATTAAAACCCCTTTTTTTAATGTAAAACAGAGACTGTTTCACCTGTAAAATGATGCTTCTGCCTCCAGAGGTTTCACCCTGCATCGCCTCTAGGTTCCCCTGTCATTACATCTCCCTCTCTCCTCCTCCCCCCACGTCACTCCCTCACTCTCCCCCTCTCTTTTAAACACTCTCTCTTTCCTACCTCGCAGACGCTTGGGTACCACCGCCGCCTCATCCCCATCTCTGACTCTTGTTTTGACTCTTTTCTTTGTTTACTCCAGCCCGGAGTAAACAAAGAGGGGGGGTTGGAAATAAACCAAAAGAGGAGGAGGAGGAGGAAGAAGAAGAATAAAAGTGTCCTCTTCGGGGCGAGCCACAACAATGACCCGGTCCTGACTAAAATTGAATGGATTAGCCAATCTATTTTGAGCTCTAATGAGATTAGAGAGTCGGAGCAGACATGGGTCGCGGCGGTGTGACAGCAGAACCTCTCGCTGAGCTCTTTACGGAGCGTTTTCCGTCCCAGCAGCTCTTCTCCAGACGTGGAAATGGCGCTTTTGACGGTGAAGATGCCGCGGATGCCAGGGGAGCGTTTTAACGGACCTGTGAATGCGCGCTCACCTGTGCCGCTTCTGTGGCGCGTCAATCCCTGGAAGTAGAAGCAGAAGTAGAAGCAGCGGGAGAGGAGGAAGAGGAAGACGAAGAAGAAGGAGAGGAGGAAGAGGAGGAAAAGGACAACAACATGAAGTACCAGAAATACATCACGGTGATGCAGATGGCCATGGGAGTGACAGCTTCCAACAAAGACTGCCTTCCCACTAAGAGACAGCTGTGGTGAGTATGTGGAGGAAGAGGTGCGCGCATGCATGGAGTGGAGCGCGTGTTTTTTTTGGTGCGCGCGTGGAAAGAGTAGCTAAGATACAGCGGGGTTTGTTTTTCTTCCAAGTGGAGGAAACGGCTTTTAACGTCAACCTCTGAGGTTTACTGTCACGTGAAGCGGCCTCTCTCCGTGTTTAGACCGAGTCTCGTGCGTGAAGTTGAAGCTGAGCAGCTGTTGAAGTCTGCGCTGCTTCATATTCACACACCAGCACACAACAGGCGTCCATCAGCAGCAGCAGCAGCCAGAGAGCAGAGGCTTTTCACCTCAGCCTCTGTGCGCTCTCTCCCTCTGTTTAAACACATTTTCACCTGCTGAGCACTGAAGTGTATTCACTTCACATTTTGCTTTGAAGTGGTTTCGACTATAGGGCTGCAATGATTCATTAATTATTAATTGATTACCAAGTTGATCTTCAACTGCTTTGATAATTGATTGTAGATCATTAAAAGAAGAATCAAAATGTCTTTTGAGGACATACTGTAATTATTTCAAGGTCTAAGCAGCCGCTAGCCAAGTGGAAAGGGAACGATGCACCACCAGGTCAAGGACTGGGGTAACCCCTGAGCCAGGTACCCAATCCCCATTGCTCGCTGTTAATTGGACACTTTAAATTGACCCAGCCATGAGGGGGGGGATAAATGGGAGAGTTGCATAACGAAAGGTATCTGGCGTAAAGAAAAAAAAAAAACATAAAATCCATCCATTTTCTACCACTTTATCCACTCGTTATGCACATTATGCAAAAACAAACCCTTAATGAACACATAATTTAAGGTTTTTATGCATGAGGGAGGTAGACAAGATGGCAACTGGTAAATGTGAATACCGGCAATGAAATCACATTCAGAAGGATGACAGAAATCCCATGACTTGGCTCAGTGGTAGAGGTTGTCAACTCGAAGGTTGTGGGTTCGATCCCGGCTCCACTAGTATACGTGCTGGTGTCTCCTTGGGCAAGACACTGAACTCCATGTTGTTCCGGATGACTGTGCCGGCAGCGTGTGAATGAGTATGAAAGACGAGTGATGCTCTGCACATAGATGCGCTGTATGAAAGCGAGTAAATGGGTGAATGGAAAAAAGTGTTATTTACTGTAAATACAAACCATTTATCATTTAAAACATCACTCCAGTTCCCCCTTTTCATTGAAAAAGTAGCAGAAGAGAGGACGTATGTGTTGACTGATGAGGAAACCGTGGCCACATCTTTCTTGGGGCTCTTCATTTATGCATCAGGTACATGATACTTACTACCTATCTCACAGAATGGACACACATATTTATGCCGTGTTCCATTTACAACAGAACCTGGATGTCAGAACTGGGAGTGACGTCACCCCCGAGTTGAGCACTCAAATGTATCTCGGGCTAACCTGCTCTTCATGCTATTTAGTGCACACAAACAGCGCAGCAACATTAATATGTATAAAAATTCATCTGTACTATGTGTAAGACTGATTTACTGTGAAACAAAGACGACAGAAGTGCTTTTTACGAGGGGTGGGAATCTTTAGGTGCCTCATGATTCGATTACGATTCTGATTCAGGGCCCACGACTCGATTATAAAACGATTGTCGGTGCATCTTGATGCACTTTCTATCAGTCTTTTGAACCACTTACCCACCGCTATTTTTAACAACAGTGCATTTGTAATGAGAAACAAGAGTTCCATTCATTTCCATTATCATTTATTAAACTAAATGAAATGTGCAAACTGGAAAGTTACAGCTGTGTTGTAAAGAAGTAATATATATATATATATATATATATATATATATATACATACAGTAAAAGAAGATTTGTTTGTGTGGTAGCCATCAAGGAATCCAGATAGTTCATGAGGTTGCGTCGAGTTTCTGAGTTGGAATTCGTAGTTCTGGGGGCGATCCTGTGTCAGGACCTTGGAAATTCTGAATTTTTGAAGAATTGATTAAAATTTGCCACACATTTTAATATTACAGTAGCATTGTGTTTGTTATGATCGGCTGCTGGATGTGTGTTGCAGTGGTTTGAGAAGAAGACAAACGCAGATTAGATGGATGCACGTCACAATGCACTGCTTGGAAATGATTGCAACAACTCCTGCGCTCTCTTTCTTTTCTCACTCGTCTTTCAGTGACCGATCACGTGAAGCTTTTAAGAGTGGGGAAGTTGATTCGTTGTCTCCTATCTTGTCTCAGGTCCATGTCTTTTATCTGATGTAACGAAAAAAGGAAAAGCAAGAAGGGCGGCTGATTGCTCCACCTTCATCACTTATTCAGTAGCCTCATTTAGATCTATGCTCGATTATGGGCTGTGCATATCTCTGAGTTTTTACACATCTTTGCGTCTCTTGTTATTTATTCACACATCTGCATTCTCTGTTGAGACGACATCAACTGGGACATTTGCTATGCCACTTTTAAGCTATTGGAAACATCGTACTATCAGTTCACGTATTTTCATTAGTTGTAGCCTCCTGCGTTGTCTGGCTACAAGCACTGATTATTATTACTGTTGTATAGTTAAGCTAGTAATTTACATTGGGTTTGGGCTTTCAGTTCAACTAAACCATGTTATATGAAGTGGTCGCATTGGGCTATGAAAACATTGTCCTCTCTTAGAGTATGCAACATGGTTTGTAGATACAAGAGGCTAATTTTAATATCCGTAAATCTGTAAATTTGGCTTTTGACAACACGACATGGGTTGTGACCACATTATTTCTGTGTAAAATAAAAGGGAACACTTTAATAAAGACAAGGGGAAAACAAACAAACAGTGCAGAGTAGAGTTTGGTCTAATTAGAGTCTGTCGTTACAATGGAAACAATAATTTCTCCTTCTGGGATCCACCTATACTGTATATAACATTAAGCTTGACACATAATCCATCCACACTGGCATTATATTACAGCGAGAACACCAATAGTCATTTAGGAGTTTGTTTTAAATACAGGAACGAATGGCTTTTTAACTTTGTCCCACAGTGACACACCTGACTGAATCAGAAGTCATCACGCTGGGGGGGAAAAATCTGCTTTCTCTCCTCTTAGCTCACGTGATTGCTATCAACTGTGTTGCCAAAGGAGTCCGCGGTGACTCGTGGTGTGGACACTTCTCCCTTAAGAGAGGCGCGGCGGTATGTCTGGGGCCATCACATCAGGGTGTGGGGGAAGGGGCAGCGCCATGAAAACGGGATTACTCAATCGTCTCCGACAGCCACTTTAACGGAGGGAGGCTGAGCCGGCGTGTGCCTGCAGTGTGTGTTTCATGCAATCACTGCCATGCATTCACTCGCAATTGATGTCTGTGTGTAATTCGTGTGAAGTTAAGTCACTGAATCAGGATGTTTGCGTGCACACAAGTTACTCTGGAAGTCAGACTGGGCTACTAATGGGTTACTAATCAGTGCTGGTGGCCATTTACAAGATTTGACTTAGATTTCCATCCATCATCCATCCATCCACTCCAACAGAAAAGCGAATTATTGCCAGCTTTGGCACGCACACCACTGTGTATTGAATTCTACTTTTGTAGCCTACACAACAGACCAAGCTGTTTATACGTAGTTAAACAATTAAACCACCAGTTTGAGTAATTTTGAGAGTCTTCAGTTTATGCTACAGCATTTTAAACTGAAGTCAAATGTAGTTTAATCACAATGACGGTTGAAAATCACCAGTAAACTGGTGTGTGAGTCACTGGGAAGGAGAAAACGACGATGGTGAAATCCAAGAAGATCTGTGGCGGTGAGAAAAGTAGTAGCTATAAACATGAAGGAGTAAATCAATTAAGAACAGAAACATAGACAAACCTGAAGAGGAGGTTGTCGTGCTCCAGATCCTCCAGAACACTCCATCTCTCAATTCTACTCCTTTCCAAACATCACATATAAAGAGCTGTTTACTGCATGGGAAAACTCATGAATATATTACCTTACTGTCATTTATTTCACCACTTTCTACACGATATGGTGGTGCAGGCATGATGGCGATTAGTGGGCCATCATGCCTTCTTCATCTAAGTAAATAATAGATAAAAGCTCTAAAATGCATACTAGGAATGCTACATAATATCAGAACAAGATCAGTATCAGTTGATATTTACTTGTTTATGTATTAATTATGTATAGGCTGCTACACCTTTGACTTCTGTGTTGCACTTTCACCATTTTCTTTGCGCAATGAAGACAATATTTATTGGTCAGTCATTGGTCCAAGTACTTCCAATTTACGGGTATATGATACAAGCAACAAGTCCAATATCTGGCATGCCTAATGCCAAATGCATACCTTGACAAGGTACTTAGAAGAAGTAATAAGTCAGTAAATCAACTTTTTTTTATGCTTTTGCCATAGTGTTCTGGAGGCAAAATGACTGAGAATTTAAGAAGCTTACCTGGGATTAATTCAACTCTGTGGCACGATTGTGTCATTATACACACATTTGAATGATCTACAATGACCCCCCCGACTGTGATTACTTGTAGAAAACGATGCACAAAATGATAATGAGCTTGATGAGTTGAGTTTGAACTGGTCGCGGCCGGTCCTGACATGTGGGTGTATCGCCCTGTATTGTGCGCCAGATGTCTATTCTGCACCCGTGCACAGTGACACCTCCGCCTGGTGTTCCCGGTCCACCTGCTTAATGATGCATATAGGCAGTGTCCCTTCTTCCCCACCCTCCCCCCAACACACACACACACACAAACACATACAACCAGAGCAGTCGTTCTGATTTGCCTGTCCTCACGTTCTCCCTTCCAGCTCTTCTGGGGAACAGGCGTTAACACACACGCACACATCGCACACACACACACTCCTTCCCCCTCCAGCCTTCTACTTCCACTCGTAGAGGGAGGCCATGATGCATAATCTCACACAAACTGACACTGTCGTGCGTTGGTTACCTCAGCAGGAGCCCAGGTCCGGGGTGGGCCTGTCATGATAATCAGAACTTTTCTGTGTCTCCGTCTCTCTCCCTCTCTCTCTCTCTCTCTCTCTCTCTCGGCCTAAACTCAAAAAAAGCCTTTCTGTATTAAAGCCACGAAGTCTGATCTTAAGTGCACTCTCCACTCTTCTATGTCGAGCACATGCAACAGTGTGTGTCCGCGTTTTGTGTTTGTAGCTGTTCAGTATTTCTGTCCATTAGGAATTTGCGTGGTCTTATTTGGGCAGAACGGTTGTAATCTCCTCTCAAATGGTTTATGCCACTAAAGGGAACAGATTACACAGGGTTTACTGACTCGTGGTTAAACCCCTTACGCCTATGCACCCGCACTCCTCGCACCCTGTGGTGTGTGTGTGTGTTTATATGTTTTTTTTGGGGTGCGTGTAAGTGACCTTTTTGTAGGTTTCATATTGATGTATTGATAACCGGGGAGAAGAAGCAACTTTTTTCATAGGTTAAACTGATTTAAAAATACCGCAAATTTTTTAACACCTCACTTTGTGTTTGACAGTTTGAAAGAGACAGATGTTGAGGGAAACACATTTGCTGATTTAAGATGGTAAAGTATCTGCCATATTCACCCTGTCACCCTGCTAGGGTTGCAGCTGTTTCAGCTTTTCCAACACTTTTCAGGATATACAATTTCTTCCTCCACTGACTGTCTGTACAACACACACCCAAACACATAGATATGCAGCAATCAAATGTTTTTTTTTTCCAAAAAATCAATTGCATAGGATTGTCCTAGTGGTGAGATATCCTGTTAGCACTTTTATCTCTAAACGTTGATTATATTGTACACTAATTTTCCACATTTAAACACACACAACCCTTCGCTGTGCAGGAGGTGACATAAGTGATTAGACAGGATTGGTCTGGCTGAACTAGTCATACGTTATTTTTAGGTGTGTTAGTGCACTAAAATGTCTATTGCAAACAAACCATTGTCAAATGAGTTGATACATTGTTGATCAAGCCCATCGGCTCCACACCGCGCTCTGTTTCTCAGTATAGCGGTGTTTTGATGTGGTGTTGCCTGGCAACATTCCTGCGCTGCACACAGGAAGTGATTCATTTTGTATCAAGACAGATGGAGGCAACGGTGAAGTGCGGCTCGTAAAGTGAGGAGCATGAGGACTGAAAACACAAAGAAGCGCCCACACAAGGTTTGTAAAGTGAATTCAGCTCCACAAAAAAACCCAGTTGTTGGGCAATTTTACACGATTAACCCACCAAAAGTAACAGGCTGCAGCTTCTGTCATTATTAAACTCCCCCGTGTGTGCATGGGTTTTTCTCCGGGTTCTCCAGCTTCCTCCCACAGTCCAAAAACATGCAATATGGGGATTAAGTAAAATGGAACACTCTAAATTGACCGTAGATTGTTTGTCTTGCTATGTAACCCTGTGATGGACTGGTGAATTATCCAGGGTGTGACCCTATGTCAGCTGAGATTGGCACAGTGCCTCCCGCGACCCTCATGTGGAGGATGAACGGTAGAAAATGGATGGCTGGATAGATGTTGTGAAAGCTGGACTGCACAGAAGCATCCTCTGTGAGTCTGACTGGAGTTTGTACAGTACATGTGGCATGAGTCTGTATGGATGTAATGGTAAATATAGATATTTCCCTGGTAGTTGTTGGAGATTAACCCATGTTTTTGGGATTGTTAAGTAGTTTTAAGTGATCTACAGTTTGGCGCTGTTCGGCTCGATTTGTCTCTGGCCAGTCAGTGGCTGGTAGTCTGACCAATCATCGCATAGTAGCTACTACACACTTTTGGAACCTCGCTGGAGCAGGTACTAAAAATAGTACCTGGTACTATGCGATTGGAAACACTACTTAAACCGTACCATGATGAGGCGAGGCGAGGCGAGTAGATAATAATAGAAGATAATAGAAGTCTGTCAGAGACTCATCATCTCTGGTCAGCGTCAGACGCGGAGCAGCAGTGACTTGTATAGAACGTGTGCTGTCACTCGTCCTCTGGTGACCCTTGACTCTCACAGTGTCTCACAGGCAGATGACAAGCCTGGATCCATCACTGCTGTCCCCCTCCACAAATAGGAGGACACAGTGGGAGGGGTCCACTGCTGTCTGACTGAAGCTTATTCTCTTCCCATATTTTCCTCTGCTCGAGTGTTAGGTTCTGACATAATTATGCTTACAAACAGTATTTCAGCTTTATTGTTGTATAGTAGAGGCTTCAGAAATGACCTGATCAACAACATAATAACTTGAGTGTTTTAATTTTGTAAATATGAACTCACTGGGATAGGTTTATGATCAAAAAGTGCAGCAACTACAAATTGCATTGGTTTCCTCTCTTTCATTTATAGGTTTGAGAGATAAAGCAAAAGTATTGTTACTTAAATGGTGCAAAATCCCAAGATCCTGTATCTGATACAGCTCTGCTTGTTCGCCAGAGAGAGAACAATGCTACAACGAGACAGTTTAGGAAATTGAGGGAAACAGTAGAGATCAGTTCCAGAAGTAGTGAGGATAAGCGTCAATGGCAGTATGCACACAGGAGAGGAAATATAAAGGCTGAGCTGATGAGTGAATTGGGAGCAGGTGTGCTCCCGCCGCAGGTGAGCTGATTGCATGCAGGAGGTAGAAGCAGGAGAGAAAGGAGGAGGTGGAGAACTGTAGTTGAAGGCTGTGATAATCACATTCATCAATCATTTACCACATTTTAATTTCATTGCATTAGTTATGATACCTATTTCTGTAGGCCTACCAATATAATATGCAATGTGCAGTAATTTGAATATTATGATGTCATGATGTTTCACTGCAGACATACATCCAGACAGTGGTTCAAAGAACAGTTTTTTTTTCTGTTTTATTGGAAAAACTTACTGGAAAAACTTGAATTTTGAATAAACGTGACCATTGAAATCAACTGTTACAACAAACAGGTGTAACTGATAGAACACGTGATCGTTATCAACACAGGTAAAGCATGAATACAAAATAAAACAGGAAGTTAAGTCAATAAAATACACAGGATGGAAGTCACTATGTTTCAAACACTAGTCTACATAAAAGACCAAATAATTCAAAGCACTAGAAATAAAAGTCAAAAGTAAAACTAGTTTAAAGTTGGTGGGATCATGTGCGGTGACGGCTGCTCCTTCACCTTCGCTCTCAGACTGTACTCGTCTTCACAGCTCATCTCCTCAGACAGTGATGTTTGGACTGTGTTTGTGTCGATGCAGTGTTTTTTTGTTGTTTTTGTTTTTGTTGACCTGCTCGTTGACGGCATCTCTGCAGGGGTCAGACACCACTGGGACATGACTGTCGTCCCGTCTTGTTTGATACATGTCTATACGCCTAATCTGGTCTGTCCATCTGTCAGAACTGTCTGGCCCGATCAGAGTCTTGATCCGGCTGCAGATTTTCTCTCTTCTTCTCCTCCTCTTCCCTCCCGAGTGGCATTTTATGACCCAAACTAGTAAATAACAGCACGTCCAAAGACCTTTTACTCTCCTCAGGCTTCGTTTTTCTATTAGTGAGGGTCAGCGAGGTTAAACTGGACATGTCATGCACCTCTTGTCACCACATGTCCCCTGAAGTAGGAGGTGGACCCATTAGCAGAGTGATGCATGTTCATCAGCTGCCATCACTTCCGGCTGAACAGTCGAGCATTACAAAGCAGTCGGGGCGACCCTCTGAGCTAATCGCTGACTGTGTCCCTCTGTCCCTTTGCATTATGGTCTTTCTCCTCGCACTGTCCGGCCGCGTGTCTTCCACCTGTGCCCCTCAGCGCCACACTTCTTTCACATGCCTCCTTCTCAGTCTTTTTGTTCCAACTTTTATTCCTTCATATGGGTTAGGGTTGGTGTAATAATGTGCAATAATGGCCCCAAAAAAGCCCCAGGAAGTAAAATGAAAAGAGGAAAGGTTGCTGGAGATACTTTGGATTCATCACAGTTGAGCTGGAAGATATGAACAAAGGCAAATCCCAGAATGCAGAGGCTTGTTTTTGGTCACAGCTCAGTCCATTGTTATTAAACATGATAGAAAAAGCAGATGAAGATGAAGCATGGAAAGCATGTGTCTCCTGTTGGCCATAGAGTATATGCAAATATTGTATTTTATTGTTTGAAAATACACTTGTTTTTTGTTTGTGGGCGGGCCTTAGGAAGCTGCCTGCTGATTGCCTACTGAGTTTTCCCCGTCGACATCCGAAAAAATAATAAATATCTAACATATTTTGTCAGATTATAAACGTTATATAACTATATACAGTACGTGTGTGTTTACATGTCAAATTTAGATACAAACCTACCATTTTTTTTTACAACTTTTTGTCTTTTTTTAGGCTTAAGACTTTGTTTTAGGGTCAGGGTTAGGTTTGGGTTAAGGTTAGTCAGTTTTATACTGCTGGTTAAGGTTAAGGTAAGTGGGGTGGTGAATGCATTATGTCTGTAAGTGTGAATGTAAGTGCTTAGGTAGACGTGTCAAGATCTAGATGAAGCGCACCTGCTTTTGTCCCTGTAGTCCCCTCTAAGCGAAACCATTGCTCCACAAAGTGCTATTAATCTAAAGATGTGTCATAACACAGCACATCTCAGGTTACAGGTTACTAACGCTAACACTGCCTCAGCCGAGGCAGTTAAAGTGGTGGCTGCGACCTCACACAATTACGTTACTGCGTTAAGGTTATTTTCCTATTTATAATCAATTTCAGCACAATAAGGTTTACAGAATTATGGAGAGGAATGAAAACCCAACAATAAACAGGCACTTAGTGTCACTGAAGAGAAAAAAAAATCCCTTTTAACAGGAATAAATCTCAGGCAGAGCCAGACTCAGACAGGTGAAGCTGTGTCTTTTGCCTTGGCTGCTTCGGGGGAAAGGAGAGAGTGAGAGAGTGGAGGTGTGGGGGGAGGAGGGGAGAAGGGAAGGAAGGGGAAGGAAGAGGAGGAGAGAGCCGGAGGAGACTTACAACAGTAAGTATGAAGTGCTGTCAGAGTATTTGTTTAAAAGACATTGACAATAGTAACATTTTTTTATCATATAATAGTCGTTCACTTAGTCATTTGTCAGATGCTTTCATCCAAAGCGTCGACATATTAATGTTATTACAGTATTACAGTATTACAGTGTAAAAGCAGACGTTCAGTGTCGAAGGAAAACATTCATTAAAAACTACACTGCAATCAGAGGCATTCACTAGAGTCACAACAACACAGTCAGGGACCATCAGGAGGAGAGCAAATGTGTCAAAATCACAATATAATAAAAATTGCAGGAGGCATAATATTTCTTTAAGCCAAAATGTGTGAAAAATTACCATTTTAGAATAAATATTGTCCTGGCTTATACACATCATATTCTACAGACTGAGGAAAACATCTTTGCTTCTCACAGAGCTGCACAAATGTCACACAGTGATCATTTAAAATGTGTTATTCAAATGTAAGTGAGAATAATGATGTAAAAATGGCAATCACAATTAAATATTTATTTTAACTCGTTCAGCCCTACTCTGTAAGCAAGGGTCAGTAACTTGAATTTAGTATTAATGAGAGTATATTAATAATCACATACACTTAACATACAGCTACAATGTATGGAATAAACATGAAAACAGTGTTTTGAAGGATGTTAAATGTTAAAAACTTCTAATTGAAACAACTTAATGACTGTTTTATCGCAGATTATTCAATGATCCTTAACCATAGTAAAGAGACAATTTATTATCAGGATGAGATAAGTCATGATCAGTGAAGGCACTGTGCCTTTAATTCTAGGAAGTAGCAGTTACTTGGAGAGTGATGGTTTATGAATGAGTGAAATGTTGTAGGTCCATATTCCGTATTCTACATGTGTGTTTCAAAAGACAACACAGTGGTTTTCGGCTGGTTTTATCTTTTGATTTACAGGATTCAGTGATTCAGGATTCAGTGATACAGGATTCATGATTTCATCCGCTAATAAAAAGAATAAAACAATAAGGGAGTCACAGAGTATTTTTGATGCAGCAGCTTAAAAACAAAAAAGTGATGCTATTGTGAGTTATCATACAATTTTATAGTCTGGGACTCGAGAGTGGTTGTGAGATGATGTAATGAAATGTTGCATTGTAAGCTACCGAAGAAAGAAATGTGATGTTTTTAGTATTAATTTTAATTCAAAATCTAAATTATTCCTACAAAAATAAAAGATGCCTGATGATTTTGGGTTTTGTTCTTAAATGAGACTTAAAACATTAACACATTCCTGGGATTCTTGGATGAGGTCATGTGGAAAGTCAGTGACCTCTTTAATCCAGGGCAAGAGGGAGGTTCTCTATTTTGGGCTGAAGTCACATGTATTATTCAGGAACTTTATTCTGTCTGCAGCCAAAGCCTAATGTTACTTGTTCCTTGTTTTTTGGCAAAAAGATGTTGGCAGAGTCAGTTGTTTGTACAGAGGTCATACGTGCTGCGAATGGACTCCTCATTTGTTGGCTTTTTAAATAATTCCTCCAGAGTTAGAGGAAAGTGAACATAACTTGTGTCTGCACAGACGGCCAGACTGTTTAATCCACTGGCTCGCAGGACTCAGTCTATCTCCCTAAAATCCAGCAGCGTCCCTGATGATGAATCTTTCAGTGGTCAGCATCGAGTGAGCAGTCGCACTTTGGCTCCTCCTGCTGTTTTAGTTTCAGCATTTGTGGCCTGATGTTTGTGAAAACCTGACTGGAGCAGAACCAAACTTTCTGTCTTTCTCACATCGTGACCTGATGACCTGTGAAAAACTGCAGCCTCATTGTGTGAGTATTTTACTCACACTGACGAGGTCATGGGTCGCACAGTAGTGCAGTGGCTTGCATTGTTGTCTCACAAAAAGAAGGTCACTGGTTCAGATCCCAGTTTGACCTTCTGTGTGGAGTGTGTATGTTTTTTTCTGTGTGTGCGTTGCTGTTCTCCAGTTTCTTCTCACAGTACAAAAACAATTAATTGGACGCTCTCAAATAACCCGTGTCCAGGGTTTACGCCGCGTTCCGTCCTATGTCAGCTGGGATTGCCGCCAGCTCCCCCTCATGTGGAGGATTAAGCGGTAGAAAATGAATGAATGAATGAATGATGAGGTCACTAAAGGAACACTTTAGTCTTCGCTTGGCATCGATCACTTTCCTGTTTAGCCCGAGAGTGCGCATAACATCACATCCTTTCAAATTTGACCTGACTCCAATTCCTTATAATTAAGTCTTCAGGCCTTTCTAGGCAATGGAGGAAGTTGCAGAAGGTCACTTTAGGATCTGTTCCTGCATTGGCATAAAAAAGAATGTATGAATTGGTCGAATTACCTCAAGTGATATCATTTTAGGTGCATGGCCACATGGCTGGTGTATTGGTTAGCACTCTCGCCTTTGCAGCAAGAAGACCTCGATTCATGACCTGGTCAGAACAAGGGCCTTCCTGCATGGAGTTCCCCCCCGTGTGTGCGTGGGTTTTCTCCGGGTTAGGGTTAGTTTACAGCAGAGGCCTCAAACTCAAAATGACCTGGGGGCCAGTGAACTTCTAGTCTGGTCAGGACGGGCCAGGCCAAGTGAAAAAAGTGAAACAATTTGGGAAAAATTAACAGTTTAGTGATTATAAATTAAAATGGCAAATTTTAAATTAATGAATACAATTGTAATTAAAACGCTAGACAGGCTTATATATAATTAAATGTTAAATATAATCATTTTAAAATAAGTGTAGTTTGAGACCCCTGGTTTACAGGGTTAAAAATAGGGTTAAAAAGTGTGTGTTAGTTTTAGAAGGGGAGGACACATGGGATAACTACCAAACCAAATGACACCGCCATGTTCTTTCACAGCAATACAAACAAATATATTGAACACTACCCTATCATGCCAGGTCAAAAATTATTTTAAAAAACATTAAATCCTGATCACCACCAAAATCTATTAATTTCTTCCCTGGGCCACAATTTGCATTCCCAGATAATTTAATCCAAATCTGATCTAAACTCTTAACTTTTTGAGTCGTGTTGCACACAAACAGATAAAAGACAAATGCTGGCAAAAACATAGCGTCCTTGTCGGAGGTAATAAAAGACAAATGTCTGTTTCGGCTGCATTGATTTTGATCATTAAACAAAACAACAACAACAAAGAAATGCACTGTGAGCTTGGCCGTGTTTCGCCACACATTTATCAGACAGTGTCAGTGTAGTTTTCATCCAAGTGAGTTGGGCCACCGTGTTCCCAAAAAAACAAAACACTGTGTTATTATATGACGTCAATGTCACAGAAGCGCTGGCGTATAAAATCCCCCGCGTCTCTGTTTCTGTTCAGTGATATTATCTCTCAGTGCAGGATCAGCAGAGGGAGCTTCAGGTTGTAAACTGTTCTTCTTAAGTAACAGATGGAGCTCATGTCAGCGCTGCTCATTCTCACAGAGCGTCGTTAAAACCCACAGAGCCACGTAAGCTGCTTCTGGATGTGTGAATGGACCAAAGTCCCTTTGTAAAAACAACACTGGGATTACTGTGACAGAGACTGGGCTCCTCTGGATTGTCTCTCTCTCTGCTTTTGTGTAAAGATAAATACGCACAGGTCACAGTGGAGGACAGAGACTGGAGGGGACCAACTACTTATTAAATGTAAAAGCTTTTGGACTGTTTTAGAATTTATCCAAAGACGTTTAGAGTAGAAGATGATATAATAAACAGGCTTTTAGCTAGGACTCTTCTGGAAAAAGCTGAAGGTTACTGACTGTCTTCTTCCTCTTTTCCTCATTTTTTCCATATTTTTATATAGCCTTCATATTATGAACTCTGAAAAACTCCTATAGGTATCAAGCTTTCTGTCATTTTTTGGAAACAAAAGTTTCAACAAGCGTAAAAGGTTACAGAGATGTCGGATATTCCACCAATAACAGCGCCCGTCCAAGCCGCGTCACAGAAGATCTGCCAATGTAACGCGAGATGTGAGCTACGTGTGATTTTATCGTAAAACGAAACATGGCGCCGGCGATGCAACTGCTTGGAAAGCTTGAATCGGCGAATTCTGATCACATTCAGCATCTTTAGGGCATCCTGCCTAAAAGTAGGGCGTCTAATTTTTTATTATTTTATTTTAGCCCATACAAATGTATGGTTTTTAAATGTGTTGCTGTACTAGAGCAGCTTTATATGGATGGCACTGTCGATCAAAGCTGAAATACGTAATTCAAATTTTTATTTTTAAACAACACTCATGATCCACAGAGGATGAATAAAAGCAACTTGATCACTTCTCACGTTTCTACCAGTTTAACCGTCAAGTTAATATTTGTGACATAGCACGGACATGTGAGGTTTTTAGCTGAAACACAGTCTCTGTGTTGTGTTTATTGAACCTTCTATCAATAGACAGTGCTCTGTACGAACATGAAAATCAAAGGCAAGGTATTATTGACTGGTCTTTAGATCTAAATAAAGATTCAAAGCACTTATGACAATGCGGGAAAAAGTGAGCGGCTTCACGTCGTCTGCATTATCGAACAAACGTGTGCACAAACAATTTTAAAGTTCATATATTATATAGACAGGTTGTATAATTCGAGATAAATAAAGTGAAACAAGACAGAACAGAAGGAAAATAGTGGTGTTTATTTGCAGTTGGGTAAACATGTTTGAATACATGGTTGTCCTGTCGTCCTGTGCCTCTTACGGGAAAATGATGTGTCTGTGGAGTGGACAGACCCGGTGTCAGCATATGTCCACTTTTCCCGGCTCCATTTACAAGAACACGTGTTCTAATTTCACCGTTAACTGGATCTAACCGACTTAACCAAAGGGCACTGGCTGCAGCCAGAGGTAAACAGTAAGGTGATCTGGATCACTGTTATGTTGCCATGCCGATGTGGCTCTCAGTGATTTGTTAAATATCTTTTATTCCTGGTATGCAAAAACAACATTGAGAGGCTTATAGTGATTGTATTCCAGGTTTCTCAGTGTCTGGCGAGAGACTGACAGACTGTCATGTGTCATCAGCTCAAACGACGTCTAACGCTTTTCTACGAGCCTTTGAATTGACCGCTGACTCATCGTGATTCATCTAAAGTACAACATATTGTAAATTGTCTCTTTCAGGCTGCAAATGTCATGCATTTCCCTTTAACTCAAACGTTTGTTTGTCTCAGTATAAATTTGAAATGTCGTTCATTAGTGGAACATTAGTTATGGAACGTTCACGGAACACATCACTGAGGCTGTCGCTTGAAATAACCTCTCGTGTCTCCCACAGATGTGAGACACAGATAGTTGTTGCCGAGGAACTTTTTTATTGCTGTTAAATGACTTTGAAATGTAGTGCATCATGGCTGCAGCTCCACAGTTGTTTCCCTATACTCTTTGACAATTTATTTGCCTATTATGTCCCTGCTCTGGTTAATGTGCGCCCTCTGCTGGTGTAAATCTTAATTATACAGCACGTAAGGTCCGGAGAAATGACAATTGGATAATGGATATTGTCAGTTATTCAATTAATAAAGAACCTGACTAATAGACTAATAGATTATTTTCCATTAATATTTAATTTGTAGTTTATTTGCTTAAATAATCAGATACATGTAGCTGAGACCTTCAGATTTCAGCTATTATTATGTATGATTACGATTATTATGAACCTTTCCTCTGACAAAAACCATTATATATATTTTATTGACGTATTATGTCACGACATTAGAATGTTTCAACTTCAGTGAGTGAGTGGTGAGTTTCCCACAACGTCCTCTCTGTGGCTTAATAACAGTGGACAAGTGGATGCTTCATACCTAGCCTATTCAGACTACCCACTGACTTTCAGCCCAGTTACTCACACTTGCTTGAATGCTCCCACAGCCTACAGGAGAGGGTGTCCTTTAAAAAGTGGCAAGAGAAATGTTACGACACTGTAATCCTTCGGGCATCTTTATGTTTTCCCCTGAGATGCGAGGCAGTGTCTGCTCGTGTGCCGTGTGCACTCGCTGCGGATTGTTCTTCGGAGAAAGCGTTGCCATGTGGTATTTAATGGAAGTGATGGGGTCACGTGGTTGAACCCACAAACTGTGCATCATCACAAGTCCTAGACCAGTGGTTCTCAAACGTTTTATACCAAGTAGAAATCAATGGCAAAATACATAGTGGTGTAAATAAGTTTAATCAGCTACACACTAGGAGGCAGATTTATTCACAATAAGATAAATTGCTCTCTCCTCATCCTCCTCTTCCTCACACACATTGGTATAATGAAATTAGATTAAGATGGAGGGAGAGATAAGGCAACTCTAATTTATTATAATTTAAATATTTTTAGTGTGTTTTAGTTTTTATATTATCTGATTTACCACCAGTGGAAGCTCTGTATCACTGGTGTTACATGTACCACAGTTTGAGAACCATGGTCCTAGATGTTTTTGCACTGTAAATTGGCTGTGAAATTACTGTGAAGCTAAAACCCTCACTTTTTTACTGCACAGAGCCATAATTAGAGCTGTCGTTTGTAACTCTTAATGCAGGATTTTACCGTAATTTAACAAATTTGGAGTCATGGTGATGGTTAAATGTCTTGTTGTGGGAAGCTTGGGGGCTGTCTCCACTCCTCTTAGCATCTGTTTGTGGAAAACCAGCCTTGTAGGATCAGGGCCAATGACCTGGAGTCCTCAGAATCAGGAGGTCATGTGAAGTCTCGGGTCTTGCAAAAAAGCACACACCAACCAACTAGTTATAAGATGAAGGCAGCGATAGCATTATTTTCAGTGAATGTGCATGCAAAAGCATGCAAAACAGATGCCGACCAGCGTGCACATGGCGCACAGTGTTGCGTGGTGAGTTTATACAACAGTGAGGATAAAGCTGTAGACGATAGATGGATGGCGGGATGGATGTTTGCGGTGGTGACCTGTCTTTTACATTCTCACCGTTGTCACACAGTGTTAACTAAGTCCCCATGACACTATAGCAGCGTTATCGATGCTGTGTCCGTTTATGACAAGCAGGAAGAAGCACACGGGGCGAGTAAAGCGAAACAGCTTAAAGGTTTGAAGCATAAGTTACACTCGTGCAATCCTCTGAAAACCTCTGCAAGAATGTAGTTCCCACTGACGGAAAACAAGGACCTTTACATTAATGTGTCTGCTGTTAAACGTCCACTGTGTAACATTTAGGAAGGTTTATAATCAGAGACTAAATTAAACTACCCATACAGTATGTGTAAGTGCTTAAAAAATTACAATTTGGTTTTTGTAAACTTAGTATTTCATTTCATGTCATTAGGCAAAGATTAAAAGTAACTGGTACAACAGGTTCCTGCTCTGCAGTGCATGGAATAATGCATGATACAATATAGATTAAAATAGTCTCAGCATAGCTAGGTTTATAGGATGGAAATAGAAGGATTACATGAGACATTGATCTAGTTACAGAGAGTTATGTTGTGGATTTGAATAAATGGATGGATTAGTCTTCAATATTTCATATCTTTTACATTTCCTTTATGCAAGGCCCTTGTTTTATGGAGGCACAGCCAGCCGTGTTTCTATGGCAGCCTTAATGGACAAACCAGCCTTTTGCTTTTTAAAGAGGACACTTATGACGCAATGAATCCCCCGAGTGAAATCACATGAATCCAGCGAACAATGACCAGGGGACTTAAAGCTGCACTAATCAATATGTTTTATGAACAGATGGTCAGTTGTCAGTTCAGTCTTGTTCAGGGGCGTCACTAGGTTTTAAGGACAGGGGGGGCTTAGCCCCCAGGAGATGCACAGAATGTGAGCGAACGTTTAATTTCACAAACAGCTAACAAAAACTGAGAAATGGCACGTTTTGGACAGATTTAACAGAGATACTTTACTGTGCAAATGTTTTAGGCCACCATTACATTTTTAACACAGTACAACAACAAACACAGGAAGTACTGTATGTTTACAGCATTAACAACAACAACAAAAAGAAAAAAATCCACATAGTTACAGTGCCGTATTTAACCAATGCTTCTTATTCATTAAGAGCCCACATGTATTAGCCAAAACTGTATGCAAAAAAAAGAGCACTGTGTTCTCAGAAAGTACACCATTTTAAAATAACATGGCTACAATTGGCAGCTACTTGGTGGGTGGAAGCATCAAAGAATGTCGTCTGTTTTTAAGGGTGGCAAAGGCGTCTATCACTCTATTGTGATTTAGGTGCTGAAGCTCCTCTTTTTCAATTGACATGACTGCAAGACTGTGAATGCCATGACTTTCACTCACAACACAATAATTGTTTACTCCCAAATATTTTGAAGTCACACAGAATATATTTTGGGCACATATGT
Source organism: Solea solea (assembly GCF_958295425.1). Classification (NCBI taxonomy): domain Eukaryota; kingdom Metazoa; phylum Chordata; class Actinopteri; order Pleuronectiformes; family Soleidae; genus Solea; species Solea solea. The sequence continues at coordinate 3,266,797 of NC_081138.1, forward strand.
GACTAAAATGGTTGTAATTTTAAGCCCTGAAAAAATATAACTTAATTACATAAATTACAGTTATATTAAGGTACTCTTGAAAATATTTGGGCCAGGCTAATTTGGCTTATACATCACTCTCTTGTAGGGATGCACGATATATCGTCATTAATATTGGTATCGGCCGATGTTCGTCATTTTTTAACATATCGGCATCGGTCCAATGAGTAAAACTGCGCCGATTTTAACAACCGATGTTAATACCCGTCTATTTGCTGTTTGTGTATGTGTGTCGGGAAGGGGAGGCCATGCTGCATTTCTTTGAACATGTTACAGTGACGCAAGTGCAGCACAAGGTGTGTGTGTGTGTGTGTGTGTGTGTGTGTGTTGAGGAGAGATAATGTCAGCGGTGTGGGCGTTTTTTCAGGGTGTCGATAGAAGATACGCGAAAAGCATTATGCAACACTTGCAAAGTTGAGATAGGCCTGCAGTCATAGGCCTAATGACGCCACTGACTCTCCTAAATAAAAGCTCAAGTTAAATAAGTCTTGTATGGTGCACTTGGACTGAAATGTTTCATATTTCATATTCATATTGAGTTCCATAAAATTCCAGGACTGTCTGCATCACAAATGACTCTATCCTGTGAAATCCTTTAGACTCACCTTTCCAGTAGAGGTTTCTCCCCTCTCACTCTCTCTGCTCCTCTGCCCTGACTCCTTCAGGTCAATAGGGGTGGTGGAGTGATTATTATTATTACTACCGTATTATCATTATTATTATTATTATCCACATAATCATACGTGAATGAGCTGTTTCACGGTGTGCATCTGATGCTGGAGCTGATGCTCCAGAAGGAAGTCACCCCAAAGATAATATGAAGAGTGCACACCTAACTCTATAAACAACCAGGACCTTCACATTGCATTTCGGACTAACTAGCTAGCTACTGTAAGTAGCAGAGTTCTTTTGGAGCTGAAATGTAACTTTTGACCGCAAACAATAAAGGTAAGACGTGCACAGAGATATACAGCACGCATCTCATGCTGCCTCCTGTACAGGGGGCTTTCGGCTACAGAGTGTGTAAGCCAGGTTTTTATTTGTCAAACAGGGAGCATTTGGCAATTACGTGGGACTTTCTGCTGTTAGCTGGGGGGCTGCAGCTAACTTATTGTTACTATCAGCAGTGATACTTACTCTCTTGAAAAAATGTCGTATATCCATTCTTGTTCACGTTCTTCTCCTAATGCTGCTCTAGTCGGTTCTGTGTGCTCCGCTCCCGGTACACACACTGCAGGTACCCAGGTACCGAGTGCAAGCTAGGTTGCAGGGAAAACGTGGACTGGATTTCAGTGATTTGGGCGTGCTCTATATGAACAAGTGGAATGGACTCGATAACGACGCACTGACTCTGACTCTCTACCGCTTCCATAAGGGAAACTAAGATTTATGATCACATTTAAGTTAATAATAACTGGTTATATGATTATTTATCTAAACTCAAATTCTCGCCACATTATATTGAATTTGTCAGCACTTTTTTGTAAAAAAAAAAAAAAAAAATCTTTTTTTTTATAAATGAACATAAAATTATTTAGGGGGGCTTTAGCCCCCCTAAAATAGGCCTAATGACGCCACTGGTCTTGTTTCAGTCTCTTCATCAGTGTCACTTTCACAAAACCACTATGCACTGTGGAGCTTTTAGTGGCTTAAGTGCAAATTTTCCCTCAGGATTTGGTTTCTGGATCAAAGCAGAGCTAAAAAGGGAGGTTCTGAATGTCAACATTAATGTTGCTCCATGTCTGATAAATGAGTTAACACATTTAACACAACCATATTACACACAATCTTAAAGCTCCAGTATCGCCCCATGTGGACCATTACCATAACAATGTAGTCTCTTTCTGAGTTATGACCAAAACACTGCAGGCACTGACCAGTGTGGACAACTGTGTGATGCAGACACAGGCAGATTAACACATGCAGGAAGCTGTTGAGGGGAAGCGCTGTTGGTTGGGTACACATTTTCAATATCGGAGGATAATGTTCGTGAGAATCTAAACACGTGGTCAGGATTAAAATACAACTGTGGAGTCTGACGGGTTTATTTTTAGCAGTAGAATCCACTTCTGAAACTTTTACATGTGCACCTTGTGTTTGAAGCCGTAGCTGCTGCTGTGCCAAGCTGTAATGCATAACCTTTAAATAGAAACCAAAACCCGGGGCAGTGTTTTGGTAATTCCTCAGAATTCATCAGGGTGTCCAAATTCCACACTGGAGCTTTAACGTTGCCTTTGTTTCTTTTCACAGGGTGACCCCGCCGGATGGAGATACGTCGCCAGCATCGTCACCAGATGGGCTTTCAGGTGCTACCGGTGGCGCTGGTGCTATGGCTATGCCTGCCACCTCCACCCTCTCTTTGCCCATGAGCCAAGGAAAACCGTCTCTGCGTCGCATCAAAGGCCGCATTCACCGCAGCAAGAGCCTGGACAGCATTGATCTGCTCGATTCCAATGTAAGACTGCACCCAACAACTGCGATACATCCATGATTGATTAGTTTGCAAATCATTTTGAGGTACATTGTGTTGTTTTATTCAACCAGAATATTCAGCTTACCGTCACGTATGAAAGCAATTTAGTTAAGTTGCATTTCTTGATCAGATTTTTCCTGTAAATAAATGTGTGCACACGGAAATTTCAAGCAGTGAATGAACTCTACCGCTGATAAAAACTGGGCTGTTCAGCAGTTTGTGACAGGACAACCGTTTTTGCTTGACAGAGCCTTTTTTCAGATGAAGGACACGGCATACGAATAACGCTCCATTCTGTCTGTTCATGAAGAACAGAGGCAGAATAGCAACATCATCAACAACAGAAATCACCTAATGTTGGACACTGTAGTTTTAAAAATAAGCAGTAATATACAGTTACTGTTTTCAAGTACATGTCCAAATATTTAGTATCCTGACAGTTTCATTCGGCTACAGCATCAACACACACACCAGAATTCTGCTTATGCAATATTTCCTTTCTCCCTTCCTCTCACTCTGACTGGTTTATTCTCATGAAAAGTATTAATCTGATATAAATGATTGGATAAGCTGCTCGGACCTAAAAACCCCTGACTAACTGTGAGATTGTCCATTGAGCTGAGAACTGCGTTTGACCCACTCTCTCTCCACCGGTCAACTCGTGTGTGTGTGTGTGTGTGTGTGTACCTACTGTATGTGTCTGAGTGATGTGGCTTTTGGGAAAGCGACCAACAGTTTATGATGTACAGCGTGCCAACAGGCTACTAATGCATGCTTGGTGAGGTTGGTTTTTTTCCTGTTTTTTTTTGTGGGCACTCAGTCACAGATAAATCTCTCCTGCACATCACCGCTGACTGTCTCTCTCTCTCTCTTTCTCTCATTCTCTCTTTCTCTCTCTACTTTCTTAGTGCCTTGACCCTGTGTAGAGTTCTCCTCTGATAAATGTTCACAGTGTGACATTTCCTCATCCACCCCCACTCTTCCTCTCCAGCTTGGCAGTCTGCAGTGTGTGCGACCTGTGTGTGTTAAAGTGTGTGTGGTCATGGTGTACTTTAGCCGGCCTTAACTGGCAACTGGCTGGTGTCTCTGTGTAAGTGGTCATTATTCTCCCCCTGAGCAGCAGCTGTCAGTGTGTCGTCAGAGCGGGAGAAGAGCGACTCGCTGTGATCGCAGGGGTGAAAGGAGGCAGCGTTTGCAGTTCACAACAAGTGAATCCATTATTAATGAGAAGGAGGCTTAAAGGTAGACAGAGGAAGTCGCAAGGTGACAGGGTGATGGTCGGCCGTGCCAACCTGGATTATGAAACACACACACACGAACCGTCACTCTTTTCCAAAAATCATGTTTGAAAAAAACCAAAAACAATATGTGTGGAAACTAGTCCTTTGAAGATATTTAGATATTTCCCAAAATATGAATTATTAGAGCTAACAGCTAAGCTAATAGGTGAGTCAGCAGATTTCTCTGGTGTATACTTCCGCATGATTTGGTGCTGATTTGTGTCCTTCATTTTCATCACTCTAAGGTCAAGCTGCACTCAGAGTGCCCTCTGCTGGATCATGTGGAATTACTTATTAAATTGTTCATAGGTGTGAATGTGAGAGTGAATGGTTGAGGTTGTTGTTGGCCCCGTGATGGACTGGCGACCTGTCCATGGTGTACCCTGCTTTTCGCCCTGACTCCAGTGACCTTTGACCCTCATGTGGAGGATAAAGTGGTAGACAATGGATGGATGAATGGTCTGATGTACTTCTAGGCTGTATAATTTGAACTCCAACCCTCTAGCCCCTTACACATAAACATGTTTCCAGACTTGACTTCAGTAAGGGCAGTGGTGGGTGGGGCTGAAGCTGCAGAGGCCGATGATGAATAATTAAAAGTTAGCTCTGACAATGATGTTATCTGGAGCAGTCATGAAACTCATCAAGCACAAGGTTGTTGTTTTCTTTGCTATTTGAATAGCTAAAATCCAATTGTCATTTTAATGATTAATGTTGTGATTTCGCGTGTTTGTGTACCAATCCCGTGCTATTGAAGAACTGTGAAGTACCCTGGAAAAATTTGTATAGGTGATGATGGGATTTTACAAATACTCCCCAGCCTTTCTATTATGTACACATGACACCTTATGAGGTGGCAGAAGTGACACTGGGGACAAAAGTAAAGAAATAATGTATTGCATTACAAGAAATAACCTAATGAACGCAGGTACGATTTGTTTTTGTTCCCACGACTGCCATTTCATAGAAGGACTTTGATGTCTTGCCCAATCAGAGATGACATCACAACAGAAAATGGCTTTGAAACAAAATTCACTCAGCAGTTGTGGGTCACGCTGAAACTAACATAGGACAAGATTGCTGTTTTTAGATCAGGCATAATAGGATGTGATCGATAAAGGGAAGGCAGTAATGTTAAAAACCACTGCTAAGTGACTAACTGGCTAACTAACAAACTGAAATGACTTTATTACACTATATTAAACTTGAAGAAAAGCCCTTAATAAACCAAGGATGACAAAGAAAAGGGAGTCAGGCATGATCCATTCAATGATGGACAATAATTTGTTGTTAGAGGGACTGGATTCGAAGCCAGTAGTTGGTGGCGCTAACCCTGTGAATCTTTCAGACCAAGTCACAAAGGCCATGGAGAGAGAGATAAAGAATCTGGTCGGCCTTGTGTCCTGTAGCGATGAGGAGTCTGAGGAAGAGGCGGGCATGTACAATAAAACCTTTATGAACGATTTCAAGTTTTTATTACGTGCCTGCCTCTCAACCATTCCAGAGGAAACGGAGTATGCAGAATCAACTGTAGGTTCCATTCACCCAGACTGCATCCTTTCTGATGTTTCCCCCAGCGACTCTGCTCCTTCAAGCGTCCATGTGTCAGAGGACAGTGATTCCATCAAGATGAGTATAACACAAACACGTTTGGAAGCTATGGACGACAAAGACACTTTGGCAGAAGAGAGTAAAAACAAAAGCTGGTCTGTGTGGAGGATGTGGCATCAAATGCGGTTGAACTTGATGCATCCATTTTCAAAGAAGGATCTGAATAAGGACTCCTGCTCTCCTTCGGTAACGTCCTCCACCGCAATGGAACCATTTACATCTGAAGACGACACTGCGATGTTGCAGGAAAAAGAGAATAACAAGAAAGATTCTTTTTGGAGGGCGTGGTTTCATGTGGGGGGGAAGAACTGGTCCAATCCACCTTCACAGGAGAGTTTGAAAAAGGAATCCTCTCCAGCAATGTCCTCCACCACATTGGAACCATGCCTGTCTGAAGATGAAACTGGAAGGTTGCAGAAGAAAGAAAATAAAACAAAGCATTCTCTGTTGAGAAGGTGGTTTTGTAGGCAGGAGAAAAAGATAAATCCACTTTCACTGGAGGATTCCTGCTATCCTCCAGCATTGTCCTCCACCACGCTGGAAACATTTCTGTTTGAAGATGAAACTGAGAGGTCACAGGAAAGAGAAAAAAACAAGAATGTTTCTGTGTGGAGGAGATGGTTCTCTATGAGGCAGAAGAACAGATTTAATTCACCCTCACTGGAAGATCGGAAAAAGTATTCTTGCTCCCCTCCAGCAATGTCCTCCACCACGCTGGAACCATTCCTGTATGAAGAAGCTGAGAAGTTGCGGGAAAAAGAAAAAAACAAGGATTCTCCATGGAGGTGGTGGTTTCGTTTCAAGGGGAAGAACAAGATCGGTTCACTCTCACAAGAGGATCTGTAGAAGGATTCCCAATTTTCTCCAGCAATGTCCTCAACCACGTATGAACAATTCCTCTCTGAAGATGAAACAAACGAGAATGTTTCTGTGTGGAGGAGGTGGTTTTATGTGAGGCAGAAGAACAGGTTTCATTTAATATGCCTTCACAGGAGGATCTGGAAAAGGATTTCCCCTTCCTACAACAATGTCCTCCACCACATTGGAACCGTTTCTGTCTGAAGACGAAACAGAGTTGAGCAAAAAAGAACAGGAAGAATGTTTCCGTGTGGCGATGGTGGTCCTTGGTGAAGTGGAATAACAGGATCATGAGGTGAGATGGAGGCAGATGATCCGCTGTGGTGACCCCGAAAGGGAGACGCTGGAAGGAAGGAGGAAGAACAGGATCAAATCATCATTAACAAGAGGATCCTGACTAAGGATTCCCGATTTCCTCCGGCAGTGTCTTCTGCCACACTCGTACATTGCTGTTTGGACCTTAACAGGAAAAGTTACAGGACCAAGGAAACAAGAAGTTGTGTGTTTGGAGGAGGTTATTTTCTGTAAAGCAGAAGAACAGGAAGGATGCACATTCACAGGTGTTCCCACTCTACTCCTTTGTGCCGTAATTATATGACAAGTCTAATAAAAACATGTCAATTCCAGTACACCCCAGAAGAAGAAAAGCAATTTGTTGGAATGCTGTGGCGTTGTGCTTTGCAACCATATCCTTGATGCTCATACCAATCTCAAGGTCCTCAAGATTGTTCTTTTGTTTAACGATGGGGGGGACTAAAGCTCTCCTCATGCTAAATCATTCAAGAAGAAGCTCAGTCAAAGGAATGTAATATGTAAAATATGTACAACAGCATTCACAGCTCTGGTTAGCACATGGAACGAGCAGAGAAGAGAATCAAAGGCGTATAAAAGGTGTTTTTCTGAGCAGTTACTAATCTAAAACTCAAAGATGCTACAGCTTTGTGACAAACACAGGTTCATGGCAACTATCCTATCCTGCCATAACAAAGCCAAAACAGTGTTATCCCTATCCTTAACCTTAGCCACTTCCTCAGAAAAGAGGTTTTGCCTAGACAAGGTTTGGTCTCCCATGAGGACAAATGGTCCTGACAAGGTCAGTGTTTTGCCAAAAAAGGTCCTACAAGTACCCACATACACAGGTTTGCATAACTACCTTTTAAAGTACTTCTATTCATGTGGACAGCCTTCACTCACCATTATCCCTAACCTTAACCATACCACGATTCAAATCTTAGCTCAAACTGAGGTTCTGCCTCATCACAACCAGGTTTTGGTCTCCATGAGGACTACTGGTGCTGACAAGGTCAGTGTTTATGCCAGAAAAGCTCCTAAAATGGTAAAAACTTATCTTTCTTCTGTGGTTGAGACGTTTTTGAGAGGGGTAGTGAGGCTCTTTGGGTTCGGTAATGTTCAGCATTTCCATTGCTTAGCAGTAAGTTGCTCACTGAGTGCAAATAAACAGTTTGTGACCAGCAAAACGTCATTAGTCAAGCCAGTATTTCAATTTAACATGTTTTCTTAATCCATAATGACATATGATGGCTATTTAATGACGTAATGTATGTTAAACTTAATGTTTTACATTTCCTCTGCCACTGACTACGACTATAATAATGACACTAATGATAATAACTAAAGTAATCAACATAAAAAATGCTAATTTATTGAATTGTACTAGCGAATAACACGTGTATGTTACTTTTCCACCTCATCGGGTTTGACCACTTCTGTGGGTTCACGCCTGCTGCCCGGGACACCGGTCAAATCTCATGTTAATCGTATTCACTATTAACCTGCAGCAAATCTATAGGCTTTAGCTCCCTGATTCCCTGTGGCTTTGATTTTGATTGGAGTGATTAATTAGCTGTTTAACTGCGCGCTGCTCCCTGCATAATGACACGCTCTCTGCCCCTCATGTTCGCTCATCCCACGGCACTGTGCGCCACTAATGTCTGACAGGAAGGGCAAGCAGGATCAATGTTGGTCCTATAGATAGATGAAGCAATGATCCATGACACCCACAGCAGCATGCCTGTAAGTGAGAGGGTCGTATGGAACAGTTCATGTGGAGTGAAATGAAATAAATCAATCCCTCTTCGTGACGTGCATGATTTGTGGGTTAGATCTTGAGGGAAGTTGTCGAAGGGACGCCTGGCTGCATGCATTACAGGAACAGTGTCTTCATATTATCATGTCCGGCGATCTGCTGTCCTCTGTGCGATATCGATTGGTCACATTAGGGAGTCTGCAGGTCAGCATTTTTTTGCACGGGGACAGAAGAGGAGGTGGTGAGCAGAGAGGGGGCGGGGGCAAAATAGAGTAACGAAATGAGCAGAGCGACAAAGAGTAATGGACGGATAGAAAATCAAAGAAAGGTGAATGATGAGTAATAATATTGATTTGGAAAAAAAAAGCAGTCGTGGTGTTTTGCTCACACGGCAACAAGCTCAGCCCCTCCCCCAACGGTTGAGGATGACCTATTGTTCTCACCTTTGTGGTCTTTGTTTACATGTTTGTTTATTTACAGTATATATTACATACTTATTTTTACTCGGCACCACGTAGGTAAATGTCAGCGCTGAATAAATTACTCTGAGCTGCCGCGTTAAGTGATTAAAGTGGAGCAGAACGCTCAGTGACACACGCTGGGGTCTGTGGGGCTCAAATATTGCCACTCAGGTGTTTGTGCCAGATAAGCTTTAATTCAGTCAAAACATGTAATCCTCCTATATTTAACACTTGGGAGTTATTTTCAGCCTCAGTGAGTGACAGTGTTTCCCTCAGTGACCTTCAGTCGCGCTGGTGTTTTGATGTAATTTTAGCTTTGCTTTCACATTCATCCCTCTGCTGGTCCCAGCTACATTTCCAGTCGCAGCGCTGAAATGTTTTGTTCTGAATAATTTAGCAGACTTAAAAGCCATAACAAAGCCGCGCCGTCCTGGGCTAAATTAAGCCGAATGGCATCATCATTCTCTCCGTTTTAAGTCGCGGGCTTGTTGTTTATTTTCTCTTTGTGCACTGTGAAGGAAACGGTGTGAGTGGCGAGCGAACGTCCAGTCGATTTGCTGGATTTTTTGAAAGAGGAGATTGGATTAATTTATGTCTTCAGCGTTCATCTCATACCACATGGCAACAGCAGCCTCGTCTAATGAGATGGGATGGATTCTCGGCAGCTCTGGATTTAGGCCTTTCTCCTCTGTTTCCATGGCAACACAATTACTTTATAGCCTGGGTGTGGGAGGTTAGGGTGTATACTGCACATAGGTTACAAGTGTGAAGTGAGTGAATAGTTCTTATGTTGACAAAGCGCTGAGACAAAAACACTGACAGAAGTAGTGGAGTTTATTCATTCATTTATTTATTTGCTGTTGCAAAGAAGTTGTTAACTGCTCACTAAGTTTCCTTTAGGTTTTTATTTATTGCACACGCAGTGTTATCATTAAAGGATAATTCTGGTGCAGGTTTGTCAGTAAATAGTACTTGCATTAGTGTTACAGTTAACAATTTGAGCCTTTTATTGGCACAAACAAGCACCTTTCGTGGACATAAGGTAAAATATTGCAGGTGCCCGATTGGATTACATTGTAGCCACTGCCATGGTTCACAACCTAGGGTCCAAGCCCCCCTCAGAGGGCACCAGAGATCACACAGAGGGCGTAGAGCTTGGTCTGATCTGACCTTGTGAGAATTGTGCACCTTAAATTTAGAAAATCCCAATCACACACTCGGGTAATCAGAACTTTGCATCACCCAAATTAAAACCCACATTTTGGTCTACCTTTAAATTGTTATAGCTATTTATTACCAACACCTGATCGTGTCCTGTTGTCAGCATCTGTACAACAAAATATCCTGTCCATATATCCAGGCCATATCTCAAGAGTTTTTACTCGACCAGTTCTTAACGTTTTTGTAAGAACTCTTTACTTACCCATATTTATAAATATAGAACCCCAAGTAGAAAACTCATGGAATTCCCCTTAAAGTTGATTTATGTTTCAACACAACACAAAAAAACAGCATCCTAATAGTTTGGCCGCTGGCTGCAAAGGACACTGATCAATAATGGGTCTCACCACAGTGCAAATACCCAGGAGAATATTATGTCTCCATTAAAGTTAGGTTTTCATTTAGTGAAGATGCAGCTCACACACAAAAAGGATGAAAGCACTGCATATCAAGGTCCTAAGGCTTCATTGGAGACACTGAAATAGAAATCCCTGGTCTGACAAAAAAGGTCTATTGTTCTTGGCCTATTTGACTTTCCACTGTTAGTCAAGTCAAGTGCATCTATTCAAGTATGTTTGTATCTTTTGATCTCTCTGCACCACCTAATGAGCAATGATAGTGACACGTTTTATAGTTCAAAATGGAACATTATGGATTCCACATATTTAATGAAGCTAGGAATGTTGCATAATTAATGAAGCTGCTGACTGATATATTCATATATTCTGGTTAAAAAGAAGACTTTCAATCTCTGGCCATTTTTTTAGGTACAACCTGTTCTGCTGCTTGTTAACCAATCAGCCTCAGCCATTCACAAGGACGTCATGTAGACATGATCAGGATGAGCTGCTGAAATCCAAACCGAGCATCAGAATGAGTAAGAAAATTGATATGAAGGACTTTGAACGTGCCATGTTTTTAGTACCGGGTGGTCTCAGTATTTTAGAAACTGGTGATCTCAATTGGGATTTTCACCCACAACCATCTTTAGAGTTTACAGATAATGGTCCAAAAAAGAGAAAATGTCCAGTGAGCAGCAGTTCTCTGGGTGAAAATGACACTGTTTTGGCGTCAGTGGGGAATGACTAGACTAATATCTACATATGTAATTCAAAGCATGTTGAACTTTGAAGCAAATGGCTTAAAACAGTAGAAGACCACATAGAAGACACTTCATTGTCAGGTGTGGCAGCACAGGTGCCCTGTGTACCTAATAAAGTGGCAGTTTAAAAGAAATGTGACCTATTTTGACAACTGAATATACTGTAAACTAGAGCTGAAACAATTAATCGATTACTAAGTTAATCGTCAACTATTTTGATATCGATTAATCGGTTTAGAAGCTTTTTCCATGATTAAAACAAGATTTCTGATTGTTAAAGCTTCTTAAATATGAGTATTTTCTTAATTTCTTTGCTCTGGATAACAAATAAATCATTATAAGTTAATCATTTTGGTTTGTGGACAAAACAAGACATTTGAGAACATCATAATTTCCAGGTCTGACGAACACCGATCAACATTTTTTAAGGTTTTCTGATATTTTATGGACCAACCAATTAATCGATTATGAAAATAATCGTTAGTTGCAGCTCTACTATAAACGGAAAAACACACGCTTTAACTGGGTGTATTTATAAAAGGCCTGATATGTACAAGTGACAATAGGTCAATCATTTTCTGTGTTTGGCTGGAAATACAAAGAGAAAACCTTTTGTCTTCAGTGCAGAGTCAACTGCTTTCACACTCGATGTCTCCAGCACATCAGTGGAGGTGTGTGGATGATAGTGTCACCTTTGTCCCTGTAGGCTACGTGTTTGATTTTGATCACCTGTGTTTGTTGCTATCATTCCCCAATGTCAACCTCCTCGGTGCATAGACGGATCTCTTGTCTTTGTCTCTAACCTTTCACTGGGCTCTCATTTCCTGTTTGACTTTTAATTTTCCCTCTCGAATAAAATGAGAACGGAACTCGGTCGAGCGGGACGTCCCTGGGGAAGTCACGATGCCAACCTGCAAAGTGACTTTTTTTGCAGTGGTGTAAAACAAATAATAACAAAAAGAAAATCCCACACTCTGTCTCACTCATTTTGTAAGACAGCGTTTTGGATTTTTATATAACTGATGAGTGTGTTTTTATATTGTGTCAATTTAGAGTGTCCAATTTACCTAATCACCCTATTGCAAATTTATTATTGAATGAAGCGTGGGTGTTCCCTCCACTCCACTAGGGGGCGGAGTTCCCCCTTTCATCTTGTTAGTTTCCTGTTTAGTTTAGTTTTCTGTGCGCTAGGTCCATGGTTCTCAAACTGTGGCAACAGTGGTACGCAAGCTTCCTCTGGTGGTACTTGGAGGAAAATCAGAAATACTGTGCTATAAACCAGGGTATGTGATCAGAGTGGAGCTGAGGATAAATAAGTGATAATAATTAGTCACCTTAGCTCTCGCTCCATCTTAATCTAATTTCACTATACCAGTGTGTTAGTGATAGTATAGGTATAGTATAGTATACACCTTAGTATAGGTGAGGAAGAGGAGGAGGATGAGAGAGCAAACAAATGAAAATAGAAACACCAAAAGAAATTATTATGCCAATTCTGTACCATTTTTTTTAAATCTAGAATTGTGTTGTTATGTCTGGGACTGTGTGTACTTACCTCACTAAAGTCAAGGCATTGCAATTCTATAGATTAATATTCATGCTTCAAAGAATAAATCAATTAAGAAACTATGAAAATATTTAGGAGGATCAACGAGAGTTCCACCGTGTACTCACATCTTGTTGGAACTGTTTTATTGGTGTTCCAAACTGATCTTGGACAGACTCTATCAGGTCAGCCTGAATGTGACTGAAGGTATTCATTCATACAGTCGTAGCTCGACTCCCAATCGCATTATCTGGGTATTTTTGACTTTTTTTGGAAAGGAAAAACCAAGAGAAATGTGGGTTAAGCGGAGCCTGTCGATGCAGAGACAGATGTGTGTGTTTCTGTCCATCACTCAGGAGGACTGCTTGCTCTGGGGCCTCTGCTCACGGTGGCTGTGCTCTGCACCATTAGGATGTAGGTTGCTATTTTCAGGATACTACCTGCTGAGGGATGTACTTGGCTCGCCGTCTTCACGGCCACTCAGCCCAAGTCCATTAAATAAGGCGGCGATGACCTGCTCTGCGGCTGAGTTACTGAGACGGGACCTCATTTCACAAACTGACCACTTTATTTTGGTTCAATGACGTCAATTAGAGTGCTTTTTTTTGTACTCAAGCATTTTTTATTTATCGCAATCACTAATCTGATTACACCGACTTGAAGACCTTTATAAAGAATTCCATAACAGGACAGGGAGAGAAGCTGTCATCAGGTGTCCTAGTCTTTCTTTAATGATTGTTTTTAATCTTAATTTAGACACACAGTCAGGATGTCTTTGAGACATGAGAACAAGGAACAATTATAAAACACAATCAAAACAAAGAAAAAGATGAGGGAAAAACTGTTGTGTAAGAGATTTATAAATAACTTTTTATAGAACAATTCTTTCTTAATCTTAACCCTTCACACAGATGCACAGAGCATTTTCCATCACTATGTTTAAATATACAGTACAGAGGGTATAATAATTTGCTATATAGAGCATTTTATATCCTCTTTTTCCACATAACCTGGACAATCTGATGACAAAAAATAAAAAATTCACCAACTACATAAACACACCTGAGCAAAAAGTAATAAAAATGTTTAAAATCGGATTGAATTTGTGAAATTTGGAAATGTGTCACAGTTTAAAGGTCACTTGGCTCGTTTTTATAAACAAAAATAAAATAAAAATGGTTTATTTTGGGACTTCTGCGCAATTATTGCTACTTTATATCACTACTAAAAATGTCATATAAAATTAATCCTAACTTTGACTCAACAACAAATAAGATGAAAAAAACTGCTTTTTAAAGCCTGAATATGTGACCTATAAACACACACACACACACAGGATGTCCATATAAGGAGTTGTGCATTATTCCCACAGCAATTTACCATGGGTGCACCTGCGGCATGAGCACTAAGGAGTTAATTAAGGAGATCCAGCCTAAAAATCCAGCATTATATATTTATTTTAATATTACCCTGAATTATAGTCATTCATTATTTGACGTGGGAAAACACAAGAGACACATACACAATTCCATGCCATCAGTTTACTTTGGCTCTCACTTTGCATGTTTCAAGGATAAACAACACTCTGAAATCGTACTTTTCTTCCCTTTACTTGGAAAAAATACAATTGGAAGGGCAATGTCTAAACTAGTAGTAAGTATTGGGTGTAAATGTTTGCTGTGCATGTGCCCAAACCTCAAAACAATGTGAATAAATGCACACATTTCCTATTTTACAGATTGTTCTTAAAAGTATGTATTTTCTTATCGTGATAATCTGAGATTGGGATTTCGGGGCAATTTTGTGGACAGTGAATGCTGACATAATTCTTTGTTTTAAGACAGGATAATGTCAATTTATGTGGAATCAACAGTTTTTTTTTGTTCATGTTATTAAATTCAATTAAATTCAATTAAATTCAATTGCTGAATGCAGCGTCCTGAAATTCCTCACACTTTTTGGAAATATTGTGTGTATATTGAGTGAACATGAAAGGAAACGGACGCCGTGCTCTTCTGCCTTTGATCTGCGGGTTGCTGTAGCAACAGTGGTAGTGGATATCTGTGTTTGATATGTGTAAAGGCTGATGACATGAAGCAGCAGCAGAAGCAGCAGCAGCAGCATGAGCATGAGCACTTGGCATCATTCACACTGCATTTTCTGCCGGATATACACACATTCTCGTTCATTAGAGTCGGTCAGCGAACGCAGACTGCGACCAGAGCTTTGTGATGTCATCTCTTAAACTCTTTCTATTGAAGGTAGGGCCGTAATGCACTCACCTGCCACTTTATTAGGTACACAGGAAGTGGCAGGAGTGACACTCACTGTGGGGCCTTCTGTGTTGCACGTTCAGAAATGGTCTGCGGCCATGTGGTTGGCATCAGTGAGGCTAGTTAACTGCTGCGCACTGGATATTTGCTCTTTTTCTGTAAACTCCCACTAAATCAGCACTTCCTGAAGAACTCAGACCAGCACATCTGACACCAACAACCACACCATGCTCAAAGTCTCTTAAATGACTCTTCTTCCCCATTCTGATGCTCAGTTTGAACGTCAGCAGGTCACCCGGACGATGTTGCTGCCATGTGACTAGGAATACCTAATAAAGTGGCTGATAAGTGTAAATCCCAAGGAGTCATGTTTGCAAATGATCTATAATTTTGTCAAGGATTGTGTGTGTGTGTATCTTTATGAGGACCAACTTATAAAACATGTGGATAGTCCTCACTTCCTGTCACACTTTAAAGGGGACTATTTATGAGTTAAGACTTTGGAGTAGACTTAGGTTAAGGGTCAGGGTTAGGGATTTAGTTGACTTGGTTAAGGTTGGGCTAAGGGGCTATAGAATGCAGCGTCCTTACTAAGATAGCTGTGCAAGTGTGTGTCTGTTTTGTGTGTGTTTAAGAAAGATGAGTCAGCATCTTTGGCCAACTGACTCACACAGCTCAGGGACACGCTGGTCTCTGTGGCCTTTGGGGTGAAAGGTCACATTCAGCCCAAAACAAACGAAACAAAAAAAGCTGCAAATGTTTAAATGGATGTTTTTAGGTGAAGACATGTTTTATTACATTGTCCTGATACATGTTTATTTACTGCTTATAAATGCTAAACTGAGAGTATCTACCATTGTTTTTTATACTGTGCAGTTCTTCTCTGTGGCCACTAACAGTGTTTTTACCACACAAAGACATTCAGTCGAGCACAGAGCACAAACCAGGTGAATGAGAGTGTTTGTCCAGCAGAGGGCAGAGTTTCACTGTGAACCAGAACCGTCCTGGACAAACAGAGCTCTGGTCTCCATTTTAACCATCTGAACAGCAGAGGGTGGTTTTGTTTTTCCACCATAATACGTCATATCTCATATGTCGCCCACATGTGCTTACGCTTACACACTTTTCATATCACTAACATGTGTTTGGAGTCGTTTCCAAGCAGTTTGTGAAGTGATGTGGATGACATAAAGAGAGGGAGTGGAGGGAGTGGATGTTAAAAAAAGAATCCGATGATATACAGATAAAAGCGGATTTTTGTTTTCTCCTCAGCTCCCATCAAAAATGAGGATCTCTGGGACCGGCGGTCTTTTATTTTAAAGAAAAAAACGCAACCGCATTAATTTCACATGTGAGCTAAATGTGTATATGTCACTATTAAATAGTAAAAAATACAAAGTGAATGATCTGCTGATGTCTGTGCTACTGTGGCTGCCTGTGACACAGATGCCAGAAAAAACTTAATTAAGTTAGAAATTTACATTCCAGAAAAGCCCACTGGGGATCACACCACGGAGTGAAGTGACAGATCTGTGCAAGCATCCATACAAACACTGAGATGAGAACACAGTCATCAGCGTTTTCAGTTCAACAATTTGATCTTATCTTGAGGCAAATGAGAAGAAATGTGAAGGTCAGGTTTTTTTGTGTAACTTTTAAAATACAGACAAATGTGTGGCTGAAGTTGCCAGAAAAGTTGCAGTAAGCGAATAAACACTCGCCTGTTCCAGGTGAAGGATGCGACATTTGAATAATGCTGCATTGTTTCTGTTCACAAAGACCAAACGGAGGCAAAATAACCACCAAAAGTCAGCAGGCGGGACTGAGGCTTTGAAACAAATCTATTAGAGATGTTTGTTGTGGGAGCAGCTGAAGCTGAAGACGGACAATTTGTCCTGATGTTTTTTTGTGAGGAAACACCAAAGGGAGACGTGAACTCCCCGAGCTCTGAGTTATGTGTGTTGTTATGAGGTGTTGTCAAGTCTTAGCTGAAGATATTTCATTAAAAATGAGAGCGAGTGAAGAGCAGCGGGGGGTGACTGATCAGTCAGGTGATGGGGATTTTTGCCATCCGTGGGTCAGCTCCCTTTCTCTGTCTTGTGTTCTCTTTAATTATATCATTCTTTCTGTTGCCGTCTGTATGAGCTCAGTTAAGATGTACGGTAAAGTAGGGCTGCACAATTTAAAGTAAAGCATGCAATATGCATTGATATTGATATTAATATATTAGTGTGTCTGTTGAGATGATACCTTAATGTATTTCTGCTTCTGTTTTGCTGCGTATATCGACACAGACACCCTACGCAGAAACTAATGTAATCCTGAATCTTGACCGGTAGCAGGTTACAGTTCATACGGACGCGGCAGGACACACAACACGCACACACTCCGTCACTGAAACCTCTCCCACCCGACAACACAGGCAGGTAGGAACCAAAAACACGCGGGGTGTAAATAAAACATAAATTCACGTTCAAATAATCACCCAGATTATTTACATACACATATCGATATATATCAGAAGATATTAGATATTCTATCTAATATTCAATGTACATAACTGTATTTAATAGCATATAAGATTATAATTAATATTAAATATACACTTAATTTATAATCACGTGCAACTGAAAAAGGGGCATCATATATTAATATAAATACAAAACGATATAAACCATTACCAAGGTTACACTAACAAAAAAACATGCTTTTATTGCAAAAAAATCGATATATCTTAATGTTGTACTTAAAACATTCTCTGCTACTTTAAAGAGTGACAATCCTTACCCCCGAATTGTAAAAAATAAATAAATGAAAGTCTAAAAACAAGGAGCATTTTAAATAAATGTAAAGATATAAACATATAAAAGTCTCTTCTTGTTTCCCTGCCCACCAAGTAGAAGTGATTTAAGGAAAAATGTGCTACGGTGCCATTTTGGGAGAACTAAAATAAAGTTCAAGTTCTATACATTTATATTTTGCTATTGATGTACCGCATGTTTGTTGTGTTGTTCAGCCCCACTGCAAAGAATATGGTACTTTTTCAGAATCTACTCCGAGCTTTGACCAAAGAGAATCAGAGGACCCTGTTAATTCACACACTTTCAGGCGTTCTCTGTGTGTTTCTGGCGTACAGTCAGCGTACACTCCCTCAGAGCCTCTGTGATGTTGCCAACAGATTAACTGTGCCGGTACCCTTCGTTATTCCTCCTGCTTGTTTTCTTTTAATAAAGCCCTCTGGCCTCCTCGGTCCCGGAGCAGGCTCGCTGGGGAAAAACGTGTAAGAAGCCAAGAAGGTGGGCAGGAAGTGCAGTCGAGGTTTGTTTGTTTGTTGGTCGACAAACGGAGCAGAGAAAGCAGACGAGGCCTCCACTGGAGGCTGGAGCAGGTCACAGTCGCACAAACCCCTTTGTTCGCTGCAGTGACAGTGAATGTGATGTCTCTCTGTGACATTGTCTCTGTTGATCCTGTCTCGTCCAAGTGAAGCGCTGCATTCTTGTCTGACAGGCTGGCAGCCAGACACACACATCCATGTATATGGGGGTACACACACACACACACACACACACACACGACACATGAGGCTATAACATGTGTTTTTTTTCTGTGTGTTTTGGCCTTTAATACACAGGCAAACTGTGTGTTCTTTCTGGAAAACTGCTAGAATAAGGGTGGGAATCATACCGATACAATACGATACATGGTCCATGATACCAATAATATCACCACACAATATGTTGTAGATATATAGAATATGCTGGAACAATTAATCAATTATTCATCGATTGCTAAATTAATCGATGACAATTTTGATCATCGATTAATCGCTTCAAAGCTTTTTTCATGATTAAAACGAGATTTCCGATTGTTTAAGCTTCTTAAATGTGAGTATTTTCTTAATTTATTTGCTCTGGATAACAAAGAAATCATTAAAAGTGAATCAGTTTGATTTGTGGACAAAACATCAACATTTTTTAAGGTGTTCTGATATTTTAAGGACCAAACGATTAATTGATTGATCGAGAAAATAATCGACAGATTAATCGATTACGAAAATAATCGTTAGTTGCAGCTCTAATATATTGCAAGACAATCATATAGCGATACATCACGATATTTGTCTGAAAGAAAATAAAATGTCTGTAAAAAGTTAAAAGTGCAGGATTTTCTCTATTTATTCACAACATAGAGAACAAAGTGCATAAAGTCTATGTATTGAACGTGGCTGGAGCCGTCTCTTAATGTAGCTTTCTCCGTCATTATCCCGCTGTAAACTCCGACGTCTTTGGCCAGGTAACTTCCACCCAAGTTCATTTGAGCAGCGCCGCCATGAGGAGACATGACGTAGTGACCCCTGAAAGTGAATAAATAGAGAAATCCTGCACTTTTAACTTTTTTTTGTCTTCGCGTAGATAAATATCGTGATCCCGATGCTAGAATGAAGTTTTCACAATATCCATTCATATTATATCTCGTTATTTCCTCTCTATTAATTATTATTAATTATTCATCTGTCTGTGAATCAAACTCACAACCTTCCAGTTGAAAGACAACTCGCTCCATCACTGAGCAACTGTCCAACCATTCACTTGACCCGCTTTAAACTTGACAGGTGACTCACTGAGGGCACCAGTTTGTGTAGCACCGACTTTGACGGTGTTTGGATGAGAAATGTGGACTAAAGTAAAATAGTCAAGCTTTGTTAAAAGAAGACTTTGGTCGAATAATATCACAAGCCACTCACAGACCTTGAAGGTCATTTGAAGGTAGATGATGAAAAACGCTTGTAGGCTACAGGGCTTTTGATCTGATATTCGTCCCTGTATTGATGACTGCACCAGGGCCTTGTGTGAGCGGGGACGCCGTTGCTGGGTTTCATCGGTGACTCACCTTTCTGTCCCACCACGCTCCACGTCTCCTGCAGCAGCATCTCAGTCACCCTGGCGGCTGATGGTGTGTGTCTAATGGTGACCAATAAATAAGGCAGCAACCAATGGAGAAAATTGATTTCCAGAAGCGTGGAGGAGTGGTTGAGATTTATGCTCCCATGTGTGCTGTACATCTTCCACATCCCTTTCTGATGTGTTTTTTTTTCTCCCGTTAACGCCCAGAACTGACTGTTCTCCTCTATTTTTAAAGATCATAACATTTGCCAATATCTTCCTCCCTTGATCTTCTCTGGGATTTTATCTTCTCGTTTTTATTTGCCCATGTGCTCTGTTCACCTTTCCCTCTTTTTTTCTCACTTTCCCCAACTCTGGAATTTGCTCATTTTGTGTTTTTTCTGTGTGAGTGGCTTAAGCCACAGATCTGAGTCTTACAGTCTTACAGTCAAAGCGGTGCCTCTTCAGCCTCGCTGCATCTCATCTATGATCACGGCGATTCATCAAAATCATAGAAAGGGGTCTCCTAACCCCACTTTTGTTTAATTAGAAAGTAAAATGTACTTGCTGAGAGCGCTTCAACATGGAATCCTGAGCCTTACATTGATGTGATCTGTCTAATCTGCATTTTAAAAGATCCCATCATTTCCCTCTAATCCAGTCCTTTGATTCTCTTACACAGTTAATCCCGCAAACACAGCTACATATGGACAGGCTTGAGCTAGATTTTCACATAGTATTGCAGATGTTCCTCCCGCTTGTGTGTGTGTGTGTGTGAGTTCACATGTGCTGCTTCATCCTGCTGTTTGGCATCCAGGTGCTTCAAGCACCAGCAGCCGCAACAGACCTGGGTTTATTAATGTTGTTCATTTCCTCTCGTCTGTGTGCCTCTGGGTGCCTTGGCTCTCCAGTCCAACATTCCTCACACTCCACTGGAATTAAGGGAGAGGCCTGCGGCGAGGCAGGGAACGAGCTGAGGAATGTCTCTGTTATCACAGGGAGAGAGGATGGAGAGGGAGAGAGGGTACAGGAGGTCAAGACAGAGGGTCACTCCACTGTGAGGCTGACTCTAGTCCAGACTGCCAGGTTTCTAGGAGCTTCCACATCAAAGCTCTGATCACGACGCTCAGCTGGGCTCATGGGTTCACATTACCACAGAGGTGAACGCCTCTGGCCCAATCAGAACACATAGGAATCTAATGTTAGTGCTGCTGCTGCTGATGCTGCTGCTGCTGCTGTTGTTGCTTTTTAAATCAATATCTCCGTTGCTATCAGTTGCAGTGTCATGTAGATTATGTCACGGCCCTCACAGATGTCACACCAGGTTGGCTCTGCACTCAGGATCACACAGGCTAATGCACTGGGATGCGTAGCGGGACGCACACACTCGGGCAACAGCGGCGCTGTGGGTCAGTCGTGGCTGGAGTCTGAGTCTGTGCAGGCAAAGGCATGAATGTGTGGTGAGTGGACATCAGGAACTGTTTGATTAATGTATGACGGGCACAAAGCGGATAGGCTACCAGCCTCTGAACGGTTATCATTAAGCGGAGATGCTGTATTGGGCCAGTTTACTATCTGTGATGTATCGCATGTACTGTATATTAGGATACTTCATTTTTCATCACTACAGTTTGATCCATGTGGATTTTCCCTATTCTATGAAATTAGGGCATTTTATTTGAGGTGCGATGTATTTATGTTATTGATTTATTTTCAAGGTTAATTGAGAATATTGAAATAGTTTGATTCATGGTCGTCATTCATCATATAAATGTTGTTTTCTGTTTGTTCTTGTAGATCAGGAACTACATTGTCTGTGTTATTTAATGGTTGAGATTAGGGATGAGTCAAGACGATACTCAGAATTGGTCCGATATCGGTCAAAATCACTGGACCGGATGTATATTGCATGCTTCACTATGCACAGACTGGAAAACATGTAAATAAAAATCAAGAACAGCATTTTAGTTGAGTCTTATGATATGAAAGTAACCCGTGTTTTTACTGCACCTAAACTGAACCAAGTTTGAGGTGAGATTACAACCTTTACATCCTTCATCTAAACAGTCATGCTCTGGGCTTTTTGGCAGTTTAAGTCACTTTCACAGACGGGGGCAGAGGAAGTGTAAAGATAATAATATAAACACCAGTGAGTCGAGTTGAAAGTGAAGAGAAACATTCCAAGCGGGTGAGACGAAACCAAAATGCTCTGTGGAGGTTCGCTGACAAATTTGGAGCAATTAGTGAGACGGTGACTCACTGGTTGGTTAGCAGCGTTCACTCAACAGCAACACATTCTTGTGTTGAAACCTCTGTTTTCTATTTTGTGGTATGGTTCGTGTTTGTATTTGCTTTCACTCGACCCACTAATTGGCCACTTTATTAGGTACACAAGACAAGGCAGGAGTGGCAAGCAGCATGGTCTTGTGCTGTTGGAGGCCATCTGCTTCAGTGTCTGTTGTGTTGTGTGAACAGAGTTGTTCTTCATTGGAGTTATTGCTGCCTTTATATCTTTAGGAACCATTCTCTGACCTCTGGCATTTTCTCTCAGATGTTTTTTCCTCTTTTAGACCATTCTCTGTAAACTCTATGATTAGATGGTTGTGTGTGTGAAAATCTCACTAGATCAGCATTCTCTAAAAAACTCAGACGAACAACCATTTCACGTTCAATCTCACTTAAATCAGCTTTCTACCTGCTTCTGATGCTCGCTGCCACTGCCATGTGATGGGTTTATAAGATTTTTGCATTAAAAGCAGTTGTAGTGCAGCCAATAAAGTAGGCAGAGTGTGATTCAATTTACTAGGGTCCTTGAATGCATCTTGTGTTTCTCCTGTTCGCACATCACGCTGTAAAACCCACATTACTGTCACTTTCTCTGGAGTTAGTCGTTGTTTGTTTTCATTGGAGTGGAGAATTTAAAGTCTGACGTGTAGGTTTGGCTTGTGCACTTAACGCTAACAAAGACCGTAGTGATAAAGCAGTGCTTTGAATCAAAAGAGTCGAATAGCAAACTTGATACTCAGTTTACAGTGAAGTGCCATGTTGCGTTGGTACTGTCTGGTATACATTGTTGTTCTGCTGCCGAGTGTCAGTGTGTCATAGAGTCTGACCTTCCTGCAGGACCGCTGCTCTTGCATATTACGCACAATGACTAACAGCATGACAACAGAACTAATCACAGCTTTGTCGCTGTGGTCTGCACAACACTTTCTGCTGATACTCTGATGTGTAATTGTTTCATTTGTTGCACATAGACGATGACACTATATGATTTTTAGATCCTTGATATTTGTAAGTAATGAAGTAGAATTTGAATCACATGTAGTTGAAGATGTATCTTCATATTTGCATGCAGTCAGTGGCCACTTTATAAGGTACGGAGGACTCTGTGGCGCCGGCGTTGTAGCTCATCTGCTTCAAGGTTCTACACGAAGTGTGTGGTTACTTGAGTTATTGTTGCCTTTCTATCATTTCAAACCAGTCTGGATGTTTTCCCAGAGGACTGCTGCTCACTGGCTCAGCCCAGCACTGTGGAATAATATCAGTGATAACAGACCTGAACTGGGTCAACTGTTTTATATCAACATTCGTGGAACATTCGAGTTAACATGTTTTTTTTAAATGCGTTGCTCCTTGTGTCTTTATCCTGTCAGTGCTGCTCCCATATGTTGTTTACTGTACATGTCACATGGTCACGCCAGTGGTACTAGTTCAACTGTGTGTGTGTGTGGGGGGGGGGGGGAGCAGTGGGCAGGTGACACGAGAGCTATAAGCAAACAGAGGCTGATAACATCTCCACACAAAGGTCTGCTCTCTGTTGGTGGTGCAGCGACAAGCTTTTAGTTTTTTTACTGTTCATTTGTTGGTTTTATGAGACTGTTTTTCCTACTTGAAAAAGAGAGATCACACAAATGTTATCAAAGACTTTTTAAAGGTCATTGTTTGTTATAAAAACATATATAAAATAAAATCTAAACCTAATGCATAAAACCTATGCATTATTGGACCCTGTTTTTTTATTATTATACAGTGTCTGTCATGTCTATTTAAGATGGAAATAAGGAAATACAATACAAATAGAAAAACAGTCACAGAGCACAGTTTAGACCTACCATTATTTTTGTGTTGTTACCTCAAGGCTGAAACTGATTTTTATTTTCACTTGCACAGTGATGAAGTTGCTCAGCATCACACCATCACTCGTTCTTGTTGTAACTGTTTTACTTTATCTAACCGGTAACAATAGAGATGTGCGCTGAGTCACTGCTACGTTTATAACTCACAGTGTCACCTTTACCTACTCGATTACGTGGTTAATTTTGTATAGTATTGTCTTTATCTTATCTTGTCTTAATACAATTGTGGACAACTCCCTTTTCTCACAAGGTTAACAGTTGTTTTGTGCTGCTCACAAACGCACAGACAAATGTGACCTAATGACAGAGGTAATGATAATAATGATATATGTGTGTGTGTGTGTTATATAACGCTGCCTCCATGCCATATTCTCATTCACTCTCATGTCCCCACCAGCTATAAAATCCAATCTACTCTTTGGCGGGAAATGTTCCTGTACTGTCTCCCCTCATGCATGAGCTCACACAGGAACTGTCTATATGCTGTTGTATAATAGGAGCCTGTAAAAAAACTGCCAATGGCCCAGGTCAGTGGCCCCCAGTGTCCACTCCACACTGCAGCGAGGTGGCTTAGCCTGGCTTTTATAGGTCCCACTCTCTTTCTGCTGAGTTCATCAGGCTCGTTCTTTGAGCAGTGAGTCAGCTCCACTGCCTTGTGGCTCGCTCTTTCTTTTCAGCCAGCGAATGTGCTAAAACAGCACTCCCTAATCGCTTGGCATTGTGGGCCGTTGTGTTGGGCATTAGTGATTAGAATTGACCAGTGGGATGTTACAAAAAAAAAAAAAAAAAAAATGAGTCTGACAAGAGAACACCAAAGCTGATGAGTCTGGACGCTGGCACTGGACGGCAAGAGGATTAGTCAGCGAACGCACTGGCTGGGGCTGCTGCGGGGTCGGGTCCCATCGCATCTCATCATCACCCGGCTTGAAGCGGCTCCTGTGGCTGCTGTGTCTCCGTACGCCTTGCTTCGCTCACTGGCTGACCGCTTGTGACGTCACGTCACCCATAGGAATCTGGACTCCCCCTTTTGAAGCCTCTTGAATCACGATTTACCAACCAGAAATTCTCACATGTATCCAGGCTCTTATTGGACGGTGCCAGCTGTCAATCACACTGGTGTCCACTCATATGTGCTGCGCTTTATCATCCATTTTCCTCTGAATGGAAACATAATTTACAAAACTGCCATTGTGTGCTATTGAAGAAGACCTTAAACTAGTGACTGAGACCATTAACACTATTGGCACTTTTCCATTATTTCTTCCTTATTAATGTAACTCTTAGACCGTTTGTGATATCTAGAAAATTCAAAAACTATGGACTGCGGATCTGTCCAGGGTTTGACCTCGCCTTTTGCCCTATGTCAGCTGAGAAATAGATCTTTGCGCCTGTACACTTGTCATTACAGTAGCCCTCAGCGTCCAATCACAGACAAGATTCACCAGCGTGTCACAAGTGTGTGACGTCAGCTTCTCAGTACCGTAATTCCAAAACGGTTGAATAACTGCCAGATATCGAAAGTGAATGTTGTCTTGGAAAAAGACCGTAATGATGTTACTCATTTAATTTTCTTTTTCACAATTATACAGCCATAAAATCTAAATAAATCCAGGCTGCCTGATCATTGTAATGGTCATAAGAGGGTTAACCTCAGTTAAACGCATGTTTTCAAGTCTTTTTAACGTGATCTACAGTTCGGCATTGTTCGGTTTGATTCTAGTGTCGGACGTCGCGCTCATGACTCTTCCAGTGACTTTAGTATGGGCTCAGCTTGCTTAGAACGTTGTCAGAGTAGGTACTATAAAAGATACCACGTACTATCTGGAATGGAAAAACAAAAAATAACCGTTTTTCAAAAAATAGTGCATTATTGGAACCTGACTTTTTCCTTCATGTTTGTATTCTTTATTCTAACAGTGTTATTTCCTTTAAATTATTTCTTTATTTGGTCATCGTGGTCAATTTCTGTCATGCCTATTTTTGCTCCTGACCCCGCCCCTTGAAGGCCCATTGGCTTTTTATGAATGGTAACGCGCAGCTAGAACATAGCTTTAGCTTCATGCTAAAACTCCTTCAGTGTGGTGAGCGGTTGCTCACATCTCCTGCAGATATTATGCCTTAAAGCAAGGCCTTTGTCTAAAGTAAAAGGCTAATTCTTTACAAAAAAATAAACAGCTAGAATTTGAAAGTGATATACTGTGCACTTATTCAAACAAACGTATGGATGGTATATAGTTAACCCTCCTGAATGTTACACACTGAGCCTTTAAAGGTCTTGATTCGACACACATGTCTAATACCCCGTACACTTTGTCTATCTGCTGAAACTCATATTGTTTTGATAGAGTGGCTGAATACACACTGAGCCCTTCAGTTTCGTGTCATGTTCAACATTTCATCTGACCCGTCTCTGATTTCGTCTGCCAATAACTACAGCAGTCACCGTAAATCCTTCGCCTCGGCAAATGTGGACTTTATTAGACTGATTAGTCAGAACAGCCTGAACTGTTCAACTTCTCTTCTTGGGGAATTGAGTGCTTCTGCCTGTTTTCTGTGCGAGCTCCAGCTCTTTTCCACTCCTTTGCCCCAGTGTGAGCAGCTTCATACTGCAGGAATGCAGCAGTAACAGGCCGTACCATGGGAAGAGTCACTGAGTGGGTGGAGGGGTGTGTGGTGCTGGGATGCACGTCCTTTATTCAGGCCAACACCAGTTCTCTGGGCTTGAAACATTCCCTCATTTGTCACAACTTTGTGGTACAATATAGCCTTTTTGCTTTGTCCTTCACTGTTCTCTCCTTTATTTCCTGGCTTCTCTCCTTTGCTGTCTCCTTTATTGTTTGGAAAATGTGTAATTTTCCCCCTAAATAAATAGTTTAAAATAGCAATTTGAATTGTGATATAATGTTATTTTATCACCATGTTGACATATTTTAGCAGGGTGTTATTGAAACTGAGGAAGACGTTGAACACATGATTTACATGTGTGGTTTTCCCACTGTGAGCCAGTTTAATATTAACATAATAGAGCATTACCACATTACATTTATTGTACATTTACATTATAATATAAAGGGTTCATTAGTTTCCAGATGATAATAAAGTCATGAAAACATTATTTTAAATATTGTATTCATCATCTGTTTGTAGGTTCCCCAAAATTGTAGTTTAAACAATTAAATTGCAGCCTCTTTTGCAATTTGCCGATTGCTTTGTTTAAAATTGCATTTTTTGAAAACGATGAATTGTTCAGCAGCGTTTTCTCACTGACTCTCACCTCTTACGTGACATTCTTCTCCCGCTCCTTGTTTTACTCTCCTGTTCTGTTTTTTTTCCCTGCCTTTGTCGCTGTCATCGCGTCTCTTTATCAGTCAGAAACAAACCTGATATGACACCGTGTCACAGTTTTGATGGCGTGAGAATGGAGACTCTCCGTGTCTGGATTGTTGTTTTCTCGTAAAAGCTCTTCGGATTTCACAAGTGTGTGTTTGGCATTGTGTTTGCCATTTTTTCCTGGCAAAGGATTCAAAACAGAGTTGGAAACAATGAATGGAGAAGCTCTAAGTCAATCAACAGCAGGAAATGAATATGTAGTATTCAGCAACCTTGGTTTAGTTACTGAAAAGTGGGGTGGATCAGTGGTAGAGTGTGCTGTCTTTCAACTAGGGCTGGGCGATATGGACCAAAACTGATATTGCGATATTTTTTGTTCGAATGGCGATATGCGATATTATAGCGATATTTTGAACAAAACGGGTTAGCTCGCTAGCTCATCGGTTGGCCGCTCAGATGATAGCTGAAACCCGGTGTCCGGAGAGTACAACAGAAACCCGGAGACAGGAGACCAGAAATCCAGAGACCAGAGCCGGGTGTCGGACACGGTAAACAACAGCTGATGTGTTTTAATTCCACTTGGAGCTGAAAATCTGCGGCTAACAGCTGAGCGGCTAACAGCTGCTGCCGCAAAAACTAGCGACAACAGCTCAATTTTTATTTTGTATTACGAGTAACAAAGTTGGTTAAGTAAAAGTACACATTTTATTTAAGCGCCATAATTCTTTTACTTAGCCACCATCTGCTCTCTCTCCACCTGCACCGTGTCCGCCACGTTTTCGTTCAAATGTCTGTTGTGATGCGTAGCGTGGGTGGGAGAACACTACGTAGTACGTACATGTAAGGGGCGTTATTGAGCAGCTGAACTAGGCTTGTAGGCTCAGAGAGGAGCGGTCGGCTTTATTAACTAGCGTTCGCAAGGCAACATAAAAAAATATATAATATACTGGTATGCCGATATTGTCTCAACTACATATCTCTTTTAAAAATATACCGGTATAACTCTTACTACCGGTATATCGCCCAGCTCTACTTTCAACTGAACAACTGAACCCCAAATTGTTCCTGAAGTCGGCGGGAAACAAGCTGTATGAATGTGTGTGTATGTGTGTGAATGGGTGAAAACTTTAGTTTAAAGTGGTCATTCAGGCTAGAAACACACTCATGGACCATTTGAGCGGTGACAGTGTAAGTTTTTGTGTTTTTATTGGCTTTTCTTTTCAGTGTTTTCTTATGATAATTGTCAGAATAACCAGTAATGAGAATAATCAGCACAAACAGAAAACCATTGTCGTATGAAAAATAACAACATGTGCCGTTCCCTCTACTTTACAACACTTTATCGTCCCTTGTGATTACAAGTACAACAGTATCAGAACAAACTCCATTCAAAACTGTTTGTTCATTTGTAGCAGATTGTTTTTTCCGCCCCTTATCGTCAAGCGAGAACACTGATGTGTTCATTAAGCATCACGTCCTGAATTATTATTGCATAACATGTTGTGCTGTTGTGAGTTGTGTTGGTGTAAGAAAACGCTCCACCCATACTCATACCAGCGGTGGTCAATATGAATAAATATCATTGTTAAGCCACACAACGGACAATAACCGCAGTGTTTTCACTGGGGAACAGTGGAGATCATGTAGTGTAACTTGATTATGATTACTTTCTTGCTTTTTTTTGCTTTATTTAACCAGGACCAGAACCTGTTTTTCAAGGGAGACCTGGGCCTTGTGATTATATATAAACTACACCACAGCTCGTGCAGGTGAAACAGTGTAAATGACTCAATGGTCATGTCTGTACACACTCGCCTCAGGTACCGCCTGGTGTTTTGGCTTTGAGTGAATGGTGGAAGTCTGTGTTTGTCATTGTGACATTGTCCCACTTAGACATGCTGCCTTTGCTCTTTCACTGTTAAAAATACACACACACACTACTGCGGATTTCCCTCCAGGTGAAAAGATGACTACAGTTCACCCTCACACACAAGGAGAAGATAATTGCACTCTGTACACGGTGGTGTGAACCTTTTCTTTACTTGTCCACGTCCCCACTCGTATCAATCTTCATGCTTTTACTTGTAATTAAGTCTTTTGAAAATGTTTTTCAAACTGTTAGTCACACATTGTGGTGTGGATGCATTTGAGCCTGTTGAAAACTGAAGATTTCAGTGATATGGAAAGACCATAGAGCTGCAACTAACGATTATTTTCATAATCAATTCGCCTGTCGATTATTTTCTCCATTCATCGATTAATCGTTTGGTCCATAAAAGTTTAGAAAACCTTAAAAAATGTTGATCTGTGTTCGTCAAACCTGGAAATGATGATGTTCTCAAATGTCTTGTTTTGTCCACAAACCAAAATGATTCACTTTGAATAATTTCTTTGTTATCTGGAGCAAATAAATTAAGAAAATATTCACGTTTAAGAAGCTTAAACAATCGGAAATCTTGTTTTAATCATGAAAAAAGCTTCACACTGATTCATCGATTATCAAAATAGTTGAATTAATAATCGATTAATTGTTTCAGCTCTAAAAGGCGACAACCTTTTTTAGTAATTAATTTATAACCAAATCTTGCAGCACTGGTGTCACATTGTGCAGTAGCTTTGACAGTTATGCAGAATGATATAGTTTTATGCAATGAATGAATTAATTACCTTTTGTTGTCAAAAAATAAAGGAAGATTTTTGATTGGGATTCTGTAAATGATTTAAAATGATTTGAATAACCTTGTGCGATAGATAAGTTTTCGTTATTTTGTTTTATTTAAATGTCAGTATTTACTTTGAATAATCATATTATGTAGACCAATACCTCATATTGGTCTACATTTTTGGTCTACATTTGGTTGAAAACTGCTTCTTCATCTGCATAATTAAAAAAAAAACAAAAAAAAAAAACACTAAGCTGACAACAACATGTATATTTTCCAATCATTAGCGCTGTCAGAATCCTTATTTGATGTCAGGCACAAGACAAATAAGTTCAGCTGCCAGCTAATATTTAAAAGGTTTACTCATGTTTACCACGTCGTCT
This sequence comes from Solea solea, assembly GCF_958295425.1. Lineage (NCBI taxonomy): Eukaryota > Metazoa > Chordata > Actinopteri > Pleuronectiformes > Soleidae > Solea > Solea solea. The sequence goes on from NC_081138.1 coordinate 3,297,106, forward strand.
CGCTTCAGGTCATGTCAAAGTAATTAGTAATTATTTGTCAACAAAGTGTCTTAATCTCATTAACAAGTTTAAAACCCTTCAAACTTTGTTTGTTTGGATAGTGAACTTTTAAATTTGTGTTAAAGGAGCGAGTTATGTGTTATTCTAATGTTCCACACATACTGTATTTGTACTCAGTCTCACGTTATATTCCAGTAGTGGCCATTTCTCCACTCCTTATTCAGACATTTGCGTGGATTTTCATCGCCGTGTCTGTGTTTATCGCTTCAGTGACCGTGCACATTTGGTCACATGACCAAGTGTTGAGGTGCCTGTCTGCACACGGGCTGCACGTAACATTGTGGAAAGTATAAATCCAGCATCTGTCGCCGTACAGTTACAGTAACGCACTATAAGCGATGCATGATTAGACTGTGGCAGAGCTGTCGGGCCCCCCCCCCCCCCCGCAAAATAAATCCTCACTCTGAGGGAAGTTATTCGTGTTCGCGGAGCACGAATAGCGGCCTGAAATCTGCAGCTGCTGCTGCTGCTGCTGCTGCTGCTGCTGCTGCTGCTGCTGCTGCTGCTGCTGCTGCTGCCCGGGTGAAAAGTGTAAATCTTTAGTCTTCCTTGAAAATCAATTACATGCCACTTACAGTATGTGTCAAATGGCATTTCGGTGCCTGCCGCTTGCTGTCGACACTGTTACTTCAGCTGCAGCTGTTGAACTTATTGACACACAAACTGTCTCTCAGCGTGTGTGTAGTTGTAGTTTCTGGCTTAAACTCTGACCTTGTGAGGACCAGCAGACCAAAACATGGTCTTAATGATCTCCATTTATTTTAAACTGTAGGTTGCACTTCTTAAAAACTACATAAATCATGTCGCTTTATTCAGTATAATATATCATTTATTTTCTGTTGGCACAATATTGACACAGAGCCCTTCATCCTATTGCATGTTTTGTTCTGTTTCTCTCTCTGTGTACATATTAAATACAAATCCTTGAATCCTCACCGTTACCATGGTTTCTACATCTCATTTTCTTAATTTGGACACAATCCGCGCATAAGGTCACCGGTGACATCATGAAGGGTCGCGGCTGCAGCTCAATCGACTCCGCAATAGATCTTTTGACGCGTATACAGTCGACGTGGCGACCGAGGTCTTTTAAACCTCCGTCTGTCATAAATGCCCGTGGATATAAGCGCCTTCAAATCCGATCGTCTTTGATTCTTTGTCATTTCAAAACATCTAAACACATTCTGTGTCTCTCTTCATCTGCACAGCCGTGGATTACGGCGTGAGAGGTGGACTGATTGTGATTCAGAAGATTTAAGCTGCAAGGTTTCAGCACGGTGCACTCGTGTAGATTGTGTTTCGGCACGGCTATTATAACCCGAGGTGGACTTTCGCCGTGAAGTGCCTGCAGACAGTTTAACTGCTTCTTTTATTGCACCCTCTCTTACCCTGTGTGAGGTGACACATAAACCTGCTCACAGTAACAGAGCAGCATAATTACTGTGTATTTATGTTGGACTGTCTCATAGACTGTCTCTCTCTCTCTCTCTGCTGGTTTCACCAGATCAGGCCCCAAGCCTCTCTTTTAATCCACGAGGTGATGCAGCACCATCTCCTGAGTCACATACCTACAGTATACGACATCCTCAAATAACTAAGGGAACACACTGTACACATGTGGATACTGCAGGAGTAGCTGCGGCACTGCAGTCGCCTGTGTAACAGTGTGCGATCCTCACACATCACAGCAGCACGTTAAAGGCAGATCTTCTGGGTTCCCACACCTTGGTTGACATCAGATTCAATTCAAGGACTTTCCAGGACTAATTCCCTCAAAATTAAGAACCGAATGTGCTGACACAGCTTTGGATGGGGACTTGTAAGAGCCGCTTCTCCCATGGCGTCCATTTTTATTGATTTTGCAGCACATGCAGCATCTGGCCATGTGATTGTCCTTGGGATGTTGGGCAAGCCAGTCTTTGTGGTTTTCTTTGGTGCGACTGAATTTGCATTTCCCCAGGCGTCGCGTAATTTGCTGTCTCTTGCTTAACGTTGCTCACTCATTGTTCTGCATGGAATCTCGCGTCAACGTACGTCAGGCGACGTGAAACAGGAGGTGGTGTAATAACAAACAAGGGAGACATTTACCCAAAATTCAAGCACTTTCAATGACCCGTGTTTATTTAGGATGACCTTGAAAACCAAAAACCAGTGGGAACCCTGTTTAGAGAACTGTGAAAACTCAAAACACTCAGTGATATTTTGCATTAAATTCAAGTCCTGTTGTACTTAAACCCAGCAGGTTAACATACCTGCAAAATATTGTCATACACCTACCTGTCACTTAATGCACCTGCGTGTTATTGAATGATGAAAATCACACGGAGGTGCAGTCTGGGTACAAGGTATTTAACACAGCTCTGTGAGAACACTGGGTGTTCCCCCTTCATTTGGACTCATAATGATGGGGTTGTGGGTAGTGGCCTGGTGTAGAGCAGGTCGTCTTCTATCGGGAAGGTCGTGGGTTTGATCCCCAGCTCCTCTAGTCTACATGTGTGTCCCTGGCAAAAACACGAGACTCTATATTGCTAAAATTCTTTGTTTTTTGTTCTTCCATTGACATGATGTGAGAGTGTTGGTATTGAGTAGCGCCGGGACTTTTAACTGTAAGATTTAAGATTAATATTAACTCTATTGTCCCACCAGTGGGAAATTTGTCTTGGGCCCTGCACCCATGCTGCAGTCCTGAAAAAAACAACGATACAACAGAGTAGTATCACTCCACTTCACTGGTGTCCATAATAATCAATAATTACACTCACTATCAACGTATACTGTTACAAAGTACACTGAAAAAGAGCATTTGAATTAAATTATGAAAAGCTGTAGGGCCACATGGTTGCTGTCGTGGTTCTCGAACCCGGTTTGAACAAGCATGGACAAAAACATGCTTATGCAAGCATAAAGCGGTAAAAAATGGATGGATGAATAGTCGTCAAAAAAGGAGCAGGACACTAGGATAAAGTGTGATGCTTTTAAATGCGTCATGAGCGCAAAAAAAAACATGGATCTGAAAGTTGGAGCCGTGAACTGGCAGATCAACTGTTTGAATGTGTCACAGACTCTTTTTTATTTTTAAATCTGGTTGCACAATTAATGGAAATACATGCACATAAATGTCCATGCATCAAAGCAGTTGCCTGCGTCGTGTGCAGGATCTGCTCATTGTCTGCGTTGTTAGGCAACAGTCAAGTCGCTCCGACTCGGGATCTATTCTCTCCGGATCATAATCTGTTGTCGCTTTTAGTTTTCGACAACTAAATAGCGCTTGGAGAACTAGGAAATATCACACTCGGCTGCTATACCTGTGACCACGTCACAGGCTGGGTGGTAACCAAAATGCTGCTTGAAGTCACGGTTGCATTGTCTTCCGTGTTATTCCAACAATGAAGGGAAATGGTTGAATTGTTTTTCACGAAGTATTTACCGGCAAAACACACACACACACACGCACACTAAGCGCACTGCAGATCGTACCCTGGGATTTGCAGTGTTTGCATCCTTCTGCTTCAAACAATAGGGTCGTCACACGGATGAGAAAGCAAGATGCAATTAAAGTTACGCAGCACATTGACCGTTAATGGCTGCTGGTCTCACACAATTCAAATTTGGTCGCCTGTTTAAACGCGTTTCCTTTACTGAGGAATGATCTCAGCAGTGGGGGAGAAGGGGCGGAATGTAAAGTAGACCGGCAACTTGGACCGTTACTTGTGAAGCTACTTGAGATAGCGGAGTGGAGTTCACGCAGGTTCACTGCAGCAGAGTCTCTCCTCCCTGTCTGTTAAAGGCTCAGCAGTCCAGGGAACGAGCGAGAGTGAGCAAGGAAAAGGAAGAAAAAAACAGTCTGGTTGGTTCAGGCCCTTTTGAGTCAAGGCAGAAAAGCTTATTTGTGCTGGTATTATACTTTTTACAGTATGTTATTGTTTTTTGTATTTGTTCTTAGGTCTATTAGGTCTTGTGTTTTTATATTTTATTTGTTTTATTTATCTCTGATGTCCAACACTGTTAAATAAAGTTAGATTGGATTGGATTCAGCCTACACCCTTTTCAGCTTTTGACTGAAAAGTATTTTTTGTCGATTGAAAATGAACATGACAGCAGAGACCGTGAAACTATAAGAAAAAAGAAACAAAACAAACACAAGCTCTGTTCTGTAGTCAAAAAAAAAAAACATACACATTTTTACAGACATTTATGACTTTGCCTCGGGTTTGATTTGCTGTGATATTTGTACATTTATGATTCCCAGACAAAGGATCCTTAGAACTGTGTTGACCCGCTGAACTTTTTCACTTGTGTTGCCACGGCCCCTTTGGGATAAACTCTGATAGACCTTTCAGTGCACTGGAACTTCTTCACTTAATCCATTGGCACGTTCATTACGCTTATCTTGTGAGGCTGTCGGCAGCCCGTGAGCTCCGTGTGCACACAGAGCAGCTCGTGGTAACAGGTGTGTTGTTGACTGCATGGACGTGATTGATGACTCTTGGTGTGACTCAGCGTGGAACATGGGGACTGCGTGACGGGAAACAGTTGACAGGTTTAGTGGAAGTTCAGCCTTAGAGGCTGTCTTACATGAGTTGGCCTGCATTATAACAGAGATGTGTGTGTGTGTGTGTCTTTATGAGGTCCATAAAACATAAATACCTATCTTTGTGGGGACATTTTGTCTGGGTCCCACAACTTTAATGGCCTTTTTCAGGGTTAAGACCTGGTTTTAGGGTTAGATTTGGTGTTAAGATGAGGCACACACAAGGGGCAAGGGAATGTATTATGTCAATGATGTGTAAATACTTGTATATACTCCTGATGTTGTTGACCTTGTTTGCACCCAGTGAATATGTTAGCACTGTCATTATGCAGTATAAATGCTTACATGTGGAATAGGGCTGAACAATTAATCGAAGAAGAGAAAATCGCAATTATTGACACTATTGAATCACAACAATAGTCTTTTGAAAGCATTGGTTTATCAGGGTGGGAGAATTGTACTGATTAGTGTGATTTCATGGGAGAATTCATTTGACCTTGAACCTTAGACTGCATCTTATTGCGCTGCATGTTTAGTGAAATCCTGAAACCCCACTTTAGTATTTAGTGGTTGAGCGCTCTTCAAAAGGCTGAACAACACTGAACCTGGAAGGCGCAGTTTGAATTTGAGAGATGCCTGTTAATCCTGTTATATGACACTAATCTGGACTCAAACAGTTGGTCTCTTAAGCAGCGATGTGACATTTGCACACCGATAGTATCGGGTTTTACCACATGTGGAAGTGAATGTTTCTCAAAATGAAATCCAGGCGAGCTGAGCCGACACTAAAATGTGACGTCGACAGACTGCCGGCCACTGATTGGTCAGAGAATTTCATCACTGAGAAGAGTCATGAGTGCGACGTCCGACACACGTCAGTTAAAAGACCGAGCCTATCGCAGGTGACGTGTTTGCACAAGCACACTATACTGTAGTAGTACTAAAAATATAAAAAATAAAAAAAATAAAGTTGCACGTCAAAGCCAACGTGTGGTTATTACGGTAATTTCACTCATGCTGTTTCAGGAAGTTGGAGAATCGCGTCTTTGTCGCCAGAGAGGTCAAACGTTCCATTTCTTGGCCTGTTTTTGCACATTGAGAGACAAAGACTCAACAAACATCATTGAAAATATGTTTTATACTGTTTTTCAAATTTCAAATTTAACATGCAAAATCGTTTTTTCTAAATAAACCTTTTTGTTTTTCTTCATTTTAAATTTTTAAAACAGTATTTTAACATGCTGTAAATTGTAAATAACTGCCAGATATTGGCAAACGCACTTAGTTACAGGAGGTTTAGGTGTTAAAGGGTTCATAAAAATCCTGAAAACGTGTTAATCTCCAACATTTAGCAAAGGAAATGCCTAAAATCTCAATATTTTACAGAGGAGTCCGGTCATTCAGGAACTACCGAAAGATTTGGTAAACAAATCTTTTTCATTCACTGATTCTAATGATTCCATTACACCAAAAAACAACCGCTTTGACCATCACTAGTTTGAGTGTTTGAATAAAAAAGCTGTGAAGATAAATAGGGAAGGGTTGGGAAGTCAGGAAGTATTGAGACGGGCTCATCGATTGGTCTCCATTGATGAGATTCTGATTTATATAAAGGGATAACAACAGTTCAATACAAAAGAAATCTACACAAATTGATCGTCACCAATATTTTGCATGAACTAGATAAATATCACCATCTATGTTAAGCTGTAGTTGACTTGGTCTGCAATAAAGACACACACTGATGTCCAGAAGGTTTGTGTTAGTCAGTAAAACAGAGAGAGGCTCTGCTGGACCTAGCAGAGCAACCGTGAGTCAACAACACACTCAGATCACACATCGACTCTCACAGACAGACACCTAATTCAGCACAGATGAAAACAGAGAGACATCTGTTCAAGCACTTTCGCCAATGGAAAACAACTGGTTTATATCGAAACACCACATTCTTCTTAAGTCGGCGTCGTGTGTTTGTGCCTGAACATCTGTATGCACATCAACTGCTCGGGGTTTACGTTTTCAGTGTGTGCACTTTGTGCTGTTTCACTCTACATTAGCCGTGTGGCTGCAGGTGAAGCCGGGTTGAATGAACCTTATGATGTGCTCAAACCAAATGTGGGCCTGCATGTTTGCCTTTGTTTTCCACGTGCCTGCTCTTCCATGAGTGCACCTGAGCTTTGAAGCTGCCCATTAGTGTGTGTGTGTGTGTGTGTGTGTGTGTGTGTGTGTGTGTGTGTGTGTGTCAGAGAGAAAGAGAGAGAATGATAAAGAGGGAAAGGAAAAGTGGGAACATGGGATGCAAGCGTAGAGGACAAAGATAGCTTTGATCACATTGGAGTGTCACCAATGTCTTGTTCCTCTCTGTCAGATCATCCGAGGCACCATCGCAGGTGTGGATGAGAGTGAGCAGCAGAGGAAAGACCTTTTTCTGTTTTTGTTTTGTCATATTTTTAAAGGAGATAAGCAACGTCTGTTTATTTTGATTTGATTGCAAATTATTGTCGGCCAACATTTGAGCGGCCATGCTGAACATCCTGCTGTCGGCACTGCTCGATCCTGAGCACCGTTTGAGGAGCTTCAGAAGGAGCGAGCGACTCGCATCAATACTCGTATGTATCATCCTCGCGGCATGGGGAGGTTGTGTGGAGGTTGACCTATTACTCAGTCAGCTGACATTTTTTTTTTGTGCCATTTTTAAACATAATTGGCATCAAAATTGCAAAATTTAAAAAAACAACTTACGACTTATTACTGCTTTATTTTAAGTTCCCACATTTCTTGTTTCCAGAAACTTGATAAAATGTGATAAAAGTGTACCCAACCTTTTCGATTGCATGTTTTATGTATTATTTACGTTATTTGCTCAGGTAGTTAATCCTGCTGAAATTTGCTGATGATATTTTTTTTATTATTTATTTTACCCATTACTATTGATTATATATTTTTGTTTTCAGCCACTTGATAAATGCTGCAAATGCACTAAATGTGTATCTGTACTTGCCACAGTAAATTCTTTGGTGAGCTGTCATATAATGATGACATGTAATATAATTTATTCATTATTTTGAATAAAACATTTACGCGCACTGCAGTGTGGAGACAAGGTTGGAGTGACAGACCAGAAATGTTGCTCAATTTAGTTTTATCCGACTAGATGGACGAAAAAAGTAAATCAGCCACACCTAAATAATCATTTATCGGCCATTGACTGCCCTGCATTTCTTAAGATCAGCATCAGTCATTTTGAAAACACCATACTGTAGCGGTTGACCCCAACCCATGACATAAAAACTGTATGTTCTGGTCCATGTTGTCTTCAAACATACTTTAGAAATGAGCATTTTCGATGTACGGCTGCAGGTTTTTGGCGCCGTTCATCTGACTTGATCTTCGGCCTTCCTGGAGGTCATACTCTTGCAACCCTCAGGACACGTCTCAGTGTCTTACCCTGGCAGGATTATGTCTGGTGGGAATTAACCCATTAGACCACCAGCACTGCCCACCCACCCCCTCCAACACAGGGAAGCAAAACAAGACACAGAGGAAGTCATCATTAGAGGAGAGAGAGAGAGAGAGATGGAGGGAACGTGATTGCACCGTTTGTTTTTAAAAGACAGGGTGTGTCTCTGTTCACATGCTTACAATCACATGTGCTGGAACAGTGGGCACTAAAAGTGCTCACATTTTTTGGCCCACACATGTTGTTTGCTGGAAACAGAGGTAAACTGTGAAGCATTGCAAGCTGAGATTGTTGCATCCTGTGGGTGGGGTGTGGTTTAGGAAGTCTTAGGAAACTCCACTGAATGGCTTTTGTGGTTTCCTGTGAGGTGACTAAACCACAAGCACTGCTAATTCCTCCTTTCTCAGAAATGTTTTCTGTTTATTTAAATTCCTTTCTTTTTTATACTCTTTAACATGCTGTAGACAGAAACACAGAGACGGGGAAGAGCTGTGATTATTATGTAACACTAACTTTTTTAAATATTCTGCTCACGCTTGTTTTGTCCTGAGGGCAGGATTTCCCTCAGCTTTATGTTACTCTGCTCTGAAACGTCTTTAAGGAGGAGTGAATGTTTAAGTTGCCCTGCTTGTGCTTGATAAACCCCCCTGGAACACAACACTGTCCGTCGGCACACTCTGTGAGGCTCGCAGCAGCATCGCCACAGATAGCAGCGTCGCTTCTCCTTATTGTATCCCGGACTCTTTATTCCGCGGGACAGCGGGGGTGCTCACTTTTTCAAATGCAACGATAATGGCTATAAAAGTCAATATGAAGTCAAACTGCTAAGGAATAGCGAATATGCAAGTGTGGAGAAAGTAAAATGTGCATGTTGCGGAAAGAGTTACGGTGTAAAAAAGAGAATGCCCCCGTTTCCCCGTAGTGTTTGCACGCCTCTATGCTTGGAATGGTCCGATCCGCACAGCCGCGACACGGCCGCTGCTCACAGAGCTGAGAGACGTTAGCGAGCCTGCCATTGCTGTGTGTGATGCCTCCTCCTCTTCCCAACTTTTCATCCAGCGGTCAACGACGATACGTTTAAAGAAAGAAGCCCGTGTTTTCCCCCTTTTTTTTATCCCTCCGACTCTACTCCAGTTTCTTCCATGACTCGGTACCTGACTGGAGCAACGCTAGCGCTACGGGCACCGAAGATAAGATAATGAACTTTGGACTTTACAGACGGCTTTTCGTGACATGTTTCCCGTCGTGCTGGATAAAATAAAATAACAGCGTAGCCCGGCGTGGCGGCAGCTGGGCTAAAACATTCAACTGCAGAGGAAAACAGCGCACTCTCCCAAGTGATTATCGACAGCGGCAACTTTTAACCTGTCACTTTTGAAGGGGAATAGGAGAGAAAAATGTCCTCCAAAGCTTCAAATAAGGTAGGTACCTGGATGAACTCCTCATGCAGCTCTTGAATGGTGCTGCACTCTCAAACTGAACGGCTAACAGCGGCGTATTGTGTGTTAATTGGACTTCCCATACAAGTTTGTAGCCTGTTGGTAGTTGGAACTTAGCATGTACTCAATGGGGGCTGTGTTTTCACTATAAGACTGTGTGTGTGTGTGTGTGTGTGAGAGAGAGAGCGTTTAGCTCAGGGGGCTTTTCTGTAATCTACACCTATGGCATAGTTTACAACCAGCCTTGCAGTTTTTTTCTACTGTACCACGTTTGAAATTATGTAAATAAACAGCTGATAAAAACCTGCCACCCAGCTGTGTCCATACAGAGCCTAAGCTCAGCCACCTGTTGGTGTGTGTGTGGGGAGTCCCAGTTTTCATTAACAGTGGCAGGATGTAAAAAAGGCTACCGGAATATTTAGCACGTGTGAATGAAAGAGGTTTGAGCATTTATCTGTTTAAGTTCGTGCTTAAATGCAGGGTGTGTTTCATTTATGACTTTTTACAACCAAGGAGAAAGATGCATCTTTTTACCCATAGTCTGATCTTTAAAAATGACACTATTCAATAAACAAACACACACAAGTAATTCTTAACCAACGCCTCAATTCAAAGTGCTTTTTATCTTGCTTTGATGAACCACCACAGTAGCATTCACATGTGTTTGTTTTCACCTGCAGCACATGTGTGTAAAATATGGCAGTTTAAATATAGAGAGGGAGGGATCTCTTGGATCATCCAACCAAGCATTCCTGCAGTATTTATTCATTGAAAAGTACCTCAGTTCAGGTCTCAGAAAAAGCATGAGCACACAGTGTAGGCTGTAAATGATCTCTGCACATGTGATAGTGATGTGTTCAAAAATAAACTGAAAAACATAAAAAATAAATTGTCAATAGATGGACGAGAGTCATCCCTCATATCTGACCTCGATATGTATCTCACAGTGTATCCCTCGTGAATGAGGCGATTCATTTATTTCAGTTTGACAAGCGTGGAATGTGCCGTGTTTGTCTAACAGCGGTGGTGAAATTCAGGTTGGGGCGGTTGTTCTAGTTAGACGAAACCAGCTTCGTCATGTCAACTGATGACGTTATGCTGGACTGTATTTGAAGGTCTAAGTCACACCTTGACATAACACTTACTACTGTATCGTGTTTGCGTTTGATTTTGTTTGTAATTCCAGTAATTCCTCCTCCACTTTTTAATTATTATTTAGTGTTTTGGAAAATTTAAGAGCTAGGTATTTTGAAAAACTGTTATTTACTCTTGGTTTAAAGTGAGTAAGTATAGGACCAGGGTGGCAGTTTTGTGAATGCCTTTCCTCCATGTAATGTCGTTTTTCTCTGCGGTAAAATAAAAATGAGCAATGACGTTCAAGCCTGAATCGATTTGTCTACAAAACATGACAAGGTCTTGATGAATGAAGGCTTATTCCAACCAAACAGCATGGACACTGTTCGTGCTAACGGACCCTACATTGCTTTTCTGTCCCTCAGAATAAACTATGAGGGTTGCGTTTTTGAGATTCAGATGTCACTATAACAGATCAGACTGATGAAAGTGAAAGAAATGAAGGTGTGGAAAAAATAGTGTGGAGTCCTGGCTTTGTTTTGGTCTCTCAATGTTTTTGTTTCTCCTCTGTTGTCTCTCCCTGTACTGTTTGACATGAGTCTTGTGTGGATGTTATGGAGGATAGTGGTGCTTAAGGTTGTTGTGGGGACTGGTCTTCATCAAAGATTGCAAAGTACACTTTTCTGCTCTGTGTCAGAGCTGTCATATCCAAACAAGTGTCGCACGGTGTTGTCATATTGCCCAGCCTTAGGGATTGGAAAGGTTAGCCAACTTTTAACGGTTGCGAAAATACACACACTAAACTGTACCTAGTGAGACAGACTTGACCAAACCAACAGATTCCAAATTGTTTGCCTCATCTGTAAAGTAATACAAAAGGTTTGTTCACCTCACGACTCGGCGGTTATTAATGCTGACATTTCACAATACAGTGTGCTCATACTGTGTCATTAGGTCAGTAGGATGTATATATTTATGTACTTAGCATTCACTTCATTGCTACACTTGGACGAAAAGAGAGTGGAGGCTCTGACGTGTTCTCAGTTAAAGCTGTCTTTGCCATGAAAGATCAGCACTACAAAACAGCAGTTTGTGTTAATTGCTGTTTAGAGGGGGGAAGTCTTTTTTTGCCTGTTTGGTGCCAAAGTTTCCTGTCCTATCACTGAAGTCAGAGCACAGGAAAGCCTCTCTGGTTGCCTTTGCCTCCAGGGTAGGTGGAAATCTAACTTGGTTCCAGACGTTTGAATCTGACTTTCATCAAAGGTTAGAGAGTTAGAGAAACAACCGCCCCAGTCACACAGTGATTTCACAAAGCTGTGTCTGAGGCAGACACCTCAGGATATCTTGTAATCTCAGGATGCACGGTTGTAGTTAGCAGTTGAGAAGTCTGGCTGTGCTTGTCACATGAGCAGTGGAGAAACAAAAATAACGTTTAATAGAAAATTTGGTTGACCGATCTTTAATTATGTAGTGTCATATTTGTATGAAATACCTTAAATATTAGTTTTATCTCTCACTTTTTTTTAACATTAACTGTTTGACACTCAGATAAGCGCTATCTTAAATTGTAGTGTTTGACCTTTGGTTATTCTTGTTTTGTGCCACAAAACAGAAATGTGATTTGGCACATTGGCAATCCCTTTAGCCTTTTAGGCCTGTGTATTTCAAGGACAGACTGAAATAAGTGGGAAATTCATTTGGATGAAGGAGGTTGTATTAATTAGAGTTGCACAGCGGGCCTCTGCTTTGCTTTGATGATTACACATCTCCATTTACATGACTGAAGGAGGGAAATATAATTGCAGGACCCAGTGCTCACAAGAGGAACTGAGTCTTGATGATGTTTTTTGCTCCCAATCGGGGTTGATGTTGTGATTGAGTATGAAATAACTAAAATCTAAAGCGTTGCTTGTTGTATGTTGTCATATTAGGGGGTGAATCTAGCAGTGGCTTGCCTATAGCTAACTATTGAAGGTATTTTTATACTGCGAGGTACACTTACATTTTATCGTCCACAAACTAACTGATCAGTGTGAATGGGGAAAACTTGAAAGACGATCAATCAAGCTTTTAATAATGGCTGAATATGGTTAAAACAGATGTGAATGAAAGCGTGTCTACAACCCACTGGATCATACATATTAGACTGCAGTTGGACAGTTAGCACAGACCACCGAACTAGAGCAGATGCCAAGATTTGTTTCACGCTGACCCTTGTAAGACCATGCTGCAATGCAGCAGTTGTAGAGTAGGACTCAAAGATATATGAAGCCTTGGGTAAATATCCCCAAACGAATAAACAGTGAACATTCTTCAGCAAGATTTGTTCAAAATTGACAATAGCGCAAGGTAAAGGGTGATTGCTGAAGACAGCAGTCACTGCCCAGCACTTCGAAGAGGGATGAGGCATGAACCACGAAATACACCATGCAGCACACAGGCTCACTTATCCCTCCTCACTCCAAGAGGCAAGTCTTTGATTATAGGCCCTTGATTCAAAGTCTTGCCAGTCCTTAAGCGGAGCAGGTGTAAGCAGTCTTTGTACAAGATGTGTGGGCTGCCAATTGCCCAAATTGAAAACAGCAGCTGGGCGCCTGTTGCTTCAACTGGGCTTCGGTTTTCTTGGCTGGTTTGTCCCTGGCCATTACCTATCTTCAACTGAACATTTATGTGTTAAAAAAACAATGAAACATGATAGATTTTCACATATTTAATCGTAATTTAAGTAACCTTATTATGCTGGCCATATGTCTCGATTCAATTTATTTAAAGTGGAAACACTGAAAGACTGGATTGCACGGCGGCTAATGCTATCAGCCTGGCTACTTAAGATTCCCAAATTTGAACCAGCAACCCACAGGTCAATGCTGTGGTAAGTAAAACACTCAATTATATTATTGACATACACTGTTTCATCAGTCTGTGTCTGAGTTTTGGGGTGTGCATTCTTTTGTCTGTCTGTGTGAAGTCCAGTTTTCTTTGAGAGAGAGAGAGAGAGAGAGAGAGAGCCGTGGATTGTGATAAAAGCACTTCTCGCATCACCTTGTGTCAGGTCCAAAACATTGAGAGATTGCAGCTGTTTATGTTGCTTTCATGCTAAGGAACAGTGAGGATATCAAAGATATCTGACCTGCTTATCCTCTCTCATCTCTGGAGGGAAATTCAGGGCAGATACTCACAGCAGGAGGCAGGTGGATAGCAGAGCGAGGCAAAAGAAAGAAAGGAGAAAATACTTCTTAAGGGAGGAGGTGCTGTGGGAGGAGAGGTTACTGGAGGGGTGAGATGGAGAAAAAGAGCAGTGGGAGGGGGAGATGAACTGGCTTTAATCTGAGTCACACGGCACATCTTAAAACAATCTAATGTTTTCTACCGACCTCACTCTCCTATAATCACAGCATTGTAGCCCAGTATTTTTCACGTTATAAAGAATGTTCTTCAGCACATTAATAACTATTTCGGTTTAATTCAAATGCTACAGAAAAATACAGTCCTTGTCCAGAGAGGGTCAAGTTTTATTTTTCACTAAGTTGGTTGTTATAAAAAGTGTGGATGGCAATAGATGATTGACAGTTTCCCTGGTTCTTTTTGGTGCTTCACTTGCTCGATTTGTCCTTAGTCCCTTGCTGCTCCTGGAACAGCATGTTTGTGGTTCTGAATTATTATATTTTCTCTGACCTCATTCATTGTTGATATTAACGTCCCTCCTTAGCGATCCAATCACAGGGCGCCTCCAAGATCTGATCACAAAAACAACATCCAGAGGTGGTTTAAGGATACATGTGGTTGTACTCCTGAGCATGCGTTAACGCAGTCTTTCCTCAGGACACATTAGAGACCATCTCCACAGCTGAAGTCATCTAACCCACTGCAGTTTACACTTCTCTTTGCCCATTTGTTGATTTATTTGTAGCCACTGATTAACACTCATTAGCACATGAGTTCTCTATTGTGATGAATCTTATTTCATGTTACAGCAGTGTGAGTAGTGCATCGATTATTAACAAGAATGATTATTATTATTCATGTCTTCTTTTTTAATTATCATTTAAATAAGCATGACATGATCATCCACCTGCTTAATACTCAGTTTTATTAGATTTTTGGTTTGTTTTTTCATTGAAATGTTTGGTAGACCGTTATGTTTGAGTCTAACTGGGCCGAACCATTTTTCAAGTGAGTCTCTCTGGATATAAAGGTACAACAATTGATCAATAATTCCATTCCTCCTGTCAGCATAATGTAATCAATTGATCTGAGACTGAAGGACACTTCTGCACCGCCCCTGGTCTCTGTTCACAGCCTCACAACTTTGTCATGACAAGAGACTTTGATTAATCAGATCAAAGGGCTGTTCAAGGAGAGAGCAGGCGCTCTGCCGGCAGTTTCACCACTCCATCTCTGCATTTGGGCTTATTAGGGTGATTATTTTCATATTCGATTTAGCTGTCAATTGTTTTCCTGAGTAATCAATAAGTTGTTTGGCCCAAAAAATGTAAAAAGTTCAAAAATTGTGATTAGTGGTTTTCCCACAAAACAAAACTTCTTCAGTTTTATTGATTTTTTTTTTTTGCAAAGAAACCAGAGAATTATTATTATTCTGCATACTGATCCCTTCCTGTGTCCAGCATTGAAATATAACGTCCTGCACTGCAAAGAAACCTTTAAAAGGAAATAAGTTTAAAAGACAGTCAGAACATAAACGCAGTAAAACACATGTCAGCATCAGTGAGAGAGTTTCAGAGATGGGCAGATTGCCTCAGGTTCCTCTGTCTGTGCTCATCTGGTGACAAGAGCTCAGGACAAAGAGACATGATCCCAAAATATGACCGTTTTAATAACCTGTGGATGAAACTCGGCAATCAACTTATTTCCAGCAGTCCTGCCAACTGCAGCTTTAAATGTATCAGTTAAAACTGCATTTTCCAGATGTAGTGTGGCTGTGTGGCTTGATTGAAATGAATGGATGGAAATATTGGTTGGTCCCTTGATCTTTATCAAACAGCCAGCTTATTAAGGCGAGCACACTCCCAGCTTGCCCTGCGTCCTTTCAGGCATAGCAGGACAGGTCTCTGCAGGGATTTATCATTCCCACTACAGGCATGAGGGATTTGACACTGGGTGTTTTGTGTGCAAGAGAGCTAGAGAGCAACCGAGAGAGGGAAGACAGAGATAGTGCATCTGGCATCTGTGGCTCAGCTGGTTAGGGAAGAGAGAAAAGAGGCTGGAACAGATTCATCCCAAGGCTTGTTGTCCTACATGCCTTTGCAGAGAGACACACGCACACACACACAGACACACACGCATGTGTGCATTTGCTTATCTTTCCCAGTATTGGGCGTTTTATGTCATTTCTGTCTGGGAAACTGATTCATTAGCCTTTGGTAGACACTGTCAGCTGCTTTTTAACAGTTTGCATCATCATTCATGCTTCATATCTCCTTTTATCAAATATGCACTTATATACACACCCCATTCTTTTATTGAAATATGCCTGGGAATGTCTCAGCATAGAGCACCATGGTGGCTTTGCTATTGTCCAGAGATGTTGGTACAGACTTTCTCTGTTTGCTGGAAAATTGTCTAAGTGAGATGCATCCACAACTGCCGAACACTGAAACTCAGTGTGGATTCTTCTACACGTAAATACACTTGGACATTAAGCAAACTGGCAGGAGGTTCTCTAGAAAACTCTGAGGATATTTGCGGTCACACATCCTGCCACCTCACACAAACTCTTGAGAATCTGTGGCGTCTCTGAAAGCAGAATTACATGCTCAGTGATGCCTCTTGAACCCTATTGTCCTTTCTGTAGTGTGGATTAGGGAAACCCATCAATTAGCTTTAAATAGGGGGGAATTTCGAATAGATTCCTGTGGGCCATAAAGTATGTTAATCATGCACTGTGTAGTTAACATAACTCTGACTTCTGTATCTGCAGTAAAACATTTGGATTATCGGCAACGAATGAGTTGCCCTCTGGAGACAACATAGACATATTCATGGACTGAGTCTATGTGCATCACGGATTAACATAATTATAAGGCTTCATCATAATTTTGCAACAGTTGTACTTTGTAATTAGTTAGTTTGTTGCATTGGAGAGTGGAAGCTTCCTCCCCAGTAAGTCTTCTTTTGGATTCTTGTTTAGTTATCATTAAAAATCATTTATGTTTTATCTCTCTGTGCCCATGCATATCGTTCAAGAATGCACGGGCCCCCTCCCTATCTCTCATCTCTTGAGGGAATGGTAATTATGTTGCCAGTTGAGTGCTGGGAAAATGGCCGCTACAACAGTAACTCATTAATTCACTATAGATTCTGCCCCACAACATGCCTATTGTAGCAAAGTCCCGAGAAGGCTTGGGAATGCTATTGAGTGGGCTTGGCTTCTCGTTTTATGGCAACATGTGAATCTGCAGCGTATGAGCTGTGGTTCAGTGTTGCGTAGTTTGGAAGATGTTGCACAACATAAAATTTGAAAGGCAATTTTTTTTTTATAGCTGTGTAAAATATTCAAACTGCCTGCTCCACGTTTATGTGTGAACATTCTAATTTAGACGTTATAAGCGTAGTTGTGAGTGGATTTTGTAGTTAAATTGTGGCACAGGAGGCGCTCTGCATTTGTCCTTGCTGGTACTAGTAGCTAATAACAGCCCCGCATGTGTGCCGCAGAGACAGGCAAACATGAGCAGACTGAAAGACCCCTTGCTGAATCACTCCTTTGTGTAACGTGTGCTTGTGGGTCTCTTTGTGACTGCTTACCCATGTGGTACAGTGAGTCTCGCTGCTGTCAACCCAGCCATAGTGTGAAGTGAAAACCATCATTTACAAACACTCAAACACGTTTGTTTCTCGATACTTTGTGACACACCTTTAACACGTTGAACTCTGTTACTTGACTTTTGTCTCCAAACAACCTGTCCACGTGTTACACTGAAAAGTTTGACGATACTAGCCGTAAGTTTAATGTTCAAGATGATGTCAGGTCAACTGTCAGTGCTGTAACTTCAGGATTAAGGTTTACTTGTCTAGAGGCATCATCTTAATTGTATGGCTCCAAACTACAATCTCAGGGCATTAAGTCTCATCATGTGCTTTCACACATTTTTTTATGTGACAGAATCATTTACATTGTTCTTACTCCTTTAATCCTCTTTAATTCAGTACTTGATACAGAGTTGACTCACTCTTGATTTATTTCAAACTGATTTGGTGGTGATGTTGGAATGTGACCTTTTATTTCGTGCTTAGTTCCAAGGAGAGAGAGAGTGATTGGGATAAAGAGGCAAAATAGTAACAGAAAAGAAGGTTGAGGCAGAACGATCCAGAGCATAAGGCAAGGAGAAGGTGAGGGAAACCGCTGTCGACCTTGTCTACTTATCTGCACATTCCTGCAGTCTGTGTGTGTGTGTAAATGGGTGGGGTAGGGTGAGAATACCGATAGTTGTGTGCACAGTGATTGGCTGAATCCATTTGTTTCCAGTGCTGGATCTGGTTAACGTTCTCAGCGCCTTGGCAAAAACAAAAGCCAGTGTAGTGGGTGTGTGTGTGTGTGTGTGTCTTTTTCTATCTGTGCATGTGTATGTTTTGTCTGGTAAAATGTACCAAAAACAAGAACTGAAAAAGTGAATGTTGATATAACCTACTATGTGTAAAGCCATGTGCCAGTGCTTCCCTGAACTGTATGCAGTCCATACTATCAACCCACTACGTGTTTGTCATGTAGACACTGGCAACCTGCCATAGTCAAATGTTGTTCCAGTTTTAGAATGAACTACACTTCAATGTGTCTAAGTTAATGTTCTTGCTCTGCTTCTGCGCTGTAGATCAGTGTGCAGTGTGTTTGCCTTGTGTTCACTTGCATGTGTCTTATCATTATTGTGAATACTGTTCATGAAGAGAACCAGACTTGTTTTCTGCTAGACCCTACCAGGGCTTTCTATTGCCAAGAATCTGGCAACAATAATAATAATATAAATGTATATAATTATACATATGTTATATGTATAAAGTGAGAGTAGAAGAATGTAGAGACATGTGCAGTGTCTGGTCTAATTGTCCAGAACCAGAAGCAGAGGAAGCTTCACTTCGTCACCTCGCTGACCGCTATCCGTCTCATTTTCCTCCTTCCTCGTCTGTGTCTGTTCTTTATTCTTTTTCTGAACGCAAATACACCATGTCTTTCAAACAGATCATCAGTTCAAAACATCACGTTTACGTCGATCAGACATGTGATGGCACTAAACCAGGAAGTTGATGATGATATACCAGCCCTCTCATTCAGAATGAATACATTTTTCCCAATGGGCTGTATCAGATCACAGTTTTCAGATTGGCATGTTTTTATTCTCATCTGACTTTTATTCCGATTACTTGTGTCCATTGTAAACGAGCAGTTGGAAGCTGTCAGAAAATCACTGTCAAGTTATTTTATTGTATCAATATTTTTTTACACCCCTATACCCTATCATGAAAGAATCTTCTCTTTCATGCACTAGGGTGTGTTCAAAGCTGAAGAAACAGTCAATTGTTGAATTACTTAGGTTATTAAAACATTTTGACACTCTGTCCACCTCTGATCAGATGAGCATGAACAGACACATTTATTTAATATGCAACTCTGCCGTTTTGCGTTTATTGTGTTTGTCTAACTCACTTTTCTACACAACTACAAGAGTCTTTCCTCTTGTAGTTGTAGTGCTATGTCTCTCTGAACTGCTCTGTGATTGGTCAAAGCCTCCCATAATGCATTGTGTAGGAGCGTTGTTGTCCCTCGGATCACTTGATATACATTATGCTGAAGGTTATTCTGGAGTCACTGATCAATAGCACTGGAAAAGAAAATCCTGCTTACCAGACTGTTTAACTCCACCAATGCTTAGTAGTGTTGCGTACACCCCCCTACCACTGAATTATTTTGTGGAAAACATGGCACCCGCGTTTGTGCTCATCCAACATTTTAATGACTGGAAGGAAAAGAGTAAAGGAGAGTGAGAAAGAGAGAGAGAGAATGACTGTGTCAATCATTAGTCATCCCATTTGAATGATATTAAACTTGATTCATTTGATTCAGAGATATATCCATGTTCTTAACCATTTGTATCAGGTATGGAGCTTACTTAGTATCTGCACACCTTAGAGCAGGAAAAAAAGAAAACTTGTCTTTATAGCAAAACAACTTTTAAGCCCTTTCACTCTCCTTCAGCGAGGCCCTCAAATGCCAAAAGTGAGCCGTGTCCCTGTCAAACTTAAAAGTTAGTGACAAACCCACAGCCTGAGCTAAACCAATGTGAAGGATTGTGGAAAAACAGAGAGTCAGAATCGCCTCAGATGTTACCACTCCCCTCTGTGACCTCCACACTCTGCCTCTCCTCTAGGCAGAGAGCAATTATTGTGCTTGAGCTGGGTTGACTTTGCTGCTGGATAAGCTGCACATTAGATGCTAGCCTAGCCAAGCTGCGTATCTGGCTCAGTGGACAGCAGTTAGTTAGTCCACAACACTGTGTTGAGTGAAATGAATCTGCAGTCACACCTGAGCCAGGGGCTTTACTAAAATACTTCAGTTCATTAAAGTACTTTATTTAATTCATTTGCTTGCACATGGATTAAAAAAGAAATATATAAAAATAGCTACAACAGTAACAGTGTTACAGTGTCAACAAACGGTTAACTGTATGGCACCCCTGGAGAGTTGTGATTTATCTAGAAGCATAATCACCAGTCAGCCCAGTCTGCTTCACAGAACTAACTGTACACAGTAACTAACTGTATCACCTCGTCCGTCTTTACTGCATTTTTTCATCCTTCATCATTTCCTGTGCTGAGGATGTTGTGCCTTTTGTCAGATTTTTTGTCTGTTTGTGACCAGCAGAATCCACGGAGTTAAGACCAAAATGGGGTAGTGATCGAAATACAAATTCAGATTTTTTAAAAAGGGGGGGGGGGGAACTAAATGTATAATTTACATTAATAATTTAAAAATAAATAAATAATGGTAACTCCTATAGGTCTAAAGTAACTATGTAGCCCCATTGCTTTCATGTGTGATTTACAACTTCTCTCTGCAATAACTTAAAACCTTGAAAGTGACACTGCCCCAAACATGAACACATATGACACAACAACACACAGTGCAAGAGAAACTCCCCCAAACTGCCATCCATCCATCTGTTTTCATGAGACGGCCGCGGTAGACTACAGATGACTATGGAAGCATAGCTCAGATTAACATTTTAATCCAAAAGCCTGGATTATAGGTTTTGTATTTTATTCCTACCCTCACTATTCTAGGAGTGAGTCTGTGTCAGATAGTTGTAAGTCAATGATTTGTGTGTGCGTGTGAATCCTGTATGTTGTGCTGAGAGTGGTCACACTCCAGGGGTTTTTAAGTAGAGCCGTGTAACAGAGTAGAGCTGCTGTTTGAAACTAATTAACTCAAGCAAATACTATGAGCACAGCTCCATAATAGCACATCAGTTCTGACTGAGGCTCTGCATCATCACCGTGTCGTCATCTGCCCATTGGCTCCTTGCCCTCATCTGCACACCCATGTGCATTTCCAGCCTCTGCCTTTAAAAATTGTTACCATCTGTTCAACACTGACGTGACAGCAGTTATATGGTTAAGTTTGTTGTTATACAGGACAGGGCGGGACCACGTGTCGAGAGGCGTTTTGCAAGCTGAAGATCAGAAGTGTTACCTGCAACCAGGCCAGCAGTCAGTCACAGTGGTGTCCACTCATATATGTGCCATACTTAATCATCTGTTTTCCTCAAAGTGGGAACATAATTTACAAATTGGCATCATGTTTATATCGAAGAAGACTCGGAAACTAGTTAACTTCTTATTAACTCTTCCAGAAAGTGTTTCCCGACATTCTTGGTACCTGCTCAGGTGAGAACCGCTCGCTTGGCATCTCACCAGAGCAGAAAAAAAAGCATTATACTATACAATATACCGTCTATGGGCAGCAGGACACACAGACATGAGAATCATGGGCGTCATGCATAATGTGGCTACTTGCAGTCAAGTGTCTGCCCTCCAGAAAGAGCATGTGTCTCTAATTATGTTTTGTTTGAGTGTACTGCTGCCTCACTCCTTCCTTTGGGTCCAGTAAGAGGGGAGATATTGTTACCATGGACACAATTGCCCCAGCGATGGGGAGAGCTGCTGGTACAGGGTGGTGACTCTGTGAGAGCGGCTAGTCTACAGAAGTGCTTTATAGCAGTTAAGAAGAACTGGAACCAGCTAGTAGCAACATTTTGACCTTGGTGTTTATTAATAGAAACACAGGGAGCTTAATCACCTTCTTAACATTGTCCTTGTCTTTTAATTACTGCACTCTCTCAGTAGGACTGTCACTATTTATTTGGAATGTTGGATGTAAAGTTCACGATTAAAATGTATGTACGTGCTGGAAATGCAGGCTGCCATCTCTTAAAGTGACATCTGCTTTGGAGGAGAGACGCGGTTGTCACAGAATACCTGTTAATAACCTGTGCCGGGGACATCTGTGGGCTCTGAGCACATGTTTTTTGTCTACTGGTAATATTGTAAATAAAAAGAGAGCCACACTCGACCCCTATAAGGTTGACAGACTTGTTTTCCTGTCAAATAAAATCAGGAATTAAGTTGCGTTGTTTGCCTTGACCAACATTATTACATCTTAAGCTTTCAGAGCTACCTCCTGTCAGTGATGTTTTTGTCAGGGAGTGTTTATTTCGTCCTAATGTACTCACTGCTAGCAGCACTGTTAATGAAGAAGCAATTATTTAAAGTTTTATGAAGATAATGAAAACTGTAATGTAGGGGGATTGACTTTATTAGAATGAATTATGGGTCCTTATAAATTAATTCAAAGATGTTTTTTTTTTTTTGGAAGAAATGACAGCCCCTGTGAGTAATGTCTTAGGTTCTAGGTTTCAAAATGAGGTGAGCTATACAAGGAGGAATTTTCAAAAGTTAACACAGGGATTACATTTGAAGCTGAAGCTATTTCCTGCAAACAGGAAGTGGAGTGTTTTCCTGTGGGTGCTGTGGCTGCTCTTGCTTACATCCTGTCTCGGGCTATCAGAGGCGAGCAGGCACAGTGACCTAAAGCTTTGTCAGGTTTTTTTTTTCCCCTCACCCTTGTCGTCATCTAGACACTCACTCCTGCCACAGCCCATTGCTCTGTGCCTTCTCCCTGTACCCCAGAATAGCGTGAATAATGTGAATAATGAATTGTTTTTCATGGAAAGGCAGGAACGTCCTATCTGCTTTTTACAAAAAGGTGCCTCATAGTCTTTGCATCTGATACTCCCACTGCATGAAACATTCCTGTGGTTCAAACACTGGGCAGCTGGATGAAGGGAGTTGGTGAGTAATGGACCACTGGACAACAGTTTCATTGGTGAAACTCCGATAAAGAGCTTCTTAACCTCCTCTCAGCTTATGACTCATAATATGACCTCACAGTCACCTGTCACTTAGTTTATTGCAGAAACTAGGCAAGGTCCCTTTTATTTATAGAGAGCATTTCATTACAAAGAAACAAAAGCACAGCTATAAAAGCGGTAGAAATTGACATACATATATCCATATGAGACATATCTATAGTAAAAATGCACAATTCAATAATACACATAACATAATAGTTAGCATTTTGGAGATATACTGAAGAGCTGAACCATGTAGTGCTTTAAAAACCAATATGAGGTGTTTAAAATGAATTCTCTATTGAATGGGGAGCAAAGGAAGTGATTAAAGTGCTGAAGTAATGTTCTAATACCAGTAAGTATTCTTGCTGCTTAATCCTGAATGAGCTGAATCTTCCTATTGAATGTGTTGGTTGTCCAGTGAAACAAACATTAGAGGTAACGAGGGATGTGCTTTGGCTGCACATCTCTGTGCTATCGAGTCAAGGGAAACTGAGGTTGGGAATCACAATTTTTCAAAAATACTACCCCTATTCTAGTGATACAAAGCTAAATGCAAATCGGTGAAATATTCCTTTAACTATTTTTGTGTACTCAATATTCTCAGCTTCTTTGTGCTCTGCAGGTCAGCACATTTGTCTCAGCTTCTGGCTTGCCAAAAAAAGTTCAGTGGTGCACGTCAGCTGACTTTGGTCCACAGATTTTTGAAACTGAAGGCCGCATTTGTGCTCCGTTTGTACCGATTCTCTGTGAGGAAGTGAAAAATCTGATGAATATGGAGAGTGAGAGGTTTGCGTCGAAGACTTGCATGCTTGACCCGACCCCATTTATCATAGCTGTCTACAGCAGGTTATTATTGTCCATTTCAGCAACTAATTTTTCCAGTCAGATCATCAGTCTGCCCCAAAGAACTGGATTAGTCTCTGCCTTTGAAGAGCCTGAATGAGCTGTTATCATTTGTGCCGGACTGTGTGTTATGGTGGGCCAGGCAGGGCCAAGTCAGGCTCCCTGTAGCCTGAACAAAGAGGCCCTGTAGTGTTAGATCATGGCTTGTGCATGCGAGTTTGTGTTTGTGTGTGTGTGTGTGGCGTTGTGTGCATGGTTGTGCGTGCGCACAGGCAAGTCCACATGTGTATGGTTTGATTGGTGCTCATTGTTTCCCAGCCCTGGGCCTTGCTGGCCTGAGCTCAAGTCTGACTAATATGAATGTATAAAATACACTCGGCTGCCGTCAGTTTGTGCAACATCAAGCGAACCATTGTTTCACAAAACTCTGTGACTTCAGAGATAAACCTCATCCTTTGTTGCCGCCTGTATTTTTTTATTAGTTTTCCTCCAAACAAATGGGACACACTCGTGTTCATGTTTGTTTTGGCCCCGTGTGTTGTGGGATCTTTGCTTTTGCATGATCTTAAATGTTCCTGTAACAAAATACACGAGATAAGTGAGTTACATGGAGCTACAGCTGGTGAGATTTGTTTTTGGATAAAAATTCCTCCATGTGGGATTGTCTTTTATGAAAAATGAGGCCATGCTGGTCTCGCTCAGTCAAATCACATAATATTAGATGTTGAATTTCACAGTCTAAATGGTTTCTGCTAATGGATCTTAGCTAATAGTATCAGGCAGGAGAAGGTCAGTTGGTTTTGCTCTGGCCAGAGTGTCCAAATGCTCATTTTACCCCCATGTTGCTGTGTCCTTTTCTCACTTAGTCATCTCCTCACATTCATTGCAGATTTAATTTCCATAATAATCTCCTCGGAGAAACAGAGCTGCGGTCCCAGTGGAGAAAATACCCAAGCAGCTGTGTACCTAAGGTCTTTGGTTTAACTTGCATCTGTCATCAACATTACCTGGATTATTTATTTCCCGTTTGTAACGTGATTTGAAACCTGCTTTGAATTTTCAGATAGCAACAGGTCATTTGAATTAATAACAAAACTATCTAGGGGTGGAGATTTTACCTCTCATATACACATTTTCCAGCTTTTTGCTTCATAATTTCATATTGTAGTATATCCAAAGTATTGTGAGGAACCATATGATTTCTCTTCAACCACTCCTATAACTGGAACAGCCTCTGTTGCACTACATAGTAAATTAATCTGTAAAACTCCTGTCTAACTGACTCATATACTTGACCTGTTTCCTCTTACAGCAACAAACACGTCTCCACCCCTATGGCTCTTACACCTCACATGTGCTACACCCTCCCGAGCAACTGTTTATAGTACATGTAGGAGTTTCAGACTTGGTGGAGCTGGTTATTTTATTATTCATTTGTTTCTGAATAGGAGTAAGCCACTGATACCTGATATTAACTAGGCCAAGGGGAAATGTACAACTTTATTTGTTCTGCTCTGCTCTCAGAATCTGTTTATTCACACATAACAACATTAAATATACATTATTATATTTATTATTCTTAATTATACATAATAAGATAATGTATATCCTCAAGCGGGGCTATTTCCTCAGCTGGTATTATGTTATATCCACAGGTCTGATGACTACTATATTTAATCTGGTTGAAGGTTAAATCTGATGTGAATTTAAACAGTTAGAAAGTAGTCAGCTGGAATTGTTTTTAATGTCTAGACATCCTAGCTTTTATGGAAACCCCTGGTTGTATAAGCAGGCCGCAGCCTTGCTCCTCTTAACCTTCTCTCTCCCTGCAAGCCACAGTTCAAGGACGAGGCCACCTGCATGCCTGACCGCCTGGTCACATGACCCCAGTACATTGTTGTTTCTCATGGCGGAGCCTTTTTTCTGTCTGCGCGGACTGCTGGGTGGATGAATGGATGAATGGATGGATGAATATATCACAAAACACTTTGGAGGGAATGGATGTGTTTGGGAATGTCAGGGGGAGCCACAGTTAAATGGGTCAGGGTCCCGCCACACAATGGTGGCATTACTGTGGGAGCTGTACAGGCAGATAGCGAGCAGGGACAGTGGAAGGAGGGATAGAGAAGGGGGACACCCAAGCCTAAGTCGCCAATTATGGACATAAATAACATCCACACAGAGCTACCATGGAAATTAGGGTCAAAGGGTTAACAGTGTTTTCAAGAGGTTCAAGGCTAACTGATTCATTGTCATGCGGTGCAGAGTGAGACGGAAAGACTGCAGCACAAACCCCCATTAGGAGACTTTCAGTGAATGTAATGTTGGGCAGTGTTTACAGCACCACATGCAGAGGTATCATACAGTACATTTACATGAACAGCCAACCCCTGCAGGCTACCTAACACTCTGGACAACTGTGATTTATGTGATTTGGGAACAATGCTAAAGTCTCAAGAAACCCTGAACGTCTATGTGGATGTTTAGGACTGCAACTGAAAATCAATTTCATAATTGATTTAGGAAGAAAGGCCCATATCAACGATAAACAAAAACAAATATATTCAATTTCTTATCATGTAAGATAAATAAAAGCAGATATTTGAGAAGGTAGAACCAGCAAATGTTTGGTATTTTGCTTGAAAGGTTACTCAACTTATTAACATTCAGAAAAGTTATTTAAATTCCTTGTGCACCTTGCTGCTATGAAAATGTGATCTAAATCCAGTGTCTATCTTCTTTTTTTTAATATATCTAGCTATATAAGTTTGTGTCTTTTTCCTCCCAAGTGTTTTGGACATGCTAACAAACACCAGTCACTGTTATACACTCATCAACTCGGCAGTGTGAACCTGTCAGTTTGAAATTTAGAAAAGCAAAGGTGTTGACAGTAATGACCACGATGGTGTTGAAGATGATGGGTGAGAAGGTTTGGGGGATTAGGTGATGATTGAGGGTTGAGGGAGTGAGAATATCACGATGATAGGGTGGACAGGTGACATGGTGTGTTATTTCAGAAGGCTGATTATAGAAGGTGTACTAAATAAGCACCCTGCCATGTGCGATGGCGTTTATGGTTTCCCCCTCTGCCGCTACACTAGACTGTGCTCAGCACTCTGCTGCAGACAGCTGTACCATCACTTGCTGCAGGCAGGGCAGACGGGACAGCAGCGTTGCCTCATCAGCTGGAGGGAAGCAGCGTAAAGATGCAATTAAAGCTGCGGCTGAAGCTGTCTGAGGGTTTGAAACCAAAAAATGAACGCATTTTTATACCTTTCAGTTTTCTAGTATTTCCTGTGCCTTCTTGGTGAGTCACAGACATTGATGTTCATCATTGAGTCAAGAGGAACCTGTACTGCTAAGCTAACGATGCACTGCTTAAATCCAGTGTGGCAGGTGAAAAGTACAGATGAATACCTCACTCTCGAGTAACCCAGACTGACCTAAAACTGGAATGTTCACTCAATCTCTGGAGGCCCGTCAGGTTCTACCGGCTGTTTACGCATGTTGCTGTCATTTATAGTTTTTCCACATGTACACTTTTGCAACTCCAGGAGTTAGTCATGCATATGCAAATAAGCAACACAGTCTGTTTTCCTGATGTCTCTCTGTCTACTAAACTGTTCCTGGCAGAAAGTGTTCCTGCTAAAAGTGAACAGGATACAGAAGGACATTTTGATTTTAGACCAGGGAACCATCAAAGTGAAACTAACGTCGTTCATGTCATGAATCAAATTGAGAGTCCGATTTATGTGGCCACTGATTTAATTCCTTGTTATTCTCTGGTTACAAATATGTGTGTTACTGTTACACGGAGGCACCCTCATAAGTATCATTCGGAGACTATCAAACAACATTCAGAGATTAGTTTTTAGTTTTGCAAAGATAGGAAAGCAATTTTTAAGTAAATCCAGAATGTACAAAGACATTGAGACACATGGCTCAAAAACTGATATTATAATAGTATTTATAAGTGTCCACAAGGATGCCAGACGGCGTGGCGTGGTCAAAATAGAAACTGTAGATTCTCCAAATCCTTCATTCGATTAGATTCTCGATTTTAAGGTCACAATTCGGTTCAATTCTCACTCTTTTTTGGGTCTGCCATTTTTAGACTTGTCTACTTTAGTCTAGGATCATTGGTTTTATGTCATTATAACTCATTGATTGTCTACATGGTGTCCTGACTGATATAATGTCTGTCATTTCTTTGCAATTTACCACACTGAGGCCTTATTGTCAAATTTAAATAATTTATTTATAATATAAATGCAACGTATAAACGATGCAAAACATTTCCACAACAGTGATTTCAGAGAAGCGGGATCGGTCTTAATTCGCAACTTTGCTTGTGCAAGTTATGAGTAATTATGGTGTGAAATATAACCAGCGGTGCCCACTGTCTAGCAGCTGTTGTGCACCGCTGCTGAATGATTGTTGGAGAAACCCTGAATGTATACGCTCATTGTCAATATCAGTATCACACGAGGTCCTTTTTTAGACCTAAGTCTAACAAAAGACCAGATTGTATATCCCTGCCACCATGCTTATCTAAAGCTACATGTTTGCAGTTTTACGCAAGTATGGAGCCGTTTGTGACCTCAGTAAATGATGCATTATATACTGTATATGATATAAAGTTGTTTCAGGCAAAAGCACAACCTTCCTTTTGATGTGTTCTTACAATCAGGGCTGCAACTAACAATTCTTTTCGATTATTCTCTTGATGAATTTTGGTCAGTAAATGTTGAAAAATGTTGATCAGTGTTTCCCAAACCTTGAAATTATGATGTTTTCAAATGTCTTGTTTTGTGCACAAACCAAAGTTCTTCAGTTTTTAATTATTTCTTTATAAGATGGAGCAAAGAAACCAAAAATTATTCACGTTGAAAAATCTGAACAATCACAGAACTCAGACCAATTAATCAATTATGAAAGTGGTTGAAAAACGAAGTAGTCGATTACTAATCAATGAATCGATCCAGCGTTGCAGCCCCACATACAATATTCATGATTCTGAACACTTTCAAAGAGGTGTTTATTACAGATTTTCAGGAGTGTACAAAAAGATGCTTTAATGTAACTTCTAAACCAGGTGACTGATCCTTTCTGTTGTGTGTCTTGCATTGCAGAGTGCAGCGATGGAGGAAACGGTCATATGGGAACAGCACACGGTGACCCTTCACAGGGTAAGTTTTTATGCATCTTTAATCCACTCTTTCCTTTTCTTCCTTTTTTGTCCTGTTCCCTCTCTGGCATCCTAATCCTGTTGGATGTCTTGTGAGTGTGTGTGCCTCTCTCTCCCCCCCACACACACACACACATTTTCCTTCACCATTTGTCTCTGTCCCCCTGCCCATCTATCTGTCTTCTGCCTCTGTATTGAGCGGTCCAGCTGTAGCAGCAGGATGTGTGGTAATGAAACAATAGTCAGCGAGCCCAGATGGCAGGAAACAATGCTAAGGAAGACAGAAATCAGCATTCACTTCCTTACTACTTCATTTCACTTCCTTCCTCTTAGCAGCATATTCTTCTCCTTAACACAACTCCAGGAAAAAAGAGGGTGAGGATAGTTGTTTGTCCTGTGTATTGTCACATGTAATTATCATAGGGTAGACGTCATTAGTTCATTAGTATCCTTGGATATCAGAATCACTGTCCCCGCTGTTACAGTCAATACCGTGAGATAATAAATACACGCATGACTTTAGTCGTTATGTTACTGCATGCTGAATTTCTGAATGTACACTGCTTTGCCGCGCCGTGTCGAGCACCTGTCTAGACGACTCTCTTTGCTGTAATCTAATTAGTAGTGGCTTTATTGAAGGAGCGGCCCAGTGTGGCTTGTGGTTCTCAGACTCCCAGCTTCCCCGTGTTGTTGTGGTTGTAAGATTAGCTATTTCCATCACACGGCTCGCTCCCTTGGCATCGGCTTGTTTTGCATCGACAAAAACAAAGCAGACCTTAAACTCTCCTATCGGAAAATTAGCAAAACAAACCTTGCCAATTCATAGTTTTCTTGTGCTATTCAGTAAATGGCTCAGTATCTTTAAATACTACACAGCCTGCAGAGAGTTTTAACTTTTATTTACAGCAAACCGGGACACGTTTCACTGTGTATTTTTGTGTTTAGGCTCCTGGATTTGGGTTTGGCATTGCCATCTCAGGTGGACGAGACAACCCACATTTCCAGAGTGGAGAGACCTCCATTGTTATATCTGATGTGTTGAAAGGAGGTCCAGCAGAGGGACTTTTACAGTAAGCATTACAACTAAAATGACATATACTTGAATTGTTGTTAATGTTTCATCTTTTGCCCTAAGAAAAGTGTTGTATGGGCAAAGTTATGTTGTCAACACAATGAGTTAAAATGAGATGCTATTTAATTTAATGTCCCGGTTTCATTTTATGCTGTTTTGGCACCAACAATGCAGCATTAGCTAGATTGGTATATGAATTATTAATTTATCACTTCATCTTTTCAGAGAAAATGATCGTGTCGTGATGGTCAATGCTGTGTCTATGGATAACGTAGAGCATGCCTACGCTGTGCAGCAACTCCGGAAGAGTGGCAAGAATGCAAAGATTGTAAGTGCAACAAAGAGTGTGCCCATCTTATTTAGGTTGGAATTCATATGCAGTGACTTCTAATGTTTCACATGATGATTATGGCATTCAGTTGACTTTTAATTTCTCTTCTATGTTTCAATCTTCTGTTGTGGATTGTTTCTGCATTATTTATGATATTGTTTGTGCACGTGGGTCAGGAAATAATGGTCATCTTTTCAAAGTCAAATACTTTTTTTCCCAAGACTATTCGTAGGAAAAGGAAAGTACAGCTCCCCATCTCGCGGCCAGGAGACAGAGAGACAATGTCAGAGCACGAGGAAGAGGAAAGTGATGAGGAGGATGGCTATGATCCCCACACTGGTGGCCAAAGTGCCTATGGAGGCGCAAGCGGGGGCACAGGCACTGGCAGGCGCCAGGATCGCGAGCGTAGCAGCAGCGGCAGGCGGGATCGCAGTGCCTCGCGGGAGAGGAGCGTCTCGCCGCGCTCCGATCGCCGATCACAAGCCTCATCTGCGCCACTCAAACCTGCCAAGATCACGCTCGTCAAGTCCCGCAAAAGTGAAGGTGCGAAACGCGAAGACTGCGATAAACACAACCGTTCTTTGTTTTTTAAGATCCGGAATAAACAAAGAAAGTTTCATTGAGTGTCAGACTGATACATCCATTATTATTTTTAATTTTTTTTTTTTTTTTTTTGCTGAAAGCAGAGTATGGACTCCGACTGGCCAGCCACATCTTCGTGAAGGACATCTCCCCCGAGAGCCTTGCTGCCAGAGATGGAAACATCCATGAGGGAGATGTCGTACTCAAGGTAAGAGAGAAGCATTAGAGAAGACGAGTAAATCACAGTACTGGGGACGTAAACAATCCATAAAGAAAGAAAAAGAAATATTAACTTGATATGAGGAGTGAAATAAGAAGTGTGAGTCATTATTTTTACTGACAGCATTCACTGGTCTGCTGTGGTCACGTGTAAGCTGCTGGAAGTGGCTCAGAGTGAGGTCACAGATCATTAGTATTCACCCTCACTAACAGGCATACCACACATTCCATTGTTCCTCTGAATTTATATTCACCCACTGTGTGGGGACCTTTTTCATGTGTACAATGAATACTTGAATAAAGATAGAATAAAGTTCCATGTCTTAATAGCATGGCACTTGTAAAGTTTATTCAGTCTCTTACTACGTCTCTTTATTTTCTACATGAATGGTTAATGTGAAATAAAACTTTTACAATTTATAATTCCTCTTTGCCTTGTGATGATCCAGTCATATTCAAAAGCACAGTGTGTGCTTCAAAATCCTGCAGTGATGATAATTTGTTGACTCAGACGTTTGGCTGACAATCTCCTCCGCTCCCTGACAGATCAATGGCACAGTCACAGAGAACCTGTCACTGGTCGACGCCAAGAAGCTGATCGAGAGGTCAAAGGGCAAGCTGAAGATGGTGGTGCAGAGAGACGAGCGCGCCACGCTGCTCAACATTCCCGATATGGACGACAGTGTCCCATCAGCTAATAATTCTGACAGAGACGGTGAGACGGCAACACACGCAGCAGTGCCGTGTTGAATCTGTGACTTAAACTGTGACTTTATTTTCTTTATTTATTTTGTCATTTTGACCCCACTCTGATTTATGGTATTGATTAAATGATAACACGTTTTTAATCGTATATTCCACAGACATTTCAGAAATACATTCACTGACATCAGATCATTCCAATCGATCCCACGGGCATGGTAGTCGATCACGTTCACCTGACAGGCCTGAACTATCGGATCATCTCCGTCATTCACCTCGGCAGATCAGCAATGGCAGGTAGGGGGGAACTACGCACACACACACGCACACACACAAATCTGGTGGCATGACACGTGTCACACATGCCACAGTCATGCATCCACTCTCCCAGCACTGCATTATCATATATCATGTTCACACCCTCAGGTTAGCGGGTGCTGTGTAAGCACCTTGCAACACTAATGCATAAATCAATAGTTAAAAGACATGGCATGCATAAAGCATCACACTCCCCATGGAGCCGTCGCTGGGGTTCTGATATTGCTTTGCTCGGGGTCAGGACCAGGAAAGCGACGACGAGTTCATCCTTATTGTGGTGGAATGAGCGCACGTTTAAAGATGTATAGTAGAAAATAAAAAGCCCAAGTGCAAATCTGTCAGTGATGAGTGATGAATATACCTACATTTTTGGTGTTTCAAATTACTGAGCATACTTTAGATATGCTGTTCAAGTTATTTAAATTTCCATGCTCTTTATCCCCCTTTTTTGACACTGCCAGCTGGAGCTTTCAGTAAGTTGTCTTTCTTAGAGTTCAGAGGTTGCATAGATTCCTGTAGCCGGTAAAAGTGTAGATTGCATAAGAGAGCTATAGAAAAACATCAGTGATTATAGTTTCCCTAAATCAGTGTGGTGTGTGTGGACAATGAGCAGCGTAAGCAATTACTGATCTTGGTTGAATGAAAAGGGAAAAATGATTAATTTGTTAACTGTTGAACGCACTGACCAATGCTCATAATGTCATTGGACACAGTGAGTAATGAGGCTCTGTAAATAGTTCACAGTAAACAGTTCTGTTTCATACTTTGACACATGCATGGTTATTGAATCATGGCCTTTAATCCAGGCTGCCTTCAAGCTTTTAATGGATGGGAATTTACTTTCTGGGGGAACTGTCTTCTGTAATCAGACCCCTGTTTCATCATTATTTTATGGACCTTGAGTCATACGCAGAGTGTACAGCCATACTCCAATCAATGCTACGGAGACCTTATGGCCGGATAGAACAATAAGCATAAGTGCTCTTTATTTAGCAGATTTTTTCTCAATATTTTCTTAAATCAAATTTGTAAACATTTCATTGTTCTTGATGAGATAAAAACAATTACTTACATTGCTTGTTTTGCACAGACCCCACACTTCAAACAGATGTTGTAGTAATTAGTTAAGCTGCCCTGGTCGTTAGTTGCCCTGTGACTAGTTTGATCAGTGGTGCTGGAACAATGTGTCCGACTCCAGAGTATAACTATACTTGTTTCAATGCAGGATGAGAGCAGGGTCACTCCTGCCCAGATTACTCTCAATGTAAGTGAATTATACCTCTTTGTGTGTGTCAATTATTTTTTTCTTGTTAAGCAGGACAAATGTGGTTATTTGGATGGTTAACAATAAGCACACAAACTGTAAGAAGACGAGTTGTACCTGTTTTACCTGGCGGGTGTGGTTTAGGGAGAAAGTGAGGAAATAACAGTCTGATGCGCTAGACTGTGATTTAAGGGAATTTTGTTACTATCTCCCAGTTTGGGTGGGGGGGGGCAATAGGAATTTGACATACTTCCCACAGAGCTTTTCTCCAAGCGCAGATGGTCCGCTTAACCTGATTGGCTGTGAGAGCCTGGGGGCATTCTTTTGCCCAGAACATAACGCTGTTCCATAACGCTGATCATCACAAACGGCCGTCGTTCAAAGTGTCTCTCAGCGGCGCTAAAGGCTCCGTGTGTTGTGTTTTCAAGGAG
Organism: Solea solea; assembly: GCF_958295425.1. Classification (NCBI taxonomy): domain Eukaryota; kingdom Metazoa; phylum Chordata; class Actinopteri; order Pleuronectiformes; family Soleidae; genus Solea; species Solea solea. The sequence continues at coordinate 3,331,039 of NC_081138.1, forward strand.
TTAAACTTAATAATCCACTTAATAAGCGTCATGGTTCAAGTTAAAGACACATTTGTCTGAGTAGTTATTTTTATTTTCAGCTGTTGTTTATATGTTTAACTCAGATTATTAGCTGAAAATTGTTTTGTTTTGTTTTCCCCTTTTGATGCATTGTTTTATGCAAAATGACGATGAACGTGTGTGGGTCTGAAATTACTAGGGTGAGAGTGGGATTGTGGTGTGACTGCACCATATCTGTCATTGTTTGTTGATATCCATGGAGCCGCATCTCTTCCACTCCTTCAGTTTGTCTCTCTCAATCTCTTTTACCTGTGAGAACATCCAAACGAGGAGAATCAACAAAGGCTTCTGTCCAATGGTGTTTTGTCAGCGTGAAGCCTTTTTTTAGAGCCCATCCTGCTGCAAGGAGCAGCAGATTTAGGCCAGAACACTCTCACTCACTCCTATCTCATTCTGTCTCTTGCTCTGTGTCTTTGTCTCCCTTTTCCTTACTGTATCACACTCTTTTCCCATTCATCCATTACAAACACAGTGTCTGTCTCTCTCTCTCTCTCTCTCTGCCGTTACAATCCAGTTATTTCTCCTCTGGCAGTACCATTCATTTAACCTTATATCTCCACAAAAAAACCCTCACACTAGTCTCTCTGGTGCTGACATGTAAAAGTGCACAGATCAGATTAATGTTCAGTATAAAAACGTAATTTTAGTGAGACTAGCAGGGATTCATAAAAGGCAGCAGCTGAGCAGCTAACATTAATCAAATGTGGAGGGGTTGATTCACTGTCTCTGCGTTTTTACTACGCTACATAGCATTTTTACTCTCCAGGAGCGAAATGAAAGATTGGGACATGGACGAGTCGTCTGAGTTTGTGGTACAGTCTGCACCTTCACATTCTTTTACAAAAGCTTCTGAGTACAGCTCAAGTGCTCTGCCAGCAGGCAGTCATGTGACCAGACTGGAATTCAACCATTGTTTTAAGCAGCAGTCCTTTCTACTATGTCGGACAGAGTGTACTACATGCACACACACACACGCACAGTTAAACCTTGTTTATTTTATCCAGGTTAAACAGGAAGTACAACTGAAAAGCATCCCGGCTTAAAAGTTTATGTTGGGAGACGTGTTCCTTTTTCTTTCTCTGCCTGTGTGCTTTTATTGGAAACATTACTGTATGGTCAGTGGAAATGGGAGTTTATATCAGTCTCATAACTTGGAAATTAAAACGTTTATAGATCCTTTCTCCTCCAGTGGAGCTTAAACTATTATCAGTGTCTGGCCGGGAAATTGCTTTGCTATTGAATATCTGCATAGACTCTAGGGGATTTAAATGAAACGATAGAAAAGGGAAGATAAAATGAATTAGTGGGGGAAATAAAGAGAAACGTCATCCTTACTTTAATGGTTATTGTCTTCCAGTTTTAAGTCCATGTGCCTTTATGACCTAATTCATGTCCCGAGCCGTGCTAGTATGTTTGATTTTTACATTTTTCATCCTATTTCTTTTCAGCAGCCATCGAAGTCGCGATGAGGAGCGTGTTTCTAAACCAGGGGCCTTGTCCACACCAGTCAAAAGCTCTGATGATGGAGTCATGTCACAGGCCAGCGACCAGGCCAGTTCCAGAGATGACAAGTCGTTACCCCCACTGCCTGGTACGGTACTCTACCCTACTTCCTACTCCCTACTTTATCATGAGGGATTAGTGTGCAGTTTTCAGTGCACGTATATTTACAGTAGAAAATAGGGATGCACCGATATGACTATTTCCACCGATACCGATATCCGATATTAATATTGCTGCTATGGCCGATAACCGATATTTACCGATATCGATATATGTTTTTTAAAAAAAGTTTCTGAGATGATAAAAGTTTGTACAGAATGAAAATCATGCAAGCTGAATTTTTGAATGTCTTTCTTTATTTTCAAAACATGTTTTACCTCCAAATAACAAGGTCACATAAGACACAAGTAACCAACTACAAGTAAAGGTTTTTAGAAACCTTTACCACTTGTAGCAAGTGTGTAACTAAATTAAAGTACAGTTTAACTCCCTCAACTCACTAAACTCCTGTGAGAAAGTTTGGATCATAAATTACAAACATGAACATAAATAAAAATAATACCCTGCCAAAGTTACTGTAACCGAGATAAGGGCGTCTATACTGGGTACGTAAATAAAGTCAACAACCCTTCCTCCCGGCAACAACAACCGCGCCACTTCCCTTCACAATAAAACTACACAACAGATATGAGAAACAATACCTGACGAGCTCTACTAAGAGCTGCCATAATTAAAAAAAACATGTTAAAATACTTTATCAAACTTGCCAGTATTCATGGCAACCAGATATTTATTCAATTGCAAAACATCGGAAAAGTAGCGCCGACTTGGCAGGTTGTTGCGGGGTTCAATATGCGCTATCAACCGTCGGAACCCTCGGCTGGTCGTCAAGAGCAATCATTTCCATTACCTTGATCGTTATTGCCCTGGCCACTGTCTTCCTTTGGTCGAGTCCCAGCTGCGCTGCTTTCTTTTTGTCTGCTGCCTAATGTTACTAGCGTTAGCTTCCTGCCGTTGTTTGTGTACTTCTGGGTGGCGGTTTTTCAAATGACATGATCAAATTTGTGGTATTGAATGACTTGACGCGGAACCCTCCTCGCATTACCTCGACTTTGCAAGTGTTGCATAATGCTTTTCGCGTATCTTCTATTGACACCCTGAAAAATCGCCCACACCGCTGACATTCTCTCTCCTCCACACACACACACACACACACCTTGTGCTGCGCTTGCATCACTGACGCTGTCCCCTTCCCGACACACATACACAAACGGCAATTAGACGGGTATAAACATCGGTTGTTAAAATCGGCGCAGTTTTACTCATTACACCGATGCCGATATGTTAAAAAATGACGAACATCGGCCGATACCAATATTAATGCCGATATATCGTGCATCCCAAGTAGAAAATAACCAGTGAACTGAATTCAGCTCAGCACAGTGTGTATATGTTTTCTTAGAAGTGTTATTTTACGTACTGTGCTTGTGTTTGTTGCAGAACCAAAGCCAGTTTATGCACAGCCTGGTCAGCCTGACGTGGACCTGCCTGTCAGCCCCTCAGACGCCCCAGTTCCCAGCGCCGCTCATGATGACAGTATTCTCAGGTAAATACCTTAGATGCCTCATCATTAGTCAGTTAAGATATTTTTAAAGCATTCATTCGTCAATTAAATCCGTTTGCTTGTGTTCTCCTGCAGGCCGAGTATGAAGCTGGTCAAGTTCAAGAAGGGAGAGAGTGTCGGTCTGAGGTTAGCAGGAGGGAACGATGTAGGAATATTTGTGGCAGGAGTTTTGGAGGACAGTCCTGCTGCCAAGGAGGGACTCGAGGAGGGAGACCAGATTCTCAGGGTATGCTACAATCCAGCACTCAAACATGTCAGTTATTTAATGAAGTCATGCAAGTCACTGCTCTGTAGAGTGAATGGAACCTGAACCGGGTCTGTTTTCCTGCACAATTAAAGTGCTTAAAGAAAAGCATCTCCTCATCATATCTATCATATGTGTGTCTTTAAAACATGGACAAAAGCAGTGGGAGTTTCTCATCAACTAGGGTTGCAAGTGTCATTATTGACTGCAGTCAGTGGTCATGTAAATCAATTCTTAAGTCTTAAGTTTTCTGAGTTCATGACTGTTTTTTTCACATGTATGAAAGAAAGTGGGAAGAACATCTGGTGTTATTGTCAAAAGAGACAAGTCAGCTGCCCACGGATCATCGGCGTCGAAACAATGCGATTCTATGAAAGTAATAGTTTTCATTCTGTGTAAAGAGATCTTGGGAATACAATACAATGTATCCGTCAGTCCATTAGTCATTCCCAGGCCGTGCCTCGTATCAAAACACAATAGATACCGTTTGTACACACTGACCCCAGAACAGTCGACTGTCTGTTTCGCTGAATACTAGACTAACATTGTTGATGGGATGATTGAAGCCCCCTTGATGTCAGCGTTGGATGCATTCTGACATGTACGTCGTCCGAGGATCACACCTGCTGGAGATGTTCTCGTCTGTAGTTCAGCTTGTACTCTGCAACAGAGGCCGAGTGTGTTGCACAGTACAAGCTGACATATTTACACAGTGAAATGATGAATTGTATTTATCTGGTTGTCTTATCTCCTTTCTTTATGTACAGATGTCTCACATATCCCCCACTTGTTGGTTTAGTTTTTGCCTGCGTGTGTTCTTCTCGCTTACATATCTTTGAGACTTCCAAGACATTGTTTTCCATCTTTAGGCTGTTTTCCTTTGGCCGTGGTGTTCTTGTGTAGATAAAGACATTAAGCCCTCCTGTTTCTGGGAAGGATAAAGGTGTCTTTCAGATGTTTCGTGACTCAATGCATGTGTGTCTGCTCCCCCCGCTGCCCCTCACACAGAGTCAATAAACAGCACTTGTTGTTTTTGGGACAGCAGCAGGAGATGAGGTGGAGGCTTTCTTGGGGGTGGAGTGGGAATACAACTCCCTACTCCCTTTCTTTAAGTCAAAAAACCTGGACAAATGTGTGCTTTTATTTGGGTTAAAGCATTTAATGAAAGTGAAACTCTTTGCCACTTGTAGGTGAACAATGTGGACTTTGCTAACATCATCCGGGAGGAGGCTGTGCTGTTTTTGCTCGATCTCCCTAAAGGAGAAGAAGTCACTATTCTGGCTCAGAAGAAAAAGGATGGTGGGTGACAGCAGTGTGTTGTTAATAGTGTAAACACATGAGGTATTAAGTGTAAAAAAAAGTAGCTGTATTCATCCCTGGGTTGTTTTCTTTTATGCCTGCAGTGTATCGCAGAATCGTGGAATCAGACGTGGGCGACTCCTTTTACATTCGGACACATTTTGAGTACGAGAAAGAGTCACCGTACGGCCTGAGCTTTAACAAGGGCGAGGTGTTCCGCGTAGTAGACACACTCTACAATGGAAAACTGGGTTCCTGGCTCGCGATCCGGATTGGCAAGAACCATCACGAGGTGGAGAGAGGCATCATCCCAAACAAGAATAGGTAAAAGTTTCAGGTCGCACCTTTTATACCCGTATAGCTTGTTTAGGCACTTCATAAATGGACAAGGGTGGGACCAGAGTAAGAAATCAAGGAATGCACAGTACACGGTCTTTCTACCAAACTCTTTTAATGAGATATATCTGGCTATCTCCATTTAAATCTGTCAGATTTTAGTGTGTGAAGGTTCTGCTTCATTGAAGCAAAAGTGATAAACCTTTCCTTTCTCTGAGATCAACTAGATGTTTTTGAGTCTAGATGATTTCCATTATTCATTTGTTGAATCTGCTGTTTTATTTATCCCAAAAATTTCCTGCAATGCGTCTGAAAACTGTCTCTCTCTCTCTCTATAATAGTAATAAACTAAAGCGTCTTTATGGTAGGCTAAATTTAACACATCCCACGTGTCACGTAAAATGGTTTACAGCGATCTACTGTGTGAGGTTTGCAAGGACTTTCTGAGGTCTGTGTGTCTGAAGATATGAAATGCACTGTACATCACGGTGTAGCCAACGGCCATTGTTTTATCGAAGCCTGTCTCAGCAGCCTTGAACAGGCTCCAGCAGTGTTTACACAGATTCCTTACTCTCTCCTGCTGGCAGAAAAGGCAGTGTTTTTATCGTGGGCCACAATAGGTGCTATGAAGTAATAATAATAATGTCTGTCTCAGCTTTTTAGCCAGGTTAAACATCCCGTAGTTGATATTCCTTTAAGATATAAAACATTCAGATTTTAAAATATTTTTAGTAATAATATTGCTTTTCAAAAACTCAGTACTTCAAAGGAACACAGTTATTATCCAAAGCCACTAAGAATGTGCTCTTCACCTCTGTAGGCTCATTTTTCATTGAATGATGAATTCCTGAACTCCTGAACTTGGTGGGTTGCAGTGTCCAAATGAGCTTGTTCCTCCTCTCTCTTCTCTATGCAGAGCTGAACAGTTATCCAGTGTGCAGTACACCCTCCCCAAAACACCAGGGGGCGACAGAGCCGACTTCTGGAGATTCCGAGGACTGCGAAGTTCCAAGAGGAACCTGCGAAAGAGCAGGGAGGACCTGTCGGCCCAGCCTGTTCAAACCAAGTTCCCCGCTTATGAGCGGGTGGTGCTGAGGGAAGGTAAGTGACCAGTTGGCCCAAGTAGAACACTGATTTAATGCCTGTGAGGTTGAGTGACCTGATGCAGAAAAGATATTTAGATATAGACAATTAGGCGGTTTGGCCTCGCTATGGTGTGTGTTTACTATGTCGTTTTTCTTGTGCAGCTGGGTTCCTAAGACCAGTGGTTATCTTTGGACCAATAGCAGATGTGGCCAGAGAGAAACTGGCCAGACAGGAACCTGACGTTTTTGAACTAGCAAGTAAGTAATAAAGTACAATCTGTTGTGACGATCGTGTATTAGTGGTGTCCCGCCGCGTCTTGTATTGATCATCTTTTATGCATCACATATTGCCTAAGGTATGGGCTGTTAAACTTCCCATCAAATATTTACGGCATTGGTCAGTATCCAATTGACGCCGAAATCACTGTTGAGTCTGGGCGTCTTGTTATGCACCGTGAAATCCACATGGAGCTGCACACGCCCGTGACACAATCTGTATCGAGTGTGAGGTTATGTCGAGGTTTTAATCCATAGACAAGGAACATAAGATATTTGTCATTTATTTTAGCAGATCTGTTTATGTTTGTTTTTCTGTTTACTCTCTTATTCATCTTTTATGTGATGTGTATTTTTTGAATTTCAGTACAAGAACATACGCAACCCATAACAATTCATTCCATTCTTTTTGATTGTTTTTGCATAACTGCAGTGATACTTTGACAAATATATATATTGTATAACTGTATTTTCTTTTCAGAAACACAGAAACAACAAGGAGGGGAAAGTATGTCACTTAGTGCATCAATTTTTCTTTCTTTTATTTGACTCATTGAATGGCAGATAATCTATAAACTAGTGTCTGGTGGCTAGTTGCCTATTCTTTAGACAATAGCCATTGTCTGGTTAACGTTTGTGGGGGAATAACACTCGATTTAGCAATTTCCATTAGTAGTCACTATTGACAGCAGTTAACACTCCTATCTGTCTATTTTAACACAACTAAATCACAGGAGACAAAGAAATGTAATATCACGCTGACTTTTGCTCTGTAAACATTCACGATTTATCATCTGAAGATCAAACCCAAGAAGTTGCGCTTGTGAGACGTGTCAGTGTGATATGCCTCTAGAAGAGGCGAGTAAATGTTAATGAATACAAAATAGAAATGGTGATCTAGCGTTAAATCCAGTGGTAATCCCCTTCTTACTGCCGGTTGCATTATATAGAATGACAACAGCAACACAGCATGTTAAAGCTGTGTCGTTTTAGAATGACATAAAGATGTGTGCAAAAACTGTAATAATGGAAACATTACAATCTTTTTACCTACAAAAACCAGTCATTTTGACTTTATGTACACATTTTAATGGACATTTACACCTTTCCCTCATAATTTGCTCACCAGTTATGCCACACTTAAAGAATTAAGTAATATTAAATCTAAATGCCTGTAGATGCCAAGTCTTTTAAAATCTAAGTATTGAAGTACATCCAATATTAAGAACTAGTGAAGCAGCTTTGGAAACTATAAAAAGTAACCACCATACATTATTTTAACCCTTATGTTACCAGGAAAAACATCACCTCTATAAAATGGTCCTGGCCAAGACAGGCAGCAGGTTACTGACAATTTACAGGAGCGTTAAAATTCATAATTTTCATAAAATAGTTCTTCTAAAAGAATAAATACAGTATTATAAACGATCAAAAGACACCATTAAATTGTCAGCATTCAGTGATCAAAGATGGCATAGTCAGCAGAGTCAGATTTAGTACATACTGTTGCTGTCAATGGTTTGCGTCCGTGTCTGTCCTCATGTCATTGGCAGCGACAGAAGTCTAAAGAAATTCAAGATCGTATAAATGTAGAAAAACAGAAATGACAACAAAACCCATTAAGCGATAGCATTGTTGCGCATGCTTGAACCTCTGCATGCATTGCTGCATTTGTCTTTTCTTGATAAACCTTCTTTGATAGACAAGGCCAGGTTTTTTTTCTTTTTTTACAAAGATCCTAGTAGAATATCTAAAGTCAAGCTTTGAGTCATGACTTCACTGACTGTCCTTTTTGAACCTTGTGTTTCTAGGCAGGAAATCATTGCTTATCTTCATCTGAATCATAACCCCCCCCCCCACACACACACAAACACACACACATCCTTGCTTAAATCCCAGAGGCTTACAGTGACACTGTATTTCCTATTAAACCTAAATTACCCTTTGCTCTTGTATGTGCATATTTCATTTCAGCATTTCTTGCATAACACGTTTTCTGCACCACAAATAATACTGACACATGCACACATTGATTATACACTGAATTTAATTTCCTTTTAAAGCTTCTCAAAGTACCTAATGACTACTGCATGGATTGGCTGCTGTTCTCATTTTGACTGTATTATCTAGCTGTTTTTTCATAAACGTACACTTGTCCTCTCCTGTGCGGAGATTATCATTCCGTAATTGAAGCTCTATTTATGGGAGTCGACAACTGCACGCCAGTAGGATGCATAATTGGCGCACAGCGTGTTTTATTGTTGTTTGTGTCTCGTGCTGACGTGATGCAACTCACTCTCCGTTTCTCCTCCACAGAGAGTGAACCCAGAGACGCAGGGAAGGACCAGAAAAACTCTGGCATCATTCGCTTGCACACCATTAAACAGATCATTGATCAGGTAAGTGTGTATAGATATTGATATTAAAGATAAAGGTGTGAACAAACATCCTCTGGCAGGTTTTTCTGGGCTTAAAGATCATGACAGTGAGTCCAAATAAAATGCACAACTCACTGCTGCCCCCTGGTGTACCACTCTCTTTAATACCATCCATCCATCGCTTTATCCTGCACCGCGGGGGTGCTGTGCGTCTCTTTAATACCAATATATGTTTATGCTTCTTAATTATTTTAATGTCTAATGGAGACTGATGAGCTAATGGTTCAAGATTTTATACAAATACAAAATGATTAAGGTGCTGGTCAAGTCTTCAGCTAAAATCTAACAGAAGGTTAAAGTATTATACATGAAAGATAAGCACATTAACACACATTTGTGTGTTTTCTTCTTTGTTTTCTGTGCATAAAGGACAAGCACGCCGTGCTGGACATCACCCCTAATGCAGTGGACCGTCTGAATTATGCTCAGTGGTATCCCATCGTGGTCTTCCTCAACCCAGACACCAAACAGGGCGTCAAGAACATGAGGACCCGCCTCTGCCCCGAGTCCAGGAAGAGCGCCAGGAAGCTTTACGACCGAGCTCTCAAATTAAGAAAAAACAACCACCACCTCTTCACCAGTGAGTCCGGGGAAGGAGGGTGAAGGGAGGAAAAGCTTAGGGATTAAATCTGGGGAACCCCTGGTGGGGAGGGAATATTTGGATGGTGTGAATGAGAGAGATTTCACAGTGACACGTTTCACAGGCTGCTGACAATCGACTGCTGTAGTTGTAGTAACTGTTGTGTCGAGGCCCTGAAAGCTGGTCAAGCACTGGCCGTTTCCACTTCCCCATCACAGCCTGCACTCTTCCTCTCCGAGGATGACACTGGATACACACGGCAGAAAAACTATACACATGGCTCCTTTAAATGACATGTTTTGTGAATTTGATTTCCAAAGCCATAGATGACAGTTAGTTAGTTAACAAACACGATGCCAACCACGTCAAAGTATGATGCTATGTTTGGATACAATTGCTCGTTGAATTATTGTGATTGTAATTGTGTAATTGAGATGGTTATTTAATTCTCCTTTGCTCCTCCCTCTTTGTGTGTTCAGCAACCATTAACTTGAACAGCATGAATGATGGTTGGTTTGGATCTCTGAAAGAAATAATCCAGCAGCAGCAGAACCAGCTGGTGTGGGTTTCAGAGGGCAAGGTAAGTTAAAAAAAGAGAGAAAAGATTGTGTTTCCTCAATTAAATGGGAGTCATTTGGGAGGCCATGTTGATAAATGAAGGATTTACATTGGTTAGCTCCAACTAACCATTATTTTCACAATTGATTAATCTCTTGATCATCATCTCGATTAATCGTTTGGTCCATAAAATGTCATAAAATGTTGATTAATCGTCGATTTGTGTTTGTCAAACCTGGAAATGATGATGATCTCAAATGTCTCGTTTTGTCCACAAACCAAAATGATTCAGATTTAATGATTTGTTTTAATTTTTATTTGGACCAAAGAAACCAGAAAATGTTCACGTTTAAGAAGCTGAAACAATCAGAAATCTTGTTTTAATAGTGAAAAAAGCTTCAAACTGATTCATCGATTATCAAAATAGTTGACGATTAATTTAGTAATCAATTATTTGAGTAATTGTTTCGGCTCTACATAGTATCCTTTGACCAATGAATACATTTATTAATTAACATTGAAATATAACTAAAGGTCGCCCGTTAAAACAAGCCTGCTTTAACTAATGTCCTGTTACCTTCTGAAGTTGTGGTAAATCAAGGCTTGAGCCACTATTTTAGGAATAACGGTACCATGTCTTACTTCCTTCTTTCTCAGGCTGATGGAGCAACTGAGGATGACCTGGACATTCACGATGACCGCCTGTCGTACTTGTCTGCACCTGGTAGTGAGTATTCCATGTACAGCACCGACAGCCGCCACACCTCCGACTATGAGGACACGGACACGGAGGGCGGCGCCTACACCGACCAGGAGCTGGACGAAACGCTGAACGACGACGTGGGCCCACCCACCGAGCCTGCCATCACCCGCTCCTCGGAGCCCGTCCGCGAGGACCCACCCGTCATCCAGGAGCCCCCCGGCTACGCCGGCTACCAGCCCACAGTGCAGCCAGACCCCCTGAACCGCATCGACCCGGCCGGGTTCAAGGCAGCAGTGCCGCAGCAGGTAGCGTTTCTGAGAGCTGTACGTCTCCCCTGTTGTCTGGAGGACGTGGTGTGCGTTAGAAGGGTTTTCTGGAAGCGCTATTGAAGGCTCTTTTTAAATCTTTTAATCAATTATTCTCTCTATCTACAAAACAGTATCAAAACAATACCACTAACGTTTGTGGTCAGGTATTTATGGCAACATATAAATATATATATATCTATATTTATTATATTATCTATGCGATCTATTTTCCTCTAAATGTTTGTTGACTAATGTTTCTGTGTTTTTTATTTTTTGAAACATAAACGAACAGTTTTCCAGTACTTAATCTTGTACCCTGTGTTACAACAAGCTGTCTTTGCAGCTGTGACTGTTGCTGATGTCGATCAGAAAAGAAAAACTTGTTTGTCCACGTGTGTGTAACAGTACTCACCTATGTGCACTTCTCCACTTTGTTTTACCTGTGATTTGGACTGTGAACGTACGACACCAGAAAGTATTATGTGCATGTTGGAACCGCGTGTTTAATCCAGTGTACCTGTGAAATGTATTTATTAATACCCGATTGGCTATTGTGACACGCAAATCTAAGTATTTGTCATCCCTAAAATGTGTTAATGAACATAAAATACTAATAATTGTATTGTAACCCGTAGTATTAAAATTACAGTAGTATTCTATAACAATGTAAACTTGTCCTGCTGATAATTCCTACCACCTAACATGCCAGTGGTCGATCTATAGCTACCGGTGATGTGACGTCACGTTGTTAGATTATCAGTGTAAGCTCATTGCACAAGTGAGGAGCAGAGCGATGTAGAGGGGCTTTGAAGGTAGTAGCACTTGTTAGTACTGCACCGTAAGTGTATCAGCGCGTGTTATTAAACATTTCTGAACCACTTCACAGAAAGCAGAAGCCGCTGCTGTCCCTAGCATCCCCCAGCAGCCTGAGCCCCTGGCTGAGACATTGCCCCCTGCTGTCGACGTTACTGTAAAAACTGTAGGGGGTCTGAGCCCTGACGAGGCTCCTGCAGCTCCCCTCAGGCAGCCAAGCCCCAACCCAGAGGCTGGCTCGCTTAGGAGGCCCACACCTGAGCTAGCCCGTCACACCGTCACACCAGAACCTCTACTGTCTGGACTGGCCAGTTCTGAACCAAAGGTATCCATCTGACATTCTGCGGATGCTCCGTGACTCAGCTCGGCTCAGCTCAGCTCATCTCGGTCTGACCTGGCTATTCTCCTGTGCTGCTGCTGCTGCTGCTGCTGCTTCCTGTCTACCTACCTCCTGTTGCCATGCTTCTCTCTCTCTCTCTCTTCTCCTGCCTTGCATGTGTGCTGACCGAAGTGTTGCCCAGAAGAGACAAACGTGTGCGTGTGTGATGGTGTGTATGTGAATGCACGAACAACAATGTGAGCAAATGATAGTTAACAACAGTGGGTTTGGAGGAGATGGCCGCTCCTGATGGCGCCTCCTTGTAGAAGAGCCGTGGAAATCCTGCAGCTCTCACTGTTGCTTATCGCCCCTGCATGGCTGCAAACATGTTTGCCTCATTTCTCTGTTAACCCATAGAAGTAGATCTGTATGTGCTTTATTTATTTATTTATTTATTTATTGATATATTTATTTGTTGGTTTTGTTTTATTGTGAAAGTAGCCAGTAATTATCCAGCCATTTTGTTTACTTTTTGACATCAAGTTGTGGTCGAGTAACGACGACCAATTACAGACAAATGCTTTTGATATTTGGCAGTGAATAATTAATGGTTACTTCTGAAATACGAGGATTTAAATTTGACTCTTGAACAACTCGTATGTGCTTGTAAATATTGTGGATGTTCAATTTGCATTTATAGCCGCATCAAGACAGCGGGTGACATTTTTCCTTGTGTATGCAGCGCATTGTACAAAGTTAACTTCTTTAATTACTTCACTACTTAATTGCTTTTTCACATTTTGTCAGGGAAGATAAAAGCACTGAAAAGGGACAATGGAAAAATGAAACCTGTTGTTTTGTTGTATTATTTTGAACCAACATTGTTGTTGTTTTTTTGTTAATTTATATCAGTGTTTTATTTGGAGTCGCCGTGGCACATTGTGATGTTTTTCAGTAACATTGAATGTCTGTTTGCTTCAATATTATGTGACCAGTAACCCCTTCCTCTCAGTTTCTCTATTTCAGGTCTTTCCCTTCTTGTTTTTCACTTTTGCACTTAATTTCAGGGACTCGTTTTAATATTTCCAATCTTTTAACTGACTTTCTCATGTGCTGAAACATATTTTTCATATCTCTGCAGTGTGTAAAGTGGAGTTAATAACGTCAGTCTCTGCTTTGTATTTTTTCCCCCGGTAGATGTTCCAAAAGGATCCGTACAACACTGACAACACCGGGAGAATCAGTCACAGTATGAAGCCCGCGACGTTCAACCCTCAGCAGGGATATCACCCTGACCAGCAGCCGTACAGAGATTACGACCATCCTCCCAATCGCTATGATGTCAGCAGCAGTGGAGTCAGCAGCGGGGGTGGTTACCCAGAACCAAAATATCGCAATTATGACTCTAACCTCCCCTACGAGAACAGTGTGCCTCACTACGACCAGCAACAGTGGAGCCCCTACGGCCAGCCGCACTCTACTGCCAATTCCCAGAGCTACGATCCCCGTTTGCCGTACGGCGAAGGACCCGACTCCCAGTACACCCCTCCTCTTCGCTACGACGAGCCTCCACCTCAGCAGGGATTCGACGGACGGCCTCGCTACGGCAAACCGAGCGCTCCGGGACCTGTACGTTATGATGAGCCTCTGCCTCCTGCTCCAGGGCCTGACCTGCACTATGACCAGGATTCCCACCTGACTCCATACCCCTCTGCTGCCCGCTCCCCGGACCCTGCTGCCCAGCGGCCGAGCTATAACCAGGGACCAGCACCGCAGCATAAAGGCTACAAAACTCAGCACTATGACCCTACGCCTGTGAACTCTGAAACCAGCGTCACACCTCCTCCCAGAGTAGAGAACCCCTCCCCCTCCCCCGTGGACGCTCCGAAGCCTGCACCTCTCAGAGACGAGAGGCGGGAGGACGATCCCGCCATGAAGCCACAGTCGGTCCTGACGAGGGTCAAGATGTTTGAGAACAAGCGCTCTGTGTCCGTGGACCGAGCCAGAGATGCAGGAGAGTCATCTGCGAACAAGGTAAACTGTTAATCGCTCATATTTACAAGTTTACAAGATGGGGCAAGATGGAGGCAACTGTGGCGACCCCTAAAGTGAGAAGCTGAAATAATCATACTTACCACTTTCATTGCTTTTTCTCCTACAGGCAGCTGATGTACCCTTGAAATCAGGCGGAGTAATCCCCAAAGCAAATTCACTGAGCAACCTGGATCAAGAGAAGACCTATAGGTAACACCATGCATCAGCAAAGCTTGTTTATTTTTCTCTCACCTTGATTTTTCAGAGTGATATAGGGATTTATGTTTACATCATTATAACATATGTATTCAAAGTTAATCCCTTATTTAAGTCATTTCTCATGTAATCTTCCTCCTTTCCTGCCATGCCCTGCATTTTTATCCACACCAACCCAGAGCTCCAGAGCCACAGAAGCCTCAGTCCACAGTAGCGGATGATATTGTGCGCTCCAACCACGACAACCCCGACGAGGAGGAGGACTACTACAGGAAGCAGCTGTCTTACTTTGACCGCCTCCAAACTGGCCCCAACAAACCCCAGCCACAAGCACAACAAACGACCTTCAACTATTCCAGGTGAGAATCTGAATATTACGTGCCATGGAACAGAAAGTTAGATAGTGACTTTATTCCCTGCAATTTGAACTAACTTGTTAACCAACGCCTTTGGTCATGTGATACAGGACGGAGACGGTGGAGAAACCAAGTCCAGTGGAGAAAAAATTCGAGCCTGTTCCTCAGGTGACGCCGACCCTGCCGCCAGCCACACTGCCCAAACCCTCAACTGAAGGTAACATACATGAAAATATCAATATCAGAGACGGTGTGTGTCGTATGTACTAACATTTCACGACAACAGCTCACTTACTGAACTCTTTGTTTGACCGTTCCACAGCCAAGCCTCCAGCGCGGGAAGACACTGTTCAGAGCAACTTCCTGCCTCATAAGAGTTTTCCCGAGAAGTCCCCGGTGAACGGCAACAGTGAACAGCCTCCCAAAGCAGTCACGAGCAGCGGGGCTCCACCAGCATCCAGCTACAACCGCTTCACCCCCAAGCCCTTCACCACCTCTGCCCGGCCTTTTGCCCGCATGTTCGACAGTCCCAAATTCAACCACAACCTTTTGCCCAATGACAAGCCTGACACTGCTCCAAAGGTAAGCAGTCTGAAGGCACTGGACATTTTAGTTTAGGTTTGATCTCATTTAAATAATGATAGTGGTGTACATAATTAACCATAATATAAAAAAAAACAAGGACTAATTTTTATATGCAAATTTAACAGAAACAACAAAAGAAGCTAATTCAACAGAACATTTCTCCATAATAGGTTCAGGTTTGATGATATATTGATACATTATTCCACATCTTACACAATTTCATTGCCGTTTTGATTTCAATAATTTTTATTTTTTGTTTTTTTGAAGCCAGTGTCAGGATTTCGGCACAATTCAGTAAAATATTTTTATTTCTGTTGTGATTAAAATGTTTATGTCGACACACACAATGTTAAAATCCAATTTTAAACACAACAGTGATACAAAACGTCATTCATAAATCCACTACAGTAATACAGTATATCATATAAAAGCCCTAAGAAACACTTGATCTAAAAATGAAAAACATGCAAACCTAGAACCATGGTTCAGATTTCTGTTTGAACTTGCTCAGCTTTTCTGTTCTCAACCAATCACAGCCGTGAATTCTGATGCACTTTTGGACTTGAGTCAAAGTCTGTGGTGAGCTAATAGAAGATAAATGGACACTTAATTGACACATTTCCTTCCTAAAAAGAAAAGATGTTTATTCGGCGATTACAGTAATTAATGTAATAAAAGCCTCCATTTCAGCGGGCAAACTGCCAAAACTATTGTGCCACAGCGTCGATACACTCAGACATGGCTGATGCAAATATTTCTTTCCAAGACTATTAAAAAGACATTATGAAGGTCGAGATAATCTCTGTCTGGACATCTCTGGTGTTTAGATATGCAGTGCATGTAGTTGTTGACACCTTTTTTTTTTTTGTTTGAAACAGGGTCCGATAATCACCTCAGTGAAGCCTCAGATTCCTCCACAGCCCCAGAACACAGATCAAGACAGCGGCGTGGACACGTTCACGCGCACCATCGAGCACCGCCCCAAATACCAGAACAACAACATCAACGCTGTGCCCAAGGCCATTCCTGTGAGGTAAGCTTCTCAAGTCCCACGTCACAGTTCACACCAAACAAACAAGCAAGACTTTTTTTTTAAGCTTAACAGTGACGTGTATCTGTCTCTCAGTCCCGGTGCTCTGGAGGACGACGAGGATGAAGACGAAGGCCACACCGTAGTCGCCACAGCGCGAGGTATCTTCAACTCAAACGGTGGTGTCCTGAGCTCCATCGAGACGGGCGTCAGCATCATAATCCCCCAGGGTGCCATTCCCGAAGGTGTGGAGCAGGAGATCTACTTCAAGGTCTGCAGAGACAACAGCATCCTGCCACCGCTCGACAAAGAGAAAGGTAACGCGTCAGGGATGGAGGAAGAAGGAGGTCAGAGCAAAGAGCATGTGTTTTCCTCATTGATTCATCCGTTAATTATTTTCTCGCTAATAGGGATTCATATATTTTTGTTTGAAGAGAAAAACAGCGTGACATTGAACTGTCCTGACTCTGCATATGTTACTGTTTTAGTTGCCCAATCTGTCAATTTATTCCAGACTGAAGCATATATTTAAAAAAATGTTTGCTTATACACCTTCTGTTCCCAGAATAATTTGATATTAAACTTCCTCTGAGCCCTCAGCTGCTAATCGTGTTGGCTGTTAACTATTAAACAAATATTGATATAATGATCTGTGAGTACAAACGATAATTAGATTTGATTATTTATTTATTAACTTTATTGTCATTTTACAAAGACTATAAAATGTATATATGTATATATATGTATGTGTGTATATATATATGTATATATATATATACGAATATATATATATATACATACATACATATGTGTATGTGCCATTGTAGTGCAGAAACAGTAACATTATAAGAACAGTGAAAATAAGTGTTTGCAGGATAAATAGTATGCAGTAGAATATGGCTCTGTATAAGTGTAATAACAGTACGTACATTTGTAAATAAAGGAGAGACACAGAGCATCCGCCATATCATAAGATATGGCGATATATGTTGATGTAATGATCTGTGAGTATAAACGATTATCACACTTATTGCATGGATAATAACCACAGTTCTGTCTCATTAAAGGTTCATGTTAATCCCCTTAAAGGATTAGCATTTAGCTTTGTATTACTAGAACAGGGTTAATGTTTTTGAAAAAGTGTGCTTCACAACCTCAGTTTCCCCTGAGTTGAGAAATATCTTCATTCTTTTCTTTGTTACGCACACACCAGTGACACTTGGTCCTGTCAGCGTAACTTTTAGCAAAGTATTCCTTTTAATATGGAAGCTCAAGTCTACGAGCTTGGGTGTCTTCCAATATATCACACTTTTGCACACTGCCATTGAATTGTTCCGTTTTGATTGTTCTACAGTTTATACAAATTTAAAACAATTCTTTCTCGACCGTACATTAATGTGTGGAGTCGTTAAAGGGCCAGTTACTAGAATTTAGAAGTGATCTGATAGAAATTGAACACACTTACTATAACGTTTTGATACATTTGATTCACATGAGAATTAAGAACTGTTGTGTAACCTCCCTCATTTTGTTCAGTAGTTTTTGTTAATTCTTGTGTGCTTGTGTTTCCAGGAGAGACTTTGCTCAGCCCTCTGGTGATGTGTGGACCTCACGGCCTTAAGTTTTTGAAGCCCGTGGAGCTGCGCTTACCTCACTGTGCGTCAATGACCCCTGATGGTTGGTCTTTTGCTCTAAAATCCTCCGACTCCTCGTCGGGTACGCTGTGCTCTCTCTGTTCTTCCGGGGTCGTTTGGGCTGGCTGTGTGACAATTAGAACTGTGTGTGGGTCACTGTTTAATTAGATTTTACCCCAAGTTTTGTTTTTCACCTCTTATTCGTAAAAATCACATCAAACCATAATTAATCATTCATTCTCAAAATGCCTGAGAATCAATCTTGGGGTAAAAAAAAAAAATCATTTTTTCATACTTTTTGGCTTTGGTTTCATTTTCATCATGTTTGTCGTTAAACTCACGCACATTATGTCTCATTTGCTGTGTCACAGGTTTTGTTAATGTGGTGTTTCTTCATTTTATATGCTTGGTTTTCACCTCTGCGTCACCCTTCACGTCTTTTCATTTCATTTAACACCCACGCTCGCAGCAGACGCTCGGCCGCGCAGTCGCTTCATCTCATCGGGTAGCTTGTGTGTAGTGCATGTAGTGATTTTCTCACATGGCCGCCCAAATCCTGACCTGGAGAACAGCTTATACAGACCGTCTGCAAAGTGGGACACTGCCATACTCAGTAGCAGCTGTCATAATCCTCCAAGAAATTCAAAGTTTTCACCACTGCAAAGTGAAGCGGTCTGAATTTAATCCCAAAGTTTTAAACCCAATTTAAAGGTAGCCCTCTGGTGGTGAGAGAACAATCTTTTTTTTTAATTTTTCCATGACAGGTGCTCATTTTTTTGCTGATTTTAAATTGGTTCAGGGACTCTGGGACAAAGAAATCTGTTTTTTTATTCCTGATATTAATATTGTAAGCAGTTCTTAAACATATAAAGCCACAAAGAAGAGGATTTCCCATTAAATGCAGCACTGTATTCGGGGCAGAAATGAAAGATAGTGTGAGGGCTGCACAAATCACCTTAATGGAAAGTAAAACTAAAGATGAACCAGTTCATGGAGGTCACTGTTGAATCTATAAGGTAATTAAGAAAAGTAATATTTAAGGAGAAAACCTGAGGCTGTAAAAGTTCAACTTCTGTAACGAGAGAAGAAAACTGCAGAAGGTAATGAATTTCTCTTAATACCATCCTCATGCCCCGTCTTCACAACCAGCGGTGCTGTAATTTTTTGGCAGCGGTCAGGATTAGCTGTTAATTAGCCTCATTTTGAGGATGTGACTTGCGGGGCTGAATGAGACGGCCGCGCTCTCCCTCTGTTGTCCTGCTGAATTGTAGGAGGATTATCAGGCAGCTCGGGGTAATCCTCTTATTGTAAAACAAGGCCACTCTTCAGCCTCCTGCTTTCTCCTGTGGCTTTTCACTTTTCATTCCCCGCTTCTCTTTTTTGCCTCTCTTTCTGTGTCGACTGTGGTTTTTCTGTGGATCAATATGTTTATTTAGATCTCTTGTGAAAAACTGTTCAGTTTGATTTAAAAACGACCCGAAACTGCAAGAACGTTGATCAATATTATCTCCAATCAGTAATTTTTTCAAAAGGTTCCCTGTGGAGATTTGGTTATTAGCAATTTATTAATCAGTGTCAATATTTAGCCCAGTTTTCCGCTGATTTCTGCTGCCGATTTGAAGAAACCAGAGATTCCGTCAAATATCGAGATTATTAACACATGAAATATAGTAATAATTTAGATGCTGAGACTAATGCTGTTGAGCAGCAAAAACCATTCTCACTCAATGGATGTTGTGTGATCTATTTTTATCAGCAATCTCTCGGCTCTCGAGGGTAATGAGAGTTCATATTCATGCTCACTGTTTGTGTGTGTGTGTGGGTGTGTGTGTTATCAAGTAAATATGTCTTAAACATAAGTATGCACCAGCAGAAGAAAAATATGTTAATTTCATTGTGTCATTTGTAGAGCTGCAACTAACTATTATTTTGATAATCAGTTAATCTGTTGATCATTTTTTTCCGGTTAATCAATTATTAATCAGTAAAGTGCTGGCATACCTCAAGGCTAGATTTCTCAGCAATCTTGGGGTACCGGAGTAAAGTGGTACAGTCCGGTCAGGGTGGAGCTGGTCAGTCGGCTGATTGGGCATCAGAAAAACGATTCACGTTAGGTGTAAATATCAGTTTATTCTCGGCAGCAGTTCGTGCAGATCGACCGGAAATATGACGGCGACACATTGATCTTCAGAATATGTGATGGAGGAAAGTGTCTCTGACTTTTCCCTCCTCTTTCCTCCAGCATGATTGCACGGCTCTCTCTATCGCAGCAGTGACCGTTTAAAGATTGGCAGTGCGTGTTTGCGCTGTCACGTATAAAGTCTGTCTGCTCCATCAGTGGACGTCTGCCAACGCTGCAAACTCTACTTACTCTGATTTAGTAGTGGAACTTTGCTCTTGGCACAGACGTGTGTGTTTATAATTGCAATTACGCCGAGACCCCAGAGTCACCGAGGTGCAATTTGCAGTCAACAAGAGACTGAGGGCATTCAATAAAAGAATGACACGGCTCGTACGGGTTTATTTTGCTTGGATGTCGGCCACAGGCTTTCAACATCGCTCAACGTGGCTTGTAGACAAAAGATAGAATCAAGCTGTTTGTTTTTAACAAGATACGTGTGTTTATAAAATGCCTTACAGCTTGAATTTTCTAGAATTAAAAAAAAGCCTTTACCCTCTCCTGATCCCTCTCTGTCCTCAGGTGACCCTAAAAGCTGGCAGAACAAGTCTCTTCCCGGTGACCCCAACTACCTGGTGGGCGCCAACTGCGTCTCCGTGCTCATCGACCACTTTTAAAGACGGGGCGATGCGACGCGACGTGTGGCGTTCGAGAATGTGGAGCCCCTGGTGGATAAAATGAAGACACACACACTGATGAACGCATGAAGAAGATCCAGTCAGCGCTGTTTACTGCAGCAACAGATGAAGGCGAGAGACTCCGATGATCACTACACGCTGTTCTTATCCATTTTTTCCCCAATATGAAGTTTTGATGTGAAACCATTGATGCATGTTCCACCGTCGCTGAGGCGTGACATTTATTAGAAAGGTGATGTTTCATGTCATTTTTCTTTTTTTTTTTTACATAAATATAGATGGATGGTTGGCTTTTGATGCCTAACATGCTTCACACATATTTATGCTATATATGCATACAGTATATATAGTAGTATAGAGAAGATTTAATAAAATTGTACTCATGAATTCAGTCAACAGCTTGTTTTTACAGTTGAGGTGACTGAGAAGAAGCACGTAGCTCGACATGTTTGTGTGTTTTTTTCCTACATCGAGGGGGATTTTTTGAGAGCGAGAGGCGGTGACATTTGCAGGTTTCTGTGGAAGGAAAATGGCAAAAAAGCATGAGCTGGATATGAAGTCAAGCAGCACACTTTTTTAGAGACGCTCTTCCTTTGTTCTTCCTTCTTCCTACAGTGAGAACTTGTAGCTTTCTCTTCTTCCCTCATCTCTCCTTGCAGCCTGAGGGAGATCTATGCATGTTCTTTACTCAGGTCTAGTAGTCTCCTCACTTCCCTCCTCACATCTACTCCTCTCTCTCTCTTTTTTATCTTCTGTGCACTCTGACACACAAATAAGCAGTGATGCCTTATCTGCAGATTATTCACTTTTCATCAAAGGAAATAAATAAGTTATGATATGAATAATGGTATGTTGTTTTGCCATTTCATTTTAACGTAAACCCACTGTATAAATGAACTTGGGTTTCGCTCACAATAACGGTCGATAACAAAGGTTTGCTCTTCTTTTATCTGCTATGCATTACTTCTAAGAAAAAAAAACAGAAAAGATGTGTTTGTAAATAAATCTAGCATATTGCCTTGTTTCTTTTTTTGTTTGTAAATGGAACTTTTTTGTATGTCTTTCTTTTTTGTATAAAACTGAGAGAAAAACATGTTTTAAAAAAGTGGACAAGAGAGTGAACTCGGTTTTGTCTTTGTATTCTGGATAAAAACCCTCGAGCCTTGGAACTTAGAACCTAACAATAAACACACGACTCATTTTCTACAAACATATTCACCCTTATGTTACAATAAACAAGTCTTTTTATGGCTATTTAAGGATCAGGAAAAAGTACTTGGGCTAAATGACATTTAAAACATGTTCTTTTTTAAAAAAGGGTGTGTTCCCCTCACTGAGTTGTCATTACTGGATGCTGTATTGTGTGCCCTTAAATGTATTTTTGTACTAATAGACAATATATAATGTATGGCACACCACCAGTACCTTTTTCTTTTTTTAGATATAACACTGCTTTCATTGGATATTAGCTCTTCACGTGTGGCTGACTTTTTTTTTTCTCCTCTACAACACAATTTTAAGTATACCACTGTATTAATAAATAAAATCATTTTTAAAGTAAAGTTTGTGTCTCACAGGAAGTTTGTTTTTAGCGTTAATAACAACGTGTTGCTGAGATTCACTGCTTTCTGACATTTCCCCCCTCATCACAACTTATTATATTTGTCTTTCTGGTGTTAAATTACTAATATTTTATTTTTTAAAATTAAAAATGACTCTTTATGAAAGGAAATTAGCGTTTTGTAGTGTTTGGTTTCACCAACACTACAAAACCTACAAACTACACTACACATTTAAAACATAACATTAATAACTAATTATTCTTATTATGTCATTAACAGTTACTTAAGTGTGAACGTCACAAGGTGTGTTTGTGCCTGTAAATGTTATTTAATTAGTGGCCATTGTAGTTGCATGGCTCAGGCACCACCACCAGATGGCGCAGTTGAGTCTTGAATGAGTGCAGTACAAGGTCAGCGGCGCTGAACTCCCTCCAGCTTCGATTTGAACTTCAACGAGACTTCGACGTGTCTCCAAAATACTAGGTAACGAACGTTTTGTTTCCTCTGTGTAAACGTTTTTAATGAGATTAAACGCCACACGTGTACATAAAAGCTAAGTTTTAAATGTTCCATTTAGCTAAAAAACAAACAAACTCAGCCATAATTAATTTGATTATTTACACCTGTGCATCCCCCCGCTGTGATTTGTCAAAATGGCTGCCGTGTGAGATGTTTTCACAGTTAAAGATGCTTTTCAGGGTGACGGCTATCATCTGCGGTCGTGTCAGGACAAGAAATGAAGATTATTGATTTATTTTATCAGTTACAAGTAAAAAAAAAACACCGTTGGCCATTTCACAGTCTTTTTCATCAGGTGTGTTGCGTTTAAGTCCCTCACCTTTAAATCTGCATCGTCATCACACAGATGATGCGTTCAATGACAAACCAGCGTCTGAGGTTAATCTAAAGTCATGTAATATTAACATAAAAAAAAAAATATATATATATATATATACATGTATTACATATACATAGGACAATAACACGTTTCTACCCATTTATCATAACCTTTGTGTTTCAATTAGCTCCTCAGTTGCTTTTACTCAAACACTCCAGGTACATGATTTACAGTAGTTGTGTACATGTAAACTCCAGTATCCAGCTGCCCTAACGTTTAAGATACTGAATTAACTGTGGTTGATGGATGATTTCTTTTTCTTAAAAAGGAAAATATGCACGAGCGAGTAATCAAATTAAAGTAATATTAAATTAGCTGTAAACTCAAGAATATGTACACTGTAACAAATTGACTGTAGAATTTACAGTAAATACCTGGCAAAAAAGTTGCCAGTAAAGTATTGTAAAATTCCTGTAAATTACTGTAAAAAGGATTACAGTAAATTACAGGATAACTTTTACAGGTTTTTCTTGTATATAAATTACAGCAATTTCTTGTTGTTTTTTTGGAAAAACAACTATTAATTGTAATCTAGTTTACAACATTATCTTGTATTCTATTCAAATTACAGAGGTTACCTGGCAACTAAAGTTGCCAGTAAATAGCTGTTAATACTTCACAATACAATATGTTGTTGTTGAATGTTTTTACAGTTAAATTTTGTTTTTCACATTAGCAAAATAATTTAAAAAAATTTAATATGTTAAATAAAACCAGAGTCAGAGCTGCAGCAAAACAAAACTTTTATTAAAACTCAGCAGTTTTACAACATGCCTTCAGAACTCAATTTGAATCCCCATAAATAAATAATAATGAATAAAATGATATCATGTTAAATATAAGGCTTCAGACAGAAGCTGGTTAGCCTAATTAAGCACAGACTGGAAATGGGGAAACAGGCTGCAAATTTTCTGAATGCACGGGTACAATCAGGTATATCACAGGTAAAAGGGCAGTTTGGTGCATTACTGTGAAGTTTCATATGATGAGTAAAACCTATTATAGTTTTACTCTCATGGGCACACTGTTTGCAGTGATACATTTCTGGGCTAAGAAAAGCAAAAAGGGAAGAAAAAAGAATTAAAGTTAATAAGGTTGCATGTCCAAAACAACAACAACACAAAAACAATGAGCACAGTCAGGGCTTTCGACCAGAAACTACTTGAAATTAAAACTCTTTCTTTATGAGTCATACAAAGTCATACGTTATGATTTATGTTTTGATTTATAAGTTATCTGTTAAATTGACCATTATGTTAACGGAGTCTGGAATGTAGCTGTCACTGTAGTATTATTGAGTGGTAGTAGGCCTACTATTATCATCACTAGGCTATTGCTTTCTATACGATTATTATATTATATTATATAAATATAAGATATTATTCTCGAGGACAATCTTTGCAATAGCCAAGTTCCTATATATGTACCGAAAGTGTTGCACACAACCCTCAAACTCGATTTAACATGCATTCATGCCTATGTTGTGCAATATCCCGGTAAACCTCTATTTTGGATTTTGAATTTTTGCCGTTTTTCCGATTTTTTGGTGACTCTGGTTCTAAGGACCGGGCCGATCGCCGCTCTCTGCCCGAGGATAAGCGCCTATTTTCGGATACATCAGGGGCGATTTCAACGGGCCATATCTCGGTCATTTCTTCACATTTTTGGATGAAATCAGCGGTATTATGTTCCTCTATGTCCTCGAATAAAGCCGTGGGATGTTGGATTTTGATTTTTTTCCGTTTTTCCGACTTTTTGCGCCCAGTGACTCTGGTTCTTAGGACCGGGCCGACCGCCACTCTCTGCCCGAGGATGAGCGTCTATTTTCGGATTCATCAGGAGCCTACTCGCGCACCCCCGGGAGAGTGTCCGCGCCCCCCACCGGTCGAGAACTACTGCATTAGGTCATTATTTTAACTATTGTATTGTAACATTAGTTGTAACTAATGCATGTTACGCTAGCTAGCTTTAGCTTTAGCTGAATCAGTTAACGTTAACTAACGTTAATATTTGCTTAAAAAAAATGGTGCAGACTGAATTTTTCTAACAGTTAACGTCAGGTTCAAAACACGGATTAGCTAAAATAATGCGTTCGCCTGGGATTGCTTGTCTGGAATGTTCTCTGAAAACTCTCTAGCTAACTTTCTTTGAGGACATGCAAACCATAACTTACACGGTCAACTTTACGTTATGTTAACTAACAGTTAACAAGTTGAATCACATTTTAATTATGTAGGATATATATGTTAAACTTACGTTTTATGGAGTGTTTGAACACTGCGTTGCTCCTCTGCTTCACCTGTGCACGTGCTGCTCTTTCAATGTAATGCAATCCGATATCAACAGTATTTAACTGTAATACGCATCATCTACAGTCAGAATACAATTTGCCTGTCATTTTACAATATGTTACAGTGGAAAAATGCTGTCAGCTACTGTAATTATTTTGGACCCATGATGCATTGTGGTCTACAGTTATACTTTGTAAAATGACAGAACAAGAAGTTACTGTAAAATTTTACTGTAGAAATTACAGCAATTTGTTACAGTGTAAGTAAATGTACAGCAATGTCTGTATATGTAATGTGTTATTATTATGGATTGTTTGATACTGTTTATGATTTAATGCAGATATCACAGCCCTTTATCGTGTACCAATATCACTGATATCAGTGGTTCATGGATGGTCTTTATTTTTTAATATCAAATTTTGTATAACATGTGTGACCAAAAATCCTATAAACCATAGGGAGTGAGGACATTTTTGGAAAAGTGAGGCCATTTTGGCTGGTCCTCACATTCTGTCACCCTTTAAAATGGCTTTTTGAGGTTCAAGACGTTGTTTTAGGGTTAAGGTTAGAATTGGGTTTAAGTTAGGGTTAGGTTAAGGGTTAGGGTGAGGCATTTACAGACTGGTAAGGGGAATACATTTCCATCATGTCTGAGTGTCCTCACTACAACTGCTGTGTAGACCAGTGTGTGTAAGGCAGAACCTCATTTAAATTTAGTGCTAAGATGTATTTTTGGTTAGGTTAAGGTTAGAGTTAGGCATTAACTGGTTATAGTTATGGTTAGGTTGTCCAATGATTGGAAGTCAATGTGAGTCCTTAAAAGGATATCTGCACAAACCTGTGTGTGTGTTCTTGTATGGGTATCTTTGTGAGGACCAACTATATACCTAAGGAAGTGGGGACATTTTGGCTGGTCCTTACATTCTGACACCATCAGTTAGGATTAGAAGTAGGTTTAGGTTCGGGTAATGGTTAAGGTTAGGCACAGGTAAGGGACTAGAGAAGGTATTATGTCTATGGGTGTCCTCACTATGAGTGCTTTGCAAACGTGTGTGTGTGTGTGTGTGTGTGTGTGTGTGTGTGTGTGTGTGTGTGTGAAAGGATTGTGTTGGTGCATGCTGGATGTGTTCCTCCTCCACTGCATCACCACCAGCAGCAGCAGCAGCAGCAGGGGGAAGACATCACGCGTTGTCTGATGAGTGAAGAGCCCACACCTCCCCCCCTCCCTCGCTGTCGTAGTAAAACACGCTGCGTGCTGCTGCTGCTCGTCGCCATGTAGACGCTCAGAGTGGCACAGCTCTAATGCGCAGTGTGCATCTGCTGCACACACACACACACAGAGGGAGAGAGAAGCGCTGCTCATTCAAACTGCGGACATTCCGGATCCACACACCAAAACCCACCCGCAACACTCTGCGTGGACCTTTTTTATTGCTTGTTTTTACACCTCGACACAGAAGCGGAGTCTCCTCCTCTCCTGTGCGCGGAGGAGTTGGAGATCCTGCAGAGGAGCCGAGGAGCTACAACAATCCATCAACGAATCATCCTCCAAATAATCGATTTCTAAATGAATATTAATCGCTGGTTGTTTTAATAATCAGTGTGAGTGGATTTCTGTGATTTCAGCTGCTTCAATGTGAATACGTTGGTTGTTTTTTTTCTGTGAAAGCTAAACTGACTTTTTCGTTTGTTTTTGGGACAAAAAAAACCCCAACAGATTTGCGGACCAAACAACTAATCGATTAATCAAGAAAAGAATGGACAGATGACTCGCTCGTGAGGACAATAGTCGCTCGGCAGCGCTTCATGACAGCGTGACGATGGCGCGCGCTGGCTGACAGCAGCGGGATGATGCGCTTCTGCTTTTTGCCCTCTCGTGTTTTGGCTTTTGAGAAATGGGCTCTTTGCCCCCGAGATAAACCTCCTCCTTCTCCTCCTCCTTCTCCTCGTGTGGTTGATTTGGTTTCCAGCAGCTCCTGCTGTGTTGGTGTGTGTGTGTGTGTGTTGTGGTGAAGACCTTCTCTGTGTTCATCCTCCGCCTGCAGCAGCAGCGCGTCTCTACAACTGAAGCATCTTCGACCTCGGACACTGACCGTCTCTGTCTCTCTCTCTGCTCACCGGTGCACCACAGGCTGAGGCGGGCTGCTGTTGGATGTAACTGCCCTCCTCCTCCTCTTCCTCCTCCTCATCCTCCTCATCCTCTGGTGCAGTTGTATCTGTGGTTCACACGGTTGTTCGGATCCTGCAGTAACAAGAATGCCGCTGAACGCACTGCCCCGCGGCGGCGGCAGCGGCGGCATGAGCGGCCCCGGGTCTCTGAGTCCCGCGTCGCTGTCCCGCAGCCTGTCCCGGCTCAGGGAGTACCGGACCCGGACGAGGATCATGCTGGCTCTGGGGGTCTCTCAGATGGTCCTGGGCAGCCTCATACTGGCCGTCAGCTTCGCGGCTCTGGCTCTCACCACATCGCCCAGAGTCCGACACTCCTGTCCCTTTTGGGCTGGTTTCTCTGTGAGTACAACAGTTTATTATCATTATTAATGTTATTATAATAATACATATTACACATTTGACAGAATCTAAGTCTATGGTGAGAACTGATGATCAACCACTGAGACAGCAACTTATAAGGGATTCATTATTTTTGTGTGTTTGTGTTTATTATATGTTCATATTTGTCTCTTAACCGCAATGATCTCATAAGCTGTTGACTAAATACATGTTTTACGAAGTTTTACTGAGCAGAACTAACTGAGGTGAGGATGATGCAGAGCCTGTAATCAGTGACACCACACGCGCGCACACTCACGAGCAGACGCAGGTTTGCGCAGCTCTTCACTTTAGACATCCTTAACAAAGCGTCATCCCTTAACTCTATAACCTATTAATGCCTAACCTTAAACTAAGCAACACTTCATATCTTAGCCCTAAACTAAACCAGTACCTCAGATATGAGGTTGTGTCTCGTTAGGACCAGGTTTTGGTCTCCACGAGGACTACTGGTCCTGACAAGGTCAGTGTTTATGTCAGGAAAGGTCCTTAAAGGGAACAAATGCAACTTGTGAGGACATCAATAAGCACAATGTATCCCCTACATGACTGTCCCTTATCCTAACCTATAGAGTCTTTAAAGGACCCTTAAAATGTGGTCTTAAATTGTGAGAGCCTGATAAAAAATCTTCTCCCAATGATAGATTTGAACCAAATGTGTCCTCACTGCCTACTAAAAAAACCCTATTCTTGTTAGGACACAGCATAGATTAATTTAGACAACCAAAGCAAAGCTGTAGCAGTAATCAACCCTAAACTCTACCCTTAACCTAACTCCTAACCCTAAGCAGTTCCTCAAAAATGCGATTCTCTTTTTTACAAGGACCAGGTTTCGGTCTCCATGTGGCCTACTGGTCCTAACAAGGTCGGTGTTCATGACAGAAAAGGTCACACACACACAAATAGATCCTCGTACATACCATTTTAAGAACTTACATTGATTTCCATTCACGTGGACAGACCGAAACACAGATTTACTGCCAACCTAAACCATAATGCCGGATCTTAACCATAACCACAATTCAAATCTTAGCCCTAAACCTTACCAGTTCTTCAGTTCTGACTCATTTGGGACAAGAGTAAGGCTGGAGGATATTCTAAAAGCCTTCCTCGGTGTGGTCCCGCCTGTACAGTAGACCATGTTTGG